>NC_087274.1:33328318-33989840 GCF_015220805.1 Pogoniulus pusillus
GCAGGGAGGCTGTAGCCAGGTGGGGTTGGGCTCTGCTGCCAGGCAAGCAGCAGCAGAGAAGGGACACAGCCTGGAGCTGTGCCAGGGCAGGTCTAGGCTGGATGTTGTTAGGAAGTTGTTGGCAGAGAGAGTGATTGGCATTGGATGGGCTGCCCATTCTTTGCCTCTTTTCCTTTCTTTTTTTCCTTCTTTTCCATTTTTTTCCATTTTTTTCCCTTTTTTCTTTTTTCTATTTTCTATTTTCTTTTTTCTCTCTTCTTTCCTTTTTCTTTTTTTCTTTTTTTTCTTCACTCCTTTTTTCTTTTTTCAGTTTTCCTTTATTTTTTCTTTTTCCTCCTTTTCCCATTTCCTTTTTTCCTTTTATCTTTCTCTATTTTCTCTTTTACTTTTTTGCTTTCTTTTCTGCATTCTTCCCTTTTTCCTTTTCCCTTTTTCCTATTTCCTTTTTTATTTTCCCTTCTTTCTTTTTTTATTTTTCTTCCTTTTTTTTTAGTTTTTATTTTTCTTTTTTCTTTCTATTTTTCCTTTTTTGTTATTTTTTCTTTTTATTTTTTCTTTTGTGTTTTTCTTTTTTCTTACTTTTTTTTTCGTTTTTCCTTTTTCTTTTATTATTTTTTCTTTTGTATTTTTCTTTTTTATTTTTTATTTTTTCTTTTGTGTTTTTCTTTTTTCTTACTTTTTCTTTTTCTTTTTTCCTGTTTCTTTTTATTATTTTTTCTTTTGTATATTTCTTTTGTATTTTTTCTTTTGTGTTTTTTCTTTTTCTTACTTTTTTTCTTTTTTCTTTCATTTTTTCTTTTTGTTTTCTGTTTTGTTTTTCATTTTTTATTTTTCTTTTTTCTTCCTTTTTTTTTCTTTTTCTTTTTCCTTTTTTCCTGTTTTTTTTTAATTATTTTTTTTTCTTTTGTATTTTTCTTTTGTATTTTTTCTTTTGTGTTTTTCTTTTTTCTTACTTTTTTCTTTTTTCTTTCCTTTTTTCTTTTTGTTTTCTGTTTTATTTTTAACGTTTTATTTTCTTTTTTCTTCTTTTTTTTTCCTTTTTCTTTTTTCTTTTTTTCCTTTTCCCCCCTTTTTTTCATTTTTTCCCTTATCTCTTTTTTCTCTTTCTTTTTTTTTCTTTTTTCTTCTCTCTCCTTTTTTTTTCCCCCCTTTTTATCTGTTTCATAAAGCTTCTTTTTTCCCCCTGGAGCAAAGCAGGTAAAACTCCAGAGCACTGAAATGCACCTTTCAAATGCAAGAGGGCTGCGTTCTGGCCCGTGAGAACCAAGCTGTGCATTACTCAGCTCAGTGGAGGATTTGACTGCCTCTATCACCCCCATTTCCTTTATGCCATCCCAGAAAAGGTTACCTGTGCAGCCCCAGTGGTAATGACTCTGCCTGACATTTCAAGGCACATCCACCAGACACCAGCAGAGAAAAACAACCCTCGCAGCAGAGCTTCAGGCCACTCATTTGTCTCCATCCGCAGTAACTACCTTCAGTGTCACCAGGATTAATCGATCAGCATTGGCAATCCCATTCTGGAATGCAACACCAGTAAATGGCTTCAGTGAACTGGAGGTGTTTCTGAGGTTGACTTTTGATTTGCTTTTTACTGGCTTTGCTTTTTCTCTTCTCCTTGAGTTAGAAGCCTGGTAGTCATTGTGGGAGGAAAGGGGAGAGGGAGGTGTCTGAGGGCTGCCACAGAATCACAGCATGTCTGAAGTCAGAGAGCACCTCAGAGATCACCTACTGCAGCACTCCTGCCGTGGGCAGGGACACCTCCCACTGAATCACAGCACTGATCAGGTTGGAAAAGACCTTCAAGATCATCAAGGTCCAACCTATCACCCAACACCTTCTAATTCACTAGCCCATGGCACTACGTGCCTCACCCAGTCTCCTTGTAAACACCTCCAGGGAAAAGGACTCCACCACTTCCCTGGGCAGCCTATTCCAATGCCAATCTCTCTTTCCATGAAGAACTTCTTCCTAACACCCAGCCTGAACCTGCTCAGGCACAGCTAGATGCTGTGTCCTCTTGTCCTGTCCCTGGTTGCCTAGGAGAAGAGGCCAACTAGACTTGGCTGAGCACCCAACCTGCTTCTAAACACCCTCAAGGAGGAGGCATCACAACCTCCCTGGGCAGCCTATTGCAGAGTCTCACCACTCTCATACTGAAGAACTTCTGCCTCAGCTTCAGCCAAATCCTGCCCTGCCTCAGCTTCAAACCATTCTCTCTACTGCTGCTGCTACACAGCTCACAAAAAGGCTCTCTGCAGCAGGGAAGATCTGCCTCATGAGGGGAGAGGTCCTCTTGGAAGTTAGACTGAAGTAAGAGGTCCAAATTCTTTGGGGATGAAAAATGTCGTGGTGGCACAGACTGTGAACTACTATGACACAGAACAGTACTGCCCCAGCACTGGGCTCTGAAATACTCTGTCATCAAGTCTGCAGGTGGCACCAAGCTGTGTGGCACAGTCGACTTGCCAGAGGGCAGGGATCCATCCAGAGGGAGCTGGACAGGCCTGCAGAGCTGTGCCCAGGCCAACCTTATGGCATTCAACAAGGCCAAGTGTAAGGTCCTGCAGCTGGGTGGGAGCAATCCCAAGCACAACTGCAGGCTGGGTGGGGGGAATGGCTGAGGAGCAGCCCTGAGGAACAGGCCCTGGGGGTCTGGGCTGATGCAAAGCTCCACAGGAGCCTGCAGGGTGAGTGCAGCCCAGACACAAAGCCTGGTGCTGGGCTGCAGCAAGAGCAGTGTGGGCACAGGGCAAGGGAGGGGATTGTGCCCCTTGGCTCTGCTCTCCTCACACCCCACCTGCAGTCCTGGGGGCAGTTCTGCAGCCCCAGCACAAGCAGGACCTGGAAGTGTTGGAGCCTGTGCAGAGGAGGCCACCAAGATGCTGAGAGGGCTGCAGCAGCTCTGCTCTGAGCACAGGCTGAGAGAGTTGGGGCTGTGGCAGCCTGGAGAGGAGAAGGCTTGGAGGAGACCTTGGAGTGGCCTTGCAGGATCTGAAGTGGACCTACAGGAGGTCTGGGGAGGGACTAATTGACAAGGTCTGGTAATGAGAGGAGGAGGAGGAATGGGTTTGAAGTGGCAGAAGGGAGATTGAAAGTGGATGTGAGGAATGAAGTTGTTTGCAGTGAGGGTGGTGAGAGAGTGGAAGGTGTTGAGAGAAGGGCAGCAAGGCTGGGGAGGGGCCTGGAGCACAGCCCTGTGAGGAGAGGCTGAGGGAGCTGGGGGGGTGCAGCCTGCAGCAGAGGAGGCTGAGGGCAGAGCTCAATGCTGCCTGCAGCTGCCTGCAGGGAGGCTGTAGCCAGGTGGGGTTGGGCTCTGCTGCCAGGCAAGCAGCAGCAGAAGAAGGGGACACAGCCTGAAGCTGTGCCAGGGCAGGTCTAGGCTGGATGTTGTTAGGAAGTTGTTGGCAGAGAGAGTGATTGGCATTGGAATGGGCTGCCCAGGGAGGTGGTGGAGTGGCTGTGGCTGGAGGGTGTTGCAGCCAAGCCTGGCTGGGGCACTTAGTGCCATGGTCTGGTTGGTTGGGCAGGGCTGGGTGCTAGGTTGGGCTGGCTGAGCTGGAGCTCTCTTCCAACCTGCTTGATCCTATGGTTCTATGATTCTGTGGTCCTTGCAGGTCCTTTCCCAGCCAGCCCCTTCTATGAATCTCTGGAATCATTCTGTGCAAACAGAAATAGTGTGGGGAACTGCAGGGTCTGCCTGGGCCTGGGAGCTGTGTTCACCTGCAGGATGTCTGAGCAGGTGAGCAGAAGGCTCCCACCCAGCTCTGCAGTCAGTGTGAAGGAGCATCAGCAGCACGGGAGGGTGGAGAAGGGCAGAGAGCTTGCAGAGGCCCTCAGGTAAAGGAGCTGCCTGTATCAAGAGCACTGCAGAATGATCTGGGGGTGTGATCCCCCTGACTAAACATGGGCAGTGTCACCTCAGAGCTGTCTTAGCCCCAGGATTATGGCAGGGAGACTGAAAGGCTTCGGGAGATCAGGAGGATAAAGCAGGCAGAAAACTGGGTGCTGAGTGACCCCTTCAGGTAAGAGCCTTCGAAGGCGAAATTCAGGAGAAGCCATTCTGTTACTGCTGATGTGTAGGTGCCATAAAGAGGCTCAAAGCAAGGCACAGGGTCCTAATGTCCAAGCTCAGAAGGGCTTTGGTGCTGAAGCAGCCTGGTCCCTGCATTTCCCCAAAAGCCAGAACGTCTTGAAAGAGGAAAGGCTCCTGCTTGGCAGCATCACTCACCTGGAGACACCCAGAAACTGAGTCTGGCATCTCATAGCAACATAAACTCATGTGGGGGGACCCAGAAACTGAGTCTGGCATCCATGGCAACATAAACTCACGTGGGGGGACCCAGAAACTGAATCTGGCATCTCATGGCAGCATAAACTCATCTGGAGACACCCAGAAACTGAGTCTGGCATCTCATAGCAACATAAACTCATGTGGGGGGACCCAGAAACTGAGTCTGGCATCTCATGGCAACATAAACTCACGTGGGGGACCCAGAAACTGAATCTGGCATCTCATGGCAGCATAAACTCACGTGGGGGGACCCAGAAACTGAATCTGGCATCTCATGGCAGCATGAACTCACGTGGGGGGACCCAGAAACTGAGTCTGGCATCTCAGTGAGTTTTACCCAGTTCCACCCTGGGACTCTCTTCTTTCCACCCTCTGCTGGGCCAAGCACCTGCTGGCAGCCCAAAGCTCTGTGTGCTGCTGTTGTTTTGTCTGTAGGCCCTGAACAGATCCAGTCTGCTCCTGCCCTGGTCCCACAGCAGCTCACTCTTCCCCAGGGGCTGCCAACCTCACAGAGAAAGGGGACTGCTCAAGTAGCCTTCCCAGGGAGGGCACTTCTGCACCTGTGCTGCTGTGCCTCATGCCCTCGAGCCTTTCTGGAGCACCTGCCCTGTGCAGCTCTGCTCCCTGCAGTGCCACAGCATGGCTCAGGATGGAAGGGACCTCAGAGATCATCTGCTCTGCCAAGGAGGACTCTCAGTTACTGACTTGGTTGCTCAAGACCTCCTCCAACCTATCTTGAACACCTCCAGGAAGGGGACATCCACAGCCTCCCTGGGCAGCCTGTGCCAGTCTCACCACCCTCATGCTGCAGAACTTCTTCCCCAGCTCCACTCTAACCCTGCTCTGCCTCAGCTCCAAACCATTCCCCTTGGCCTGTCTCTAGACACCCTCAGGAGAAGTCTCTCTGCAGCCTTCCTGCAGGGTCCCCTTCAGCTCTTGGCAGGCAGCTCTGAAGTGCTGTCAGAGTCTTCACCTCTGCAGGCTGCACCCCCCCAGCTCCCTCAGCCTGTGCTCTCAGCAGAGCTGCTCCAGCCCTGGCAGCATCTCTGTGGCCTCCTCTGGACTCTCTCCAGCAGTTTCCTCTTCTTATGATGATGATGAGGACACCAGAACTGGCCCTTAGTACTAGACCTGCTGGGATGGCCACACTGGCAGCTGGGCTTTAGACACTTCCCTTTGTGCACCACAGGACTAGGTTAGCAATTTACCCTTCTTTTGCATGAAGCTTTAGTTCATACTGGATGATTTTTCCACCACAGCCCTTCCTCTAAATTCTCACTTGTGTTTTTTTAATCATTGCTTGGAAGAAGTTCTTTACCCTGAGAGTGCTGAAATACTGCAACAGGTTGTGCAGAGATGTGGTTGAGGCCCCATCCCTGCAGCCATCCAAGGTCTAGCTCGATGCAGCCCTGAGAGCCTGCCTGCAGTTGGAGCTGTCCCTGCTGACCGCAGGGATGTTGGCCAAGCTGGCCATGCCCGGTCTGTGCCAGGATGAGCCCCTGGTTCTGTCTGACCTGGCAGGTCTGCAGCTGTCCTTTGTGGACTTGATTTCAGTTGGGCTTCTTCCTTGCCTGGGTTTCTTTTTTCCCTCCAAGGGCAAAGGAGCATTGCTTAGGGTCTTTCCTCTTACTTACAGCTTGTGGAAGTCCAAATCAATAAATCACAGACCTCTTTCATCTTCAGTGTCTGTTCCTTGGTCAGTTACAGTGCTCAGGGACATGATGGATGGTAACACTGCTGGAAAATGGAAGGAAGCCTCATGCTTCTGTTTAGCTCTTGGATACTTCATTAAGCTCAAGGGAATTGTGAGGAAGTGTTGATTTCTTGACAAGGAAATTTCCTGGTGTGCCAGATTTGCTCTGGAATATCCTTAAACCCACTGCAGATTTTCTGAGCAAGCCCAGAAAGCTTCTTTTGTGAGAGGCTGGAAGTCCAGAGTGAAACACCTGCACAGGCAGGACAGCTGGACCCACACCTCTCACATCTCTGCTGTGTGCCCATGTGCCCTGGCGAGGATGGAGAAGAAAGTCTTTGAACCTACTTCAACCTTGGAAAGGGAGAGCTGAAGAGAGAGCCCTTCACAGGGGTCACACATCACAGAGTCTTGGTTTCAGTTCCTTGCAAGGGAAGGGGAAAAGAAGGCAGAACTTTCTCACTGTGCTGGAAAATAACTGCTGGTGCCCTTCAGCAGAGGCAGGGAGCCCTCCTGGGCACCTGTACCAGCCACTTCTGACAGACTGACAGGGCTGCAGGGGCTTCACTGAGCCTCTCCTGCCTGTGCTTTAGGGGTGCAAAGATACGGGAGGGTCTGCAGCACTGCCTGATGGGGGAGAGGCTGAGAGCCCTGAGGCTGTTCAGTCTGGAGAGGAGAAGGCTGAGAGGTGACCTGAGCAATGTCACAGAATGTCAGGGGCTGGAGGTGACCAAGAAAGGGCATCCACTCCAACCCCAAAAGAGCTGGGGGCTGGGGCTCAGGAAGGAAGGGGCAGGGACAGCCTCTGCTCATTTCTGCCCTGGCACAGAAAGGGCAAGGGATGGAAGCTGCAGCACAGGAAGTTCCACCTCAACATGAGGAAGAACTTCTTGGCTGGAAGGTTCCCAGAGCCTGGCACAGGCTGCCCAGAGAGGCTGTGGAGCCTTCTTCTCTGGAGTCTTTCCAGCCCTGTCTGGATGTGTTCCTGTGTGACCTGTGCTGGATTCTCTGCTCCTGCTCTGGCAGAGGAGTTGGAGCTGAAGGTCTGCAGAGGTCCCTTCCGACCCCTAGCATCCTGTGAGCCTGTGACTCTGTGACCTCTGTGACAAGGAACAAAGACTGAGAGTCCTGAGACTGTTGAGCCTGGAGAAGAACAGCCCCAGAGGGGATCTGCTCAGTGCTGTTGAGCCTGGAGAAGAGCAGCCCCAGAGGGGATCTGCTCAGTGCTCTTGAACCTGGAGAAGAGCAGCCCCAGAGGGGATCTGCTCAGTGCTGTTGAGCCTGGAGAAGAACAGCCCCAGAGGGGATCTGCTCAGTGCTGTTGAGCCTGGAGAAGAGCAGCCCCAGAGGGGATCTGCTCAGTGCTGTTGAGCCTGGAGAAGAGCAGCCCCAGAGGGGATCTGCTCAGTGCTGTTGAGCCTGGAGAAGAACAGCCCCAGAGGGGATCTGCTCAGTGCTGTTGAGCCTGGAGAAGAGCAGCCCCAGAGGGCATCTGCTCAGTACTCAGCAAGAGCTGAAGGGTAGGAGTAAGAGAATGAGGACAGACTCTTGTCAGCGATTGCCAGTGACAGTACAAGGAGCAGTGGGCACAAACTGGGGCACAGGAGGTTCCACCTGAACAGGAGGAGAAATTGCTCTGCTGTGAGGGTGCTGGAGCCCTGGAGCAGGCTGCCCAGAGAGGTTCTGGAGTCTCCTTGTCTGGAGAGATTCCAAACCCACTGAGCCACAGCTCTGTCTTTGCTCACAAGAGGGACTTCTTTCCTGTAAGGGTCCCAGAGCCTGGCACAGACTGCCCAGAGAGGTTGTGGAGCCTCCTTCCCTGTTCCTGTGTGCCCTGAGCTATATTGGGTGGTCCTCCCATGGCAGAGGGGTTGGACTGGATGGTCTCTTTGGGTCCCTTCCAACCCCTAACATCCTGTGAGCCTATGAGATTGTAATCCTGGGCAAGCTGCTGTGGGTGCCCTGCTCTAGCAGTGCAGTTGGACTGAATGATCTGCACTGATCCCATCCCTTCCATGCTGGGCTTCTGTGACACTTAACAGATGCTACTTCAGCAAGATATGTGCTGCCTGTAGATGAGTCTGAATGTGCAAATAGATGGGAGGGCAGGGGAACCAAGCAGAGAGCAGTCATGGTTCTCTTTGCATATCCCAGAGTTCATAACAAAACCAAACCAAAGCAGAAAGTGAAGCACTTTGCTGGTGAGAAGAAATATCCTTGTGGCACCTTGCAGGCAGTGTCTAATGCTCCAAAAAAGACCCAGCAGGAGGAAAAAAAATAGTTTATAGCAGAGTCATGTTTCAAGTGCAGCAGTGGGAATAAGCAAATCAGTGCTGCTCTCTGCCAGGGCAAGCATCAACCTCCCGAAGTCACAAAGCCTTTTCCTGACAGCAAATAATGAAAGCACAGAAATAAGATGGCCAAAGCTTGGTAGCCTGCCTGAGATATCCTGAGAAAGTTAAAAGAGTTGGGGGGGATGCAGGTGAAATGCAGTTCTCCTGCTCTGCTGTGGGCTGGGAGTGCTGGAGGCACTGCAATAAGACCTTATGGACCAGTCTGGCCATGCCTCGGTGCCCAGGGGCCCTCATGCACTGATTTCTGCTACAAAGGCAATGTGCAAACTAGACCTGACAGAGCTGATCTTGAGCATCAACTTCAGACAGACTCACACAGAAACATTCAGGTTGGGAAAGACTCTTGGGATCAAGTCTAGAACCCTACAAAGTTCACTCTCAAACCATATCCTCAAGCACCACATCGAAATGAGCTTTAAACACAGCCAGGGCTGGGGACTCCACCACCTCCTTGGGCTGCTCACTCCAGTGCCAGACCACTCTTGCTGGGAGAACATTTTCCTCATGTCATAGAACCATCACAGAATCAAGAAGGTTGGAAGAGACCTCCAAGCTCAGCCAGACTAAGCCTGCCCTGGCACAGCTTCAGGCTGTGTCCCCTTCTTCTGTCCCTGGCTGCCTGGCAGCAGAGCCCAACCCCAGCTGGCTACAGCCTCCCTGCAGGCAGCTGCAGACAGCAATGAGCTCTGCCCTGAGCCTCCTCTGCTGCAGGCTGCACCCCCCCCAGCTCCCTCAGCCTCTCCTCACAGGGCTGTGCTCCAGGCCCCTCCCCAGCCTTGCTGCCCTTCTCTCAACACCTTCCAGCACCTCAACATCTCTCTGCAATGGAGGAGCCCAGAACTGGACACAGCACTCCAGGGGTGGCCTGAGCAGTGCTGAGTCAAAGAATAACTTCCCTTGTCCTACTGTCCAGTCCAAACCTGCCCAGTGGCAGCTTGAGGCCATTCCCTCTTGTTCTGTCAGTAATGACCTGTGGGCAGAGACCAGCACCAACCTCTGCACAGCCTCCTTGCAGGCAGCTGCAGACAGTGCTGAGCTCTGCCCTCATTCTTCTCTGTCTCACACTACACATCCCCAGCTCCTGAAGTCTCTCCTCTTCAGATTCATTCATAGAATCATAGAATCATAGAATCAACCAGGTTGGAAGAGACCTCCAAGCTCATCCAGTCCAACCTATCCCCCAGCCCTAGCCAGTCAACCAGACCATGGCACTAAGTGCCTCATCCAGGCTTTTCTTGAAGACCCCCAGGGACGGTGCCTCCACCACCTCCCTGGGCAGCCCATTCCAATGCCAATCACTCTCTCTGTGAAGAACTTCTTCCTAACATCCAGCCTAGACCTACCCTGGCACAACTTGAGACTGTGTCCCCTTGTTCTATTGCTGGTTGCCTGGGAGAAGAGGCCACCCCCACCTGGCTACAGCCTTCCAATGTAAGGACAGAAATGCTGAGAGGTTTTGACTGAAGGTAGCGAGGAAGGCTCCATAGCTTCAGCAGTATTTTTGCTTCATCTGGAACATTCTGTTATAAAATACTAAAATGCTTATTTTGTCAGCCTGAAGTACCAACTCTGCCTTCACAGTATCATCAGGGTTGGAAGAGACCTCACAGATCATCAAGTCCAACCCTTTAGCACAGAGCTCAAGGCCAGACCATGGCACCAAGTGCCACGTCCAGTCCTGCCTTGAACAGCTCCAGGGACGGCGACTCCACCACCTCCCCGGGCAGCCCATTCCAGTGTCCAATGACTCTCTCAGGGAAGAAGGCCCTGCCCAGCTTCCTTGCTCTCCTCTGCACCTCAACATCCCTCTTGTGTTGTGAGAGCTTATTGTGACCTTCAGTATCTGAAGTGGGCTACAGGAAAGCTGGGGAGGGACTTTTAGGGTGTCAGGCAGTGACAGAACTGGAGTGAATGGAGCAAAACTGGAAGGGGGGAGACTCAGACTGGAGGTAAGGAAGAAGTTCTTCAGCATGAGGGTGGTGAGAGACTGGCACAGGTTGCCCAGGGAGGTGGTGGAAGCCTCATCCCTGGAGGCTTTTAAGGCCAGGCTGGATGCGGCTGTGGGCAACCTGCTCTAGTATGAGGAGTCCCTGCCCATGTCAGGGGGTCAGAATTGGGTGATCCTTGAGGTCCCTTCCAGCCCTGTGGTTGATTCTATTCTGTTGTGGTGTCCAGAAATGAGCAGAGCACTCCAGGTGTGGCCTCACCTGTGCCATTTGCATTACAGCAGGTAAAGTGAGGAAGCAAATGACACAAAGCATCTTTTAATGCAGCTCAAACTGGCTCAGGAGAAAAGTAGTGGCTGAGGACAATTTTATTCACAGAAGAGCAGTCAGGGACTGGCACAGGCTGTCCAGGGAGGTGGTGGAGTCCCCATCCATGGAGGTGCTCAACGAACCTCTGGCCATGGCAGTTAGGGACATGGTTTAGCAGCCATGGTGGCATTGGGTGCATGGTTGGACTGGATGGCCTCATCCAGCTGAAACAGTGCTCTGCTCCTGTGATCTTGTGATCCTGTGGCTCTGTGGGTTTCCCATTCCATCATTTTGTGGCTCTGGGTCTCTGTTTCATGTTTCTGTCACTGTGATCTTGTGACTCTGGATCCAGTCCCATTACAGGAATTTAACCCCATGGGGAGCTACAGACCTGGGGATGTGTGGCTGGAAAGCTGCAGCTGGAGAGGGCCCTGGGGGTGTTGGTTGGCAGTGACTGACCAGGAGCCAGCAGTGCCCAGGTGGCCAAGAAAGCCAATGGCATCCTGCCTTGGATCACAAGCAGGGTGGGCAGCAGGGACAGGAGGGGATCACTCCCTGTGCTCAGCAGTGGGGAGGCCACAGCTCCACTGATGTGTTCAGCTCTGGGCCACTCACTGCAGGAAGGACATTGAGGGGCTGGAGCCTGTCCAGAGCAGGGCAGCGAGGCTGGAGAAGGGCCTGGAGCAGCTGGGGGTGAGGAGGGGCTGAGGGAGCTGGGGGTGTGCAGGCTGCAGCCTTGGGGAGGCTGAGGGCAGAGCTCACTGCTCTCTGCAGCTGCCTGCAGGGAGGTTGCAGTGAGCAGGGGCAGCCTCTGCTGCTCGGGGCCAAGGGACAGCAGCAGAGGAAATGGTTCCAGGCTGCCCCAGGGGAGGCTCAGGCTGGAGCTCAGGGAACAGTTCTGCACTGGAAGGGTTCTCAGCCCTTGGCACAGGCTGCCCAGGGCAGTGCTGCAGTCCCCATCCCTGGGGATGCTCCAGCAGCCTGTGGAGCTGGTGCTGAGGGAGCTGGCTTGGTGCTGAGCCTGCAGTGCTGGGCCCAGGGCTGCCTGGCTGAGCTGGGAGGGCTCTGCCAGCCACCTGTGCTCTGTGGCTGCTACCTCAGCTGAAGACAGCAGGTAAGAATGAGCTGAGCACCAAAGCTCATGTTATAGATAACAGAGAGGGTGCAGAGGAATGGCTTTGTTAGCTGTAAGTGACTGTCTCTTACAGTGTGATGTGCTTAAAATAGTTCCTCTTGACTTCAGCAGCTGCTCCTGAAGTGTACTTCACCTCTAGGCCCTGTGTCATCCTCACAAGCTCTATGTAAGTGCCTTGGACACTCCACAGCACAAACCCCAGGAGGTTCTCCTCATTAGGCTGATGAATTGTGCCCACAGAGTGGAACTGAGAGACTCATTTGGCTCACACTAGGCTGGACACCAACCTGCTGGGTAATTGTCTGCACAGCTCTAAATGTGCTGAGTAAATCCCTCCTGAGCAGAACAGGAGCATCAGCACCTACTGCACACAGATGCTCCCCTGCAGAGCTGTCTGCATTTGTGACCTGAATCATTGCCTTCTGTCTGGCACTGAACTGGCCAAGAGGAGCCTCTGAGTGATGAGCTGTAGCCCCAGAGACCTAAATCCTCTCCAAGCTGCAGTCTGTACACTTCAGTGGTGGTGCAAAAGCATTGGTTGGCACACTGCAGGGTAGGGATCACAGAATCATAGAACCAAGCAGGCTGGCAGAGACCTCCAAGCTCACCCAGCCCAGCCTAGCACCCAGCCCTGCCCAACCAACCAGACCATGGCACTAAGTGCCCCAGCCAGGCTTGGCTGCAACACCTCCAGCCACAGCCACTCCACCACCTCCCTGGGCAGCCCATTCCAGTGCCAATCACTCTCTCTGCCAGCAACTTCCTAACAACATCCAGCCTAGACCTGCCCTGGCACAGCTTCAGGCTGTGTCCCCTTCTTTTGTTGCTGGCTGCCTGGCAGCAGAGCCCAACCCCACCTGGCTACAGCCTCCCTGCAGGCAGCTGCAGGCAGCAATGAGCTCTGCCCTGAGCCTCCTCTGCTGCAGGCTGCACCCCCCCAGCTCCCTCAGCCTCTCCTCATACAGTTGAATCTACAGAGGGACCTGGAGGGGCTGAATCCATGGGCTGAGGCCAGTTGGGTGACACTCAACAAGGCCAAGTGCTAGGTCCTGTCCCTGGGTCACCACAACTCCATGAAGAGTCCAGGAGTGGGGCAGAGTGACTGGAAACTGTTCAGCAGAGAAAGGCCTGGAGGTGTTGCACCAGAGCTGGTTGGGCATGAGCCAGCAGTGTGCCCAGGTGGCCAAGAAGGTCACCAGCAGCATGGCCTGGATCAGCAGTGATGTGACCAGCAGGAGTAGGGCAGGATTATTCCCCTCTACTCAGCACTGGGGAGGCCACAATTTGAGGGCTGGGGTCAGTTTTGGGACTCTCATTACAGCAAAAATATTGAGGGGCTGGAGCAGGTCCAGAGAAGGGCAATGAGGCTGGGGAAGGGTCTGGAGAGCAAGACTGGAGCTGCTGGGGAACTGAGGTTGGTTAGTGTGGAGAAGGGGAGGCTGAGTGGAGAGCTCATTGCTCTCTACAACTCCCTGAGAGGAGGCTGCAGTGAGGTGGGGGTTGGGCTCTGCTGCCTAGCATCAGGTGATAGAATGTGAGGATATGGCTTGAAACTGCCAGGGGAGGTCTGGATCACATATGAGAAGAATATTCTTGTCTGAAAGTGTTTTCAACCAGTGAAACAAGCTCCACAGGGAGGTGGTTGAGCCCTTATGGCTGGAGGAGTTGAAAAGGTGTAGAAATGAGGTGTTGCTGGGCATGGCAGACATCACAGAGCAGTTAAAATTACTCCAGATGTTGCCTCTGACACTGATATTTTCACTTGCTGCAGTCCTGGTTTCATCCTGCCTGCTCCCAGCATCAATTTCTGTTACAGCCAGGTCATGTCCACATCTCTTCTCACTGACCTTTGGTGTTCAGGAGTGAGCCACAAGCTGATTTTTGCCCAGATGTAGAGTGGATGATGCTACTCTTGCATCTGAGAGATAGAGAACTGTGAGACTGCCTGTGCCAGAACTTGTGAGAACCAAATGCAGAGACAGCTTGGGGTGCTGGTGGGCAGCAAGTGCTGCCTGGGGCAGCAATGTGCCCCTGGGGCCAAGAGGGCCAAGGGCAGCCTGGGGCCAGCAAGAGGAGTGTGGCCAGCAGGGCCAGGGAGGTTCTCCTGCCCCTCTGCCCTGCCCTGCTGAGGCCACAGCTGCAGTGCTGTGTCCAGTTTGGGGCTCCCCAGTTCAGGAGAGACACAGACCTGCTGGGGAGAGTCCAGCAGAGAGCTGGGAGGATGCTGAAGGGCCTGGGACAGCTCTGCTGTGGAGAGAGGCTGAGAGCCCTGGGGCTGGGCAGTGTGGGGAGGAGAAGGCTGAGAGGGCTCTGAGCAATGTCTGTCAGTAGCTGAGGGGTGGGTGCCAGGGGGAAGGTGCCAGGCTCGGTTTGGTGGTGCCCAGTGACAGGGCAAGGCAAGCAGGCACAAGCTGGAGCCCAGGAGGTTGCAGCTCAGCATGAGGAGGAACTTGTTTGGTGTGAGGGTGCTGGAGCCCAGGAGGTTGCAGCTCAGCATGAGGAGGAACTTGTTTGGTGTGAGGGTGCTGGAGCCTGCAGCAGGCTGCCCAGGGAGGTTGTTTGTTGCAGCTATCTGATGGCAGCAGCAGGAATGTGGTCAGAGCTCCCCCAGCTCAGTGTGGCCAGAAGCAATGCCACATGGGCTCCAGGCCATCCCATGTGAACTATACCAGAGACCTTTATTGGTTGCTCTGACTCTCATTACAGCCTTTGAGCACAGAGCACACACCCACACGTTAGCACAATCAGGCAAGACCAACCCAGTCCCTTCCATGCACCAGGCCTTGCTCTGCTCATGAAGGAGATGTCCACTTAGCTCTGCTGTCTGAGAGAAGGTGGCCAGCAGCTGTGGCAGGCAGGGCCAGCACTCGACTGCTGTTCTTCTTCTCACAGTGCATTGCCACAGCTGTGGAGTCCCCTGCTCTGGAGAGACTCCAAACCCACCTGGCAGTGCTCCTGCGTGCCCTGCCCCGAGTGACACTGCTGTGACTGGGTGGGGCTGGACTGGATGACCTCTGGAGGTCCCTTCCAACCCCTGACATTCTCTGCCTTTGTGTTTCTGCAGTTCAAAACTGATGTTTTACTTTAGTTATCCTTAGGCAGCTCCTTTATTGTTCGCTCTCTGTTGTTTGCAATGATGGCTCCTGACTGATGCTGGGGTTTGGCATTTGGTTCTTCAGCAGATTTGGTTTGTGTCGCTGCTTTTTAGGTGAAAGATCAATCAGTGAGTGGACATCATCTCATTCCAGCTTAAAAACCCCACCCATAAATACCTCTTTGTGCTGAAGAAATCTCCCCAGCCCAGCATGAACAGGGAGCTCAGGTCATTCAGAGCAGCACTTTTGCACTCAATTGTTTGTGCACTAAGTGGCTGCTATTAAGCTCCAGATTAAATTAATTCCTAAGGAGGACAGCAGGAGGAAGATGCAGAAGTTTGCTCTCTGAAGGGAGAGAAACAGGCTGAAACTCCAACCTCCAGAGAGAGGCCACAAACATGTGCCTGATTTGGATCAGATCCCAGTGCAAAGCACATAGCTGCAGCTCCCCAGGTTGGAAATGGAAGATGCTTTCATTTCACTGGGAATGTCTGAGATGGAAGGAAACCTGAACCCTGGGCTGCAGGCAGAGCAGTGTGGGCAGCAGGGCCAGGGAGGGGATTCTGCCCCTCTGCACCCTCTGCTGAGACCTCACCTGGAGCACTGTGCCCAGCTCTGGAGCCCCTGGGACAGGAAAGGTCTGGAGGTGCTGGAAGGTGTCCAGAGAAGGGCACAGAGAGGATGATCAGAGGCTGGAGCTGCTCTGCCATGGGGACAGGCTAAGAGAATTGGGGCTGTGCAGTCTGGAGAAGAGGAGGCTCTGAGGAGACCTTCCTGTGGCCTTGCAGCATTTGAAGAAGGCTGGAGAGGGACTTCCTAGGGTGTCGGGTAGTGATAAGGGGGAACAGATCTAAGCTAGAGCAGGGCAGTTGAGATTAGAGGTTAGGGAGAAGCTCTTCCCTAAGAGGGTGGTGAGAGACTGACACAGGGTGCCCAGGGAGGTGGCAGAAGCCTCACCCCTGGATGTTCCTAAAGCCAGGCTGGATGAGGCTCTGTGCAGCCTGATGTAGTGTGAGGTGTCCCTGCCTATGGCAGGGGAGTTTGAGCTGCATGATCCTGGAGGTCCCTTCCAGCCCTGACAGTTCTGTGGCTCTGTAAGCATGGATAGTGCAAAGCAGAGTCTGGGACACTGAAGTGATGCCAGGCAAGGGCAAGGGAGTGATCTTTGTGGTGCTTGGGAAGATGCAGCTCAGCTTCTGCCTGCAGACTCAGATCCCAGCTCCTTCCTCCCCTGCCACTCTGGTTGGGTACTGCATTCTCTGCTTCGGTGGCTGCAGGTTGAAGCTCCCTCAAGTCCCTTAGCAAGCCAAGAGAGTTTCCTTGCTGGGACCTATTTCTCAAACTTTTCCACACACATTAGCAGGACAAAACTTCTCCCTGTGGGGCCAGGCTGAGGCAGCTGGGGCTGGTATCTGGCAGCAGAGCAGCCTGAGGGCTGCCCTCAGTGCTGTGCTGAAGATGTGCAGGGCAGCGTCCAGGCTCTGCCCAGGGGTGGCCAAGGGCAGCACAAGGGGCACTGGGGGCAAGCTGGAGCAGAGGAGGTGCCATGGTTTGAGGGGTTCCAGCTTATGCCAGACTCCCTACAACAACTACAAAGATCCATCCCAGGGGAAGAACCAGTGATGGGAGGTGCCATGAGAACAGGAGGGAAAACTCTGTCCCTGAGGGGGCTGGAGCCTGGAGCAGGCTGCCTAGAGAGGCTGTGGAGTCTCCTGCTCTGGAGCCTTTCCAAGCCCCCTCTGGATGTCTTCCTGTGTGCCCTGCCCTGGGTGCCCCTGCTCTGGCAGGGCTGGATGAGCTTTCAAGGTCCCTTCCCACCCCCAGGGTTCTGTGAACTGTGTGAAAAGCCTTAACAAAATGTAAAAGGAATAAAAGAAACACTTCAGGTTGGGCTGTGCTCCAGGCCCCTCCCCAGCCTTGCTGCCCTTCCCTCAACACCTTCCAGCACCTCAGCATCTCTCTGCAATGGAGGAGCCCAACACTGGACACAGCACTGCAGGGGTGGCCTGAGCAGTGCTGAGCACAGGAGCACAAGAACCTCCCTTGTGCTGCTGCCCACACTGCTCCTCAGCCAGCCCAGGATGCCATTGGCTCTGCTGCCCACCTGGGCACTGCTGCCTCCTCTGCAGCTCCTCTCTCCCAGCACCCCCAGCTCCCTCTCTGCCTGCCTGCTCTCAGTCCCTCTGGCCCCAGCCTGTAGTGCTGCTTGGGGTTGTTGTGGCCAAAATGCAGAACCTGCCCTGGATCTTGTTCAGGCTCATCCCCTTGGCCTCTGCCCACCCATGCAGCCTGGCCAGGTCCCTCTGCAGGGCTCTGCTACCCTCCAACAGCTCCACAGCTGCTCCTAGCTTGGTGTCATCTGCAAACTTGCTGATGTGCAACCTAACAACCTGCAATTGGTTCATGCATATTCATGTCTTCACTGCTGGGGAATGTTCTCAGGTTGCTTCAGAGTATAAATTTGTTACTTGTTTGCCATGCCAGTTGGGACTCTGAGGCAGCACACATGAAATGAATTTACAGTTCTGGCACAGCCACTTGAAGTCTTCCACTGAAATGTGTTTTTTTTCCAGTTAAAAAACAACGAACCAACCAACAAAAGCAATAAGCAAACCCAAGGAATGCCCTCCCTGCCCTCCCTGCCCACTAGCCAGGGATGCAGTGCTCTGCAGAAAAGCTTTGCTCAGCTGGGCTGGCAAACCCTGAGGTTGCTAGGAGAAGCATCCAGGAAGATTCCATGGGTGATTCATAGCCTTCTGGTGGCCTTCCAGCACCTGAAGGGGGCTACAAAAAAGCTGGGGAGGGACTTTTGAGGCTGTCAGGGAGTGGCAGGAGTGGGGGGAATGGAGCAGAGCTGGAGGTGGGGAGAGTGAGGCTGGAGGTGAGGAGGAAGTTGTTGAGCAGGAGAGTGGTGAGAGGCTGGAATGGGTTGCCCAGGGAGGTGGCTGAGGCCCCATGGCTGGAGGTGTTTGAGGCCAGGCTGGCTGAGGCTGTGGGCAACCTGCTCTAGGGTAGGGTGTCCCTGGGCATGGCAGGGGGTTGGGACTGGCTGCTCCTTGTGCTCCCTTCCAACCCTGACTGGTTCTGTGATTCTGTGATTTCTGGGTGCTCCAGAGGAGCTCGAGCAGGGAAGCTGTCCCCACACAGCTCTGCTCTGTCCAAATCCTGTTGTGGGGATGCTTTACAAAACTGGGGTCTCAGTGCCTTAGAACCACAGAATCACAGAATGGTTTGGGTTGGAGGAGACCCCAAGGGTCAGCCAGTTCCAACCCTCTGCCATAGGCAGGGACACCTCACACTAGAACAGGTTGCTCAAGGACTCATCCAACCTGACCATGAACAACTCCAGGGAGGTTGTGGAGCACAGAAGCACCCAAGGTGATCAAAGATCTCTGTGCTCCACAACCTCCCTGGGCAACCTGTGCCAGTGTCTCACCACCCTCAACCTGTGCCAGTGTCTCACCACCCTCACTGCAAACAACTTCTTCCTCACATCTACTTTCAAGCTCCCCTCTGCCACTTCAAACCCATTCCTCCTTCTCCTCTCATTACCAGACCTTGTCAATAGTCCCTCCCCAGTCCTCCTGCAGCCCCCTGCAGATCCTGCAAGGCCACTCCAAGGTCTCCTCCAAGCCTTCTCCAGCCTGCACAGCCCCAACTCTCTCAGCCTGTGCTCACAGCAGAGCTGCTGCAGCCCTCTCAGCATCTTGGTGGCCTCCTCTGCACTGCCTCCAACACTTCCATGTGCTGCTTGTGCTGGGGGCTGCAGAACTGCCCCCGGGGCTGCAGGTGGGGTGTGAGGAGAGCAGAGCCAGGGGCAGAATCATCTCCCTTGCCCTGCTGGCCACCTTCAGGGCATGCAGCTCTAGAGCAGCTCTGGAACAGCCTGCACTGGTCACAGAGTCACAGAATCGTTTAAGGTGGAAATGCCTTCAAATATCATCCAGTCCAACCACTGAACCAACACCACCACAGCCAGCAACCTATAGCCCCTAGTGCCATGGCCACAGGTTTCTTCAGTGTCTCCAGGGATGGGGACTCCACCATCTCCCTGAGCAGCCTGTGCCACTCTTGTACCAAAGAAATGTTTCCTCACCTTCAACCTAACCCTTTCTTGGCACAATTTCAGGCCATTTCTTCTCCTTCTATCACCTGAGTCTAGGGAGCAGAGCCCAATGCCCTCCTCATTGCAGCCTCCTCTCAAGGAGCTGCAGAGAGCAATGAGGTATCCCTCATCTTCCTCTTCTCCACACCAAACACCCCCTGCTTCCTCAGCTGCTCCTCCCCAGCCCGATTCTCCAGACCCTTCCCCAGCTGGACCTGCTGCAGCCTTTCAATGCCCTTCTTGTTGTGAGGTGTCTCAAACTGAACCCAGGATTAGTGACGTGGCCCAGTAATGGAAAAAAAACAACTCAGAAGTTTGAGAACTACATCTCCTGTCAAATATCACCTCCTAGTTCCACAGCAACTGCTCCTGCTATTCCTCCATAGCAGCTGCAGAGGAGCCAGCAGTGTGCCCAGGTGGGCAGCAGAGCCAATGGCATCCTGGGCTGGCTCAGGAGCAGTGTGGGCAGCAGGACAAGGGAGGTTCTTGTGCCCCTGTGCTCAGCACTGCTCAGGCCACCCCTGCAGTGCTGTGTCCAGTTCTGGGCTCCTCCATTGCAGAGAGATGTTGAGGTGCTGGAAGGTGTTGAGAGAAGGGCAGCAAGGCTGGGGAGGGGCCTGGAGCACAGCCCTGTGAGGAGAGGCTGAGGGAGCTGGGGGTGTGCAGCCTGCAGTAGAGGAGGCTCAGGGCAGAGCTCATTGCTGTCTGCAGCTGCCTGCAGGGAGGCTGTAGCCAGATGGGGTTGGGCTCTGCTGCCAGACAAGCAGCACCACAGTTGTTTGTGTGCCCAGGTGGCCAAGAGAGCCAGTGGCATCCTGGCCTGCAACAGGAATGGTGTGGTCAGCAGGAGCAGGGAGGTCATTCTGCCCCTGTACTCTGCACTGGTCAGACCACACCTTGAGTGCTGTGTTCAGTTCTGGGCCCCCCAGTTTAGGAGGGACATTGAGATGCTTGAGCGTGTCCAGAGAAGGGCAACGAGGCTGGGGAGAGGCCTTGAGCACAGCCCTACGAGGAGAGGCTGAGGGAGCTGGGATTGGTTAGCCTGGAGAAGAGGAGGCTCAGGGCAGACCTTATTGCTGTCTACAACTACCTGAGGGGTGGTTGTGGCCAGGGGGAGGTTGCTCTCTTCTCTCAGGTGGCCAGCACCAGAATGAGAGGACACAGCCTCAGGCTGTGCCAGGGGAGATTTAGGCTGGAGGTGAGGAGAAAGTTCTTCACTGAGAGAGTCATTGGACACTGGAATGGGCTGCCCGGGGAGGTGGTGGAGTCGCCGTCCCTGGGGCACTTTAAGGCAAGGTTGGACGTGGCACTTGGTGCCATGGTCTGGCCTTGAGCTCTGTGGTAAAGGGTTGGACTCGATGATCTGTGAGGTCTCTTCCAACCCTGATGATACTATGATACTATGATACCAGAAGAAGGGGACACAGCCTGAAGCTGTGCCAGGGCAGGTCTAGGCTGGATGTGAGGAGGAAGTTGTTGAGAGGCTGGGGGTGTGCAGCCTGGATCACGTTGGGTGCTTCTGTGCTCCACAACCTCCCTGGGCAACCTGTGCCAGTGTCTCACCACCCTCAACCTGTGCCAATGTCTCACCACCCTCCCTGGAAAGAATTTCTTCCTCATCTCCAGCCTCACTCTGCCCTCCTCCAGCCTCAATCCCTTGCCCCTTGTGCCATCACTACAAGCCCTTGTCAGAAGTCCCAAGGTCAGCAATCGTTTCCCTGTAGTGTTTTAACAGTGCTACAGTGAAAAGGGCACCCTGGGGGCTCCCCCTTAAAGCTGTTGTCCCTCATCCTGTCACTACAAGCTCCCATAAAAAGTCCCTCCCCAGCTCTTCTGGAGTCCCTTCAGGCACTTGAAAGGTTGCCCTGAGGTCTCCCTGGAGTCTTCTCCAGGCTGATCAGCCCCAACTCTCCCAGCCTGTCCCCACAGGGGAGGTTCTCCAGCCCTGTGAGCATCTTTGTGCTCTCCTCTGGACCCAGCCCAACACTTCCATGCCTTTCTTACACTGGGGACAGCAGAACTGGCCTCAGTTTTCCTTTGAGCTTTGATTTCCTTTGCCTGTCCCCATAGGGGAGATGCTCCAGTCCCCTCGGGTTGTGCATGCTGGGCTTTGGCAGAAGAAGAAGGAGAGGGAACAAAGGTCACTTTCAGCCTGTTTCTTATTCACGACACCCAAGTGGAAGATGTGGCCGAGCTGGCTGTGATGAGCTGTTTAATGGATTGGCCTGGGGCAAGGAAATGAAAGGGAGAGATTGGAGCCTTGGGATGGGGTTCTTGTTCCACCTGCTGCAGGGCAGGGCAGGCGCAGGGTGCTGTGATGGATGGTGGCAATGCTTTTTGTCCCTCCGGTGCCAGTGACACAAGGAAGGTCTCTTATGAGGGTGGATGTGGTGCATTTGCCTTGCTTGGTCAGCTGCTCAGGGGCACTTCCACCTTCTGCACCAGAACTAGCTGCAGAGCTAGGAGGCTGCCTCAGGAGGGCTTTTAGCTGCTGCCATGTCTTGCACCCTTCACCAGCAGGGTGAGCAGGGTTGGTTTCACCCCAGGTTCTCTTGCAGTGTGGATAACATCTGGGCGGGTAGGCAAGCCACAAATTCGGGTGTTTTAATAGGGTCATTTCAGAGACCAACCTGTGAAGAAAGAACTTCTGCTAGGCCCAGACTGCACAACCACTTTAACCCTTTTGGCCACACACCTCTGGTCCAGAGCACTCCAAATTCCTTTCTTCTCCCCCCACCCCCAACGCCCCCTCCGTGGGTTTGTATGGGGAGAGGAAGGCACAAAAGCTGCTTTCTCCCTCCCAGCCCTGCAGGGTTGAGGGGGGAACTGCAGCAGGAGGTCTTTCCACTGCTGTGTGGGAGCCTGTGCTGGAGTCAGGCTGGTGCTTGGCTGGGGCTTTGTGCCCAGTACAAAATGGCATAGAATCATAGAATCACAGAATCATAGCATCAAGCAGGCTGGCAGAGAGCTCCAAGCTCACCCAGCACAACCTAGCACCCAGCCCTGCCCAACCAACCAGACCATGGCACTAAGTGCCCCAGCCAGGCTTGGCTGCAACACCTCCAGCCACAGCCACTCCACCACCTCCCTGGGCAGCCCATTCCAGTGCCAATCACTCTCTCTGACAACAACTTCCTCCTCACATCAGCCTATAACCGAAGAATCACAGACTCAGAATCACAGAACGTTGGAGGTTGGAAGGGACCTCCAGACATCGTCAAGTCCAATCCTGTTGCTGAGGCAGGAGTATCACCTAGAGCAGTTTACACAGGAGTGCATCCAGGTGGGATTTGGAAGTCCCCAGAGAAGGAGACTCCACAACCTCTCTGGGCAGCTTGTTCCAGTGCTCTGTCACCCTCAGTGTAAAGTTTCTCCTCATGCTGAAGTGAAATCTTCTATGTTGGGGTTACTAGCCATTGCTTCTTGTCTTAGTAATGTGAAGCACCAAACAGAGCTTGGCCCCAGCCACTGGACACACACCCCTCAGATATGCATAGGCATTGGTCAGGCCTCCTCTCAGTCTTCTCTTCTCCAGATTCAACATCTCCTTGTTTCCCAGTCTCTCTCCACAGGGTACCTGTCTGTCTTGAACTAGGGAGCCCAAAACTGGACACAGTGTTCCAGGTGTGGTCTCACCAGAGCAGAGTAGAGGGGGAGAAAACCTCCCTAGTCCTGCTGGACACAGTCCAAGTGGAGCAAGAGAAGATGTCTGGTATTGCAAGGGACCTACAGCAGGGTTGGAGAGCAACTTTGTACAAAGCCATGGAGTGAGGAGATCACAGAACCATAGAATCAACCATGTTGGAAGAGACCTCCAAGAAGAGAAGTGATGGCTTCCAGCTGGAAGAAGCTGAGTTTAGGTTAGGAATTAGGAGGAAACTCTTCCCCATAAGGGCAGTGAGACACTGGAACAGATTGCCCAGAGAAGTTTAGGAGGCTCCAAGCCTAGAAGTGTTCAAGGCCAGGCTGGCTGTGGCCTTGAGCAAGCTGGACTAATAGAAGGTGTCCCTGCCCAAGGTGGGGGGTTGGTACTTAGTGATCCTTAAGGTCCCTTCCAAGCCCAGCCATTCTATGACAGAACAGAGGGAAGAGATGAGCAGGAATCTGGGAGTCAAGAGCTTCCAGAGCCAGCAGAGGATCCAGACACCAATAAAATGGATCTGAAGCACAACTCTGGCACTCTGTTATAAAAGCTCACTGGAAGCTCTAAAATTCTTCAGGCACGTGGTGGTGTGCCCAGAAACCTTTCCTAGAGCTCTATCCTGCATCTGTAGCCAGACTTGAGTAAACCCAGCTGGATCAGTGCCCTGCAGCTATATCCCAAGCACTGAACCCAGCTGGATCTATCCAATTCATCCCAGTTCTTCCCCTAACCATTGGCAAAGTCACAACTTCACAGGCAGGGTCAGAAAGAGCTTCCAGAGAGTGTTCTCCTAGTCAGGGGGATTGTGTGGGGGCTGGGACAGCAAGTTCCACACCTCCATCAGCCACAGGGAGTTTCAATACCAGCTACTTCCAGGAAGATCCCCATCAAAACAAACACTCATGTTGAATATGAGGCAGCAGTGCCCAGGTGTGCAGCAGAGCCAATGGCATCCTGGGCTGGCTCAGGAGCAGTGTGGGCAGCAGCACAAGGGAGGTTCTTGTGCCCCTGTGCTCAGCACTGCTCAGGCCACCCCTGGAGTGCTGTGTCCAGTTCTGGGCTCCTCCATTGCAGAGAGATGCTGAGGTGCTGGAAGGTGTTGAGAGAAGGGCAGCAAGGCTGGGGAGGGGCCTGGAGCACAGCCCTGTGAGGAGAGGCTGAGGGAGCTGGGGGTGTGCAGCCTGCAGCAGAGGAGGCTCAGGGCAGAGCTCATTGCTGCCTACAGCTGCCTCTCAGAAGTGGCTGCAGCTGAGAACATGCAAAGCAAACAGTGCAGGAAGAGTGCAGAGAAGAACTCGTCCTGCCCAAAGCCTCCCTGCTTTGGCCTGGTTTGCTACCAGGCACCGAGTGCAGCACAGGCTAGGCTCTCCTCCCACTTCTGACACTTTCCTCGATGCCATTTTGCAGAGCCCAGATGAAGCAGCTGCAGCTGTCAGAGAAAGGCAGAGCCTGGGTCAGAGGCTGCAGCCAGGCAGCTGAGCTGGCAGTGCTGCTGCCAGAGAGGCTTGTGGCTAGTGTGTGGGGCAGGCACAGATGGGTTCATTCAGACCAGCCCCTGGCACAGCAGCTCCTTGCCCACCAATTCAAATTATTCCAAGTTGAAAATATTGCCCTGTGCCTCATCTCTGCACTGAGCTTTCCAGTCGACCACATCTCAGCCCTGCCTGCAAGCAGAACTCATAGAACCATAGAACCAAACAGGCAGGCTGGCAGAGAGCTCCAAGCTCAGCCAGCCCAACCTAGCACCCAGCCCTGCCCAACCAACCAGACCATGGCACTAAGTGCCCCAGCCAGGCTTGGCTGCAACACCTCCAGCCACAGCCACTCCACCACCTCCCTGGGCAGCCCATTCCAGTGCCAATCACTCTCTCTGCCAATGACTTCCCCCTCACATCCAGCCTATAGAGTTCCTTGCCAATGAGAGTGCTGAGACACTGGCACAGGTTGCCCAGAGAGGCTGTGGATGCTCCCTCCATGGAATCACAGCAGCACAGAACTAACCAGGTGGGAAGAGACCTCCAGGAGCATGGAGTCCAACCTGTCACCTAACAGCTTCTAATGGAGGTGTTCCAGGCCAGGCTGCATGAAGCCTTGAGCAAGCTGGGCTGGTGGGAGGTGTCCCTGCCCATGTTGGATGGGAGGCTTGTAACTAGGTGATCCTTAAGGTCCCTACCAACACCTCTATGATTCTGTGATCCTGTGATTGAGTACTAAGTACTGAGTAGCTGAATTCAGAGGCTTGTAGTGATAGAATGAGAGGGAATGGATTGAAGCTTGAGGAGGGCAGAGCGAGACTGGAGAACAGCAAGAAATTCTTGACAGTGAGGGTGGTGAGACACAGGCATAGGCTGTCCAGAGAGGCTCTGGATGTGCCCTGCCTGGAGGCATTCAAGGCCAGGTTGGGTGAGGTCTTGAGCAACCTGTGCTGGTGGTGGGAGGTGCTGCTGCCCATAGCAGGAGGTTGGAACTGGATGAGCTTTGAGGTCCTTTCTCACTTAAACCATTTTACAAATCGATGATGATGATGATGATGATGATGATGATGATGATTGCAGCTTGTATTTTGATGTGGTAAATGCAGGTCTGATTCCTCTTTGGCTTAGGGGAGGGGCATCAGCGGATTCTCGGATTCTATAATACTCCAATGTCAGGTTGCAAGGACCTCAGACACAGAATCACAGAATCATGGAATGGTTTAGGGTGGAAGGGACCTCAAGGATCATCCACTTCCAACCCCTGCCATAGGCAAGGACACCTCCCACTAGAACAGGTTGCTCAAAGCCTCATCTAACCTGGCCTTCAACACCTCCAGGGAGGTTGTGGAGGTTGGACTTGGTGATCTGTGAGGTCTCTTCCAACCCTGATAATACTGTGATACTGTGATACAGATCTTTGATCACCTTGGGTGCTTCTGTGCTCCACAACCTCCCTGGGCAACCTGTGCCAGTGTCTCACCACCCTCACTGCAAACAACTTCTTCCTAACAGCCACTTTCAATCTCTGCCACTTCAAACCCATTCCTCCTCCTCCTCTCAATACCAGACCTTCTCAATAGTCCCTCCCCAGACCTCCTGCAGCTCCCTGCAGATCCTGCAAGGCCACTCCAAGGTCTCCTCCAAGCCTTCTCCTCTCCAGGCTGCACAGCCCCAACTCTCTCAGCCTGTGCTCACAGCAGAGCTGCTGCAGCCCTCTCAGCATCTTGGTGGCCTCCTCTGCACTGGCTCCAACACTTCCATGTGCTGCTTGTGCTGGGGGCTGCAGAACTGTCCCCAGGACTGCAGGTGGGGTGTGAGGAGAGCAGAGCCAAGGGGCACAATCCCCTCCCTTGCCCTGTGCCCACACTGCTCTGGCTGCAGCCCAGCACAGGCTTGTGCCTGGGCTGCACTCACCCTGCAGGCTCCTGTGGAGCTTTGCATCAGCCCAGACCCCCAGGGCCTGTTCCTCAGGGCTGCTCTCAGCCATTCCCCACCCAGCCTGGAGTTGTGTATCTGCTCCAACCCCACTGACATAGGCAGGGTCACCTCTCAGCCAGACTTGTTTGACCAAGTGGATTCTTGGAGTCATTAAAAATTCTTAGATGGGACTGGGGGATTCTGGAACAAATACTAAATAGGAAAACCACTCCAGGCTAGTGAAAGTAAATATGAAGATGTGCTACCTTCTCAGAGAGCCCAAACACCTACTGGGAACAGGAGGGCACAGTAATTAGCATTATTTGTTCATCACTCTCATTTACAAGGAGATTCATCAATGTATTTCTGTATATCTAGGCCCTGTGCTTTTAGTGCTTGGAAACAGCTGCAAAGCACAGCTGAGTTTCCACACCAACTCCTGCAAAAGAGCAGCCCCTGGCAGTGGAAGGAGCAGTCTCCAAAAGCAGAGCAGAGCACTGTAGCCAGCAAGGAAAATGTCACTTCTGTGTTTATTTTCCCTGCTTCTCTCCTCTTTGCCATCTCCTGTGAATTGGTCTCCGGTGGCTTTGCCATTGGGATTCAATCTGGGCTCAGCTTTCAGCAGCAAGTCCTTGGGAGCACTACCTTGGCAAAAAGTTCCACCCATGCAGGATCCTGGAATGTGCAGCTCCAGGATCTATCTGGGTTTGCAGCAAGGTAAGGCTTCTTTGCTAGAATCACAGAATAGACAGGTTGGAAGAGAGCTCCAAGCTCATCCAGCCCAGCCTAGCACCCAGCCCTGCCCAACCAACCAGACCATGGCACTAAGTGCCCCAGCCAGGCTTGGCTGCAACACCTCCAGCCACGGCCACTCCACCACCTCCCTGGGCAGCTCATTCCAGTGCCAATCACTCTCTCTGCCAGGAACTTCCTCCTCACATCCAGCCTAGACCTGCCCTGGCACAACTTCAGAATGGACTCAGTGATCTCTTTGGGTCCCTTCCAACCCCTGACATCCTCTGAGCCTGTGGTCCTGTGATCATATTTGGCTGAATTTGTTTCTTGATGTGTTGCAGAACTTTCTATAATGAATTCCAGAGAGATGTTGAGGTGCTGGAAGGTGTCCAGAGAAGGGCAGCAAGGCTTGGGGGGGGGGGGGGGGGGGCCTGGAACACAAACCTGTGAGGAGAGGCTGAGGGAGCTGGGGGGTGCAGCCTGCAGCAGAGGAGGCTCAGGGCAGAGCTCATTGCTGCCTGCAGCTGCCTGCAGGGAGGCTGTAGCCAGCTGGGGTTGGGCTCTGCTGCCAGGCAACCAGCACCAGAAGAAGGGGACACAGCCTCAAGCTGTGCCAGGGCAGGTCTAGGCTGGATGCTGTTAGGAAGTTGTTGTCAGAGAGAGTGACTGGCATTGGAATGGGCTGCCCAGGGAGGTGGTGGAGTGGCTGTGGCTGGAGGTGTTGCAGCCAAGCCTGGCTGGGGCACTGAGTGCCATGGTCTGGTTGGTTGGGCAGGGCTGGGTGCTAGGTTGGACTGGATGAGCTTGGAGCTCTCTTCCAAGCTGGCTGATCCCATGCTTTGCTATTCTCCTAGTAAGGAAGAGCAGCAGAGCCAGAGGATGTCAGTGGGAACCAGGGCCAGCGTCACACTAGGTCAGCAGCCTGGCTGGGGTGGCGCTGCCTGCGCTGTGGGGGTACAGCATCCTGTGTGCCAGGCTGAGGAGAGGCAGGCTCAGCTGACTCAGGGTTGGTACATGTGGAAGGCATAGACAGGTGTAAGTCTACAGGGAAGGCACAGATAGGTTAAGGCTTAAAGAAGACAACTGTAGGGCCAGCCTCCTGCAGCCAGCAGATCCTGCCCTTGCTGCTGGACATGGGGTTTGTTTCATCGCCTCAGTTCCTGCCTCTGGGATGGGCTCAAGGACACTCTTTGCAGCACAGGCTGCTCCTGTTCATCAAACTATGTCCTCTGCCAGCAGGAAATGCTTCCACAAAAGGACAGTGACAGCTGCAGGAGAAAAGGCAGAAAGTTCTGCAAAAGATTTCCTTGGCCCCCTCACGCATTTCTAATGCAACAACTGAAAAGGGGCTGATAATCAGGGACGTGCAGCAAATGTGCCAGCAGATAAGTCAAGCAGCTTCCAGGAATCCTAATAAACTCCTTTCATACCACATTAGCATATTCTGCCCTGTGGATCTCATTTTTACCTATTAGAGAGCTTGTCTGAGATCAGACAACAGAACTCCTGTGTTCTGCTGGTGTGCTGAGTGGAATTCCTTATCAAACATCCTGCTAGGTTTGGTCTGACCTGGGGACACAAACCTAAAGGTGCAGGAGACCCTTTTATACAGATAAGAGCTGCTGAATGCAATCAGACAGCTGGCAGAAAATTCCCCCTAGAAGGAAACAGAAGTTTGCAGGTTGTTGGTTTGGGTTTGGGCTTTTTTCCCCCCCCTCAGCCTTTTCCCCCAAGGTTCTTCCTTACAACAAAGAAGGTAACACAGGCTTGGGCCACTGAGCTGCCCAGGAGACAGCACTGAGCTGTGCACTGGTCTGGTTGACTGGGTGGGGCTGGGTGATAGGTTGGACTGGGTGACCTTAGAGGTCTCTTCCAACCTGGTTGACTCTACTGTGGTTTACTCTGTGATTTACTCTGTGCTGCCTGCTACCTTTCTTCATAGATTCGTAGCTCCAATCCTTTGCCATGGGCAGGGACACCTCCCACTAGAACAGGTTGCTCAAGGCCTCATCCAACCTGGCCTTGAACACCTCCAGGGAGGTTGTGGAGCACAGAAGCACCCAATGTGATCAAAGATCACATTGGGTGCTTCTGTGCTCCACAACCTCCCTGGGCAACCTGTGCCAGTGTCTCACCTCCCTCACTGCAAAGAATCCTTTCCTAAACATCCACTTTCAATCTCCCCTCTGCCACTTCAAACCCCTTGTCCTGTCATTACAAGACCTTGTCTCAGTCACCCCTTGTGCAGCTCAAAGCCATTCCCATTCATTCCATCACCACAAGCCTTTCTAAAAGGTCCCTCCCCATATCTCCTGGAGCCCCTTCAGGTACTGGAAGGCTGCTCTGAGGTCTCCCTGGAGCCTTCCCTTCTCCAGGCTGAACAGCTCCAACTCTCCCAGCCTGTCCTCACAGCAGAGGTTCTTCAGCCCTCTGAGCATCTCTGTGGCCTCCTCTGGACCCTCTCCAGCAGCTCCAGGTCCTTCTTGTGCTGTGTTCCCCAGAGCTGGAGGCAGTGCTGCAGGTGAGGACTGAGCAGGGCAGAGCAGAGGGGCAGAATCCCCTCCCTGTGCTGCTGCTCTGCCTGCTCTGGCTGCAGCCAGCACACAGCTGGCTCTGGGCTGCCAGGGACCAGTGCTGGCTCCTTAAGAAAACCAAAACGTCTTGCAGAGCTCTGTTCAGAGAAGACCTCTGGAGCTCCTGGTAAGGATTCTCAGAGAGCAGAGTGAGCAGGACACTGTTCATGAAATGAAGATTTGTGTCTTTGCTCCAGTTGCTCTGACTGCTCTCTGCCATTCACAGCCCTGGGTGGAGGCCCTGCTGAGCTCCCCAGCTCCCACTGCTGCCTGTAGTGCTCAGACCTTCAGCTTGAGAAATATTTGGGGGATCCTTACTCAGGATGAAATTTCAGATTCACTAAAATGTGACCTTTTACTCTCCCTCTGCTGTTCCTGACTTCATCCTCAATCTATGTTAGGAGATTTACTCAAAGAGGAGGCAACCTGTATCCAGAATCAGCTACCCACACTCCATGGAACCACAGAACGGTGGAGGTTGGAAGGGACCTCCAGAGATCATCTATTCCAAAGCAGGTTTGATTAGTTCAGGTTGCAGAATGTTTTCCTAGGAGTAGCCTCTGCTTCCCTGGGGCTTTGGAAATCTACCCCAGGGAAGAGAAGGTTAATGCAAAGCTCCACAGGAGCCTGCAGGGTGAGTGCAGCCCAGACACAAGCCTGTGCTGGGCTGCAGCCAGAGCAGTGTGGGCACAGGGCAAGGGAGGGGATTGTGCCCCTTGGCTCTGCTCTCCTCACACCCCACCTGCAGCCCCGGGGGCAGTTCTGCAGCCCCCAGCACAAGCAGCACATGGAAGTGTTGGAGCCAGTGCAGAGGAGGCCACCAAGATGCTGAGAGGGCTGCAGCAGCTCTGCTGTGAGCACAGGCTGAGAGAGTTGGGGCTGTGCAGGCTGGAGAGGAGAAGGCTTGGAGGAGACCTTGGAGTGGCCTTGCAGGATCTGCAGGGGGCTGCAGGAGGTCTGGGGAGGGACTATTGAGAAGGTCTGGTAATGAGAGGAGGAGGAGGAGGAATGGGTTTGAAGTGGCAGAGAGGAGATTGAAAGTGGCTGTTAGGAAGAAGTTGTTTGCAGTGAGGGTGGTGAGACACTGGCACAGGCTGCCCAGGGAGGTTGTGGAGCACAGAAGCACCCAAGGTGATCTTAGATCAAAGATCACCTTTGGTGCTTCTGTGCTCCACAACCTCCCTGGAGGTGTTCAAGGCCAGGTTGGATGAAGCCTTGAGCAACCTGTTCTAGTGGGAGGTGTCCCTGCCTATGGCAGGTGGATGCCTTCTTCCTGGTGGTGTTCAAGGTGAGGTTGGATGAGGCCTTGAGCAAGTTGGACTGGTGGGAGGTGTCCCTGCCTATGGCAGGGGGTTGGAGGTGGATGAGCTCTGAGCACCCTTCCAACCTAACCCATTCTCTGATTCCATGCATTTCCTTCAATGCTTTGCAACTAAAATCCTGCAGGAAGTGTCTGTGAGCAAAGCCAAGCAAGGAAATGGTCTCCAATGTCCTCTTTTCAGCACTGAGTGTTTGAGACTCCTTCCAAGAGAGATTTGGGCCACAGTGGTGTGGGAAAATGGTTCTTCTTTGCTAAACTGCTGTTAAAGACCTCAAGGCTGAGGAGGCAGTTTGAGACAAGTGATGCTGCTCACAGCTGATCTGCAGGAATCCTCCCTTGCTAAGTGCAAATGTGAGCACCAGTCCCAGGTGGGAATTGACTCTACAGATCCCTGGCTCAGATCTGGCTTCTCCCATGTTAAAATTAACTCCTCACTTGGCTGCCTTGGCTACAAAGCCTAGAATCATAGAAAGGCTCCAGCTGGAAGGAAGAGCAGAGATCATCTAGTCCAACTCTCTGCCATGGACAGGGAGGCCTTTCCACTAGACTTGGCTGCTCAAGGACTCATCTTACCTGGTCATGAACACCTCCAGGGAGGAGGCAGCCACAACTTCTTTGGTCAGCCTATTCCAGAGTCTCAGCAGTCTCATACTGAAGCCCTTCTTGCTCAGATCCAGTCTAGAGCTACTCTCTCTCAGCTTCAAATCATTGCCTTTTGTCCTGTTTGTGATGGGTTGGGTGTTACCTGCCCCCCCACACTTAAGAAAATCACCCAGGCTGGACTCAGTCTAGAAACTGAAGAATGAAGCTTTCTGTTTACAGCTAGCACAAGATCCAAGCAGGTATTGGCAATATCTGCAGCTGTAGACAGACATGGACAAGCTAAAAGGTAGTACAGAAGCACAGCAGCCCTCCTGGAGACCAGAGCCCCAGCAGGGGCTCCCAAGTGCCCTCCCACCTTCTCCCACCCCTCTACCTTACCCCAGACTGCCTTACATGCAAGGTGAGCTTGGAGGGTCAGCCAGGGGGGTTAAGAAGCAGAAGGATTAGTTACACAGACAGCAGGTTAGAGAGAGAAAAGTGCAGCCCCAAAGACAGAGGCTCTGTTATCTCTGGGTCCTCATCCATCCCAGCCAGCCTGTGAGTGCAGCAGCCATCACCACCGGTTCCTCTGCACAGCCTAGCATCTCATTCTCCTCACCAAAACACCCAGCTGGGCTCAGACCAGCACAGCTGTGGCTCGACACCTCAGTGAGAAGTCCTCTTCAGCCCTCCTGCAGCTTCCCTTCAGCTATTGGAAGGCAGCTCTAAGCTCCCCCTGGAGCCTTCTCTTCTCCAGGGTGACTATGACAGACAGACCTTGCATGGTTTGCTCTGGGACTTCCTCCAGCCCTTTTCCAAGTGCCAGCTGAAGTCCTGTTGCATTCCTGGCTGAGCAGATCTGCTTCCTGAAGGAAGCCCGTGCAAGGCTGTCTGCAGGAAGGGGTTTTGGAGCTCCCTGTGCCACTTTTGAAGCTCTCAAACTGGGACATGACTGAGGGACAGGTTTTGAGTTCTTTGCTATGGCACAGAGAGAACAACGTTCAGGCATCAAAGCCTCAAGCTCCTTCTCTCATGGTACAAAAGGTCATTGTTCCAGATGGCTACAGTGCACCCCCAGGCTTTCAGGGTTGTCTGCTGTGTCAAGAAAGCTTCTCATTAAAGCTGGCATTTCTCTGCCTCCTGCTGCCACTGGCAGGCATCTCCCTGGGGTCTGACCGAGGTGTGTGCAGCTCTGCAGCCCCTTAGGTCAGTTCATTGAATCAGAGAAGGGTTTGGGTTGGAAAGAACCTTTAACATTTTCTAGTTCCAAGCCCCTGTCATGGCCAGGGATGTCTCCTGCTAGCCCAGCTTGCTCCCCCCAGCCTGGACTTGAACACTTCTAGGCTTGGAGCCTCCACAGCTCCTCTGAACAACCTGCCCCAGAGCCTCACCACGCTCATCAGGAAGGGTTCCTCCTCAGTGTCCCACCCAAGTCCAGTCTGAAGCCATTGTCTCTCATTCTGTCACTCCATGCCAGCTCTTCTGGAGCCCTTTCAGCTACTGGAAGGCTGCTTCCCCTTGCAGCTCTCTCCTGCAGAGTGACCACCCCAGCTCTGTCAGCCTGTCCCCACAGGGGAGGCTCTCCAGCCCTCTGGTCACTCTTGTGGCTCCCTCTGAACCCACTCCAAGAGCAAGAGGCAGGAGTTTAAAAGCCCAGGTGCTGTATTTGTCAGTGTGCCACACAGCCAGGAGGGCACAGCCTGTGACCCATTCCTTGTCCCACTTTGGATCATACTGAATCCTGCCCCCCTGCAGTCTGTCAGGTCCATCTGTCTGTAGCTTTGCTTCCTCCAGTGCTCTTCCCTGCTCTTTCCTTTGCAGCAGTTGCTGCTCCTGCCAAGCAGTTTGCTGTCTGCATGGATTGTTCTCTCTTCCTCACCCCTCCATACACCAGACCCTAAACAGATCTCCATCAGGAGAAGTGTGGCCAGCAGGGCTAGGGAGGGTCCCTTCCCCCTCTGCTCTGCCCTGCTGAGGCCACAGCTGCAATACTGTGCCCAGTTTGGGGCTCCCTGGTTCAGCAAAGACAGAGACTTGCTGGACAGAGTCTAACAGAGAGCCAGGAGGGTGACTGGGGGCCTTGAGCATCTCCCCTGTGGAGAGACTGAGAGCCCTGGGGCTGGTTAGCCTGGAGGAGAGAAGGCTGAGAGGGGATCTGAGCAATGAGTACAAATATCTGAGGGGTGGGGGTCAGTGCCTGGGGCCAAGTTCTTCTCAGTGGTGCACAGCTATAAGCCAAGGAGCAATCACAGGCTCACAGGACATTAGGGGCTGGAAGGGACCCAAGGAGATCATCCAGCCCAACCCCCCTGCCACAGCTGGACAATCCTATCTAACACAGATCACACAGGAGCACATCCAGACAGGCCTGGAAAGGCACCACACAAGGAGACTCCACAGCCTCTCTGGGCAGCCTGTGCCAGGGCTCTGGGACCCTTACAGGAAAGAAGTTCCTCTTGTGCTGAGCTGGAACCTCCTGTGCTGCAACTTCCATCCATTGCTGCTTGTCCTGTCCCAGGGAGCAGTGAGCAGAGCCTGTCCCCACCCTGACCCCCAGCCCTCAGGTAGTTGTAAACATTGATTCAATCCCCTCTCAGCCTTCTCTTCTCCAGACTAAGCAGCCCCAGGGCCCTCAGCCTCTCCTCATCAGGCACTGCTCCAGGTCCCTCATCATCCTCGTAGCCCTCTGCTGGATGGATACAATGGATACAAACTGGAACAGGGAAGGTTTCAGCTCAACAGGAGGAGAAACTTCCCTATGGTGAGGGTGACAGAGCCCTGGAGCAGGCTGCCCAGAGAGGTTGTGGAGTCTCCTTCTCTGGAGGCTTTCCAAACCCACCTGGGTGCCTTCCTGTGTGAAGTACCCTGGGTGATGCTGCCTTGGCAGGGAGGTTGGGCTGGATGCTCTCTGGAGGCTCTTCCAGCCTCTAACATTCTGTGATGCTGTGGTGGCTGGAGACCACAGCTGCCTCTCAGCTGCCTCTCTCCCTTACTGCTTCTGCTCACTTAGTGACTACTGGGCCAGGTGTAGGTGTCAGCCAAACTGTAGTGCCTGTCTGAGCTCAGGGTAGAGCTGGACAGCACAGCTCCACACCCCACAGCATCAGTAATCATGCTCTGCCTTAGCCTTCACACAGACTTCCCTCCTTGTGGGCCTCTCAGCACAGCAGCAAAGCCAGCAGGCAGGTCTGCCTCTGACAGCTGCTGAGCTCTGCTGGCAGCTGCAGACACACACACACTGAGTTTTAGCCTCAGTATGCCCAGGCTCACTCTAACCACAGTTCTTGCAGTCTCAAGGCTCTGAGGTCCTTTCACATCTGTGGCTCTCTCCTGACTCTGCCCATCAGTGATATCTTTTATAACCTGGAGGTGTTCAAGGAAAGGCTGCATGAGACACTTAGTGCTGGGAGCTGGGGGGGTGCAGCCTGCAGCAGAGGAGGCTCAGGGCAGAGCTCATTGCTGCCTGCAGCTGCCTGCAGGGAGGCTGTAGCCAGCTGGGGTTGGGCTCTGCTGCCAGGCAGCCAGGGACAGAAGAAAGGTACACAGCCTGAAGCTGTGCCAGGGCAGGTCTAGGCTGGATGTTGTTAGGAAGTTCCCTGCTCTTGGACAGCTCCTACCTTTGTACAGCTCTTGGTTTTGTCCCATCCCTGCTCTTGGACATCTCCTACCTTTGTACAGCTCTTGCTTTTATCCCATCCCTGCTCTTGGACAGCTCCTACCTTTGTACAGCTCTTGGTTTTATCCCATCCCTGCTCTTGGATGGCTCCTACCTTTGTACAGCTCTTGGTTTTATCCCATCCTTGCTCCTGAATGGCTCCTACCTTTGTACAGCTCTTGGTTTTGTCCCATCCCTGCTCTTGGACAGCTCCTACCTTTGTACAGCTCTTGGTTTTATCCCACCCCTGCTCTTGGATGGCTCTCCCTACTTTTGCACCCTTCTGTGCAAACCTGCAGGCTTGGCAAGCCCTGGGGCCCTCTGAGAGGGCGAGAGCTGGTGGCATCTGGACTGCTCCCTCTCAGACCCTATCAGTAGCCAAGTGCCTGGCTGCCTCCTGGACTGGCAGTTTTGGCTCTGCCCTGCTGCTCTGAGGGCAGCACCATCCCACCACCATCCCACTGGGGAAGAAGTGCTGGAGACATGTCTGAGCTTGGCAGCTCTGCCACTCACCTGAGGGCTTCTGTGGCCTGGATCTCTGTGAGTGGATATTGCCTGCAGCATCAGAAGGCTGCTCCTGCAGAGGAACCCAGCAAGGGATCACTGCCCAATGCCTGCCTCACCTCTGTGAGTAGCTCTGCCCTTGCTCTTCTGCTCAGCCTGATTGCTAGTGGGGTAAAGCTGTGGTCATAGCTTAGCCTTTGCCATTTCCTGGCTCCCTAAATACCTACATTTACCTAGAAAGTCTTTTTTGGATGATACTCCTGAGCAAACTGAGTCTGTGAGCAAACTAAACTAAGTTTTGGATACAGTTTTGGGGCAGGGTGCCAGGAAAAGGAAATAATTCTATTTTAATAATTCCTGACTTGGCCACGTTGATTCCCTGCCTCCAGGGCACCAGTGAGGCACACTAAACCCCAGCACAGGGAGCTCATGTGCCCCCAGCAGCAATGGGGGTCGCAGTGGCAGAGCAGAAGAGGAGAGGGGCAGGGAACATGAAAGTCTGCAGTAAGGCCTTGCTTATGGGGAAGAAAAACCAACCAAAAGAGAAAGCTACTTAATTTGTCTCACCATGTCTTGAGAAATCAGGCCCAGGGCTCAAGCTGTGCTGGGCAGCAGGAGGGAAGCAGCAGAGAAGCAGAGGCAGAAGAGGGCAGGGGGGAGCAGAGCCACTCTTTGTCCCAGCAAATGTTTTGCAAAACACAGCTCTCAGGGAGGGCAAAATGGATGGGCAGAGTGAGACATCCCTCACGTGTCTTAGCAAGCTTGCTGCACATTCCTTCTGTCTTGCTGGCTCTCACAACAGTCATGGCATCACAGAATGGCTTAGGTTGGGAGGGACCTCAAGGATCAGCCAGTCCCATAGGCAGGGACACTTCCCACTTGAACAGGTTGCTCAAGGCCTCATCCAAACTGGCCTTCAACACCTCCAGGGAGGTTGTGGAGCACAGAAGATCACATTGGCTGCTTCTGTGCTCCACAGCCTCCCTGGGCAACCTGTCTCTGAACAGGTTCTCCCTTCACTCCTTGGTTTGTTTGGCTTCTTGACTGCACCCTTTGGTCCAAGAATGTGAGTAACTCCTTGTTTAGACTTAGCAAGGCTCAGGGCATGACAGTGACAGCATTTCCCTTCTTAATTCCATTCACCAATACATCCTTTAGTCCATACACTTGATTTTAGCCCAGTCCTAGCCAGTCAGCTCAGACATGTTTACCCCTAACGAGTTTAAATCTCTCCAGCAATCATTGTCAGCACTTCTGGATGGATCTTCAGCAAAGTTTCAGTGTGATCTGCCAGGAGCCTGCATGCAGCCTCAACCAAGACACATAGCTGTGTATCCAACCTGGATTTCTAGGTGATCCAGCCAGCACAGGAAAGTAATCATAGGAGCATAAAATCACAGAATCACAGAACTGTTTGATCTGAAAAAGACCTCTGTGTCCAGCTCTGGGCTCCTCCATTGCAGAGAGATGCTGAGGTGCTGGAAGGTGTTGAGAGAAGGGCAGCAAGGCTGGGGAGGGGCCTGGAGCACAGCCCTGTGAGGAGAGGCTGAGGGAGCTGGGGGGGTGCAGCCTGCAGCAGAGGAGGCTCAGGGCAGAGCTCATTGCTGTCTGCAGCTGCCTGCAGGGAGGCTGTAGCCAGCTGGGGTTGGGCTCTGCTGCCAGGCAAGCAGCACCAGAAGAAGGGGACACAGCCTCAAGCTGTGCCAGGGCAGGTCTAGGCTGGATGTTGTTAGGAAGTTCCTGGCAGAGAGAGTGATTGGCATTGGAATGGGCTGCCCAGGGAGGTGGTGGAGTGGCTGTGGCTGGAGGTGTTGCAGCCAAGCCTGGCTGGGGCACTTAGTGCCATGGTCTGGTTGGTTGGGCAGGGCTGGGTGCTAGGTTGGGCCTGGCTGAGCTTGGAGCTCTCTTCCAGCCTGCTTGGTTCTATGATTCTATGAGCATCCAGTCTGACCAGCAACACAACAGCACTATGGACATCAAACTGTGTCCCACAGATTTCTTTAGCAGCTCCCAGCATGGGCACTCCACCACCTCCCTGGGCAGCCTGTGCCAATCCCTGACCACTCTTGCAACAAAGACATTTTTTCTTCTCTCCAACCTAACCCTCCCCTGGCACAATTTCAGGCCATTGCCTCTCCTTCTATCACCTGAGACTAGGGAGAAGAGCACAACCCCCCTCCCTGCAGCCTCCTCTCAGGGAGCCGCAGAGAGCAATGAGGTCTGCCCTCTGCAGCTGTGAGCACAGTGAGCCCCGTGAGTGGATCACAGACTGCCCTTCCTCTCCTGGCCATTTCCCTACCACTCAGAATATTGGTCAGCTTTTCTTGCTGAGTTTTCCTGGCACATTTTTCCCTCTGTCCCTTTGTGTTAGTGATGCCACTTCGCTTCTACTCTGCTCACAGGGCTCCTTAGAGCACTGCACAATGAGAGATGTCCAACTCAAACCCTTTTTTTCCCCTCTAAAGCTGCCTTAAAACTTAACAACTCTCTCCAAGACAGGCAAATATTCTATAGGGAAGTGCTTTTTTCCCCAGAGGTCTGACTCAGGGGGAGGGGGTGTGACACACTGCATTTTGAAGGCAGCTTTCTCCCCCTCCTGCTGTGTTAGAAGAGGCTGCTTCATGTAGCTTGCTGCACACTGAAGAGATGAGGGCAAGGAAGAAACAGGCAAGCAGCAAGCTCCTCTGCTGCAGCATCAGCCTGCAGCAAAGGCAATTGTCAGCTAAAAGTGTCTGTGATGGTTTGAAATAGAAGGAGGACTCTGAGTGAAGAAAGCTCAGAATCATAGAATCATAGAATCAGGCAGGCTGGAAGAGAGCTCCAAGCTCAGCCAGCCCAGCCCAGCACCCAGCCCTGCCCAACCGACCAGACCATGGCACTAAGTGCCCCAGCCAGGCTTGGCTGCAACACCTCCAGCCACAGCCACTCCACCACCTCCCTGGGCAGCCCATTCCAGTGCCAATCACTCTCTCTGACAACAACTTCCTAACAACATCCAGCCTAGACCTGCCCTGGCACAGCTTCAGGCTGGGTCCCCTTCTCCTGTCCCTGGCTGCCTGGCAGCAGAGCCCAACCCCACCTGGCTACAGCCTCCCTGCAGGCAGCTGCAGACAGCAATGAGCTCTGCCCTGAGCCTCCTCTGCTGCAGGCTGCACCCCCCCAGCTCCCTCAGCCTCTCCTCACAGGGCTGTGCTCCAGGCCCCTCCCCAGCCTTGCTGCCCTTCTCTCAACACCTTCCAGCACCTCAACATCTCTCTGCAATGGAGGAGCCCAGAACTGGACCCAGCATTACAGGGGTGGCCTGAGCAGTGCTGAGTACAGATCACTGTTCTCAGCTCCTCTGCTGGATGCTGGCTGCCCAGGAGAGAATTTTCACAGCATCACAGAGTTCTTGGGCTTGCTAAACACCTCTAGGATTCTGCCACCCTGCTTTGGTGAGACTGCACCCGGAGTACACTGTCCAGCTACAGTTGCTGCCAACACAAGAAGGACATGGACCTGCTCGAGAGGGTCCTGAGGAGGCCATCAAGATGATCAGAGGGGTGGAGAGCCTCTGTTATAGGGACAGACTGAAAGAACTGGGGCTGTTGAGCCTGGAGAAGAGAAAGCTCAGGCACACCTGAGAGCTGCCTTTCCATATCTGAAGGGTGCCTCCAGGCAGGCTGGGGAGGGACTGTTCAGAAGGGCTTGAAATGATGGGACAAGGACAATGGCTTTGAGCTGGGGTTATTGAGACTGGAGATCAGGAGGAAACTCTTCAGAGTGAGGGTGGTGGGACACTGGCACAGGCAGCCCAGGGAGCCTGTGTGTGCCTCCTCCCTGAAGGTGTCCAAGGCCTGGTTAAATGAGGTCTTGGTCCCCCTGGGCTAGTGGGAGGTGTCCCTGCCAGCAGCAGGGGGCTGGATCTGGCTGACCTGGAAGGCCCCTTCCAGTCCAAGCCCTTCTGTGAGTTTGTGGAGCTGTGCACTCCTGCCTGCCCCCAGGAAGGAACACCTCAGCCCTTGCTATTTGCTGTCTCCCTGTGCAGCCAAGTTTCTGTGCTGCCTGCAAAGCTGATCTGAGCTTAGCCAGCTTGTGAGGCCACGCCAGAAACCAGAGGGAGCAGAAGGGGGGGCAGGAAGCAAAGGCCTGTGCCAGGGATCTGCACAAGCATTCATCAGCCCAGCCCTGCCAAGGGGAACAAACAAGAGCATCATGTTCCTGTGAGGGACCACTTTAGAAGGGTTTGAACTGACTCAGGCAAACACAGCCCTCGGGGACATCTGTGACTCCTGCATTGTGCTCCTGATCACAGAGCATGATGCCAGACTGAGGTCATTCACAGCCTCCTTCTGCCTGTTGGGCACAGGGAAGAAAAAACCCAAAATAAGTAAAAGGAAAGGCTGCAGAGAAATGTTGTTCTTTGTAAGGCTTCAGACACTCGAGCTCAGCAGGTTTGGAACATTGATCACAGCACTCAGATTTGCAATTGAAATGATCATTTCCTTTTCCCACTGATTTTAGGAGTCATCTTCTGCTGAATACAGCCTGGGCCTGACATAAGGGCAATAAAAATTGCACAGAGAAGCCTGCACTCAGTGAATTGTTCAACATATGGTGAGATGCCATGGGAGGGGGCAGGGAGGATGAGCCAAGACATCAACAGTGTCTTGGTAGGGAGAGAGGTTTCATTCCTGCCACCACTTCCATTCTCAGTCATTTCTTCTCACCTTAATGTGGCCAGTTCTGGGCCCCTGAATTCAAGAGAGATGTTGAGGTGCTGGAAGGTGTTGAGAGCAGGGCAGCAAGGCTGGGGAGGGGCCTGGAGCACAGCCCTGTGAGGAGAGGCTGAGGGAGCTGGGGGGGTGCAGCCTGCAGCAGAGGAGGCTCAGGGCAGAGCTCATTGCTGCCTGCAGCTGCCTGCAGGGAGGCTGTAGCCAGGTGGAGCTGGGCTCTGCTGCCAGGCAAGCAGCAGCAGAAGAAGGGGCACAGCCTCAAGCTGTGCCAGGGCAGGTCTAGGCTGGATGTTGTTAGGAAGTTCCTGGCAGAGAGAGTGATTGGCACTGGAATGGGCTGCCCAGGGAGGTGGTGGAGTGGCCGTGGCTGGAGGTGTTGCAGCCAAGCCTGGCTGGGGCACTTAGTGCCATGGTCTGGTTGGTTGGGCAGGGCTGGGTGCTAGGCTGGGCTCGGTGAGCTTGGAGCTCTCTTCCTACCTGCCTGATTCTGTGATTCTGTGATTAATTCCCCCCACAATCTTCTTTTCTTTATCTTCTAGCAGTGATCAGCATTGTGTTAGTCAGCACAGAGCTGCTGACTTCAGGAGAGAGAAAACAAAGAGGTGAGGGTCACAGTGCTGGGTGTGACTGTAGAATAGGGTTTGGGTGGCACAGCAGGAAAACAAGGGTGCTGGAGCCAGGGGGATGGTGCACAGTGATGGCCTGGCCAGGCTGTGATGCCATGGTCACGAACCGCTGGACAGTTCAGCTGCTGCTCACCTGCAGGGCTGTGCCCAGCTCCTGGGACCCCAACACATGCAGGGTGTGGACCTGCTAGAGCAGGTCTAGAGAAGGGCCACAAAGCTGCTCAGAGGGATGGAGAACCTCTGCTGGGGGGACAGGCTGGGCTGAGGCTGTTCAGCCTGGAGTGCAGAAGGCTCCAATGAGACCTTAGAGCTGCAGTTTAGTATCTGAAGGGAATCTGCAGGCAGGCTGGGAAGGGACTGCTCAGAAGGGCCTGTGGGGGTAGGATAAGGCAATGGTTTGGAACTGGAGCAGGCAGAGTTAGGTTGGACATCAGGAGGAAGTTCTGCAGAGTGAGGGTGGGGAGACACTGGCACAGGCTGCCCAGGGAGGTGGCTGAGGCTCTGTCTCTGGAGACATGGAAGATCAGGCAGGATCTCATCTCTCTGTGTCCCTGTGCAGCCTGCTCCAGCTGGAGGTGTCCCTGCTGCCTCCAGGAGGGTTGGACAAGATGCCCTCGGAGGGTCCCTTCCATCCTGGTGCAAGCTGTGAGCCTATGGTTAAGGGTTGGGGCTGGTAAGCTGAGCTGGGAGGTGTTGTTCCTGCCTGAGCTTATTCCTTTGCACTCAAAGGTTCTGGCTGCATGCCAAAGTGTTACTTGTTACCACGAAGCACAACTCAAACTGGCACTCAGAGTCAGGTATTCTTCAGTGCCACATGCTCCAGAAGCTTCTCAGGGCTTGTCCAACCAACCCTAACAGAGTTTTGCTCTCTTTTTTAGCACCTATTCAGTGGAGGAACATATTGGTAATCAATTTGCTCTGCTCCTCTACAGTCAATAGCTGAGCTAGAGGTCATTCTCTTACAAACTGTCCATCATTCTTCACCAAATCAGCTTTTCTCAGACTGCCTTCCCCATCCTGCTGCTTGGTTTCTGCAGCCCCACACAGCAGTGCAGGGTTCTACACTTTAGCCACAGCAACCCAAGCAGCACCACAGGCTGGGGCCAGAGTGGCTGAGAGCAGGCAGGCAGAGAGGGAGCTGGGGGTGCTGGGAGAGAGGAGCTGCAGAGGAGGCAGCAGTGCCCAGGTGGGCAGCAGAGCCAATGGCATCCTGGGCTGGCTCAGGAGCAGTGTGGGCAGCAGGACAAGGGAGGTTCTTGTGCCCCTGTGCCCGACACTGCTCAGGCCACCCCTGGAGTGCTGTGTTCAGTTCTGGGCTCCTCCATTGCAGAGAGCTGCTGAGGTGCTGGGAGGTGTTGAGAGCAGGGCAGCAAGGCTGGGGAGGGGCCTGGAGCAGAGCCCTGTGAGGAGAGGCTGAGGGAGCTGGGGGTGTGCAGCCTGCAGCAGAGGAGGCTCAGGGCAGAGCTCATTGCTGCCTGCAGCTGCCTGCAGGGAGGCTGTAGCCAGGTGGGGTTGGGCTCTGCTGCCAGGCACCCAGCAGCAGAAGAAAGGGACCCAGCCTGAAGCTGTTCCAGGGCAGGTCTAGGCTGGATGTTGTTAGGAAGTTGCTGGCAGAGATAGTGATTGGCATTGGAATGGGCTGCCCAGGGAGGTGGTGGAGTGGCTGTGGCTGGAGGTGTTTTGGCCAAGCCTGGCTGGGGCACTTAGTGCCATGGTCTGGTTGGTTGGGCAGGGCTGGGTGCTGGGTTGGGCTGGCTGAGCTTGGAGCTCTCTGCCAGCCTGCCTGATCCTGTGGTTCTGTGATTAACCAAGCTCCCTACTTGCTTCCTGCACTGACCCACACACCACTATTCAAGTTCCCCTCACAACTGCTTTTCTCCACCCCTTTGTTCTGTCTCTTTAATGTCAGCGATCAGAGCCTGCTCCAATACCTGCTGCTGTCTGGTTTGTGTCTAAAAGGCAGTTGGAAATGATCTTCACTGAAATGTCAGCTGGTGTTTCAGTCTGAGCCAGTGAAGCCAGCTCCTGAGGGCCCTCTTACTGCTGTCGAGGCATTGCTGAGTGCTCTGCTTGCCAAGCCCATGGCACAGTTTAGCTCAGCAGACAGGACTTTATTTGCCTCACTTCAGTTAGTAAATCACAGACTCATAGCATGTTGGGAGCCAGAAGGGAGCACTGGGGATTGTCCAGTCCAAGCCCCCTGCCAAAGCAAGGTCACCCCCAGCAGCTTGCCCAGGATCACAATGTCTACCTGTGCCTGGAGTCTCTCCAGAGGAGACTCCACAACCTCTCTGGGCAGCCTTTGCAGGACCCCAGCACTCTCACACCAGAGCACACCATCACAGAGTGAACCATCCTGGAAAGACCTTCAAGATCATCCAGTCCAACCTCTCACCTAACACCTTCTAATCAACTAACCATGGCACTAAGTGCCTCATCCAGTCTCCTAAACACCTCCAGGCACAGCCACTCCACCACTTCCCTGGGCAGCCCATTCCAGTGTCAATCACTCTCTCTGCCAGCAACTTCTTCCTCACATCCAGCCTAGACCTGCCCTGGCACAGCTTCAGGCTGTGTCCCCTTGTTCTGGTGCTGCCTGCCTGGCAGCAGAGCCCAACCCCACCTGGCTACAGCCTCCCCTCAGGTCCTGCTTTGCCTCTTTTATTCAATTGGCTGAGCAGTTCCTCCAAACCACAGCTGCCAAGTGCAGACCCTAGGAGTCCTTTCCAAACCTCAAACCACCTGGCTACAGCCTCCCTGCAGGCAGCTGCAGACAGCAATGAGCTCTGCCCTGAGCCTCCTCTGCTGCAGGCTGCACACCCCCAGCTCCCTCAGCCTCTCCTCACAGGGCTGTGCTCCAGGCCCCTCCCCAGCCTTGCTGCCCTAATGAAGTTTCTCCTCATATTCAGACAGGACCTCCTGGGCTGCAGCTTGTGCTCATTGCCTCTTGTCCTGCCACTGAGCATTACTGAGTAGAGTCCCCATGCTCCTGTCCCCTGCCCTTTAGCTCTTGCTGAGCACTGAGCAGATCCCCTCTGGGGCTGCTCTTCTGCAGGCTCTCAGCCTCAGGGCTCTCAGCCTGTGCTCCTCATGGAGCTGCTCCAGGCCCCTCAGCAGCTTGTTAGCCTCCACTGGGCTCCTCCAGTCGTTACCTGCCTGTCTTGAGCTGGGTTGCCAGCACTGGATCCAGCCTTCCAGATGCAATATGTCAAATGCTTTCCTTCTCAAGCAGAGAAGGAATCAAACAGCAAAGTGACACTTTCAAAAGCCTTCTGCACTTCCCTTACTGCCTGGCACTGTGCTACCAACCCACGACAAGGAAGAGGAACTCACTCCTTGTGATGGCAGTAAAGTGTCTTTCATATTTCCCAATACCTCTTATTAGCAGGAGACCTCATTATGTTATTTAGTTTATTGCAGTGCAGACTGCAAATGCATTTACTCCTCATTGATGTTCCACTCAGATCTGTCAAGTGACTCCAGTTTCATCACTGCACTCATTTTTCCTAACTACCTTCATCTTTTCTTCAGCTTCTCTATTTCCTCAGCTGCCTTCCCTCTGGGGAGCGTGGAGGAGCACAAGGGTGACAGAGAAATTCTCACCTGCAACCTCCCATTGATCCTGTGTTTTCACACCACCAACCTTCTCCAGCCAATAACAACCATAACCATCAATCTGCCGTGGTGGGAAGCCCAAAGGAAGTTAGGAGTATGGAAGAATGGATGGATGTGAGGAGGGAGTTCCTGGCAGAGAGAGTGATTGGCATTGGAATGGGCTGCCCAGGGAGGTGATGGAGTGGCTGTGGCTGGAGGTGTTGCAGCCAAGCCTGGCTGGGGCACTTAGTGCCATGGTCTGGTTGGTTGGGCAGGGCTGGGTGCTAGGTTGGGCTGGCTGAGCTTGGAGCTCTCTTCCAGCCTGGCTGATTCTATGGTTCTATGATGAATGGTGCAGAGGGAAGTGCCAATAAAAGAACTAAATCACAGAACTGTCAGGGTTGGAAGGGACCCTCAAGAGTCATCTGGTTCCAACCCCTCTGCCATGGGCAGGGACACCTCACAATAGATCAGGTTACTCAGAGCCTCATCCAGCCTGGCCTTAAGAACATCCAGGGATGAAGCTTCCACCACCTCCCTGGGCAACCTGTGCCAGTCTCTCACCACCCTCACGATGAAGAACTTCTTCCTAACTTCTAATCTCAATCTGCCCTCCTCTAGCTTGGATCCATTCCGCCCCAGTCTCATCACTCTCTGATGCCCTATGAGGTCTCTCCCCAGCTTTCTTGTAGCCCACTTCAGACACTGGAAGGCCACAATAAGATCTCCTCAGAGCCTTCTCTTCTCCAGACTGCACAGCCCCAACTCTCTCAGTCTGTCCCCATGGCAGAGCAGGTCCAGTCCTCTGATCACAGAATCATCAAATCATAGAATCAAGCAGGTTGCAAGAGAGCTCCAAGCTCAGCCAGCCCAACCTAGCACCCAGCCCTGCCCAACCAACCAGACCATGGCACTAAGTGCCCCAGCCAGGCTTGGCTGCAACACCTCCAGCCACAGCCACTCCACCACCCCCCTGGGCAGCCCATTCCAATGCCAATCACTCTCTCTGCCAACAACTTCCTAACAACATCCAGCCTGGACCTGCCCTGGCACAGCTTGAGGCTGTGTACCCTTCTTCTGTTGCTGGCTGCCTGACAGCAGAGCCCAACCCCACCTGGCTACAGCCTCCCTTTAGGTAGTTGTAGACAGCAGTGAGGTCTGCCCTGAGCCTCCTCTTCTCCAGGCTATACACCATCCTCATGGTCCTTCTCTGGACACCTTCCAGCACCTCCATACCTGTCCTGTCCCAGGGGCTCCAGAGCTGGGCACAGTGCTCCAGGTGAGGTCTCAGCAGAGGGTGCAGAGGGGCAGAATCCCCTCCCTGGCCCTGCTGCCCACACTGCTCTGGCTGCAGCCCAGGCTGAGGTTGCTCTCTGGGCTGCCAGTGCACACTGCTGGCTCAGGCTGAGCTTCTGATGCACCAGCACCTCCAAGGCCTTTTCTTCAAGGCTGCTCTCAAGGCAGTCACTGCCCAGCCTGTACTAGTGCCTGGGATTGCCCCAACCCATCTGTAGGACACTTGAAATGGACAAACTTAAATCGTTTCCTACTGAATAAGCCTTTATGCTGGACTAAAACTTACCCATGGAAACCAACTTGTGTCTTGCCAGCTCTGTCAAGACGACAACACAGGACACAGTGCAATCATTTAATGATTTAAATTGAGTTTAGTGAAGCCAGAACCATCTGCTGCAAAGGACACTTTGGCAGATTGAGTGGAGGGAGGGTACTGCTCTTGTTGCTGTTATGGTTTGATAACAAAGGGAAAAACACACATCCAGAGCCATTAAAAAATCATTTGCAGTCTATCTCACCACCAAGTTAGAATAATGAGAGGCAGAGCACTAATTATAACTGTATGGAGCTTCCCAGCAGAGACATTGCAAACCAATTGCCACTTGTCTGCTCTCAAGTACTTTGGGCAGGCAAATAGTCTGTAACTGCATTCATTTGTGGCATCTTCTCAGGCCTGGGACAATATTATCACTCTGCTGTTTTCCCTGGCAATTGTTTTATTGCCTCCTGGGAGTGATCAGTGAAACACTTCAGAGAAAGCAAAGCATCTCTGAACCTGCCCCCGAGTTCAGGTCTGCACTGAAATGGGCTCTTAACAAAAGAAAATGGTGATGGAGCATTTTGGGGAGACAGGAGACATGAAGATGCTCTTTTCACAGGCAGGGCTGGAACAGAGGATGAGGTAAGGCCACAGACAGGCCCCCACAACATGCAGAGGCATCAGAGCCAGATGCAATATTCCCTTTGCGTTCTCAGCTCTTCTCTCTTTGCAGAGCCAAGGATTCTTCCTCTCCTCCTGGTCCTTTGTCTGACACACGTTTTGTGGACAGGTGGAAAGTCATAGAATAAGTCATAGAGCCAAGCAGGTTGGAAGAGAGCTCCAAGCTCAGCCAGCCCAACCTAGCACCCAGCCCTGCCCAACCAACCAGACCATGGCACTCAGTGCCCCAGCCAGGCTTGGCTGCAACACCTCCAGCCACAGAGACTCCACCACCTCCCTGGGCAGCCCATTCCAATGCCAATCACTCTCTCTGACAACAACTTCCTAACAACATCCAGCCTAGACCTGCCCTGGCACAGCTTCAGGCTGTGTCCCCTTCTCCTGTCGCTGGCTGCCTGGCAGCAGAGCCCAACCCCACCTGGCTACAGCCTCCCTGCAGGCAGCTGCAGGCAGCAATGAGCTCTGCCCTGAGCCTCCTCTGCTGCAGGCTGCACCCCCCCAGCTCCCTCAGCCTCTCCTCACAGGGCTGTGCTCCAGGCCCCTCCCCAGCCTTGCTGCCCTGCTCCAAACACCTTCCAGCACCTCAACATCTCTCTGCAATGGAGGAGCCCAGAACTGGACACAACACTCCAGGGGTGGCCTGAGCAGTGCTGAGCACAGGGGCACAAGAACCTCCCTTGTCTGGGTGGGGCAGTGCTGCTTGCTCACATCATCCTCAGGCTGCTCTTCAGACCTCCTGATTGCCTGCAAGTTGTTGCCCACCAAGGCAGGATGCTCTTTGCAGATTCATAGATACACAGAAGAGGTTGGGTTGGAAGTGACTTTCAAGATCATCCAGCTCCAAACCCCTTGCCATGGGCAGGGACTCCTCACACCAGATCAGGCTGCTCAAAGCCTTGAGCAACTCTAGGGAGGGAACATCTACAACCTCCCTGGGCAAGCTGTGCCAGTCTCTCACAACCCTCATGCTGAAGTTCTTCCTAACATCCAATCTGAACCTACCCACTTCTAGTTTTGCTCCATTCCCCTCAGTCCTATCTCCCTCCAACACCCTAAAAAGTCCCTCCCCAGCTTTCTTGTAGCCCCCTTCAGATACTAGAAGGCCACAATAAGGTTTCCTTGCAGCCTTCTCTTCTTCAGACTGAACAGCCCCAACAGAGCCTGTCCCCACAGCAGAGCAGCTCCAGCCTGCTCCAGTGTCTCACCAGCCCCACTCCAAAGAATTTCTCCCTAGCCTCCAGTCTAAATCTATCCTCTTCCAGCTTGCCCCATGACTACAGTGCCCTTTTGGTGCCTTCTGAAAGACTTTGTGTCTGTATTAGAACTCCTTTTCCTGGGCAGCTACCTCTTAGGAGGCGACTGCAGGCTGTGCCACTTTGTCACCCCCAGAGCTCGTGCTCATTGTCACAGCACAGGTGAAGAGACTTGGATTCTGCCAGGCTAACATCCACTCTTCTAAACACCTCAGGCAAGCACTCCAACAAGAAAAGTGCTGCTTCTGATTCAGTGGCTAAGGGATCAGGTTGGCAAACAGGAGCTCTAGCAGGGCTCCCAAAGGCTGGGGAGGATGTGGAGCACTGCCTCTGAAGCAAGGCAGAGCACCTCCATCCTCACTACATCCATGCAGCTATTTGCTAGGCAGCGTGTTCCAGCCCAAATGCTGAGCAGTGCCTGCCATGAAAGGTGAGTACTGACTGTGCAGAGGAGAGAGTGACTAACTGTCCTGGCTCCCAGAGACTCCAGTGTCACAGCTCCTCTCAGAATCACTCTGGTTTGGTGTTTCTCAAAGTCATCAAGAGAGGAGATTCTGCCCCTTGGCTCTGCTCTGCTGAGACCTCACCTGCAGGGCTGCAGCCAGCTCTGGAACCCTCAGCACAGCAAGGACATGCACCTGGTGGAGAGGGCCCAGAGGAGGCCATGAAAATGCTCAGGGGGCTGAAGCAACTCTGCTAAGAGAGTGACAGGCTGAGGGAGCTGGGGGTGTGCAGCCTGCAGAAGAGAAGGCTCTGCAGAGACCTAATAGCAACCTGCCAGGACCTGAGGGGGCTACAAGAAGGCTGCAAATGCCAGCAAGGACAGGGCGAGGGCAATGGCTGCACACCAGAGCAGAGCAGGTTGGGTGTGAGGAACAAGTTCTGCACCAGGAGGCTGCTGGAACACTGCCACAGGTTGCCCAGGGAGGTGGCTGAGGCCCCATCCCTGGAGATATTGCAGGTGAGGCTGGAGAGGGCTGTGGGCAGCCTGCTCGAGTGCAGGATGCCCCTGCTGAGTGCAGGCGGTTGGGCTGGATGAGCTGTGGAGGTCCCTTCCAGCCCAGCCCATTCTGTGTTTCTGTGACTTTGGATAGTTTTGTAAGTCTTGTAGCTGGAAGTCTGCTCCCAGCATCAGAGCTGACACAGATGTGACCAGCAGAGAGTCTGGAGGAAATAGGACAGCAAAAGGAAGGAAGAGTAGAGTGTGGTATGAGGGAGAACCAGAGAATCACTGCCTGGTTTGGATGGGAAGAGGCTTTAAAGGCAATTTCCAGCCCCCCTGCCATGGGCAGAGACACCTCCCTCTAGACTGTGTTGCTCAAAGTCCCCTCCAGCCTGGCCTTGAATGCTTCCAGGCTTGGGGCAACCACAGCTTTCCTGGGCAACCTGCTTCAGTGTCTCATTACCCTCACAGGAAAAAAGAGAGCTCAATCCAGAGGCAAAAAAAGCAAGAAGAGAGGAAGCAGAATGGAGTTTGTCGTTTGTGAGCTGGCAACATGCATGGCAGTTTCTTGAGGCTGATCTCGCTCCACATCCTGCCCCAGGCTGCTCACAGCCACCTTGCTTTCAAGGTAGAGCTGCCAGAGGAGTGCTGGGGTAATCAGCTGGCAGCTGAGGAATTCATCTGTCTCTGTCACCCCCTGCAGCTGAGGTGGCTCTCTCGCCTGCCTGCGTGCTATGGCCCCATCCTGACAGCCCTGATTTATGGCAGCCACTTGATTTAGATCATTAGCCCAGCTGGAAGCAGCTCTGTGTGTGGCAGCTCATAAGCCTCACGTTATTTGTTCACACCACGGTCTGCAGATTGGGCTCAGGGGTGGGGGAGGGACCAAAGGGGCTGATGACCTTTCTGTACCATGGCCAAGCCTTTAAATCTTGTCTGGTTTCCAAAGAAGTGACATCAAATCAATCATGTGCAGCAAGTGCAGAACAAGATAACAGCAGCAAACCACAGCCCTCCTGGGGGAACATCTCTTCTACTAAACATCTAACTTCAGCTCTGCAAGGCACTTCAGAGAGCCATAGCATGGCCTAAGCTGGAGGGGACCTCAGAGATCATCTCCTCCAACACCCTGCCACAGGTACAGACAGCTCTCAGCTAAACTCCTTGAACACCTCTAGGGAGGGAGCATCCACAGACTCTCTGGACAATCCATTCCAGACTCTCACCACCCTCAGGCTGAAGAACTTCTTCCCCAGCTCCAGTCTAACCCTGCTCTCTCAGCTTCAAACCCTTCTCTCTTATCCTGTCTTTAGACACCCTGAGGAAAAGTTCCTTTGCAGCCTTCCTGCAGGATCCCTTCAGGTACTGGAGGGCAGCTCTGAGGTCCCCCTGGAGCATTCCCTTCTCCAGACTGCACAACCCCAACTCTCTTAGCCTGTCCCCATGGCAGAGCAGCTCCAGCCTCTGATCATCCTCTCTGTGTCCTTCTCTGGACACCTTCCAGCATCTCCAAACCTGTCCTGTCCCAGAGGCTCCAGAGCTGGGCACAGTGCTCCAGGTGAGGTCTCAGCAGAGGGTGCAGAGGGGCAGAATCCCCTCCCTGGCCCTGCTGCCCACACTGCTCTGGCTGCAGCCCAGGCACTCCTTACAACTCACCAAATAGTCAATTCTTTCTTACTGGTGTTTGAAAGTGGAGTATTTCTCAGGGAAGCTGAAGGCTGCACACAGGCATTGCTAGAGGACTCCCTTCTCTTTGTGCACCACGACAGGAAGGTTGGATCACAGGATTACAGGATCAAAGATCACAGGATCACAGATCACAGGATGCTAGGGGTTGGAAGGGCCTCCACAGATCTTCCAGTCCAACCCCTGCCAGAGCAGGACCACAGAATCCAGCACAGGTCACACAGGAACACATCCAGAGAGGGCTGGAAAGGCTCCAGAGAAGGAGACTCCACAACCTCTCTGGGCAGCCTGTGCCAGGCTCTGGGACCCTTCCAGTAGAGAAATTCCTCCTTATGCTGAAGTGGAACTTCCTGTGCTGCAGCTTCCATCCCTTGCCCTTGTCTTATCCCAGGGCCTTGACCCCCAGCCCTCAGCTATTCACAGACACTGATCAGAGCCCTCTCAGCCTTCTCCTCTCCAGATGAAGCACCCCCAGGGCTCCCAGCCTCTCCTCATCAGGCAGTGCTGCAGCCCCTTCCACATCCTTGTAGCCCTCTCTTGGACTCTCACCAGCAGATTCCTGTCCCTCTTGATCTGGGGAGCCCAACACTTGCTGCAGTATTCCAGGTGGGGCCTCACCAGAGCAGAGAAGAGGGACAATAGAATCACAGAAACATAGAATGGTTTAGGTTGGAAAGAACCTCAGAGATCATCCAGTTTGAACTCCCTGCCACAGGCAGGGACACCTCCCACTAGAACAGGCTGCCCAAGGTCTCATCCAACCTGGCTTTGAACACCTCCAGGGAAGAAGGGAGTACCCACAACCTCCCTGGGCAACCTGTTCCAAAAGTGATGTTTCAGCTCATGAAACTGAGCCCATGTGAAGTCTGTGAGGAGAAAGATGCAGTCAGGCTTGCATTGATTCTGCTGCCTCTGTGCATTGGAGTCCATCAATACCACCTGCATGAAAGCCAGGACATTGTCCTCGTACAGCAGTGCCCCAAAACATCAGAGAGGAGGGCAGCAATTGAAATCAATTATCAACTTAGCACTAAAGACTCAGACAGGAAAAAAATGTAGGGCAGAGGGGAACCAAATAACCTTTGTCAAAGAATATTCCAGTTCCCCTGGAGCTCAGGGTCTGGCACAGGCTGGTGGAGTCCACAGGGTAAACCTCAGGAGAGTCATTCCCTCAGGGAAGGAGGGTGCAGGAGACTTAGAAGGTAAAGAGAAACCTGCAGAAGGACTTTTCCTGAGGGCATCTAGAGACAGGCCGAGGGGAAAAGGTTTGAAGCTGAGGCAGAGGAGGGTTAGGCTGGAGCTGAGGAAGAAGCTCTTCAGTGTGAGGGTGCTGAGACTCTGGCACAGGCTGCCCAGGGAGGCTGTGGATGTCCCCTCCCCAGAGATGGATGAGGCCTCAAGTCTCTCTGAGAGGCATCCCTGCCCACAGCAGGGGGGCTGGAGCAGATGCTCTCTGGGATCCCTTCCAACCTAAGCCATTCTATGTTGATCACCTCATGAACACTACACCTCACTCTCTTTGAACGCCTGAAGCCACCAAAGCTTTCTCTAAACAGCCCAAGGCTAGGGCAGAAAGGGTTTCAACAACACTGTTTCTCCATTCTCTGAAGCAGAAGAAAACTCCACATACAGAAATAGTCCTTTCAGGGTCCCTGAGCCTGGTTTGGCTCAGCTTAACCTTTCCCATCACCCTGAGCTGCTGCAGCAGCACTTCCAGTGGCAGTGGCACAGAGCGTGGGGCAGTTCTGCTCTCTGCCTTCAGGCCTCCAACCCTGGTGCCTGAGCAGGGCTCTGGAAGCTTTCTGACTCTATATGACTGCTAATGCTAGAGCCAAGCTTGGGCAGTGTCAACCCCTCCTTGCTTCCTCACAGAGTGCTCTGAATGTGCTCTCATCCAGCCCTTGGACATAGAATCACAGAATCACAGAACCAAGCAGGTTGGAAGAGAGCTCCAAGCTCAGCCAGCCCAACCTAGCACCCAGCCCTGCCCAACCAACCAGACCATGGCACTAAGTGCCCCAGCCAGGCTTGGCTGCAACACCTCCAGCCACAGCCACTCCACCACCTCCCTGGGCAGCCCATTCCAGTGCCAATCACTCTCTCTGACAACAACTTCCTAACAACATCCAGCCTAGACCTGCCCTGGCACAGCTTCAGGCTGTGTCCCCTTCTTCTGCTGCTGCTTGCCTGGCAGCAGAGCCCAACCCCAGCTGGCTACAGCCTCCCTGCAGGCAGCTGCAGGCAGCAATGAGCTCTGCCCTGAGCCTCCTCTGCTGCAGGCTGCACCCCCCCAGCTCCCTCAGCCTCTCCTCACAGGGCTCTGCTCCAGGCCCCTCCCCAGCCTTGCTGCCCTTCTCTGGGCACCTTCCAGCACCTCAACAGCTCTCTGCAATGGAGGGGCCCAGAACTGGACACAGCACTCCAGGGGTGGCCTGAGCAGTGCTGAGCACAGGGGCAGAAGAACCTCCCTTGTCCTGCTGCCCACACTGCTCCTCAGCCAGCCCAGGATGCCATTGGCTCTGCTGCCCACCTGGGCACACTGCTGCCTCCTCTTCAGCTTCTATCTACCTTCTGCACATACTGTGAGGGTTTTCTTCCCCTCTCTGTGTTTTTGATCATAGAATCACAGAATCAGTCAGGGTTGGAAGGGACCACAAGGAGCAGCCAGTGCCAACCCCCCTGCCATGCCCAGGGACACCCTACCCTAGAGCAGGCTGCACACAGCCTCAGCCAGCCTGGCCTCAAACACCTCCAGCCATGGAGCCTCAACCACCTCCCTGGGCAACCCATTCCAGCCTCTCACCACTCCCCTACTCAACAACTTCCTCCTCACCTCCAGCCTCACTCTCCCCACCTCCAGCTTTGCTCCATTCCCCCCACTCCTGTGGCTCCCTGACAGCCTGAAAGGTCTTTGCAGCCAAGAGAATCCATTTCATTTCCTTTCCACTCAGCTCTTCCCAGGCAAGGAGAAATACTTGACACTGCCTGCAGGCTGTTTGTTTGCATGCCTGTGCAACCTTCTCTTTCATCAGTTTGTCATGTTGCTGCTCTGCCTCCCATGCACCAAGACATTTATTAGAGCCATTATCAGAGAGCTCCCCGATGGCTTTGTTGCCATGACAAACCGAGTTTTGCCATGCCCAGCTGGATGGATGGGCTGGATATGCTTATACCCTTCTGGAAGGCAGACCATAGTATTTTTGACACTCTGGGTCCTTCCTTGGTGTGTAAAATCAAGGCCAAGCATGAGTACATTGTAAGGAAGTCACCTCTTTGCCATCAGAGGAAACCCCTGCACCCCAGCACTGATGCCCCAGCTACTGAGAGCAGATCTGCCCAGGGGAGCTTTTGGACCTCCCGTCAGACCCAGCCTATGGCAGGGTAAATTACCTCCAGATTTAGCCACTCAGTCCTCAGTATGCAGTCAAGCAATCGTGGAGTCATAGAATGGTTTGGGCTGGGAGGGACCTCAAGGTTCCAACCTCATCCAAGGGATCTCAAGGTTCATCCAGCTCCAGCCCCCAGCCATAGGCAGGACACTTCCCACCAGCACAGGCTGCTCAAGGCCTCCTCCAACCTGGACTTGAACAGCTCCAGGGAGGGAGCAAACACAGCTCCAGGCCAGGGTCTCATCATAGTATCATAGTATCATAGTATCATCAGGGTTGGAAGAGACCTCACAGATCATCAAGTCCAACTCTAAAGAGTTTCTTCCTAATCTTCAGTCTCAATCTCCCCTCCTCAAGTTCAAAGCCATTGTCCCTCCTCTTCTCACTCCCAGCCCTCGTCCAAAAGTCCCTCCCCAAATCTCCTAAAGCCCATTCAGGCCCTTGAAAGGCTGCTCTAAGCTCTCCCTGGAGAGCTGAACAGCCCCAACTTTCCCAGCCTGGCCCCACAGCAGAGGTTCTGCAGCCCTCTGAGCATCTTTGTGGCCTCTTCTGGACCCTCTCCAGCAGCTCCAGGTCCTTCTTGTGCTGTGTTCCCAGAGCTGGAGGCAGTGCTGCAGGTGAGGGCTGAGCAGGGCAGAGCAGAGGGGCAGAATCCCCTCCCTGTGCTGCTGCTCTGCCTGCTCTGGCTGCAGCCAGCACACAGCTGGCTCTGGGCTGCCAGGGACCAGTGCTAGCTGCTGGGCACTTTGGCACCAACTGACACCCCCAGGGCCTTCTCCTCAAGTCTCTTGCATTCCCTGCAAAGCAAGCCACATCTCATCTGAGCACATCTGAGAATAGAGAGAACTCACATGGCTGCTTAGCCTCCACACCAAGCCTCATCCTGCTCAAAGTAAGATGCCAGCTGAGCAACTCACCCTGGACTCCCTTCAGACTCGGTGACAGTACTATTGGCACACTCAGGAGAACAGAACAAGTCACCCACCTCATCCTCAGCCAGACATCTGCTTCTACTGGGTCAGAGGAATCACACCACAGACTACACCTCCATGGCTCAGCCAGAATCATAGAATCAACCAGGTTGGAAGAGACCTCCAAGCTCATCCACTCCAACCTAGCACCCAGCCCTATCCAATCAACCAGACCATGGCACTAAGTGCCCCAGCCAGGCTTTTCTTTAACACCTCCAGGGACGGTGCCTGCACCACCTCCCTGGGCAGCCCATTCCAATGCCAATCACTCTCTCTGTGAAGAACTTCTTCCTAACATCCAGCCTAGACCTACCCTGGCACAACTTGAGACTGTGTCCCCTTGTTCTATTGGTGGTTACCTGGCAGAAGAGGCCACCCCCCACCTGGCTACAATGCCCCTTCAGGTAGTTGTAGACAGTAATAAGATCACCCCTGAGCCTCCTCTGCTGCAGGCTGCACACCCCCAGCTCCCTCAGCCTCTCCTCATAGGATTTGTGCTCCAGGCCCCTCACCAGCTTTGTTGCCCTTCTCTGGACACCTTCCAGCACCTCAACATCTTTCTTGAATTGAGGGCCCCAGAACTGGACACAGTACTCAAGGTGTGGTCTGACCAGTGCTGAGTACAGGGGCAGAATAACCTCCCTTGTCCTGCTGCCCACACTGCTCCTGATGCAGAATGACTCTAGGAAGAGCCAAGGACCTGTTTGCCTCAGGCCTTTCTTCGTTCTCCTGCCTGCAGCAGAAAGTAACCACCTGAGGAGCAATGACTGCCAAGAGAGCAGTCCTGGAGGCAGCGAAAAGTTGTCCTGGTTCTGGTGAAGGGCCTGGAGAATAAATCTGATGGAGGAGCTGGGGATGGTTAGTGTGAAATGGAGGAGGCTGAGGGCAGAGCTCATCACTGTCTGCAGCTACCTGCAAGTAGGCGGTGGAGAGGTTGGTGCTGGTCTCTGCTCACAGGTAATGAGTGATAGAACAGGAGGCAATGGCCTCAAGCTGCCACTGGGCAGGTTTAGACTGGGCTTGAGGAAAATGTTTTCCCAGCAGAAATGGTCTGGCACTGGAATGAGCTGCCCAGAGAGGTGGTGAAGTCCCCAACCCTGGATATGTTTGCAGGTGGCTTGGATGCCATGCTTGGGGCTATAGTTTAGGGTGCACCTTGTAGAGTGGGGATATTGGTTGGACTTGGTGATCCCAAGGGGCATTTCTAACCAGAATGATTAGGAGGAATTATTAGGAGGAAGTTCCTGGCAGAGAGAGTGATTGGCACTGGAATGGGCTGCCCAGGGAGGTGGTGGAGTGGCCATGGCTGGAGGTGTTGCAGCCAAGCCTGGCTGGGGCACTTAGTGCCATGGTCTGGTTGGTTGGGCAGGGCTGGGTGCTAGGTTGGGCTGGGTGAGCTTGGAGCTCTCTTCCAGCCTGGCTGATTCTGCGTTTCTATGATTGTATGGTTCTCTGATGCTCTGTTTCCATGGTTCTATGATGCTGTGGTTCTATGATTCTCTGCTGCCGTGGATCTATGATTCTCTGCTGCTGTGTTTCTGTGGTTCTATGATTCTGTGATTGCTGCTGTGATTCTGTGTTTCTATGATTCTCTGCTGCTGTGTTTCTGTGATTCTATGATTCTGTGCTTCTCTGCTGCTGTGGTTCTATGATTATGTGCTGCTGTGTTTCTGTGGTTCTATGATTCTGTGCTTCTCTGCTGCTGTGGTTCTATGATTCTCTGCTGCTGTGGTTCTATGATTATGTGCTGCTGTGTTTCTGTGGTTCTATGATTCTGTGCTTCTCTGCTGCTGTGGTTCTATGATTCTCTGCTGCTGTGTTTCTGTGGTTCTCTGCTGCTGTGTTTCTGTGGTTCTATGATTCTGTGCTTCTCTGCTGCTGTGGTTCTATGATTCTCTGCTGCTGTGTTTCTGTGGTTCTCTGCTGCTGTGTTTCTGTGGTTCTATGATTCTGTGATTCTCTGCTGCTGTGGTTCTATGATTCTCTGCTGCTGTGGTTCTGTGGTTCTATGATTCTGTGCTTCTCTGCTGCTGTGGTTCTATGATTCTCTGCTGCTGTGTTTCTGTGGTTCTCTGCTGCTGTGTTTCTGTGGTTCTATGATTCTGTGATTCTCTGCTGCTGTGGTTCTATGATTCTCTGCTGCTGTGGTTCTATGATTCTCTGCTGCTGTGGTTCTATAATTCTCTGATGCTGTGTTTCTGTGGTTCTATGATTCTGTGCTTCTCTGCTGCTGTTGTTCTATGATTCTCTGCTGCTGTGGTTCTATGATTCTCTGCTGCTGTGGTTCTATAATTCTCTGATGCTGTGTTTCTGTGGTTCTATGATTCTGTGCTTCTCTGCTGCTGTTGTTCTATGATTCTCTGCTGCTGTGGTTCTATAATTCTCTGATGCTGTGTTTCTGTGGTTCTATGATTCTGTGCTTCTCTGCTGCTGTTGTTCTATGATTCTCTGCTGCTGTGGTTCTATGATTCTCTGATGCTGTGTTTCTGTGGTTCTATGATTCTGTGCTTCTCTGCTGCTGTGGTTCTATGATTCTCTGCTGCTGTGGTTCTATGATTCTCTGCTGCTGTGTTTCTGTGGTTCTATGATTCTGTGATTCTCTGCTGCTGTGGTTCTATGATTCTCTGCTGCAGTGATTCTGTGTTTCTATGATTCTCTGCTGCTGTTTCTGTGGTTCTATGATTCTCTGCTGCAGTGATTCTGTGTTTCTATGATTCTCTGCTGCTGTGGTTCTGTGGTTTAATGATTCTGTGGTTCTATGATTCTCTGGTGCTGTGATTCTGTGTTTCTGATTCTGTGATTCTGTTCCTCCGTGATTCAAGGCAGCATTAAGAGCATCTTAACTCCTGCTTTTACACAGATTAAGCATTTTGCAGCTCGGAGAAAAGCCTCTCTGGGTGGTTGTGCTCCCCTTCCTCTGCTGCAAACATCAGGCTGTCAGCAGTGACACCACATTTTTCAGGTTATCTTAGCCTCTCAAGGCTGCTTTTGTACCTCTGTAAAGCTGTGAAGCAGTGGCTGTGCACTGGATTGATGGGTTGGGAGGTCTCCTTGGTTTAGCAGCTGTTCTGATCCTAAGCCTGTGCATTTAGATGACAAAGCAGTTGGGCCAAATTCCATACAAGACCGAGGATAAAACAAATTCTGTGCTTCAGGGTGGTTATTGCTCTCCATAAAGTCACAGGCAGCATTGGACAGGCATCAGTGTCTGCTTTCAGTTTCCACTCAAAGCCCTGGGATGCTGCCCTGCAGCTGCTGAAAGAAGCAGTCAGCAGAGCCAAGCTGCCTAGCAGCTGTCACTCTGCCATGTCTCCCTTGCCCAAAAAGGCTTCTGTCGTGCTGGACAAAAAGCTCCTGATACAGTCAGGAATCCATCAGGCTGTGCTGCAGCCATTTGTGGAGTGGGAATCTGAAAAAGCACAGCAGAGCACTGTGGGGAGAAGTGATTCAAGCAGAAACCTCTCCTGAAAGGTGTGTGGCTGCCAGCTGCATAATGCCAGCCACCGTAGACCAAGAACCAGCCCTAGAGGTCAGGGCACCTCACAATCACAGAATCATAGAATCAGCCAGGCTGGAAGAGAGCTCCAGGCTCAGCCAGCCCAACCTAGCACCCAGCCCTGCCCAACCAACCAGACCATGGCACTAAGTGCCCCAGCCAGGCTTGGCTGCAACACCTCCAGCCACAGCCACTCCACCACCTCCCTGGGCAGCCCATTCCAATGCCAATCACTCTCTCTGAGATTTGATTTGTCTCATGCCCTGTGGACTTGTCTCACACCACTTCCTCATGGATCTGTCCCTGTTTTGAAAGTGGCATTTCTCAGGGACCTTTTCTCAGGCTACAGCCCTCTTTAGTGCCAACTGAAACACTCAGATGCTGCCACCAAAGCCTGGCAAGGCTAAGCCCCAGCAGGCGCCGCTGCAATAAACGCAGGGCTCTCCTTTGCTCTCCCTTCACGGTTCCCTCTCTGGTTTTTGGGCAGGGTTCTGGCATTCAGCCTGTTCAGATGGCCAGTAAAGACGACGAGCACATAACGCATGGAGCAGCTCTGGCTCCGTGCCTGCATCTGCTCTGCTGTTTGGTGTGAGGCAGGGATGCTCTCCCTACAGCACCGGGAGCTACGCAGCCTCCCGTGCTCCTTCTCCTCTTTCCACACCTGCCCAGCGTTTCAGCTGGCTCCCATGTGCTACAGGAGCTCTAGGCCTAGAGCCAGAACACTGCCTGGGTTGGAAGAGGCCCAGAAAATCACCCAGCCCCACCAGCCTCCAGCTCAGCCAGGGCTGGGGCTAAACCCTGTCCCTCAGCACCACACTCCTGAAACGCCACCAGGGTTGGGGACTCCACCATCTCCCTGGGCAGCTCACTCCAGTGCCTGACCACTCCTGCTGGGAAAACATTTTCCTCAAGTCCAGTCCAAACCTGCCCAGTGGCAGCTTGAGGCCATTCCCTCTCATTCTGTCACTAATGACCTGTGAGCAGAGACCAGCACCAACCCCTCCACAGCCTCCTTGCAGGCAACTGCAGGCAGGGATGAGCTCTGCCCTCACTCCCCTCTGTCTCACACTGACCATCCCCAGCTCCTGCTGGCCCAGCTGCTCCTGCAGCCCAGTTCCTCTCGTCCTGTCACCTGAGACCAGGGGCAGAGCCCAACCCTCACCTCACTGCAGCCTCCTCTCAGGGAGCTGCAGAGAGCAATGAGCTCTGCCTCAGCCTCCTCTGCTCCACACTAACCCCCCCCAGCTCCCTCAGCTGCCCCTCCCCAGCCCTGTTCTGCAGACTTTTCCCCAGCTTTGGTGCCCTTCTCTGGCCCTGCTCCAGCCCCAAAATGTCCTTCTGGAATGAGGGCCCAAAACTGACCCCAGTGCTCAGGGTGTGCCCTCGCCAGTGCCAAGTGCAGGGGCACAATCCCTGCCCTGCTGCTGCTGGCCACACCATTGCTGATCCTGGCCAGGCTGCTGGTGCCCCTTCTGGCCCCTGGGCACATTGCTGGCTTACACTGAGATCAGCACCCCAGCTCCTGAGTCTGCCCTCAGCAGATTTATTCTGCAGGCATTCCCTCCAGGACTGCTCTCTTGGCAGTCATTGCTCCTCAGGTGGTTACTTTCTGCTGCAGGCAGGAGAACGAAGAAAGGCCTGAGGCAAACAGGTCCTTGGCTCTTCCTAGAGTCATTCTGGCTGAGCCATGGAGGTGTAGTCTGTGGTGTGATTCCTCTGACCCAACAGAAGCAGATGTCTGGCTGAGATTCAACCACCTCCCTGGGCAGCCTGTGCCAGGCTTTGAGCACCCTTTCAGCCCAGAAGTTTCTTCTAATATCCAACTTAAGCCTCCCCTGGCATGGCATGAGGCCATATCCTCTCCTCCTGTCACCTGGTACTAGGGAGCAGAGCCCAACCTCCACCTCACTGCAGCCTCCTCTCAGCCAGCTGCAGAGAGCAATGAGGTCTCCCTCAGCCTCCTCCTCTCCACACTGCACACCCCCAGCTCCCTCAGCCCTGTTCTCCAGCCCTCTTCTGCAGACCCTTCCCCAGCTTTGGTGCCCTCTCTGTACTCACTCCACCTCTCAATGTTCTTCTTGGACTGAGGAGCCCTAAAACTGAACCCAATACCTAAGGTGCAGGCCACACAATTGCTGATCCGAGTTAGGATGCTGGTGGCCTTTTTGGCCACCTGAGCACACCCTGACTCGTGGTCAACCAGCTGTCAATGAGCACCCCCCAATCCTTCTCTGCTGGGTGGTTTCCAGTCTCTCTGCCTCAAGTCTGGACTGTTCATGAGGTTGCTGTGACCCAAGGGCAGAAAGCAGTACTTGTCCTTGTGGAATCTCTCACAACTGGCCTTGGAGCCACTGATCCAGCCTGCCCAGGAGCCCCTGCAGGGCCTTCCTGCCCTCAAGCAGATTACTGCCCCCACATTAGTGTCACAGAATCATAGAACCAAGCAGGCTGGAAGAGAGCTCCAAGCTCACCCAGCCCAACCTAGCACCCAGCCCTGTCCAACCAACCAGACCATGGCACTCAGTGCCCCAGCCAGGCTTGGCTGCAACACCTCCAGGCACAGCCACTCCACCACCTCCCTGGGCAGCCCATTCCAATGCCAATCACTCTCTCTGCCAGGAACTTCCTAACAACATCCAGCCTAGACCTGCCCTGGCACAGCTTCAGGCTGTGTCCCCTTCTTCTGCTGCTGCTTGCCTGGCAGCAGAGCCCAACCCCACCTGGCTACAGCCTCCCTGCAGGCAGCTGCAGGCAGCAATGAGCTCTGCCCTGAGCCTCCTCTGCTGCAGGCTGAAGGAGCCAAAAGTTGTTGTGTTGTTGGGACAGTTCCCTTCTCTGTATTTTCCCAGAACCATTCATGTCTTCAGACATTAAAGCAATATTCCAGATAATAAAGACTGCAGTTACAGGCACAGGATCCATCTGTAGCTTTTGGGACAGTCTAGCAAAGAAAACTGCCCCCTCAGGGGGCACGACCCTGGGCAATTCCACTCTCCTTTAATTTGCCAGGAGCTGCTCAGCAGGCCCTTAACAGACATTATTTTAAGTCTGAACAATATGAACAGCACGATGTACCCAGCACTGCTCAGGCACACCTGGAGTGCTGTGTCCAGTGCTGAGCTCCTCAGTTCAAGAGAGATGCTGAGGTGCTGGAAGGTGCCCAGAGAAGGGCAGCAAGGCTGGGGAGGGGCCTGGAGCAGAGCCCTGTGAGGAGAGGCTGAGGGAGCTGGGGGGGTGCAGCCTGCAGCAGAGGAGGCTCAGGGCAGAGCTCATTGCTGCCTGCAGCTGCCTGCAGGGAGGCTGTAGCCAGGTGGGGTTGGGCTCTGCTGCCAGGCAAGCAGCACCAGAAGAAGGGGACACAGTCTCAAGCTGTGCCAGGGCAGGTCTAGGCTGGATGTGAGGAGGAAGTTGTTGTCAGAGAGAGTGATTGGCATTGGAATGGGCTGCCCAGGGAGGTGGTGGAGTGGCTGTGGCTGGAGGTGTTGCAGCCAAGCCTGGCTGGGGCACTTAGTGCCATGGTCTGGTTGGTTGGGCAGGGCTGGGTGCTAGGTTGGGCTGGCTGAGCTTGGAGCTCTCTGCCAGCCTGCTTGATTCTGTGATTCTGTGATTCTCTGTCTGATATGCATCAGGTCATTGATTTAGTGCTGCAGATAAACTTCCCAGCAGCTAATGGCTTAGCCATTAGTGCACTGTGGAGGAACTCTGCATTTGCTGATAATCTGAGGCCATCAATCCCAAACAAATTGCCTTGTGTCCAATTGATAGAGCTAACAAATCACAGTGCAACATAATCATAGTATAGAAAAAGCTTATGGTGACCATGGATGGTGACCAGCACTAAATTCCTTTGTTGGCTTAGGCAAGAAAAGCTGTAGGGGGCAAACCTAGATAGGAACATTGCAGGCAAACTGAAGGGAGCTACAGGAAAGCTGGGCAGGGACTTTGTACAAGGGCTTGTAATAAGAGGAGGAGCAGAGGGTTGAAGCTTGGGGAAGGGAGATTGAATCATAGGATTGTAGGTTTGGGTTGGAAGGGAGCTCAAAGCTCATCCACGTCCAAGCCCCTGCCTTAGGCAGGGACACCTCCCACTGGAACAGAACACTTAAGGCCTCATCCAACCTGGCTTTGAACACTCCCAGGGAGGTTGTGGAGCACAGAAGCAGCCAATCACATTGACCACATTGGGTGCTTCTGTGCTCCACAACCTCCCTGAGCAACCTGTGCCACCTCACTGCAGACAACTTCTTCCTCACATCCACTTTCAGTCTCCTCTCTGCCACTCCAAACCCATTCCTCCTCCTCCCCCTCTCATTACCAGACCTTCTCAATAGTCCCTCCCCAGACCTCCTGCAGCCCCCTTCAGATCCTGCAAGGCCACTCCAAGGTCTCCTCCAAGCCTTCTCCTCTCCAGGCTGCACAGCTCCAACTCTCTCAGCCCCCAGGGCTGAGACCCCCAGGGCCTGTTCCTCAGGGCTGCTCTCAGCCATTCCCCACCCAGCCTAGAGCTGTGCTTGGGATTGCTCCCACCCAGCTGCAGGACCTTACACTTGGCCTTGTTGAATGTCCTGAGCTTGGCCTGGGCACAGCTCTGCAGCCTGTGCAGTTCCCTCTGGATGGATCCCTGCCCTCTAGTAAGTCAACTGTGCCACACAGCTTGGTGCCATCTGTGACACTGGGACTGGAGGTTAGGAAGGAGTTTTTGAGTGACACTGCAACAGGTTGCCCAGGGGTGTTGTGGATGTCCTCTCCCTTGTGGTGTTCAAGGCCAGGTTGGATGTGGCCTTCACAGAAGCACACAGAATCATGCAGGTTGGCAAAGCCCCTCGGGATCACCAATGCCAACCACTGACCCTACTCTGCAAGGTGCATCCTAAGCCACATCTCCAAGCAGCACAGGCAAACCACCTTTAAACACATCCAGGGCTGGGGACTCCACCACCTCCCTGGGCAGCTCATTGCAGTGCCTGACCACTCTTGCTGGGAAAAAAAGTTTGCTAATGTCCAGTCTAAACCTCCTCTGCTGCAGCTTGAGGCCATTCCCTCCTGTTCTGTCACTAATTACCTTCAGCAGTCTGGTCTGATGCAAGATCTCCCAGACCACTGCAAGGGTTTTGGAGCTCAGTGATCCTGAAGGTCCCTTCCAACCCAAAGCATTCCATGAATCAGTGAGTTACTACCAACAGTTTCTGTTCATCAGCAGGCATTATTGTCTACATTTCCAGCTCTGGTTGCAACCAAGGGGCACTGATAGAATCACAGAATCATAGAACCAAGCAGGCTGGCAGAGAGCTCCAAGCTCACCCAGCCCAACCTAGCACCCAGCCCTGCCCAACCAACCAGACCATGGCACTAAGTGCCCCAGCCAGGCTTGGCTGCAACACCTCCAGCCACAGCCACTCCACCACCTCCCTGGGCAGCCCATTCCAATGCCAATCACTCTCTCTGCCAGGAACTTCCTAACAACATCCAGCCTAGACCTGCCCTGGCACAGCTTCAGGCTGTGTCCCCTTGTTCTGTTGCTGGGTGCCTGGCAGCAGAGCCCAACCCCACCTGGCTACAGCCTCCCTGCAGGCAGCTGCAGGCAGCAATGAGTTCTGCCCTGAGCCTCCTCTGCTGCAGGCTGCACCCCCCCAGCTCCCTCAGCCTCTCCTCACAGGGCTGTGCTCCAGGCCCCTCCCCAGCCTTGTTGCCCTAAGGTTTCACAGTGCTGGGCAGTGAATTGCCATGCAGATTGCAGACTCAGCCCCGAGGAGGTTGCTAAGGACCAGCACAAAATGCCAGAAGCTTTCCTCTCAGGCCTCAGCTTGTCAGGAATTTCCTGTTAAGATGCACAGAAGCTTCAATGAATCTGAATCAGAGCCCGTCCTGGGTGGGAGCAGCAGCACTCAGCACAGCCATTGTCCCTGCTGCCAACACTCACGACAAGTACCTGGCAGCTCTGAGCCTCAAATTGGCTCCTCAGGCAGGCCAAAATGGCTTTCAGCAGGTGAATGTTTGTTGTTACTCTTTACTTAAGGAAACAGAGAAAGTTATGAGTCTGTGGGGGGGAAACCAGCACAGGAAACCAGGATCTGAAAAGGTTGACTCTTAACTCTGCCTCACTCACCACATCTTCTGTCACAGCAACAGGCTTGGAGGTGCTGTGGTGAGAGGTCTGAGCATGCAGCCGCCGACTGCTGCTCACTGGCAGCCAGCTGAGAGAGTCCTGGAACCACAGAATCAGTCAGGGTTGGAAGGGACCACAAGGAGCAGCCAGTGCCAACCCCCTGCCATGCCCAGGGACACCCTACCCTAGAGCAGGCTGCACACAGCCTCAGCCAGCCTGGCCTCAAACACCTCCAGCCATGGGGCCTCAACCACCTCCCTGGGCAACCCATTCCAGCCTCTCACCACTCTCCTGCTCAACAACTTCCTCCTCACCTCCAGCCTCACTCTCCCCACCTCCAGCTTTGCTCCATTCCCCCCACTCCTGACACTCCCTCACAGCCTAAAATGCCCCCCCCAACATTTTTGTAGCCCCCTTCAGATGCTGGAAGGCCACAAGAAGGTCCCCTGGGAGCCTCCTCTGCTGCAGCCTGCACAGCCCCAACTCTTTCAGTCTGTGCTCACAGCAGAGCTGCTGCAGCCTCTCAGCATCCTCCTGGCCCTGCTCTGGACACTCTCCAGCATCTCCACAGCCCTCTTGTCCCAGGGGCTCCAGAGCTGGATGCAGGACTCCAGGTGGGCTCTCAGCAGAGCAGAGCAGAGGGGCAGAATCCCCTCCCTGGCCCTGCTGGCCACACTGCTGCTGCTGCAGCCCAGGCTCTGCTTGGCTTTCTGGGCTGCAAGTGCACACTGCTGGCTCCTGCTGAGCTTCTCCTCCAGCAGCACCCCCAAGTCCCTCTCCTCAGGGCTGCTCTCAGCAGTCACCTCCCAGCCTGTCCTGCTGCAGTTTATTTCTCCTCCCCAGGTGCAGGACTCTGCACTTGTCCTTGTTGAACCTCATTTGGCTCCTCTGTGCCCAGCTCTCAGGCTGCCCAGCTCTGGTGATGAGCGTGGATGAGTTGCTGCCCTGACATCAGTTCCTCATTGCAGGTCAGCAGATTCCCCCTCCTTTGAAGCCGTTTCATAACCTGAGCACTGCAGAGCAAGTAAATCCCTTTAGAACACCTCCTCATTCTCCCCACAGTGCCAAATGCAGCTCCTCGTGTCTGCTGCAATTCCACTGTCATCACTGATCCAACAAGTTCAAAGCCTGACTTCCCTTTTTCTCCTGAGCAGATCCACTCCATGTACTGAAATATCTTGCTCTGTAATAACCAGCTGTTACCTCAGGCTTCCTCCCAGCAGAGGCTCTTTAATACCAACCAGAGATTTTCCAGCAGCTTAATTATTTGATCTCAGGGTTCTGCAAGTGTTTGGAAGAAAAGCAGAAGGGAAAGCAAGCTGGTTTGTGTGTTCTGATGGGAGGAAGGGTGGCTTGGAAAGCTGAGCTCTGGAGAATTGCTAATTCATTTAATTTTCTGGCTGAGAGGGTCTCTTTAATTTGACCATCTGCTGTTGGTGTGGGGATATGGAGGAAGATGGGAAGGGCTGTGGCTTTGCACACAAGGAAATCAAAGTGTGCAGACCCTCCGATGGGGAAAAAAAGGCAAAACAAACCAAACAAACTACAGCAAAACAAAACACCAAAAAAATCCCCAAACCCAAACGAAACAACAACAGAAAACCACACAAAAACCCCCAAACAAACAAAAAACCATAAATCCCCACCAAAACCCACAGCAAAAACCAAACACCAAAGCCAAAACAAGCACAAAACCCTAACTCAAACCCACAATGAAAACCAAACACCAAAGCCAAAACCCAAACCCACAATGAAAACCAAACACCAGAGCCAAAACAAGCACAAAACCCAAAACCAAAACCAAAATCCACAATGAAAACCAAACACCAAAGCCAAAACAAGCACAAAACCCAAAACCAAACCCAAACCCACAATGAAAACCAAACACCAAAGCTAAAACAAGCACAAAACCCTAACACAAACCCACAATGAAACCAAACACCAAAGTCAAAACCAAAACCCAAACCCACAATGAAAACCAAACACCAAAGCTAAAACAAGCACAAAACCCTAACACAAACCCACAATGAAACCAAACACCAAAGTCAAAACCAAAACCCAAACCCACAATGAAAACCAAACACCAGAGCCAAAACAAGCACAAAACCCAAAACCAAAACCAAAATCCACAATGAAAACCAAACACCAAAGCTAAAACAAGCACAAAACCAAAATTCACAATGAAAACCAAACACCAAAGCCAAAACAAGCACAAAACCAAAACCAAAACCAAAATCCACAATGAAAACCAAACACCAAAGCCAAAACAAGCACAAAACCAAAACCAAAACCAAAATCCACAATGAAAACCAAACACCAAAGCCAAAACAAGCACAAAACCAAAACCAAAATTCACAATGAAAACCAAACAACACCAAAGCCAAAACCAAAACCCAAACCCACAATGAAAACCAAACACCAAAGCCAAAACAAGCACAAAACCAAAACCCAAACCCACAATGAAAACCAAACAACACCAAAGCCAAACCCAAAACCAAAATCCACAATGAAAACCAAACACCAAAGCTAAAACAAGCACAAAACCCTAACACAAACCCACAATGAAACCAAACACCAAAGTCAAAACCAAAACCCAAACCCACAATGAAAACCAAACACCAGAGCCAAAACAAGCACAAAACCCAAAACCAAAACCAAAATCCACAATGAAAACCAAACACCAAAGCTAAAACAAGCACAAAACCAAAATTCACAATGAAAACCAAACACCAAAGCCAAAACAAGCACAAAACCAAAACCAAAACCAAAATCCACAATGAAAACCAAACACCAAAGCCAAAACAAGCACAAAACCAAAACCAAAACCAAAATCCACAATGAAAACCAAACACCAAAGCCAAAACAAGCACAAAACCAAAACCAAAATTCACAATGAAAACCAAACAACACCAAAGCCAAAACCAAAACCCAAACCCACAATGAAAACCAAACACCAAAGCCAAAACAAGCACAAAACCAAAACCCAAACCCACAATGAAAACCAAACAACACCAAAGCCAAACCCAAAACCAAAATCCACAATGAAAACCAAACACCAAAGCTAAAACAAGCACAAAACCAAAACCAAAACCCACAATGAAAACCAAACACCAAAGCTAAAACAAGCACAAAACCAAAACCAAAACCAAAATCCACAATGAAAACCAAACACCAAAGCTAAAACAAGCACAAAACCCAAACCCAAAATCCACAATGAAAACCAAACACCAAAGCCAAAACAAGCACAAAACCCAAAACCAAACCCAAACCCACAATGAAAACCAAACACCAAAGCCAAAACAAGCACAAAACCCAAACACAAACCCACAATGAAAACCAAACAACACCAAAGCCAAAACCAAAACCAAACCCACAATGAAAACCAAACACCAGAGCCAAAACAAGCACAAAACCAAAACCAAAATCCACAATGAAAACCAAACAACACCAAAGCCAAAACCCAAACCCACAATGAAAACCAAACACCAGAGCCAAAACAAGCACAAAACCCAAAACCAAAATCCACAATGAAAACCAAACACCAAAGCCAAAACCCAAACCCAAACCCACAATGAAAACCAAACACCAAAGCCAAAACAAGCACAAAACCAAACCCAAAATCCACAATGAAAACCAAACACCGAAAGCAAAACAAGCAAAAAAAAAACCCAACAAAACCAAAACCCAGGACCAAAACAAAACAACCACCCCAAGGTAACCAAAGGGAAGAAAACAGGCAAGCCAAAAGCCCGCCAGAGAAATGAGCCCAGGGGAGCCACCAAGAGGCAGCTTGCTTTATGGTGTCTCCTCCAAGCTCTGGACCCTGCTCAGCCGTGCTTAGCACTCCTGTTCCGTTTGATGCATGACCTCAGTTTCAGTCCAGAGAGGAGATTCTGCCCCTCTGCTCTGCTCTGCTGAGACCTCACCTGCAGGGCTGCAGCCAGCTCTGGAACCCTCAGCACAGCAAGGACATGCACCTGGTGGAGAGGGCCCAGAGAGGCCATGAAAATGCTCAAGGGGCTGAAGCAGCTCTGCTAAGAGAGTGACAGGCTGAGGGAGCTGGGGGTGTGCAGCTCTGGTGTCTCACCAGAGCAGAGCACTGTGGAACACAAAGCAGTTCCTTTTCTAGACTAAGAAGGAGAGCTGGGCTAGGAAGAACAGAAAAAGTGGCTCAGTGTCTCCTGCATCAGCCTCTTTCTTCCAGGTCAAGGGAGAGGGCAGCACACAGATGAAGTATGGAGAAGCATAATGGCATCCTGGGCTGGCTCAGGAGCAGTGTGGGCAGCAGGACAAGGGAGGTTCTTGTGCCCCTGTGCCCAGCACTGCTCAGGCCACCCCTGCAGTGCTGTGTCCAGTTCTGGGCTCCTCCATTGCAGAGAGATGCTGAGGTGCTGGAAGGTGTTGAGAGAAGGGCAGCAAGGCTGGGGAGGGGCCTGGAGCAGAGCCCTGTGAGGAGAGGCTGAGGGAGCTGGGGGGGTGCAGCCTGCAGCAGAGGAGGCTCAGGGCAGAGCTCATTGCTGTCTGCAGCTGCCTGCAGGGAGGCTGTAGCCAGGTGGGGTTGGGCTCTGCTGCCAGGCAAGCAGCAACAAAAGAAGGGGACCCAGCCTGAAGCTGTGCCAGGGCAGGTCTAGGCTGGATGTTGTTAGGAAGTTGTTGTCAGAGAGAGTGATTGGCACTGGAATGGGCTGCCCAGGGAGGTGGTGGAGTGGCTGTGGCTGGAGGTGTTGCAGCCAAGCCTGGCTGGGGCATTTAGTGCTCAGTTGGGCTGGATGTCTCTTCCAACCTGGTTGATTCTTATTCTACTCTCTTCTAATTACACATAACTAGTGAGGAAGGCTCTAGTTCAGCCTTTCAATAGGAGCCCTGTGTACAGAAATACAACCTGACACTGAAATGCAGCATAATTGCATGTGACCAAGTCACAAAGACTTGCAGCAGGGCACAAAAGGTCATTTTGGTCTTCCTGGGTTTGTAATAAATTTAAAATTAGCAACACACCTGAGCTCTCAGTAGACCCTTTGAAGCTCTGTTTTGATTTGGTTATTTGTAGAGAACTGTCAGCCCTTCTTATGAAACAACTAAACCCTGCTGAGGCCACATCTGGAATCTTGTGTCCAGTTCTGGGCCACTCCAAGAAGGACCTCAGTGAGAGAGCCCAGCTCAGAGCCAAAGCTGCTGCAGGCAGTGAACACCTCCTGTGGGGCCAGGCTGAGGCAGCTGGGGCTGGGAGCTGGCAGCAGAGCAGCCTGAGGGCTGCCCTCAGTGCTGTGCTGAAGCTGTGCAGGGCAGTGTGGGCAGGACACAGCCAGGCTCTGCCCAGGGGTGGCCAAGGGCAGCACAAGGGGCACTGGGGGCAAACTGGAGCAGAGGAGGTGCCAGGGAACAGGAGAGGGAAACTGTCCCTGTGAGGGTGCTGGAGCCTGGAGCAGGCTGCCCAGAGAGGCTGTGGAGCCTCCTGCTCTGGAGCCTTTCCAAACCCCTGGATGTGCTCCTGTGTGCCCTGCCCTGGGTGCTCCTGCTCTGGCAGGGGGGTTGGCCTGGCTGAGCCCTGCAGGTCCCTTCCAGCCCCTGAAGTCCTGTGATTCTGGGCTTCTGTCATCTTGCTATTCCCTCCACACAGCCTTCTTGATGTCCTTGCACTGTTGATCTGCAGCAGCTTTCAAGCAGAAGCTGCCAGCCAATTGCAAATGCTCTGAGATGAGTTCTGAGGGCAGTAAATCCTTCACACCATGTAAACAAGCTTTTCCATACCAGCCACCTGCTCCCCATAAAAGAACAACCTGCTGCTGCTCTGCAGCAAGGAGGGCAGGAGCTGCAGGAAAGCAAACCCTTTGCTGGTGAGAACACAGCCACAGTGCCATGATGTCTGCCCTTGCAAGCTGTGTCTGCACCGCTGCTGGGGAGCCAGCTGCAGTGTGAGGAACTCCAGCCTGCTCTCTACCCAGTCCTGCAGCTGGGTGTGCCTTCACAGAACACATCCTTGCACAGAGCTCATCGACCTGTGCTGATGGGGGTGGAAACTGAACACAGAAAATGCCCAAGAGAAATGCAAACTCACAGTCACAGAAGCACAGAGGAGCTCAGCTCGGGAGAGACCACAGAGGTCATCGCTCCAGCCACGCTCTGCTCAGCTAGGCTTGGCTGCTCAAGGCTGTAACAGCCCCAGGGAGCAGGCAGCCACAACCTCTCTGAGCAGCCTACTCCAAAGCCTCCTAGCATCACAGACAGGACTAGGTTCAAAGCATGTCCACGCTCACCCAGTTCCAAACCCCTACCACAGGCAGGGACACCTCCCACTAGAAGAGGTTACTCATGGTCGCTCAAGACCGCAGTAGGAGAGTCTCACCAGCCTCCTGCTGAGGAACTTCATGCTCAGCTCCAGTCTCACCCTGCTCTGCCTCAGCTTCAAACCATTTCCCTTAGCCTCTCTCTAGACATGCTGATTAAAAGTCCCTCTGCAGCCCTCCTGGACGATCCCTTCAGGCCCCGGAAAGCAGCCCTGAGGAGCAAGATCTACTGGAGAGAGTCCAGTGTAGATCTACAAAGATGGTATCACAGCGTCACAGCGTCACAGTGTCACGGTGTCACAGTATCACAGCGTCACAGCGTCACAGTGTCACAGTATCACAGCGTCACAGTGTCACAGTGTCACAGTGTCACAGTGTCACAGTATCACAGCGTCACAGTGTCACAGTGTCACAGTGTCACAGTGTCACAGCATCACAGCGTCACAGCGTCACAGTGTCACAGTGTCACAGTATCACAGCGTCACAGTGTCACAGTGTCACAGTGTCACAGTGTCACAGCATCACAGCGTCACAGCGTCACAGTGTCACAGTGTCACAGTATCACAGTGTCACAGTGTCACAGTGTCACAGTGTCACAGTATCACAGTGTCACAGTGTCACAGCGTCATAGTGTCACAGTGTCACAGTGTCACAGCGTCACAGCGTCAAAGTGTCACAGCGTCATAGTGTCACAGTGTCACAGCATCCGAGTTTCACAGCGTCACAGTGTCACAGTGTCACAGTGTCACAGCGTCACAGTATCACAGTGTCACAGCGTCACAGTGTCACAGCGTCACAGCGTCACAGTGTCACAGTGTCACAGTATCACAGTGTCACAGCGTCACAGTGTCACAGCGTCATAGTGTCACAGTGTCACAGTGTCACAGTATCACAGTGTCACAGCGTCACAGTGTCACAGCGTCATAGTGTCACAGTGTCACAGTGTCACAGTATCACAGTGTCACAGTGTCACAGTGTCACAGCGTCACAGTGTCACAGCGTCACAGCGTCACAGCGTCACAGTGTCACAGCGTCACAGCGTCACAGTATCACAGTGTCACAGCGTCATAGTGTCACAGTGTCACAGTGTCACAGTGTCACAGTGTCACAGCGTCATAGTGTCACAGTGTCACAGTGTGACAGCATCACAGCATCACAGTTTCACAGTGTCACAGCGTCACAGCGTCACAGTGTCACAGTGTCACAGCGTCACAGTGTCACAGTGTCACAGCGTCACAGCGTCACAGTGTCACAGTGTCACAGCGTCACAGCGTCACAGTGTCACAGTGTCACAGTGTCACAGTGTCACAGTGTCACAGTATCACAGCGTCACAGTGTCACAGCGTCACAGCGTCACAGCGTCACAGTGTCACAGCGTCACAGTGTCACAGCGTCACAGCGTCACAGTGTCACAGTGTCACAGCGTCACAGTGTCACAGTGTCACAGTGTCACAGTGTCACAGTGTCACAGCGTCACAGTATCACAGCGTCACAGTGTCACAGTATCACAGTGTCACAGTGTCACAGTGTCACAGTGTCACAGTATCACAGTGTCACATTATCACAGTATCACAGTATCACAGTGTCACAGTGTCACAGCGTCACAGTGTCACAGTGTCACAGTGTCACAGTGTCACAGCATCACAGTGTCACAGTGTCACAGCGTCACAGTGTCACAGTGTCACAGTATCACAGTGTCACAGTGTCACAGTATCACAGTGTCACATTATCACAGTATCACAGTATCACAGTGTCACAGTATCACAGTGTCACATTATCACAGCATCACAGTATCACAGTGTCACAGTATCACAGTATCACAGCATCACAGTATCACAGTGTCACAGTGCACAGTGTCACAGTATCACAGTATCACAGTGCACAGTGTCACAGTATCACAGTGTCACAGTGTCACAGTGTCACAGTGTCACAGCATCACAGTGTCACAGTGTCACATTATCACAGTATCACAGTATCAGAGTGTCACCTCATCACAGTGTCACAGTGTCACAGTATCACAGTGTCACAGTGTCACAGCATCACAGTATCACAGTGTCACAGTATCACAGTGTCACATTATCACAGCATCACAGTATCACAGTGTCACAGTATCACAGTGTCACAGTGCACAGTGTCACAGCACCACAGTATCACAGTGCACAGTGTCACAGTATCACAGTGTCACAGTGTCACAGTGTCACAGTGTCACAGCATCACAGTGTCACAGTGTACAGTATCACAGTATCACAGTGTCACAGTGTCACAGTATCACAGTGTCACATTATCACAGCATCACAGTATCACAGTGTCACAGTATCACAGTGTCACAGTGCACAGTGTCACAGCATCACAGTATCACAGTGCACAGTGTCACAGTATCACAGTGTCACAGTGTCACAGTATCCCCAAGGTTGGAAGAGACCTCACAGACCATCAAGTCCAACCCTTTAGCACAGAGCTCAAGGCCAGACCATGGCACCAAGTGCCACGTCCAGTCCTGCCTTGAACAGCTCCAGGGACGGCGACTCCACCACCTCCCCGGGCAGCCCATTCCAGTGTCCAATGACTCTCTCAGGGAAGAACTTTCTCCTCACCTCCAGCCTAAATCTCCCCTGGCACAGCCTGAGGCTGTGTCCTCTTGTTCTGGTGCTGGCCACCTGAGAGAAGAGAGCAACCTCCTCCTGGCCACAACCACCCCTCAGGTAGTTGTAGACAGCAATGAGGTCTGCCCTGAGCCTCCTCTTCTCCAGGCTAACCAATCCCAGCTCCCTCAGCCTCTCCTCATAGGGCTGTGCTCAAGGCCTCTCCCCAGCCTCGTTGCCCTTCTCTGGACACGCTCAAGCATCTCAATGTCCCTCCTAAACTGGGGGGCCCAGAACTGAACACAGCACTCAAGGTGTGGTCTAACCAGTGCAGAGTACAGGGGCAGAATGACCTCCCTGCTCCTGCTGGCCACACCATTCCTGATGCAGGCCAGGATGCCACTGGCTCTCTTGGCCACCTGGGCACACTGCTGGCTCATGTTCAGGCAGGTATCAATCAGCACCCCCAGATCCCTCTCTGTCTGGCTGCTCTCAGCCACTCTGACCCCAACCTGTATCTCTGCATGGGGTTGTTGTAGCCAAAGTGCAGCACCCTGCACTTGGAGCTATTGAACTCCATCCCCTTGGGCTCTGCCCATCTGTCCAGGTGGTCAAGGTCCTGCTGCAGAGCCCTTCTGCCCTCCAACCCAGCCACATCTGCCCCCAGCTTGGTGTCATCTGCACACTTGCTGATGACTGACTCCATGCCCTCATCCAGATCATCTATGAAGATGTTAAAGAGGATGGGGACCAGCACTGATCCCTGAGGGACACCACTAGTGACAGCTGCCAGCTGGATGTGGCACCATTCACCACCACTCTCTGGGCTCAGCCCTCCAGCCAGTTCCTAACCCAGCACAGAGTGTTGCCATCCAAGCCATGGGCTGACAGCTTAGCCAGCAGTTTGCTGTGGGGGACAGTGTCAAAGGCCTTGCTGAAGTCCAGACAGACCACATCCACAGGCCTCCCCACATCCACCAAGCAGTCACCTGATCATAGAAGGAGATCAGGTTGGAGAGGCAGGATCTGCCCTTCCTAAACCCATGCTGGCTGGACCTGAGCCCTTTGCCATCCCTCAGGTGCACTCTTATCACCCCCAAGCTAACCTGCTCCATCAGTTTCCCTGGCACTGAGGTCAGGCTGACAGGTCTGTAGTTCCCAGGTTCCTCCATCCCACCCTTCTTGTGGTGAAGGGACTCATAACATCTGTGCTGTGAAGTAACACTGGGGCTTGGGATGAGGCTTGAAAGGAGAAGGCTGAGAGGCATCTGCTCAATGTCTACCTGAGAGGTAGGGGTCAGGGTGAAGGTGCCAGGATCTGTTTGGTGGTGCCCAGTGACAGGACAAGGCACAACAGGCACAAGCTGGAGCCCAGGAGCTTCCAGATCAACGTGAGGAGAAACTTCTTTGGTGTGAGGGTGCTGGAGCCTGGAGTAGGCTGCCCAGAGAGGAGGAAGTTGTTGGTGATGAGAGTGGTGAGAGGCTGGAATGGATTGCCCAGGGAGGTGGTTGAGGCCCCATGACTGGAGGTGTTTGAGGCCAGGCTGGCTGAGGCTGTGTGCAGCCTGCTCTAGGGTAGGGTGTCCCTGGGCATGGCAGGGGGTTGGAACTGGTTGCTCCTTGTGCTCCTTTCCATCCTGGACTGACTCTGTGATTGTACAATGAAAAGGGGGCAATGGTGATGGCTGCTGCACTCATAGGTTTGCTGGGACAGATGAGAGCATGGACACAAACATAGCTGAGTCTGCCTGTCAGTCTGTGTTTCTCTTTGCTGGATCTGTGTGATCCTTCTGCTGCTGTCCCCCCCAGCCCATCCCTCCAGCTCACCTTGCACGTCAGGCAGACATGCAGATGAGGTGGTGGGAAGAAGGTGGAAGGGTGATTGGGAGCCCCTCCTGGGGGCTCTGGTTTCTGGGAGGGCTGCTGTGTTTCTGTGTCACTTTTAACTCTGGTATTTCTGTCTATATTTGCAGTATACTGTAGCTCTCTGCTTGTATCTTGTGCTAAGCTGTGACTATAAAGCTCATTCCTTAACTTCCAGCTGGGTGATTTCACTGTGTGTGTGGTCAGGGAACTCCCAAACCATCACACAATCACAGAACATTCGAGGTTGGAAAGGACCTCCAGAGATCATCCAGAGCAACTCCCCTGCCAGAGCAGCATCACTCAGGGCAGTCTGCATAGGATTTCATCCAGGTGGGTTTGGGAAGCCTCCAGAGGAGACTCCACAGCCTCTCTGGGCAGCCTGTTCCAGGGCTCTGGCACCCTCACTCTAAAGAAGTTTCTCCTCCTGCTGAGCTGTTCCAGTTTGAAGCTGTTGCTCCTTGGCTTATTGCTGTGCAACACCAAAAGAGATTGGCCCCAGCCACTTGACCCCCACCCCTCAGACATTGATAGACATTGCTCAGATCCCCTCTCAGCCTTCTCTCCTCCAGGCTAACCAGCCCCAGGGCTCTCAGTCTCTCCACAGGGGAGATGCTCAAGGCCCCCAGTCACCCTCCTGGCTCTCTGTTAGACTCTGTCCAGCAAGTCTCTGTCTTTGCTGAACCAGGGAGCCCCAAACTGGGCACAGTATTGCAGCTGTGGCCTCAGCAGGGCAGAGCAGAGGGGGAAGGGACCCTCCCTAGCCCTGCTGGCCACACTTCTCCTGATGGAGATCTGTTTAGGGTCTGGTGTATGGAGGGGTGAGGAAGAGAGAACAATCCATGCAGACAGCAAACTGCTTGGCAGGAGCAGCAACTGCTGCAAAGGAAAGAGCAGGGAATTCTGTGGATGTCCTGTCCCTGGAGGCTTCAAGGTCAGGTTGGATGTGGCCTAGAGCAAGCTGTGCTGGTGGGAGATGTGCCTGCCCACGGCAGGTGCTGGCACTGGCTGATCTTTAAGGTCCTTCCCAGCCCAAGCCGTTCTGGGGGTCTATGAAGACATCATGGCTGGGCCATTGCTAGAAGCCAGGCTTCCCAAATCTCCAGGCCACTCTGCCTTGCAACCCAGAAACAGCAAGAGAATTGAGCAGCCTCCAGTGCCAAAGGCTTTCTCAGCCTCAAGCACTCACCCATGACAATAACCATTTTGCACATGAAGCAAGTGCAAGAAAAAGGTAGGGGAAGTGGAATTCAGAGCAAAATTCAGCTGACCCAGCAGCTGTGCTCTGGATTTTGAGCTGTTCATCTCCTTTGCTTTGCTTTGCTTTCAGGGTTAATAATTTCTGAGGGGAAAATAATTGCTGATGGGCAGTGAAAGAAAGAAAATCTTGCAGCAAGCCACAGTGGAGGTAAAATTGCCCTGGATTTGAGCAGGGCTTGCTTGCAGTGACAGAGTGGCCTGCACTGCTGCTGTGACCCTTAGTTTTGTTTAATAGAGGTTGTGCCATCTGTCAGGCTGTAAGCTAACTGCCTGGCTGGCTCAGCCTCCAGTCACCAGGCTGCAGGCCATCTACCAAAATCACTGCCTGGCACTGAAATGCTGCAGGATGCCACTGGCAGGGACTGCAGGGGATGGGAAGGGAAAACTTGAGCTGCCCCTGAGGAAACAAGGCAGAAACATTGGCAAAGCCACTCAGGGCCACCAAGTCCAACCCAGAACCCTGCTCTGCAAGGTGCACCCCCAACCATAGCCTCAAGCACCACATCCAAGCCACCTTTACACACAGCCAGGGCTGGGGACTCCACCATCTCCCTGGGCAGCTCATTCCAATCCCTGACCACTCCTGCTGGGAAAAACATTTTCCTCAAGTCCAGTCCAAACCTGCCCAGTGGCAGCTTGAGGCCATTCCCTCTTGTTCTGTCACTAATGACCTGTGGGCAGAGACCAGCACCAACCTCTGCATAGCCTCCTTGCAGGTAGCTGCAGACAGTGCTGAGCTCTGCCCTCACTCTCCTCTGTCTCACACTGACCATCCCCAGCTCCTGCAGCCTCTCCTCATGACATTTATGCCCCAGGCCCTGCACAGCTTCCTCTGCACTGCTCCAGCACCTCCACATCTCTCTTGTTCTGAGGTGCCCAAAACTGAACGCAACACTGCAGCTGTAGCCTCAGCAGAGCAGAGTCCAAGGGTACAATCCCCTCCCTGCTCCTGCTGGCCACAGCATCCTGATCCCAGCTAAGATGCCTTTGTCTTTATGGCCACCTGGGCACTGCTGGCTCACCTTCAGCTGCTTGCCCACTACAACCCTCAGGTCCCTTTCTGCTGGCAGCTCTCCAGCCACACTGCCCAAGCCTGCAGCATTGTGTGGGGTTGTTGTGGCCCAAGTTCAGGAGCTGGCACTTGGCCTTGCTGACATTGGCCATGGATCCAATCTACCCAAGTCCCTCTGCAGATTCTCCCTACCCTCATGATGATCAGCACTGCCACCTCACCTGGTGCCACCTGTGAACTCCATGCTGGCACACTGTGTCTGCATCAAGGCCATCAACAAAGATGTCAAATAGAAGTGGTCCCAGCACTGGGCCCTGAGGGACATCACTTGTGACTGCTGCCAGCTGGATTTAGCTCCACTGACCATCATCCTTTGGGTCCTCTTGCCCAGCAGCATTTAGCCAGCAGAGCTGTGCCTGTCCAAGCCATCAGCAGCCAGTTTGGCCCCAGGAGGTCTGTGGGGATATAGAGTCATAGAACAGCTTAGGTTAGGAGGCATCTCAGAGATCATCTGCTCCAGCCCCACTGCCATGGGCAGGGACACCTCTCACCCAGACCTGGTAGCTCAAGGCCTCCTCTAACCTGGCCTTGAACAGCTCCAGGGAGAGTCCATCCACAACCTCTCTGGGCAACCTGTGCCATAGTCTTGCAAGCCCTGCCCAACCAACCAGACCATGGCACTAAGTGCCCCAGCCAGGCTTGGCTGCAACACCTCCAGCCACGGCCACTCCACCACCTCCCTGGGCAGCCCATTCCAATGCCAATCACTCTCTCTGGCAGCAACTTCCTAACAACATCCAGCCAAGACCTGCCCTGGCACAGCTTGAGGCTGCGTTCCCTTCTCCTGTCCCTGGCTGCCTGGCAGCAGAGCCCAACCCCACCTGGCTACAGCCTCCCTGCAGGCAGCTGCAGGCAGCAATGAGCTCTGCCCTGAGCCTCCTCTTCTCCAGGCTGCACCCCCCCAGCTCCCTCAGCCTCTCCTCACAGGGCTCTGCTCCAGGCCCCTCCCCAGCCTTGCTGCCCTTCTCTCAACACCTTCCAGCACCTCAACATCTCTCTGCAATGGAGGAGCCCAGAACTGGACACAGCACTGCAGGGGTGGCCTGAGCAGTGATGAGCAGAGGGGCAGAAGAACCTCCCCTGTCCTGCTGATTCAGCACCATTCCTGCTCTGGCTAGAGACAAAGAAACTGCAGGACAAATCACAGAGTGTTAGATGTAGGAAGGGACCTCCAGACATCATCAAATCCAACCCCCCCTCCAGAAGCAGGATCAGCCCATGTTCCAGCACCTCAGCATCTCTCCTGCATTGAGGAGCCCAGAACTGGACAGAGTCTTCAGAGAGGGAGATTCCACAGCCTCTCTTGCAGCCCATTCCAGTGTTTTTCACCCTCGCAGTGAGAAAGCTTTTCCTTATGTTCCCTGGCACCTCCTCTGCTCCAGCTTACCCCAGTGCCCCTTGTGCTGCCCTTGGCCAGCCTTGAGCAGAGCCTGGCTGCGTCCTCCTGGCACTGCCCTGCACATCTGCATCAGGATGAATGAGGACATCCCCCAGGCTTCTCTGCTCCCAGCTAAAGAGCCCCAGCTGCCTCCACTGGGTAAAGGCTGCCAAGGCCAGGACACTGTCTGCAGAGTTCCTCCTCTCGAGGCTGTTCGTCTTTGTGAGGAGCCATTAAGGAGTGATTGAGCTGAGAAGGTGAGAAAGAGATATCTATAGGTAAGCGGTCAGGCAGCTTGCTGACTCTGCTCCTCTGAACACTGGGTACAGCAGCATGGAAATGCTCCTCAGGATGTCAGGAAGTTACAGCTGCCCTGCCACACCAGTGCCCTGATCACCAGGGCCATAAGAGTCTTCTGCCCAGGGAATAGTCAGTCCTGTTAAGTCTGGCGGATTCAGCAGGAGGCTTGAAAGAGTCTTCTCTTGACTAACTGAAACACAGACTCTGAAATAGTTATGTCTGGGGTTTGGGTGATTCATCTCCCTTTACTCTGCTCTCCTCAGGCCCCACCTGCAGTCCTCTGTGCAGTTCTGGAGCCCCCAGCACAAGAAGAACATGGAAGTGTTGAAGTCAGTCCAGAGGAGGCCACCAGGATGCTCTGCACCATGAGTCCTGCACCTGGGTGGGAGCAATCCCAAGCATAGGTCCAGGCTGGGTAGGGAACGGCTGAGAGCAGCCCTGAGGAACAGGCCCTGGGGGTCTGGGCTGATGCAAAGCTCCACAGGAGCCTGCAGGGTGAGTGCAGCCCAGACACAAGACTGTGCTGGGCTGCAGCAAGAGCAGTGTGGGCACAGGGCAAGGGAGGGGATTCTGCCCCTTGGCTCTGCTCTCCTCACACCCCACCTGCAGTCCTGGGGGCAGTTCTGCAGCCCTCAGCACAAGCAGCACATGGAAGGGTTGGAGGCAGTGCAGAGGAGGCCACCAAGATGCTGAGAGGGCTGCAGCAGCTCTGCTGTGAGCACAGGCTGAGAGAGTTGGGGCTGTGCAGGCTGGAGAGGAGAAGGCTTGGAGGAGACCTTGGAGTGGCCTTGCAGGATCTGCAGGGGGCTGCAGGAGGGCTGGGGAGGGACTATTGACAAGGTCTGGTAATGAGAGGAGGAGGAGGAGGAATGGGTTTGAAGTGGCAGAGGGGAGATTGAGACTGGATGTTAGGAAGAAGTTGTTTGCAGTGAGGGTGGTGAGACACTGGCACAGGTTGCCCAGGAGGTTGTGGAGCACAGAAGCAGCCAAGGTGATCTAAGATCACCTTGGCTGCTTCTGTGCTCCACAACCTCCCTGGAGGTGTTCAAGGCCAGGTTGGATGAGGCCCTGAGCATCCTGTTCTAGTGGGAGATGTCCCTGCCTATGGCAGGGGGTTGGAATTGGATGATCCTTGAGGTCCCTTCCAACCTGAACCATTCTATGATTCTAGAACACCTCCAGGGCTGGTGACTCCCTGGGTGGCTGCCTGGGCATTGATTCTATGATTCTAACCCTGAGCACTGATGTTGGAGCCAAAGTCAGACTGCCATGCTCAAGGCACTCCACTCGTGCTGAACCAAAGGAAGAACCTGAGTCCCTGTCCACAGCAGTGTTTGTGCCAACCCATGGTGATGTTTTCAGGAGAAAATCTCTCCTGTATAGAGGCTATGAGGATGATGAAGGGGCTGGAAGATCTGACTGATGAGGAAAGGCTCAGAGACCTGAGGCTGGTGAGGCTGAGGACGATCAGCTTGAGAGTATTTCTACACCAAAACTCAAGATAGGGTTCTCAGACTGTGCTGAAGGGCTCTGATCACTGCAGCACTAAGTATGTGTGAGCAGAACTGCAGAAGAGTTCTACTCTACCAGTAGGCATAATGAACACTAACTAACAGTTCTACTCTACCAACAGGCATAATGAACACTAACTAAGAGTTCTACTCTACCAGTAGGCATAATGAACACTAACTAAGAGTTTAACTCTACCAGTATGCATAATGAACACTAACTAAGAGTTCTACTCTACCAACAGGCATAATGAACACTGACTAAGAGTTCTGCACTACCAACAGGCATAATGAACACTAACTAAGTGTTCTACTCTACCAGTATGCATAATGAACACTAACTAAGAGTTCTGCACTACCAGTAGGCATAATGAACACTAACAAAGAGTTCTGCACTACCAGTAGGGATAATGAACACTAACTAAGAGTTCTACACTACCAGTAGGCATAATGAACACTAACTAAGAGTTCTACTCTACCAGTAGGCATAATGAACACCAACTAAGAGTTCTGCACTACCAGTAGGCATAATGAACACTAACTAAGAGTTCTACTCTACCAGTAGGCATAATGAACACCAACTAAGAGTTCTACTCTACCAGTAGGCATAATGAACACTAACTAAGAGTTCTGCACTACCAACAGGCATAATGAACACTAACTAAGAGTTCTGCACTACCAGTAGGGATAATGAACACTAACTAAGAGTTCTACTCTACCAACAGGCAAAATGAACACTAACTAAGAGTTCTGCTCTACCAGTATGCATAATGAACACTAACTAAGAGTTCTACTCTACCAGTAGGCATAATGAACACTAACTTACAGTTCTACTCTACCAACAGGCATAATGAACACTAACTAAGAGTTCTACTCTACCAGTATGCATAATAAACACTGACTAAGAGTTCTGCACTACCAGCAGGCATCATGAACACTAACTAAGAGTTCTGCACTACCAGCAGGCATAATGAACACTAACTAAGAGTTCTGCACTACCAACAGGCATAATGAACACTAACTAAGTGTTCTACTCTACCAGTAGGCATAATGAACACTAACTAAGAGTTGTGCACTACCAGTAGGCATAATGAACACTAACTAAGAGTTGTGCACTACCAGTAGGCATAATGAACACTAACTAAGAGTTCTACTCTACCAGTAGGGATAATGAACACTAACTAAGAGTTCTGCACTACCAGTATGCATAATGAACACTAACTAAGAGTTCTGCACTACCAGTAGGCATAATGAACACTAACTAAGAGTTCTGCACTACCAACAGGCATAATGAACACTAAGAGTTCTGCACTACCAGTATGCATAATGAACACTAACAAATCCTCAGGGCCAGGTGGTTTTGCCTCTCAAGTCTGGCAGGAGCTCACAGGTGAAATCAGGGCTTTACTAAAAGCAGTATATGACCTCTCACCTAAACCTTTGTGGTTAGAGAGGACAGAAAGATGAGGAGGGGGACACTGATGCCTCGAATCGTAGAATGCCAGGGGCTGAAAGGGACCTCCAAAGCTCATCCAGACAAATCCCCCTGCCAGAGCAGGATCGCCTAGATGAGATCACACAGGAACACATCCAGGCAGATCTCCCAGAGAGGGAGACTCCACAACCCACCTGGGCAGCCTGTTCCAGGGTTCTGTCACCCTCACAAGGACAAAATTCCTCCTCATGTTTAAATGAACCTTGGAGGAAGGGACCCTCAAAGCTCATCTTGTCCAACTTCCCTGCAGGCAGCAGAGATACCTCCAACTAGAGCAGGCTGCCTAGGGCCACATCAAGTCTCATCTGGAATGTTTCCAGGAGTGGGGCCTCAACCACATCCCTGAGTAACCTCTTCCAGTGTTCTACCACAGAGGGAATCATTCTCCTGCTGCCACTGTGGGGAAGAAGCAGGCAGGACATGGGGAGAATTCATTTAATGCCTTGCCAGGGGCAATAAGCATTCAAGGACGACTCTTTATTCATGAACTAGGGTAAGAACAAACAAAGACACAGAAGCTGAACCAACACTTTCCCCTCCTCATTTCCCAAGCCCAACTTGCACACTGCAGGCTCCTCACTGGCACCAAGTAGCCCAAGGCAGCTTGGTGCCCAGCCAGTGAGGAGCGGGAGGTTACAGTTGATGCCAAGGGATTTCTCTCTGCTGCATCTCTCCTCTCATGATTCTCTTCTGCTCTGACTCCCCACGGGCTGCAGTGCTTCAGAAAAGTCTCTTCCAGCCCATGGCTCTCCTCAGGATGTGTTTTCTTCACCTGCTGTGTCGTGGGGTCCTCCGTGGCCTGCATTGAGTACCTGCTCCTGCGTGGTCCCTCCCGGGGGCAGATTCTCCCCCTCTACGCTAGCCTGGCACTGACATTAGTCAGGCTGGCACTGCAACACGCTGGGAGGGGTCATTGGCAAGCAGGTGGGCAGAGGAGAAATGCAGAAGAGGCTGGGGGGAGCAGCAGGGCATGGGGCAAATGGATAGTCCACTGTCACAGGCTCAAATGGCAGATGCTGGTACGGGGTGGAGAGCTCAGGGTTGCTGCCTCTTCTCCTGGCACTGCCCATGCACAGCTGGGAGGCAGCCAGCAGCAGTGGCTGCCCATCTGCAGAGTCTCTGACTGTCCTGTGGAGAGACAGGCCATGAACTGCAGCTGGCACCTTGGCCCATGGCTGGGAGCAGCCAGGGAAGGAAGCCTGGAAGGGGACAGAGCAGACAACTCACCTTCGACTTTGGATGCAGCACCAGGTCACGGTGCCGAAGGCCAGCAGTGCAGCTGCCACCAAAATGATGCCAGCCACTGCACTGACTGGAAACTGCCTTCTCAGGACCCTGGCAGTGAAAATGACTGTGGTGCTCTGGGGATTGTCCCCCCTTGGGTTCCCCTGGGGACTACCAGCACGTCCACTTGGCACTGGGTGCCAGCTGGGCTGCAGGGCATCTGTAAGTAAATACCCAGAGAGGCTGCAGTCAGCTCCTGGGCTCTGCCTGGCCACAGCTGAACCACAGCAGCCATCAGGGGCTCACCCAAGCAGAGGGCACCACCACTGCCAGGGCTGCACCCTCACCCTGACAAGGTGCCCAGCTGGGTGCCCCTTGCACCTGGAGCTGGCAGCTGCCAAAAGCAGGATAAAGCTGTGACTTACCCATGCCAGGTGCCAGAGCCTGGGTGCTGGAAGCTGGCCAGGAAGCTGGGTCCCCATGGCCTATAGGCAGGCCTGCAAAGGAGCACAGGAGAGAAGAGCTGCAGTGGCAGAGCTGCAGACACCAGGCAGTGGCACTGAGGGGCACAGAGAGCTGGCACCCATGGCACTCAGCTCTGCCCTCCACTCAGGAGCAGGCTGCAGAGAGCTAAAGCCTGCCTGCTGTGGCACTGTGCTGGGACCAGACTGAGCTCTGAGCTCAGTCCCAACAAGCCTCCTGCCTTGGCAGCCAGCACTGGCACCACTGCTGCAGGTGGCCCCAAAGAGCCTCCCAGGCAAAGCCCCACGGGGCCCTCACTGAGCCACACTGGCTCCAGCCCTGCTCCTCTCCACGCCTGTGCATCCAGCATGGAAGGAGCAACTTGCACCCCACAGGGGAAGAAGATGAAGAGGGAAATGCTGCTTCCTGCCAAGGACTTACCTGTGGGGCTGCTGCCAGGCGTGGGGCTGCTGCCAGGCGTGGGGCTGCTGCCAGGCATGGGGCCAGGCAGTGCCTGAGGAGTCGAGGAAGCAGCAGGCTCAGGGCTCTCAGCACTCCCAGTTGTCTGGATGGCCACATCTGGAGGGGCAATGGGAGTGTCAGTCTGTCCTGGGCACCACTGGCAAGGTTGCAGCAGGGTTGCTGTGCCCAGGAAGCTCTTTCCCCCCAGTGCCTGTGCCTGGAGGCAGGGTCCTGGCCTCTGGGACAGGTTGTGCCAGCCAACCAAACTCAGCTGGCCAGAAGGAGAGCATGGGGCAGAGCTCAGCTGCTTGACTGCTGCCTCCTTCAGGGCACCTGGGCACAAACCATGGCTGCAGCAGGGGCTGACACCCTCACCTCCCTCCTCCCCTCCCTCCCTTGCCAGTGGCAGGGAACCCAGGGCTGCTGCTGTGCCAATCATGCAGGGTCTGCTTGAGGCAGCAACCAGGCAGCAAGCCCTGAAACCCAGCACAGCTGCTGGAGGCTGGCATCCAGCCCTTGCCCTGTGCAGGCCACAGTGTGGCCAGAGCTGTGCCCGCAGCCTGCTGCTGCCAAGGCTCAGGGCTAGGGCAGAGTGAGGGGCACCCACCCTGTCCTCTCTCCAGTTCCTCCAGCATTCTCTCCAGGTTTGCCGAGGCCTCTGGGGGCTTCTTTGCTCCCTCAGCTGAGTACTGTCCTCTTGGAGGCCCTAAACAGAAAGGGTTTGGCTGAGCTTGACACCAATAGAGCAGAGAACAGCAGTGCTTGGCTGTGAGGGCAGCAGAGACTCACCCCTGTGATGCCAGGCTGGCTGCAGGGCAGGATGGTGCTGAGGAGCTGGAGAAGCCCTCCCCAGGGGCACATCTGTAAGTAAATACCCAGAGAGGCTGCAGTCAGCTCCTGGGGTCTGCCTGGCCACAGCTGAACCACAGCAGCCATCAGGGGCTCACCCAAGCAGAGGGCACCACCACTGGCAGGGCTGCACCCTCACCCTGACAAGGTGCCCAGCTGGGTGCCCCTTGCACCTGGAGCTGGCAGCTGCCAAAAGCAGGATAAAGCTGTGACTTACCCATGCCAGGTGCCAGAGCCTGGGTGCTGGAAGCTGGCCAGGAAGCTGGGTCCCCATGGCCTACAGGCAGGCCTGCAAAGGAGCACAGGAGAGAAGAGCTGCAGTGGCACAGCTGCAGACACCAGGCAGTGGCACTGAGGGGCACTGAGACTGGCACCCATGGCACTCAGCTCTGCCCTCCACTCAGGAGCAGGCTGCAGAGAGCTAAAGCCTGCCTGCTGTGGCACTGTGCTGGGACCAGACTGAGCTCTGAGCTCAGTCCCAACAAGCCTCCTGCCTTGGCAGCCAGCACTGGCACCACTGCTGCAGGTGGCCCCAAAGAGCCTCCCAGGCAAAGCCCCACGGGGCCCTCACTGAGCCACACTGGCTCCAGCCCTGCTCCTCTCCACGCCTGTGCATCCAGCATGGAAGGAGCAACTTGCACCCCACAGGGGAAGCAGATGGAGAGGGAAATGCTGCTTCCTGCCAAGGACTTACCTGTGGGGCTGCTGCCAGGCGTGGGGCTGCTGCCAGGCGTGGGGCTGCTGCCAGGCATGGGGCCAGGCAGTGCCTGAGGAGTCGAGGAAGCAGCAGGCTCAGGGCTCTCAGCACTCCCAGTTGTCTGGATGGCCACATCTGGAGGGGCAATGGGAGTGTCAGTCTGTCCTGGGCACCACTGGCAAGGTTGCAGCAGGGCTGCTGTGGCCAGGAGGCTCTTTCCCCCCAGTGCCTGTGCCTGGAGGCAGAGTCCTGGCCTCTGGGACAGGTTGTGCCAGCCAACCAAACTCAGCTGGCCAGAAGGAGAGCATGGGGCAGAGCTCAGCTGCTTGACTGCTGCCTCCTTCAGGGCACCTGGGCACAAACCATGGCTGCAGCAGGGGCTGACACCCTCACCTCCCTCCTCCCCTCCCTCCCTTGCCAGTGGCAGGGAACCCAGGGCTGCTGCTGTGCCAATCATGCAGGGTCTGCTTGAGGCAGCAACCAGGCAGCAAGCCCTGAAACCCAGCACAGCTGCTGGAGGCTGGCATCCAGCCCTTGCCCTGTGCAGGCCACAGTGTGGCCAGAGCTGTGCCCGCAGCCTGCTGCTGCCAAGGCTCAGGGCTAGGGCAGAGTGAGGGGCACCCACCCTGTCCTCTCTCCAGTTCCTCCAGCATTCTCTCCAGGTTTGCCGAGGCCTCTGGGGGCTTCTTTGCTCCCTCAGCTGAGTACTGTCCTCTTGGCGGCCCTAAACAGAAAGGGTTTGGCTGAGCTTGACACCAATAGAGCAGGGGACAGCAGTGCTTGGCTGTGAGGGCAGCAGAGACTCACCCCTGTGATGCCAGGCTGGCTGCAGGGCAGGATGGTGCTGAGGAGCTGGAGAAGCCCTCCCCAGGGGCACATCTGTAAGTAAATACCCAGAGAGGCTGCAGTCAGCTCCTGGGGTCTGCCTGGCCACAGCTGAACCACAGCAGCCGTCAGGGGCTCACCCAAGCAGAGGGCACCACCACTGGCAGGGCTGCACCCTCACCCTGACAAGGTGCCCAGCTGGGTGCCCCTTGCACCTGGAGCTGGCAGCTGCCAAAAGCAGGATAAAGCTGTGACTTACCCATGCCAGGTGCCAGAGCCTGGGTGCTGGAAGCTGGCCAGGAAGCTGGGTCCCCATGGCCTACAGGCAGGCCTGCAAAGGAGCACAGGAGAGAAGAGCTGCAGTGGCACAGCTGCAGACACCAGGTAGTGGCACTGAGTGGCACAGACAGCTGGCACTCACGGCACTCAGCTCTGCCCTCCACTCAGGACAAGCAGTGCCTGCTGGCCCTGCACGGCTCCACCTCTGCCGTCTGCCACTGGAATGGGCTGCCAGGGAGGTGCTGGAGTCACCATGCCCAGAGGTGTCCTGGCAGAGCCTGGCTGGGGCACTTAGTGCCATGGGCTGGCTGAGTGGGCAGGGCTGGGTGCTAGGTTGGGCTGGAGGAGCTTGGAGCTCTCTGCCAGGCTGGCTGGTTCTGTGCCCTAGGGTTGTTGCTTACCTGGTGCCCAGGCTGGCAGTGGGGCAGCCTCCACAGCCCTCGCCAGGAGGGCCAGGCAGATCAGGAGGAGGCGGCTCAGGGCCATGGCTGCTCTCTCCCCAGCGCTGCAGCGGTGCCAGTGCCAGAGCGCAGTGCGGAAGCTGCGGGGCTGGAAGCCTCTGCAGTGCCGAGCGCGACCTGTGCCACTGCTGCACTGCAGCCCAGGGCTCGGGGCTGGGCTTTAATGCCAGCCTTTGTGACACCACAGCCCTGCCTGACCTCACGGCGCTCTGTGACCTCATGGGCAGGCTCCTGGGCGCTCCCGCAGGGCACGGCTGGGCACCGACCCCCCGCGCAGGGCACCGGGGCTCCATGGGCACCTCCGTCCCGGCGGCGCCGAGCCCGCAGCTCAGCCGTATGTGGGCACTGCCCGAGGGCAGCCAGGAGCTCCCAGTGCCCCGAAGAGCAGGAAGCCACGGCCAGGGGACCGCGACCTGCTCCCTGGCGCTGGCACCAGCAGCTGCGAGGGCGGAGGAGGGAGCGAGCTGGGCGTGGGGGCGAGGCCAAGGCAAACGAGAGCCTTTTGTCTGGTGGGGGAGATGAAGGCTTTGCCCTTGCACTTCCTCCGGCGGGATGCGGGGGGATGCCCTCTGCCAGGGTCCCCAGGGAGCCCAGGCAATAGACCAGACAAGGCTTTCTCTGGAGTGATTTGCCATGCAAAAGGACACCTCGGGAGAGCAGCTCTGGGTATGTGCAGTGCCCTGGGCCGGCCCCTGGCAGTGTGGGCAGCAGGGGCACAGAGGGACACTTTGCTGAGATCCCCCTGCAGTGTTGGGGCCAGCACTGGGGAGCTCAGCACAGCACAGCACAGCACAGCTGGAGCTGCACAGTCCAACAACCCTGCTGGAGCAGGGGCAAGAGGAGGCCACAGCAGTGATGGGAGGGCTGGAAGCCCTCTTGGTGGGGGCAAGGGCATGAAGCCAGACTCTTCAGTGAGGAAAAGGGACAGAGGGCACCAACTGGAAACCAGGAGGTTCCACCTGAGCTAGAGGAGAAAACTCTCTGCTGTGGGGGTGCTGGAGCCCCAGAGCAGGCTGCCCAGAGAGGTTGTGCAGTTCTGGGCTCCTCAGTTCAAGAGAGATCTGGAGGCACTGGAAAGTGTCCAGAGACAGGGAACAAAGCTGGGGAGGGGCCTGGAGCAGAGCCCTGTGAGGAGAGGCTGAGGGAGCTGGGGGTGTGCAGCCTGCAGCAGAGGAGGCTCAGGGCAGAGCTCATTGCTGTCTGCAGCTGCCTGCAGGGAGGCTGTAGCCAGGTGGGGTTGGGCTCTGCTGCCAGGCAAGCAGCAGCAGAAGAAGGGGACACAGCCTCAAGCTGTGCCAGGGCAGGTCTAGGCTGGGTGTGAGGAGGAAGTTGTTGGCAGAGAGAGTGATTGGCATTGGAATGGGCTGCCCAGGGAGGTGGTGGAGTGGCTGTGGCTGGAGGTGTTGCAGCCAAGCCTGGCTGGGGCACTTAGTGCCATGGTCTGGTTGGTTGGGCAGGGCTGGGTGCTAGGTTGGGCTGGCTGAGCTTGGAGCTCTCTTCCAACCTGCCTGATTCTGTGATTCTCTGATGTTTCCCCAGGAAGCACTGACCACAGAGGGATGCACCTTCCTTTTGCTGCCTGGACCCTCAGCTGTGGATTTTGACATCCTTCTCAAGAGGATCCATTTTTTTCATCTTTTTTCTTTGCCCCATTTTTTCTCCCCCAGGGCAGGTTGCTGCCACCCTTGTCCCAGCTGGGTCTGTTTGCCAAGGTGCCTGTGGGGAAGGGAAAAAAAGAAGAAAAAGGAAAAGGTCCAAAGCAGTGAAGAGGCTGGAACCAGCTGTCATAAATAACAGGCACAAACTGGTGTTCATGCAAGTTAAGGCTTTAATAAAGTTGCAGGAATCAAGCAATGTACAGGCCTGGGTGCGAGGAGAGACTCTGATCTACCCCAACACACAGCCTTTGCCTTCAGCTTTCTCTTTTTATCCCCTACTCTATTCCATATTTACTAAGTTCTAAGAAAAGGTTGGGTTTTCTTTATCAGTTCTTAGGAATGTGAGGTGTCTCTTCCACACAGGCCTCCTTTCATCCTGTGGTCCCTCTGGTAATGTTTGATGAAGTAAGGGGTCTTGCTTAAGTGTCTTCCTCATGAACTTCAAAGTCCTGGTTCTTCTCTTTGCTCATACAGGAAAGGTGGCCCCAGGAGGAATGCATTGCCATTTAAATATGCAAAAGACAATCTCTTCCACATGCCTCCCTCCTTGCCAAGCTAATTACTCTTATCTTTAAGCTTATTGAGATGGTGGTGCAAGCAGGAATGCAGTTTCATTCAACCCCCCTCTTCTTCCTTGTCATAGAATCATAGACTCATAGAATCAACCAGGTTGGAAGAGACCTCCAAGATCATTGAGTCCAACCTATCACCCAGCCCTATCCAGTCAACCAGACCATGGCACTGAGTGCCTCATCCAGGCTTTTCTTGAAGACCCCCAGGGACGGTGCCTCCACCACCTCCCTGGGCAGCCCATTCCAATGCCAATCACTCTCTCTGTGAAGAACTTCTTCCTAACATCCAGCCTAGACCTACCCTGGCACAACTTGAGACTGTGTCCCCTTGTTCTATTGCTGGTTACCTGGGAGAAGAGGCCACCCCCCACCTGGCTACAATGCCCCTTCAGGTAGTTATAGACAGTAATAAGATCACCTCTGAGCCTCCTCTTCTCCAGGCTAAACACCCCCAGCTCCCTCAGCCTCTCCTCATAGGATTTGTGCTCCAGGCCCCTCACCAGCTTTGTTGCCCTTCTCTGGACATGTTCCAGCACCTCAACATCTCTCTTGAATTGAGGGGCCCAGAACTGGACACAGCACTCAAGGTGTGGCCTGAGCAGTGCTGAGTACAGGGGCAGAATAACCTCCCTTGTCCTACTGGCCACACTGCTCCTGATGCAGGCCAGGATGCCATTGGCTCTCTTGGCCACCTGGGCACACTGCTGGCTCATCTTCAGCTTACTATCTATCAGTACCCCCAGGTCCCTTTCCTCCTGGCTGCTCTCCAGCCACTCAGTCCCCAGCCTGTAGTGCTGCTTGGGATTATTGTGGCCGAAGTGCAGAACCCTGCACTTGGCCTTGTTCAGTCTCATCCCATTGGCCTCTGCCCACCCATCCAGCCTGGCCAGGTCCCTCTGCAGGGCTCTCCTACCTTCCAACAGATCAACATCTGCTCCTAGCTTGGTGTCATCTGCAAACTCACTGATGCTGGACTCAATGCCCTCGTCCAGATCATCAATAAAGATATTGAACAGGACTGGGCCCAGCACTGATCCTTGGGGAACACCACTTGTGACTGGCTGCCAACTGGATGTGGCACCATTCACCACCACTCTCTGTGCTCTGCCATCCAGCCAGTTCTTGACCCAGCTCAGAGTGAATCTGTCCAAACCATGAGCTGCCAGCTTGGCTAGGAGCTTCTTGTGGCAGACAGTGTCAAAGGCTTTGCTGAAGTCCAAGTAGACTCCATCCACAGCCTTCCCCACATTCACCAGGCAGGAACCTGATCATAAAAGGAGATCAGGTTGGTGAGGCAGGACCTGCCCTTCCTAAACCCATGCTGGCTGGGCCTGATCCCTTGGCCATCCTGTAGGTGCTTTGTGATGGCACCCAAGATTACCTGTTCCATGACCTTGCCTGGCACTGAGGTCAGGCTCACAGGTCTGTAGTTTTCTGGCTCCTCCTTACGACCCTTCTTGTGTATGGGAATCACATTGGCCAGCTTCCAGTCTTCAGGGACCTCTCCAGTGAGCCAGGACTGCTGATAAATGATGGAGAGTGGCTTGGCCAGCTCAGCTGCCAGCTCTCTCAGCACCCTAGGGTGGATCCCATCCGGTCCCATGGACTTGTGAGGATCCAAATGACGCAGCAGGTCCCTTACTGCTTCCTCATGGATTAGAGGGGAACTGTACTGGTCCCTGACTCCATCCACCACTTCAGGAGTCCAGCTGTCCTGGAGACAACCTGTCCCACTAGTGAAGATTGAGGCAAAGAAGGTGTTAAGCACCTCTGCCTTTTCCTCATCCTTTGTCACTATGTTCCCCTCTCTATCTAACAAGGACTGGAGGTTGTCCTTGGCCCTTCTCTGCCATTCATATATTTAAAGAAACACTTTTTATTTTCCTTGGCAGCCGTGGCCAGCCTGAGCTCCAAGTGGGCTTTTGCCTCTCTAATTTTTCCTCTACAAGACCTAGCAACTTCCTTGAACTTCTCCTGGGACACCTCCCCTCTTTTCCAAAGGTGATACACTCTCTTTTTAATCTTTAATTCCTTCAGCAGCTCCCTGCCCATCCAGCCTGGCTGCCTCCCTCCTCGGCTCCTCTGCAGGCTCAGTGGCACTGCCTGCTCCTGTGCCTTCAGGAGTTCTTTCTTGAAACAGGTCCAAGCTTCCTGGACCCCTTTGTTTCTAAGGGCTATTTCCCAAGGAACTTTCTGAATTAGTTCCTTAAATAGGCTGCAGTCTGCCCTTGGGCAGTCCAGCATGGAGGTTCTGTTGATCCCCTCCTGGTTTCTCCATGTATTGAAAACTCTATAATTTCATGGTCACTGGACCCCAGGCAGCCTCCAACCACCACATCCCCCACCAGCCCCTCTCTATTTGTGAGCAGCAGGTCAAGCAGGGCTGCCCCCCTGGTAGGCTCACGTAACAGCTGGGATAGGAAGTTGTCTTCCACACATTGCAGAAACCTTCTAGCCTGCTTCTTCTCTGCAGTGTTTAAGTCCCAGCAGATGTCTGGTAGGTTAAAGTCGCCCACCAGAACAAGGGCAGGTGATCTTGAGGCAGCCTCCAGTTGCTTAAAGAGTAATAAATCAACCTCTTCTTCCTGCTTGGGTGGTCTGTAACAGACTCCAACAGGATATCAGCCTTGTTGGCCTTCACCTTAAGTCTCACCCATAATGACTCAACTTGATCATCCTTGATTTCTACCCCCGTGACATCCAGAGCATCCCTAATATACAGAGCCACTCCCCCACCCTTTCTCCCTTGCCTGTCTCTCCTGAAGAGTCTGTAGCCATTGATTACAGCACACCAATCATGTGAGCCATCCCACCACGTTTCAGTGATGGCAACAACATCATAGTTTTCCTCCAGCACCAGAGCTTCCAGCTCCTCTTGTTTGCTACCCATACTGCGTGCATTAGTGTACTGCACTTCAGCTGGGCTGCTGCTTTTACCCCTAGCTCTAGCCTACCATCCTCAATTCCCTTTGATTTATCTCTGGTGCTGTCATGTTTAACCCCCTCCCCCTTCCATTCTAGTTTAAAGCCCTCTCAGCAAGCCCAGCCAGCTCATGTGCCAGGGTCCTTCTCCCCTTCTGTGACAGTTGTATCCCATCTGCTGCTTGCAGACCTGTGGCAAGATAAAGTTCCCCAAGATCAAAGAATCCAAAGTTATGTTGGAGGCAGCAGCCTCTGAGCCACTTGTTCATCAAATACGTTTTGCTGTTCCTCTCTGCATTCCAGCCTGTGACTAAGGGTATAGATGAAAACACTACCTGTGCCCCTGCTCCATCAACTGCTTTCCCCAGTGTCTTAAAGTCCCTTTTGATAGCTTTTAGCCCTCTGTTATTAATCTCATCATTCCCTGCCTGTATAACTAATAAGGGATAGTAATCAGAGGGATGCACTACAGTAGGCAGCCTCCTGGTACCATCCCTGACCCGGGCTCCAGGGAGGCAGCAGAGCTCCCTGTGGAAGGGGTCTGGCCGGCATATGGGGCCCTCTGTTCCCTGCAGAAGGGAATCACCAATAACAATTACCCTCCTCTTTTTCTTCTGGGTACTTGTTCTGATGCGAGGGGGCAACTGATTTGTCTCGGTTGCCCTCCCAGCCGGTGATGCTTCTGCCTGCTCCAGGATCACCTCATCCTCAACCTCTAGTGCCCCATATCTGTTATGTAAGGGCAGCTGGGGATGTGAAGATGTCTGGAAGGGTTTTCCCTTGCCCCTCCTGGCAGGCACCTGCATCCATTCTCCTTGGTTGCTCTGTTCATCTCCCTCTGGCAAGGGGGACTGCAGAGCATGTTGCTCTTTTGTACCTTCCCTTTCAGCCTTCAGGCGTTCCACCTCTCCCTTGAGTTCAGCCACCAGGTTGAGCAGACAATCAATCTGCTCACACCTAATGCAGCCAATGCCTGTGTCTCCCTCAACTTCGAGTGCCAGGCTCCAGCACTCCTCACATCCAGACGTCTGAACGCCTGCATTCCTACAGGTGACCTCTTGCCACGAACTGATCGGATCAAACATATGATTCTATGTATTTCTCACACAGCTGACAGGAGAACATTCTGCTTCCACCCCCAGCCCCCAGGCCAGCTCACTTCTGTTTACCGTTCCCTGAGCTTCTGGGGGTGCTGATCGCCTTCTGCTGTAAGTGGCCTGCTCCAGACAAGCACAAAAGAGGAGACAGGCAGCAAGTGTGATCCCTCCCTGCCCCCGAAGGCAGACTGCTCTATGCCAGGATGACTTCTTCTCCTCAGTGGTTAAGGCAGGGAAAAAATGATGCTTGCAAAACCCAGAGCTTGCAGTGGAGTTCTGGAAGCCTGGTTCAGGCATAAGGAGAGGGAGGCAAAACTCCACGAGTCCTCCCTATCCAACTGAGACTGCCTTTGGCAGAGCTGCAGCAGCTGAGAGCCTGCACAGAGAGCACTCAGTCCCAGGGCAGGATGATGAGGGGCAGGGCAGTGGCCCAGACTCTGCTCTGTGAGCCTGGAGACCTCCAAGGCTGCCACAAGGGGAGGCTCCCTTCTTGTGGCCTTCCAGCATCTGAAGGGGGCTGCAAAAAAGCTGGGGAGGGACTTTTCAGGCTGTGAAGAAGTGCCAGGACTGGGGGGGAATGGAGCAAAGCTGGAGGTGGGGAGAGTCAGGCTGGAGGTGAGGATGTGAGAGTGGTGAGAGGCTGGAATGGGTTGCCCAGGGAGGTGGTTGAGGCCCCATGGCTGGAGGTGTTTGAGGCCAGGCTGGCTGAGGCTGTGTGCAGCCTGCTCTAGGGTAGGGTGTCCCTGGCCATGGCAGGGGGTTGGCACTGCCTGCTCCTTGTGCTCCCTTCCAGCCCTGCCTGACTCTGTGATTCCCTCACCTGTGTCTGCTGCGATGCAGTTTGGCTTCCTTTTGGCTTGCTCCTGTGCTGGAACAAAGGCTCAGCGCCTCGGGGGGGCTTTGTCTGACTGCAGTTAACTACCTGGAGCTTAGCTAATTACCTTCAACTGGCTTTAGAGCTGCGGAGAGACATTCATGGGTGATTCATCTCCCCTGAAACAGGTCAGGGCAACGGTGGCTCTAAGGAAAAACTGAGATCCTGGCTCAGGTGCCAGCACCTGCACCCCAGAGAGGTTTCCTTCCTCTCTGTGTCAAAGAACAGATCCTGCTGTGGATATTTGCTGAGAGTTCTGTTTGTGGCTTTTATGGATGGATGGCACCGGAGGGGAAAGGGAAGGCTGGGATTTCAGTCTTGGAATCATAGAATTATGGAGTGGTAAGGTTGGAAAGGGACCTCCAGAGACCATCCAGTGCAAGCCCCTGCCAGAGCAGGGCCAGCCAGGGCAGGGCACACAGCAACATGCCCAGGTGGGTTTTGACGATCTCCAGGGAAGGAGATTCTGCAGCCTCTCTGGGCAGCCTGCTCCAGGGCTCCAGCACCCTCACACCAAGGAAGCTTCTCCTCACGTGGAGGTGGAACCTCCTGTGATTAAGTTTCCATCCACTCCCCTTCCTCCTGTCGCTGGGCATCGGTGCAAAGAGCCTGGCTCCATCCTCCTGAGAGCCATATCTCAGGGTCTGTAGGCATTGGTCAGAGCCCTCTCAGCCTTCTCTTCCCCAGACCGAGCAGCCCCACGGCTCTCAGCCTCTCCTCCTAACTGCAGAGCAGTTTCTGGAGTGCTTTTCTTCTAAAGCATTGTCTTTGCTGTTTCCCAGAACAGCAGCAAGAGGTTGGAAGGAGCTCTTTGCAGTGAGGGTGGGAGACACTGGCACAGGCTGCCCAGGGAGGCTGTGGAGCACAGAAGCACCGAGAGTGATCTTTGATTGCTCTTGGATCACATTGGCTGCTTCTGTGCTCCACAGCCTCCCTGGAGGCAGTCAAGGCCAGCTTGGATGAGGCCTTGAGTGTCCTGTTCTAGTGGGAGGTGTCCCTGCCCGTGGCAGGGGGTTGGAACTGGCTGAGCTTTGAGCTCCCTTCCAACCTGAACCATTCTCTGGCGCTGTGATTTTTCAGTACTCTTTGGAGAGACTCAGCCACTTAGAGCACTTATGTGGAGATTCACTGACTGGAGAGGCAGGATTAGGCAAAGACTTGCCAAGTGCTCAGCAAGGATTACCTGAGTAAGCTACAGCATGAGTAAAGGCAGTGCTCCCATGGGAGCTGCCAGCCCTGCAATATTAAAGTGGCTTGGGAATTCTGGGGGGTTTGATGGATTGGGAAAAGTGCCAAAACCTGTGCTGGTGAAAGCAGTATTGGTGGCCCAGCCTTCTGCTCCATCCCCTGTGTGCTTGGCATGGACAGAGCTCTGAGAAGGAAAAGGCCAAACACAGCTATTGATTCTCTTATCTTTCAGTGATTCTATTTCACAGTATCACAGTGTCACAGTATCATCAGGGTTGGAAGAGATGTCACAGATCATCAAGTCCAACCCTTTACCACAGTGCCCAAGGCCAGACCATGGCACCAAGTGCCACGTCCAGTCCTGCCTTGAACAGCTCCAGGGACGGCGACTCCACCACCTCCCCGGGCAGCCCATTCCAGTGTCCAATGACTCTCTCAGGGAAGAACTTTCTCCTCACCTCCAGCCTAAATCTCCCCTGGCACAGCCTGAGGCTGTGTCGTCTCGTTCTGGTGCTGGCCACCTGAGAGAAGAGAGCAACCTCCTCCTGGCCACAACCTCCCCTCAGGTAGTTGCAGACAGCAATGAGGTCTCCCCTGAGCCTCCTCTTCTCCAGGCTAACCAATCCCAGCTCCCTCAGCCTCTCCTCGTAGGGCTGTGCTCAAGGCCTCTCCCCAGCCTCGTTGCCCTTCTCTGGACACACTCAAGCATCTCAATGTCCCTCCTAAACTGGGGGGCCCAGAATTGAACACAGCACTCAAGGTGTGGTCTAACCAGTGCAGAGTACAGGGGCAGAATGACCTCCCTGCTCCTGCTGGCCACACCATTGCTGATGCAGGCCAGGATGCCACTGGCTCTCTTGGCCACCTGGGCACACTGCTGGCTCATGTTCAGGCAGGTATCAATCAGCACCCCCAGATCCCTCTCTGTCTGTCTGCTCTCAGCCACTCAGACCCCAGCCTGTATCTCTGCATGGGGTTGTTGTGGCCAAAGTGCATCACCCTGCACTTGGAGCTATTGAACTCCATCCCCTTGGGCTCTGCCCATCTGTCCAGGTGGTCAAGGTCCTGCTGCAGAGCCCTTCTGCCCTCCAACCCAGCCACATCTGCCCCCAGCTTGGTGTCATCTGCACACTTGCTGATGACTGACTCCATGCCCTCATCCAGGTCACCTATGAAGATGTTACAGAGGATGGGTCTCAGACTCTAGGTCTCAGATATGCCTCTCCTGTATTATTAGCTCCTTTTTTTTAAAATAAAAGTTATTTGTATTCATACCCTGGAGTAAATATATATTAACTAGCAGAGTTCAGTAGAAGTTGTGTATTTTTGTAACTTGGGAAGTTATGACTTCATATTTAGTCTTTGGGTAATGGCTGTGGTTTATTCTCCTCCACTTCTATACTGCTTGGTGCAACTCAAAAAGCACAAAGGCAAAGAAAACAAGGTGGGGGGGGGGGGGTCTTGTAACCTCGTTTAGTGTGTTGGAAGGAACTGAGCCTAACAGAACCGTTTGCATCTTGGTGCATAGGTGTTGAATGAGCAAAGGGTAAATAGGTGTGATTAATACTTGGAAAGAGGGAGGGAGTGTGTAGTGTAATTAAAAGCATTTTGTACTTTAAAGCCCTCTAATATGCATATCTGTTTGGGTGAGTTTGCAGCTTAGTTGATGACCTTCTAACAGCTAATTTGTACTCGGAGCTCACTGAAGTGTGGGAAAACAAAGGCAGTTGGCTTTGATGCTTTGTTATTTCTGGCTGCAGAGTGATTCTTTGGGGGTAGAGGAGGACTCAGGTCTGATGTGGTGGTTGTTGCTGCTCAGAAGAAGAGCTGGTACAAAGGAATTCAGAGGCCTTCTGGTGCTTGGAGGGGGCCACAAGAAAGCTGGGCAGGGACTTCTGATGAGGTGTAGTAGTGATAATGGAACCATAGAATGATAGGGGAGGGCTGGGTGCTAGGTCGGGCTGGATGAGCTTGGAGGTCTCTTCCAGCCTGGCTGGTGCTGTGCTTCTGTGGTTCTATGTCAGCCATCCCATCACTGCCTCTTCCACAGCTGGGCCAAAGGTTAGGGCAGGCTCCATGTGCTGCTCAATTAAAAGCCCTCACTCGGGCCCTGGCTGTGCAGGGAGAGCAGTGTCACCTGGGAGCTAATTCTAATTCAATTTCCAGGCTTCTGAAGCTGAAAGAGGAGGGAAATGTGCAGAGACTTTCATCAGCCCTCCTTAGCTGGAACCCTGTCCTGGGAGCCTGTCTCATGCAGAGGTGGGCAGCTCAGCCTCTCCTGGGGCCTCCCTGCCAGGCTTGTGAGGCACAAACACCTGCACCAAGCCAGAGCATCCTGAATCATGGCAGTGGAGCATTCAGGTAATCGTCTCTTGCAAGTGGTCACAGCTCTTGTACCGTGCTCAGCTCTGGGCCCCTCACTGCAGAAGGACACTGAGGGGCTGGAGCCTGTCCAGAGCAGGGCAGCGAGGCTGGAGAAGGGCCTGGAGCAGATGGGGGTGAGGAGGGTGTGGTGGTTTGGGTGTTCCCTGCCTCCCCCCCCCCCCACCTTGGAAATCACCCAGACTGGACTCAGCAGCTCTGGAGATGGAGTGAAGCTTTCCACTTACAGCCTAGCACAAGGTCCAGGCAGCTCAGTGAAGCTTTCCACTTACAGCCTAGCACAAGGTCCAGGCAGCTCTTTGCAGTGTGTGCAGTTCTCTACAGAAACACACAAGGTGAAAGGGAACACAGACACACAGCAGCCCTCTCAGACCCTGAGCCCCCAGGAGGGGCTCCCAGCTGCCCATCCACCTTCTCCCACCCCTCTCCACCTTACCAAGGAAGCTGGGGGGGTCGGCCAGGGGGGTTAGGGAGCAGATGGATCAATCAGAGAGACAGAAGGTGAGGTTAGAGAGAGAAATGCAGCTGAAAGCCCAGGCAGTGCCCGAATGCCTTATCTATGTTTGGATTCTTGCTCTTATGCCTCTCAGCAAGCCTGTGAGTGAAGTAGACATGGCCATTGTTTCTGTCACAGCCTGTGGTCTAGTTCTTCTCACCAAAGCATTCCAGCTAGCTTCAAACTAGCACAGAGGGGCTGAGGGAGCTGGGGGTGTGCAGGCTGCAGGCTTGGGGAGGCTGAGGGCAGAGCTCATTGCTCTCTGTAGCTGCCTGCAGGGAGGTTGCAGTGAGCAGGGGCAGCCTCTGCTGCTCGGGGCCAAGGGACAGCAGCAGAGGAAATGGTTCCAGGCTGCCCCAGGGGAGGCTCAGGCTGGAGCTCAGGGAACAGTCCTGCACTGGAAGGGTTCTCAGCCCTTGGCACAGGCTGCCCAGGGCAGTGCTGCAGTCCCCATCCCTGGGGGTGCTGCAGCAGGCTGTGGAGCTGGTGCTGAGGGAGCTGGCTTGGTGCTGAGCCTGCAGTGCTGGGCCCAGGGCTGCCTGGCTGAGCTGGGAGGGCTCTGCCAGCCACCTGTGCTCTGTGGCTGTGATTTTGAGTTTCTGTGGTTCTGACTGACTCAATGTTGACTGCTCCAACACAAGAGCTGTGCCACACACCTGACCTCACTTCCCCTCTGGCTGTGCTGATGCTTTCATCACAGAGAAGTCAGCTCAGCCTGCCTGGGACTGTGTGCACAGAAAGGTGCTCAGTTCTCTGCAGGTTCCTGAGCCAAGCTGCCAGTTCTCCACTGGACAGGGCTGCCCAAGGCCTCATCCAACCTGGCATTGAACACCCCCAGGCAGGAGGCAGCCACAGCCTCCCTGGGAAGCCTGTGCCAGTCTCACCACCCTGTACTGCAGAACTTCTTCCCCAGCTCCACTCTAACCCTGCTCTGCCTCAGCTCCAAACCATTCCCCTTGGCCTTTCTCTAGACACCCTCAGGAGAAGTCTCTCTGCAGCCTTCCTGCAGGATCCCTTCAGGCACTGGCAGCAGCTCTGAGGTCCCCCTGGAGCCTTCTCCTCTGCAGGCTGCACCCCCCCAGGTCCCTCAGCCTGTGCTCACAGCAGAGCTGCTCCAGCCCTTGGCTCGTCCAATCCTTCGCCCAGGGACTGTGCAGAAGAGGCTCAGTGGACAGCAGCTCTGCTCTCAGCTCGGCAGTGTTCGTCTGGAAGAGCAGAGAGACTCTGGAGGGCATCCAAGGGAACAAACCACGGGAAAGCAGGCTTGAGAACAGAGCTGCATCCTTGCCCCCTCCCCCGTGCCCAGAAGAGAACTATTTGCCGATCCCTTTACGATGCCTGCTCGCTGCTCCCCGGAGCTTAACGCTCACGGGTAGGGATGCAGGCTTTATTCCCTGGTTTGAGCAGCACAGCTGTCCCTGGAGCCGGCAGCAGCAGGGCCAGAGCCTGCAGCAGGCAGCCTGCAGCTGCTCCAGTCCTCACCGCCGATCGTTCACTGCCTCCCTCCAGCCCCTGCGAACGCGGCCGGCGTCGTCCAGAGCAGACTCTGATCGTTCGGAGGCTGCCAATGGCTCGACAGTGTTTGGCAAACGCTCTAGAGAGGCCGAGGCCAGCCCAGGGCAGCTCCCCAGCTGTGCCCCCCCGCCCTGCGCCCTGCCCTGCGCCCTGCCCTGCGCCCTGCCCTGCGCTCTGCCCTGCGCCCTGCCCTGCGCCCTGCCCTGCGCCCTGCCCTGCGCTCTGCCCTGCTCCCTGCCCTGCGCTCTGCCCTGCGCTCTGCCCTGCTCCCTGCCCTGCTCCCTGCCCTGCGCCCTGCCCTGCGCTCTGCCCTGCGCCCTGCCCTGCGCTCTGCCCTGCTCCCTGCCCTGCGCGGGTGGTACGGGCGCAGCCTGCGCTTGGGTGGGTGTGGGACGGCAGCAGAGGAGGAGCCAGCAGCTGGTGCTGAAGGATGCGAAGCGGCTCCGGGGGCGGGAGCAGGGGAGCGAACCTGTTGCTGAGCGCTGCTTGCCCTTTGCGTGGGGACAGGCTGAGAGAGCTGGGGCTGTGCAGCCTGCAGAGCTGGAGGCTCCCAGGAGACCTTCTGGTGGCCTGCCGGTATCTGGAGGGCTACGAGAAAGCTGGGGAGGGACTTTTCAGGGTGCCAGGTGGTGACAGAGCTGGAGGGAATGGATGCAAGCTAGAGAAGGGTAGAGATAGATCAGAGGTTAGAAAGAAATTCTTCAGCAGGAAGATGGTGAGAAACAGGCACAGGTTGCCCAGGGAGGTGGTGGAAGACTCACCCCTGGAGGTGTTTGAGGCCAGGCTGGATGTGGCTGTGGGCAACCTGCTCTAGTGTGAGGTGTCCCTGCCCGTGGCAGGGGGGTTGGAGCTGATCCTTGGAGTGCCTTCCAACCCTGACAGTTCCGTGATTCCATGATCTCACCTTGGCAGGGCTGCCCCTGTTCTTTGAGTTCCCACCCAGCTGCTCTGTCACATTCTAACCATTTGAGCAGCTGGGATGCTGCTGGAGAGTTGTGTGAACTGTTCAATGTCTTTACTGATCATCTGGAGCAGGAGATTGAGTCCAGCAGCAGTTTGCAGATGACACGAAGGTAGGAGCAGCTGTGGAGCTGTTGGAGGGTAGCAGAGCCCTGCAGAGGGACCTGGCCAGGCTGGATGGGTGGGCAGAGGCCAAGGGGATGAGACTGAACAAGGCCAAGGGCAGGGTTCTGCTCTTTGGCCACAACAACCCCAAGCAGCACTACAGGCTGGGGCCAGAGTGGCTGAGAGCAGCCAGGCAGAGAGGGAGCTGGGGGTGCTGGCAGAGAGGAGCTGCAGAGGAGGCAGCAGTGCCCAGGTGGGCAGCAGAGCCAATGGCATCCTGGATCAGCCAAGTTGGAAGAGAGCTCCAAGCTCAGCCAGCCCAACCTGGCACCCAGCCCTGCCCAACCAACCAGACCATGGCACTAAGTGCCCCAGCCAGGCTTGGCTTCAACACCTCCAGCCACAGCCACTCCACCACCTCCCTGGGCAGCCCATTCCAGTGCCAATCACTCTCTCTGACAACAGCTTCCTAACAACATCCAGCCTAGACCTGCCCTGGCACAACTTGAGGCTCTGTCCCCCTCTTCTGGTGCTGCTTGTCTGGCAGCAGAGCCCAACCCCACCTGGCTACAGCCTCCCTGCAGGCAGCTGCAGACAGCAATGAGCTCTGCCCTGAGCCTCCTCTGCTGCAGGCTGCACCCCCCCAGCTCCCTCAGCCTCTCCTCATAGGGTTTATGCTCCAGGCCCCTCCCCAGCTTCGTTGCCCTTCTCTGGACTCAATCCCCTGCTCCAGATCACCAATAAAGATTCTCTCCCAGCACAACGTTTGCATTTGGTAGGTATTTCAGAGCGTGCTGTGGTTTGCCTGTTCCCTCTGGGTTTCAGTGTCCACAGCCTGCGTTTCAGACCTTGCAAATAAGTGTTCTGTGGAGATTTAATGTTAGTTAACAAACAGTTATCAGCATTAGTGGTAATTTTTGCCTGGATAGCAAATTCATCTCGATCATTCAGTTTGTGTTGTGCTGGTTTGAGGCTAATTGGAATATTTTACTGAGAGAAATGCAATCTTTAGCTGTGAGAAGAAAGACAGACAGCAGTAAGCTATATCCCTCATTCTTCTGCTGAGAAACCACCAGTCAGAATGGAGCTAAGACACTCACTGCTCCCACACTGCTCAGTTAGCTCTGAGTTGTATGGTCTGGGTCTCTGTGGTTGCCTCTGCCTGAACTCTGTAATCCAACCTAACCCTTTTCCCTCTGACCTCTGTCATATCTTTAGCATCTCACCTCAGATCTCTCCAGATTTATCACCTGAGATATACAGGGACTGGTCTGGTTATTTCATAGACTCATAGGTTCAGCCAGGGTTGGAAGGGACCACAAGGACCATCTAGTTCCACCCCCTCTGCCATGGGCAGGGACACCTCAGCCTAGATCAGGAAGGGAAGGAAGGGGTTGGGTCAGGACTCCCCCCTGGGGACTCTGATTGTTTCTGGGAGCAGCACTGTGTTTCTGTATGACTTTTAACTTGTCTATAACTGTCATTATTTGTGTGTATCTGCTTGTATATTGTGCTAAGCTGTGAGTATAAAGCTTCATGCCTTAACCTCCTGCTGGCTGAGCCTAGTCTGGCTGATTCCCTTGTGTGGGGGAGAAGGGAACTCCCAAACCATCACATGCATAACTGCTAACAAGGACAACAGAGGCTCCTGGGACAACATGGCAGCAGATGCATTTCTTCAGGACCTGAGCTGCTGTGTGTGGCTTTTGGCTGCTCTTTGAGATCTGTGTCAACACCTGTTGTAGTGACACAATCCAGCTGCAGGGGAACAGCCTTGTGCTGGTGGAGGCAACGTAAGCTGAGGTGGGCTCTGTCCCAGGCCATGGCTCCTCATGTGCCAGGTGTGTGTGCTGGCACAGCTCACCTTTATATCCTAAATGCACCTAGGCAGTTCCATAGCCAGGACTTGGGAATTATTGGAGGGTGAGAGGAAAGTGCCTCAATCTGCACCAGGGGAGGTTTATCATGGACACAAGGTTGGAAGGAACCTTAAAACCCTCGAGTCCCAAATGCCCTGCCATCAGCAGGGACATCTCCCACCAGCCCAGCTTTCCCAGTGCCTCATCTGGCCTGGCCCTGAACACCTCCAGGGAGAGGCCATCCACAACATCCTTGGGCAAGCTGTGACAGTGTCTCACCACCCTCACTGTCAACAATTTCTTCCTCATCTTCAGTCTCAATCTGCCCTCTTACAGCTTAAATCCATTCCCTCTTGTCCTATCACTACAAGCCCTTGTGAAAAGTCCCTCCCCAGCTCTCCTGTAGCTACAGGTCTGCTCTAAGGTCTTCCCAGAGCCTCCTCTTCTCCAGGTTTATATGCTGAAGGGTCTGCAGCACTGCCTGCTGAGAAAAGGTTGAGAGCCCTGGGGCTGCTTAGTCTGGAGAGAAGGCTGAGAGGGATCTGAGCAATGTCTGTGAATAGCTGAGGGCTGGGGGTCAGAAGGGAAGGGACAGGGACAGCCTCTGCTCACTTCTGCCCTGGCACAGGACAAGGGCAAGGGATGGAAACTGCAGCACAGGAAGTTCCACTTCAACATGAGGAGGCACTTCTCGACTGTCATGGTCTCAGAGCCCTGGCACAGGCTGCCCAGAGAGGCTGTGGAGTCTCCTTCTCTGGAGCCTTTCCAGCCCTGTCTGGATGTGTTCCTGTGTGACCTGTGCTGGATTCTCTGCTCCTGCTCTGGCAGGGGTTGGACTGGAAGATCTATGGAGGTCCTTCCAACCCCTAGCATCCTGTGATCTGTGATGATGACAAAAAGGTTTAACTGGGTGAGATTTCTGTGCCTTCAGACAAAGACTCGATGAGCTTCTGTTTTGACACCCACTTACAGCAGTGCCAGTCCAGCTTCCACATGAGTGAAGGTCTTTAGTGTCCCCGGACTGCTCTGGGGAGCCTCAGCTGCAGTCAAGCCTGCAGAAATGTAGCTGAGCATGATCTGAGCACAGCCTGCTCTTCCAGCCCTGCTCTCCTGGGTGACAGAGCACTGGAACAGGCTGCCCAGGGGGGTTGTGGAGCCTGCAGATGTTCAAGACTCACCTGAAGTGTTCCTGTGTGATCTGCTCTAGGTGAGCCTGCTCTGGCAGGGGGGTTGGGCTGGATGAGCTTTGCAGGTCCCTTCCAGCCCCTGACGTTCTGTGCTTCCTTTCCCCTCTGTTTCATGCTGAGAGCATTCCCACTTCAGAGCAGAGTTGCCAACAACATGACAGAGTTCCCGAGGTGATGACCAAAAAGGATGGAAGGAGGATAACAGTTAGATGGTCCTAATGCCAGCTCTGGCCAAGGAGATGCTCAAACGTCCACAGTCTCTCAGTGACAAGGTATCAAAAGGAACTGCTTAGCCTGCTTCAGTATTAATTCCATGTACATCTGCTGTGGAGGGCCCATAGGCTTATCCATGCCTTGCCTTGCCCTGCCTGGACAGAGAACAAGTCAGAGACTGCATCCTTCTCCAGGAGAACAAGGTCAGAGACTGCATCCTTCTCCAGGAGAACAAGTCAGAGACTGCATCCTTCTCCAGGAGAACAAGTCAGAGACTGCATCCTTCTCCAGGAGAACAAGGTCAGAGACTGCATCCTTCTCCAGGAGAACAAGTCAGAGACTGCATCCTTCTCCAGGAGAACAAGGTCAGAGACTGCATCCTTCTCCAGGAGAACAAGTCAGAGACTGCATCCTTCTCCAGGAGAACAAGGTCAGAGACTGCATCCTTCTCCAGGAGAACAAGTCAGAGACTGCGTCCTTCTCCAGGAGAACAAGGTCAGAGACTGCGTCCTTCTCCAGGAGAACAAGTCAGAGACTGCATCCTTCTCCAGGAGAACAAGTCAGAGACTGCATCCTTCTCCAGGAGAACAAGGTCAGAGACTGCATCCTTCTCCAGGAGAACAAGTCAGAGACTGCGTCCTTCTCCAGGAGAACAAGTCAGAGACTGCATCCTTCTCCAGAAGCCAGGGAGATTCCAGCCTCAAAGTCCGTGGGCAAAGAGTCTGCTGAAGATTGGATACTTGTGTAGGCTGTGACGTAGCCCCAGGAGGTGATTGATAATTAATCAGGATGTGTGAGTGAATGCTTTAATGCCTCTGTAATTTCTATTGCCGCCTGCCATAGAGCAGAAAGAGCTCTCAGCCCATCTATTGGGCATGCTAGTTTGAAGCAGGGTAGAATGTTTTGGTGAGAAGAACTAGATCATAGGCTGTGAAAGGAAAACAATGGTGATGTCTACTTCCCTCAGAGTCTTGCTGAAGAAGAAAGGAAAACATCAAATAACACTCTCACCATTTTGTCTCACTCTGCTTTGGGCTTCTGACTGAGCTACATCTCCCTTACCTCACCTTCTGCTAACCTTTCCTTCATAACCTCTTGGCTGAACCTCTATTCTTCTTTAGGACTGGGGTAAGGTTGAGAGGAGCAGGGGGAAGGTGCAGGGGTGGTTGAGAGCCCCTCCTGGGGACTCAGGTTTCTGGGATGGGAGTTGTGTTTCTGTATTACTTTTACCTTGTCTATTTCTGTATATAGCTGTATATACTGTAACTATCTGCTTGTATATTGTGCCAGCTGTAAATAAATAGCTTCATTTACATTCCCAGAGCTGGCTGAGACTAGTCTGGGTGATTTCTAAAGTGTGGGGGGGCGGGGAACACCCAAACCATCACACTGGACAAGCAGCATATTGAGCCCAAGCAGCACTAAGCTGCGGGGAAATCTCTCTCTGTCTGTAGTTTGGGTGTTTGCTAGTTATTACAATAGTTACAGCCTGATGCTATTCCCATAATGTCTTTCATAACCTTGTAGAACAAACATTAATATTGAATTCAGTGGGTGGGGGGCAAAGTTCAGAATATTGACTTAATAAAGACATATTTCTATAGAATGCCATCTCACGCCAATTGATTTCTCCCCTCCACCACCATCGGCGTAGGCGGCAGAATGCCCTCCGCGACAGCATCTCACAGTGCAGATCTGCAGCTTCCCTGTGACAGCCTGGGGGGTAAAGACAGCGTGTTCAAACTGCAGCACAGAACTGAGGAGGAGGGAGAGGAGGAGGGGCAGTGGGAGAACACACAGAGCCTTCCTCAGCAGTGCCCAGCAGACCTCAGGCAGTGCCAGGGCTTGTGAAGGTATCTCTGTACTGTTAGGTTCTGTGATTCTGTGACTCCAGCTTGGCCTACCAGTCAGTGCCTGTAGAAGCAAGGCAGCATTGGGACACCCCCCCTTCAAAAAAAAAAGGCCATTGACATTTCCTGCAGAGTGACCTGCACCTGTATCATTACACTGTAGATGATTTCCATTTTGGATGCAATGCTAACATCCACCAAAGGTGAAGGTCCTGAGACACACTGAGAGCTTCTCAGCTGGGCTTTATGCAATTCTAAGGTGAAATAAACAGTGCTCATATGAGCTTGCTGGTGGCACCAAGCTGTGTGGTGCAACAGACAGGCTGGAGAGAAGGGAACCATCCAGAGAGGTGCAGAGGTGGGCATACGCCAACCTCAAGAGGTTCAACACGACCAAGTGCAAGGTCCTGAAGCTGTGTTGAGGCAATGCCAAGCACGACTCCAGGCTGGGCAGTGCCAGGCTGGAGAGCAGCCCTGAGGAGAGGGACTTTGGGGTGCTGCTGGAGGAGAAGCTTCACAGGAGCCAGCAGTGTGCACTTGCAGCCCATAAAGCCAAGCAGATCCTGGGCTGCAGCAGCAGCAGTGTGGCCAGCAGGGCCAGGGAGGGGATTCTGCCCCTCTGCTCTGCTCTGCTGAGACCCCATCTGGAGTACTGCATCCAGTTCTGGAGCCCCTGGGACAAGAGGGCTGTGGAGATGCTGGAGAGTGTCCAGAGCAGGGCCAGGAGGATGCTCAGAGGCTGCAGCAGCTCTGCTGTGAGCACAGACTGAAAGAGTTGGGGCTGTGCAGGCTGGAGCAGAGGAGGCTCCCAGGGGACCTTCTTGTGGCCTTGCAGCATCTGAAGGGGGCTACAAAAAAGCTGGGGAGGGACTTTTGAGGCTGTGAGGGAGTGGCAGGAGTGGGGGGAATGGAGCAAAGCTGGAGGTGGGGAGAGTGAGGCTGGAGGTGAGGAGAAAGTTGTTGAGCAGGAGAGTGGTGAGAGGCTGGAATGGGTTGCCCAGGGAGGTGGTTGAGGCCCCATGGCTGGAGGTGTTTGAGGCCAGGCTGGCTGAGGCTGTGTGCAGCCTGCTCTAGGGTAGGGTGTCCCTGGGCATGGCAGGGGGTTGGGACTGGCTGCTCCTTGTGGTCCCTTCCAACCCTGCCTGATTCTATGTTTCTATTTGCGAAGGTGCACAGAACAGAGAATAACAGTATCTCTGTCCAGAGGAGCAGGATCTGTTCGTATGGATCTCTGTGTTGTGACATTAAGGTGCAAACGAGAGCACAGATCACCACGAAACTGTTTATTAAAGGATAAGGTTGGACAAAAGAGAGGGAGAGAGAGAGAAGGGGGAGAGAGAGAGATAGAGAACGATGGAGAAGAGAAGGAGCAGGGAAGGAAAAGAGCTGTGATCATATTACCCTCAGTCACAGATGGAGGGGGGAGAGAGAGAGTGAGAGAGACAGAGACAGAGACAGACAGAGACAGAGACAGACAGAGACAGACAGAGACAGAGACAGAGACAGGCAGACAGAGACACAGACAGACACAGACAGACAGACAGACAGAGACAGAGACGGGTGCGTGTCCCAGGGGTGATCTTCACTGGAGTTCATCAGGGCTCCTCCGGGTGCTGTGCAGCTCTGCTGGTCCGGTGCTGGTCCGCCCTCGGTGGCCTGTGGAGGTGCCACTGGTGGTCTGTTGGGGTGCCACTGGTGGTCCGGTGGGAGTGGCACCCTTCGGCAGGCATTCCTCCTGCCTCTCAAGCAGTGCTCTGCTCGGGGTCCGGCTGCAGCTGCCCAGGAAATCCTCCTGTGTATTCTCAGGCACTCGCAGGGGTCCGGCGCCAGCGGGGAGAGGGCCTCCGCCCCCCCCGGCTGCACCTGTCCATGCCCTGAATACACAGAAACCTTTTCCCTTGGGGGCAGCTGAGGTAAGATGTAGGCATCCTGGGCTGAGGTCCAGCAGTTTCGAGGGCGTTGTCTGTTGGTTTGCATCCCTGAGCTTTAGGACAAGCAAAGAGTGAGTCCCGGAGGTTACCAAAGGCAACCTTTGTCTTTGCTGATCAGGGAGAGAGATGCAACCCTTCCCTTTGCTGATGAACAGGAGGGAGGATTCAGACTCTCACCCTATTCTATGCATCTATGTAATCTTTTTTATATCAGCCTCGTTACCAGTCACTTCTACCTCAGATCCAAATCCCTCCTTAACATGGGCATGCCTCAGCTGTTGATAAGAGTTACTACCTTCTGTGCCTGTCAAATTCTGTTTGGAATCTCACGGTGGCTCAGAGGAGATTCACCTGCCAAGCACTGTGGCAGGAGCAGGAGATGGTGTGGAGAGAGTCCACTCAACGCAGTGGTAAGGGTGGCAGCCTCAGGTCTCCAAGCACCACGCACTATGGTCTGTCTGTTGGGCACACCAAAGATTATACAGATACTGATTTTAAAAGTCAGGGTTTCCAACAGAAAACCATTTCAGGGAGTACAGCTCAGGCTTGAAGGGGGTCTGAGTAACCTGATCTAATTGGGGTGTCCTTGCTGCCTGCAGGGGCTTGGACTGGATGACCCTTGAAGGCCCTTTCCAGCCCAAACCATTCCCTAAATCTATGAAAGTTCTCCTGCGTGTGTCACTGGTCAGGAATCTGCAGTGCTCACTTCCCCTGCCTCTGTCTCCATCTGAACCGGACCCTTTCCACTCTCTCCCCCAGCCATTTTCAGGTTTTATGAGGTGACAACTTTACAAATAAGCTCAGCAGGCTCCCTTCTCTGCTAGGCAGCTTTTAGGAACAGCTGCAGAGCTCCTTTTGAGGAGCTCCCTTTCCTTTTCCATGGGAAAGCAAAGGGCTGATGGGGACAGGTTCCTGCTGGGGCTGTTCTCACTGCACTCTTGGAAAATATTCCCCCATGAGCACAGTCAGACACTGGAATCAGCTCCTAAGGGACCAGTGGAGTGCTCTGCATGGGGCAGTTTGCAGCCCCAGCCACAAAGACGGGTTGGAGCAGATGATGCTTGGTGTCTCTCCCAGCTTGGCACTTTGTGATTCTGTGCCACCCATCAGCATTCCTCTCCTCTTCAAGCTCAGACCTCATGTGTCCCTGTGCAGCCTGCTCTAGCTGGAGGTGTCCCTGGTGCCTGCAGGGGGTTGCACAAGATGAGCTTTGAGGCTCCCTTCCCACCCAGTGCAGCCTGTGAATCTGTACATATGTGATCAGCATCCCCTGCCCTGCAGCACCATCCAGATGTCAGCCCAGGAGCACTGTCTGCAGCCAGGTGGGGGAGTGGGCAGAGATGGGCAACCTGTTGCAGTGTTCCAGCAGCCTCCTGGTGCAGAACTTGTTCCTCACATCCAGTCTCAGTCTGCTCTGCTCTGGTGTGCAGCCACTGCCCTCGTCCTGTCCCTGCAGGCCTTTGCAAACAGTCCCTTCACAGCCTTCTCGTAGCCCCCTTCAGGTACTGGCAGGTTGCTATTAGGTCTCCTTGGAGCCTTCTCTTCTCCAGGCTGAACACCTCCAGCTCCCTCAGCCTGTCCCCATAGCAGAGCTGCTCCAAGCCCTGATCCTTTCCACGGCCCCCTCTGGACCTGCTCCATCTGCTTCCTTCCCTCAGAGCTGGACACAGCACTGCAGGTGAGGTCTCGGCAAAGGTGACACAATCACCTCTCTCACCCTGGTGACAGGACAAGGCACAAGAGGTCCCAGCTGGAACACAGCAAGTTCCACCTCAGCACAAGAAGAAAACTCTTTGCTGTGAGGGAACATTCCTCTCCTCTTCAAGTCTGGCAAAGGGATGAATCTGATTCCTTTAGTGCATCTCTGGGGAGCACATCAGTGTGGTCCACTCCCACGGGGCCCAGCAGTGGTGTGCATGTTTGCTGTGTGGATGATAAATCCTCTGTCATCAGGTCTTGCTCACTGGAGCAGCAGCTAAGCACAGCAAGGGTTTGATCTCGGCGGGGGGCAGTGCAAACAGCAGCAAGAGTCAATAAACAGTCTGCAGAAGCTGACGCAGCAATAGAAATGCTGTTGTTTATTTGAGAGCAATACTCCAACTCCAGATGTTTCTGACACCTCTGTGACCCCATCTGCATGGAAGTGGCCTGCTGAGGAGAGGCCTGAGTCCGGGTTAGAAGTGAACTGTAGTGAGGCTGAGACAAAAGCCATCAAACAGCTGATGGAATAGCCACAGCAGAGGTCCCCAAACCTATTCACAATAAACACAGACAGATTCTGTCAGTCGCTTGGTGAAACTCTTCTGCAGGATGTGCAAAGGGTTAACCCTCCTGGGGGAGTGGTCTTCACCCTGACCCCAGCTCCTCCTGACTCCTTCGCGGGGGTGGGTCCAAACCTTACTCCAAGTGTAGTGCTTAGCCCACTCCCACTGCCTATCGAGCCCCCTCTAAAAGCAGAGGCACTGCCTGTTCTCCTGCTCTTTCGCCCTGCCTCCCTGCCTGCCACTGTCACCCTCCTGTGCCTGCTGCCCTTTGTTTTAGTGCTTGTGTGTGGTGGTTTGGGTGTTCCCTGCCTGCCACCTCTTACGGAATCACCCAGACTAGACTCAGCCGAGCTGGAGATTAGGATGAAGCTATGTTTACAGCTTAGCACAAGATACAAGCAGATAACTACAACCTGTACAGCTAGAGACAGACAAGTTGAAAAGTAATAGAGAAACACAGCAGCCCTCCCAGAAACCTGAGTCCACAGGAGGGGCTCCCAACCACCCTTCCACCTCCTTCCCACCCCTCTACCTTATCCCAGTCTGCCTTACGTGCAAGGTGAGCTGGGAGGATCGGCAGGGCGTTAGAAGCAGAAGCGTTACTTGGGTTACGCAGATCCAGCTAGAAGAGAAACAGACTCCGACAGACTCTCTCAGCTACGTTTGTGTCCTTGGTTGCATACATCTCAGCAAAGCTATGACTGAAGTAGCCATCACCATCGTTTCCTCTTCACAGCCTATCATCTAATTTCTCTCATTAAAATATTCCAATTAGCCCCAAACCAACACAGATTGATTCTGTGCTGCTCAGCAGTGCAGCACCACAAACGATTTTATTGCTGCATGTCCTGCTGAAATCTTACCCCAGACTTTGCCTTACATTCAAGGTGAGTTTGGAGAACAGGCCAGGGGGGTTAGGAAGCAGGATTAGTCACACAGACAGCAGGTTAGAGAGAGAAGGGAGACAGCCAGAGAGCAACTCTCTTAGCTATGTTTGTGTTCTTCTCCATCTCAGCAAGCCTATGAGTGCAGCAGACATCACCACTGTTTCCTCTGCACAGCTCAGCATCTAATTCTTCCCACCAGAATATCCCAGCTAGGCTCAAACCAGCACACACGTGGCCATCAGTGCACGAGCTGGACAAACCCATTGCCACCAGTCTGGCTGTACATACCTATTTTGGGTCTTGTTTTCCCTTCCCTATACCTCTTTGTAACTCCCCTACCTCCAATACCTTTTATTTAAAGTTTTCTCTTTTAACTTGCAAATCAAAGTGAGATTTTTCATTTGGATGTGTTTTACCTTTTCCTCTCTACATCCAATTCCCTTTCTCTGGAAAAAGGGAGGGGGGGGAGAGGGAAAGGCATCCTGTATATTGTTATTGGTTCTATTAACTCTATTTGAGGCTCTGGGAAGTTTAAACTAGAACGGAGGCAGAATGTATCTATGCACTCAGATTGAATGTAAATGACTGAGGAAAGGCTTTGAGAAAGTGTTTATAACTGGAGAGTCCTGCAGCACAAACTGCTGCTGAAAGGTTAAGCATGAGCTGGAGCAAAGCTGGAGGGGGGTAGGTCAGGCTGGAGGTGAGGAGGAAGTTGTTGGTGATGAGAGTGGTGAGAGGCTGGAATGGGTTGCCCAGGGAGGTGGTTGAGGCCCCATGGCTGGAGGTGTTTGAGGCCAGGCTGGCTGAGGCTGTGTGCAGCCTGCTCTTGGGTAGGCAGTCCCTGGGCATGGCAGGGGGGTCAGAACTGGCTGGTCCCTTCCAGCCCTGACTGGTTCTGTTGTTGCATAAGCTGTCACAAACTTGAGTAGAGAGTTAGTTTACTCATTAAGAGTCTCAGTATTTGCAATCCAAAAGCATAAACAGGCATAAGCAGGGGACAATAGAGTGGGAGCCCCATGGTGGCCTTCCATGCAGTGGTGGTGGTGTGGCAGGGCTTTGCTGCTTGTTCAGTTCACCTCAGAGCAACAAGAAAGCTCTTTGCTGTGAGGGTGCTGGAGGCCTGGAGCAGGCTGCCCACAGACGTTGTGGAGTCTCCTTCTCTGGAAGCTTTCAAGACTCACCTGGATGTGTTCCTGTGTGCCCTGCCCTGGGTGCTTGTCCCTAGAAGAGAAGGAGAGCAGAAAAACATGTGCAGTGGATTGGATAGGGCTGGGTGATAGGCTGGACTGGATGCTCTTGGACGTCTCTCCCAACCTGCTTGCTTCTCTGCTTCCATGCCTCTGTCCACGCTTCTCTGCTTCTTTCTCTGCTTCTCTGCTTCTTTCTCTGCTTCTCTGCTTCCATGCTTCTATCCATGCTTCTCTGCTTCTCTACTTCTGTGCTTTTGTGCTTCCCTACTTCTTTGTGTGCTTCTCTGCATCTATTTATGCTTCTGTCTATGCCTCTGTGTTTCTGTCTATGCTTTTTATTCTTTTATCTATGCTTCTTTCTAGGCTTTTATGCTTCTTTTTAAACTTTTATGCTCCTATGCTTCTGTGTTTCTGTCTATGTTTCTATTTATGCTTCTATGCTTATTTCTGTGCTTCTATTTATACTTCTATCTACGCTTCTGTTTCTATCTATGCTTCTATGTTTCTGTCTATGCTTGTATCTATGCTGCTGTGCTTCTATCTATGCTTCTATCTATGCTGCTATGTTTCTATCTATGCTTCTGTCTATGCTGCTATGTTTCTATCTAAGCTTCTATCTGTGCTGCTATGCTTCTATCTGTGCTTCTGTCTATGCTGCTATGTTTCTATCTAAGCTTCTATCTATGCTGCTATGCTTCTATCTGTGCCTCTATCTATATTTCTGTGTTTCTGTCTATATTTCCATTTATGCTTCTATGCTTATTTCTAGGCTTCTATTTACACTTCTATGTATATTTCTATGTTTCTATCTATGCTTCTATGTTTTTATCTATGCTTCTATGCTACTAAGGATATGTATTTTGGCCTATCCAGGCCTTCCATGGCAGCACTCTGCCCTCTTCTTCCTGCTCCTGGAGAAGAGCCTGCGCAGATCCTTGCCCATCCTCCTGAAGAGAGAGCGCCGCTTCCTCTTCTGTCTGTGCTGGTGCTGAGCAGTGCCTGTGGAAGAAGGAGAGCTGTAGGGGAGGCAGTGGGTGAGCGCTGAGCTCATGGCACTCACCTGGGTCACGCTGCAGTGGTTCCAGGCAGCTGGCAGAGGGCAATGCAGAAGCCACTGTGTCCTCCTCTGGTGCCTGGCACACAGTGGCTGTGCTGCACCCTCCGGGATGCTCTGCAGGTATAGAGGAAGCAGCATTGTGCTCTCCATCCTCATGCTCCTCCCTGGCCAGCAATGCTCTGCTGCCCTCAGCCTCTGGGCGCTCATTGATCCGAGGTCGTGTTGCTGCCACAGCTGCACCCAGGCTGGTCCCAGGCCTCCCTCTTCTAGCAGCACCTGGTCGATGCTTGGCAACACAGCCACAGCCCTGACTGCTTCCTCTACCGGGATCAAATGAGCTGTGCGGTGCAGAGGCATGGTTCAGCCTGCAGGGCAGGCTGGGATAAGGGTCTGGCTTTACAGCTCTGATGCTGTGGCCTGATCCCAGAAGCCCGAAGAAGCAGAGGCCTCCTCTTGTGCCGTGAGACGAAGCGACTCTTCCAGGACAGCTCCACCCAGCATGGCTGTTAGCATGGCATCTCTTGGGCGTGCTACTGTAGGAGGAGTTGACGGCTCTAGAGGGACTATTACTGGCCTTCCCCGGAAAGTACACACAGGAATTGCACCCCGGTGAGGAGGCAGTCTGGGCAAGGTGCTGGCAGCTCTTGGTGGCCAAGCTGCTCCCTGTGGCAGTGCTGCTGCCATCCCGGAGCCAGGCTGCCATGCAGGGGCCCTCTGCTCCTGCATCACTGAGGTCCGGACCCTGCCAGTGTCTCTGAACGCCTGCGAGAGAAGAGAGAGGCTGAGTGAGCGTGGGCCTTGCCCCGGCTCCCCGTGTGCAGGCTGGCAGAGCTCCTGTGCCCGGGGGCCCCTGCCAGCCCCTAGGGCAGCACTGACCCCGCAGGTGGCTGCAGGCTGCTCGCAGAGCCAGCGGCTGCACTCGGGCCTTGCCCCCACCCCCACTCGAGAGCAGTTCCCTGGAACGCCGCCAGGCATTGCCCAGGCAGCTGCTGGCCGTGGCCGTGAAGGCTCAGCTGGCCAGGGCCAGGCTCCCTTGTGCCCTCCCGCACCTGCCACCTGCCTGCTTGCAGCTCCTGAGCTCAGGGAGACTCTTGGGCTCCGTCTCCCTTGGGCTCCCTACCTGTGCAGGCACTCACCCGAACTGGGACAGGAGTCCGTGGCCGCCTCTGCCTGTCCCTGTCCCCGTTCTCCACGTAGAGGGGCGAGGCCCCTCCCGGGCTGCCCCGCAGTGCTGTGTGCGGCTGCTGTCGGTAGCCCCTGGCGCTGCCGGCGCAGGCTGCCCCGGGCCGGAGAGCTGCCACGGGCGGCAGAGCGCCGAAGATGCTGGCGGCTACCGGTGGCCAAGCTGCTCCTGGGGGCCAAGATGCGAGGAAAGGCTGAGCCAAGCGTAGTGCCGCAGGTGCCTGTGGCGCTGCCGCTGGCTGCCCGGGGCCAGGCAGCCGCAGAGGGGCTCTGTGCTCCCGCATCGGCACTCTCCACTCCCGCATGGGCCTGCGCCTCCGGCTGCTGGTCTGCAAGAGAAGGCGAGGAGGAGGCTGAGGGATGCAGGGGGAGGCTGAGGGATGCAGGGGGAGGCTGAGGGATGCAGGGGGAGGCTGAGGGATGCAGAGGGAGGCTGAGGCACTGCAGAGGGAGGCTGAGGGATGCAGAGGGAGGCTGAGGGATGCAGGGGGAGGCTGAGGGATGCAGGGGGAGGCTGAGGCACTGCAAAGGGAGGCTGAGGCACTGTGCCTTGCCCCCGCCGCCCCGTGTCTGGCCTGCAGGAGCTCCTGTGCTCAAGCTCTCCTGCTAGCCCCAGGGGCAGCCATAGCCCCACAGGCGGCAGGGCCATAGCAGGCTAAAGCAGCCCACCCCAGCCCTCCGCACATCCAGCTCCAGTGCGGTGCAGTGAGCTGCACATGTCACCTACCCGACGCTGCTTTGCTGGCAGCATGACCCAGAGCAGGCCCAGCAGCAGCAGCAGCAGCAGCAGCAACATCAGCACGGCCATGGTGGAGATGCTGCTGTGCTCCGTGCCACTGTCTCTGCTGTGCCGCAGTGCTCTGAGTTCCTAAGCTGTGGCCACAGTGTGGCCCCCCCAGTGACTTCGTGCGTGCCCAGTGACAGGACTGACTGTGCCCCTGCGACGTGGCAGAGGCCCAGGCTGCAGTCTGTCAAGGCAATGCCAGACTGGTGCCCACTGCCATGTGTCCCTGGCAGGAGCCCTTCTATAGCCTGGCAGGCAGAGCCCCTCTTTGTGATGTCACAGGGCAGCTGCGGTCTCCTTGGCGACATCTGGGACAGCCTTGGCAAGGCAGCGTCCATCTTTTGACCCCAGCAGCCCCTCGCAAGCTGCAGGGTGGGCAGGCAGCAGGCCTCAGCCACAGCTGAGATGTCCTTTGGCAAACCAGGAGCAGAACACAGACGGCAGCAGGGGCCAGGTGCAGCGGCACAGTCCTGCCTGTGCTCAGGGTGCATGGCACTTCTGTGCCTCTCCTCCAGAGCTGCATGGCAACCTCACTGGTGTGAGTGGCTGCTGTGTGCCTCACAGCTCTGCCAGCCTCATGCACCTGTGCTCTTCCCTCTCCCGTGCAGGGCTTGGTTTGCACTGGGCACTTGATGTGCATGTTTGATGGAAGTGATTTCCAGCCTTTGCTCTGGTTCCTTGTGCAGTGATCTCTCTGCCTCCAGCCTGTCCCTCGCTTGTCTGACTCCTGGCTTTCGTGACTGTGTGCTGTAGGCACTGCATGGTGGCCGTGTCCTGGGTGGTGCACGCAGGTGGCGTCAAGGCCAGGCACTAATGCAGGCTGGGTGCAGAGTGGACTGAGAGCAGCCCTGCAGAAAGAGACTTGGGGGTGTTGAGTGATGAGAAGCTCAGCATGGGCCCTCGACCACATCCCTGGGTGACCTCTGCCAGCATTTCAGCAGCCTCACTGTGCACAACTTCTTCCTGATGGCCAACCTAACTCTGCCCTGCCCCTCTTTCAAACCATTGCCTCTTGTCCTATCCCCACAGGCCCTTCTGAACACTCCCTCCCCAGCCTGCCTGCAGGTCCCCTTTGCAGACTGAGATGCAGCTCTGTGGTCTCCCTGCAGCCTTCTCTTCTCCAGGCTCCACAGCCCCAACTCTCCCAGCCTGTCCCCCAACTCTCTCCAGCCCTCTGAGCATCTTCGCAGCCTCCTCTGCAGGGAGGAAAAAAAGGGCTAAAACACCCCAAAAAGTCTTGCTTCAATTTGGAAGTTAAAAGACAAACTTTAACCATCAGTTGAAGAGTGGGAAAGTGCCTCTGTTAATGAACTCCAAGGCCTAATTGCCATAGCCCTGCCTCTGGTTATGCCTGTGCCTGCTCTTGTCACAGAGCCCGTGGCTTGTGCCAGCACGGGGTGTGCAGGGCTGATGGAGCCCCCCTGCCTGCAGCCAGCGCTGCCATAAAACAGAGCTACTGCAGAGCTCTGCAGCAGTCCTGGGCTCCGTTTCGCAGGTCGCTCGGCTGAGCTCCGGCGGGCAGCTGGATCGCAGCCTAAGAGCAAGCCCTGTCAGTCCCTCGGCTCAGCGCAGGAGACAGGCAGGGTCAGGGCTGCCGCTCGCAGGGAGGGCGAGTCCCCGGTTAGGCGCAGTGCAGAGCGTGGTGGCAGAGGCAGGCAAGGCAAACGAGTAGCGAGCGAAACAAAGGCGGCAGCAGCAGCAGCAGCAGCAGACTAACAAGTCGGGCGGGGTTTAAGCACTCTGATGAGTGTCTTTGCCCAGTAGCAACAGATAAAACAACCCTAGCACCGACCCGAGTGGCAGCTCCAAACCGGGAGATGCAGGTGCCCAGCGTCCCTGACCTGTGCTTGCCACGAACAAAGCAGGCTGCGACACGAGGCCAGATGCGGTGCCTGCGATGGCCTGAGAGGCGCTGAGGCTGTTGTCTGCTCTCCCAGCTTCTTCCACCGGGGAGGGAGAATGGGGGGCGCCAAGGTGGGTGCTGGGCAGGTGTTTAGGGCACGGGATGCAGATGTATTCTAGGTATAATCTGCACCTTCCACCACGTGGCCTTGTAAAAGACTGCCGGGACTTGACCCCTGGGGGTTTTGCTGTCCTTGCCAAGCCTGCCTGTGCCAGGAGCCAGGCAGTTTCCCTTGGCCTGGTTTCCATGACTCAGCAGTTCATGCTGTTCTTTCTCCAAACTAGTTTGGGGGAGTTGCTCTGATGGATCCATCAGCTCTGCCGGTGACAGCGGTGTGTGTGCACAGGCAGCACATGGACACTTGATCAAAGAGTAGGTGCTGGGTTTATACCACTGCTTGGAGTGCAGAAATCTTCTGACTCAGTGGTGAATACTGCACAGCAGTTGCAGATCCCTTTTTCTTCTCTGTGCTCTTCAGGGAAAGACATAAAGGTCTGGATGGGCTGGAAAGTGTCCAGAGAAGAGCTATGAGGATGAGCAGAGGGCTGGAACTGCTCTGCCATGGGGACAGGCTGAGAGAGTTGAGGTTGTGCAGTCTGGTGAAGAGGAGGCTCCCAGCAGACCTTCTTGTGGCCTTTCAGTGTCTGAAGTGAGCTACAAGAAAGCTGGGGAGGGACTTTTTAGGGTGTCAGGTAGTGATAGGACTGGGGGGAATGGATCCAAACTAGAGGAGGGCAGACTGAGATTAGAGGTTAGGAAGAAGTTCTTCAGCATGAGGCTGGTGAAAGACTGGCACAGGTTGCCCAGGGAGGTGGTTGAGGCCCCATGGCTGGAGGTGTTTGAGGCCAGGCTGGCTGAGGCTGTGTGCAGCCTGCTCTAGGGTAGGGTGTCCCTGGCCATGGCAGGGGGATTGGAACTGGCTGCTCCTCAAGGTCCCTTCCAGCCCTGACAGTTCTGTGTTTCTGCTCCTTCCCTGTGGATTGATGTGACTGAAACTCTTAATGCACAGTTACAGGTAGCTTGATTTTGTGTAAAGCCTCCTCCCACTCTGGGCTCCTCTATATCCGTATTCATAGACTCATGGAATGGTTTGGGTTGGAAAGAACCACGAAGATCAGCCAGTTCCAGCCCCCTGCTATGGGCAGGGACACTTCCCACTAGCCCAGGGTGCTCAGGGGCTCATCCAGCCTGGCCTTGAAAACCTCCCTGGGCAGCTTGTTTCAGTGTCTCCTCACCCCCATTGGAAAGAATTCTCCCTGATCTTCAATCTGAATCTCTCCTCCTCGAGCTTCAATCCATTCCCTTTCCTTTCATCCTATCCCTCCAAGCCCTTCTCAAAAGTTCCTCCTCATCTCTTTTGTAGCCCACTTGAGGTACTGGAAGGCTGCTCTAAGGTCTCCCTGGAGCCTTCTCTTCTACAGACTGAACAGCCCCAACACTCCCATCCTGAATTCTCTTTACTCTTCTTCACTTCCCCACCCAGACTGTCTGAAGACATTCAGCTGTGCAGAACAGCAGAGGACTAAGATCATGTTGGAAACATTAAATCAACTCAATTGGCCTGGGCTTTGTCTGCTCAGCTAAAGGAGGAGCCCAGCCTGAAAATCTCCTTTAGTCTAGGTGGAGTTTACTTGTGTAGACACAAAAGCAGCTCCGTGAAAATGAGAGTCATGGTTCAGGTGTCCAGCTGGAGCCCTCCATCCAGGCCACGCCAGTCCAGCAGGCAGCACAGCCACACTCTTAGGGAGGAGGTTTTTCTCTTCTGTGAAGTTGCAGCAGAATATTGCAGCCCTACTTAAAGTGGTGCTAAGGCAAATGTTTGGATCCCAGAGCAGATGTCAATTCACAAAGGCTTCTCATTGGCTCCTTTAGTGTTCCTCACATTGAAGGAGCCTTTAGTGGCAGGAGCTAAGGCCAGCAGGACTGAAATAGATAAAGAATCCCACTGCACATCAGCCCTGTAGCCCCCTTCACTGCACCCCTGTCCCTGTAGTCCACTGCACCCCTGTCCCTGTAGCTCTCTTCACTGCACCCCTGTCCCTGTACCCCCCTCCACTCCACCACTATCCCTGTAGTCCCCTTCACTGCACCCCTGTCCCTGTAGCTCTCTTCACTGCACCCCTATCCCTGTAGTCCCCTTCACTGCACCCCTTATCCCTGTAGCCCCCTTCACTGCACCCCTATCCCTGTAGCCCCCTTCACTGCACCCCTATCCCTGTAGTCCCCTTCACTGCACCCCTTATCCCTGTAGCCCCCTTCACTGCTCCCCTATCCCTGTAGCCCCCTTCACTGCACCCCTATCACTGTAGTCCCCTTCACTGCACCCCTATCCCTGCAGCCCCCTTCACTGCACCCCTTATCCCTGTAGCCCCCTTCACTGCACCCCTATCCCTGTAGCCCCCTTCACTGCACCCCTGTCTCTGTAGCCCCCTTCACTGCACCCCTATCCCTGCACCACCCTCCACTGCACCCCTGTCTCTGTAGCCCCCTTCACTGCACCCCTGTCCCTGTAGCCCCCTTCACTGCACCCCTATCCCTGCAGCCCCCTTCACTGCACCCCTGTCCCTGTAGCCCCCTTCACTGCACCCCTATCCCTGCACCCCCCTCCACTTCACACCAGCCCCTGTAATCCCCTTCCAAGTGCTACTGAAGGCCTTGGGAAGCTGATTTCAGTGCCAAACTTCAGGAACCCTGTTCTGCATCAACAGAGCTGTGACCTGCAGGGTGATGGGGTTGATTCTGCCCCTCTGCTCTGCTCTGCTCTGCTCTGGCAAGAGCCTATCTGGAGCACCACAGCCAGTTCTGAATCCCCCAGCAAAAGGAGGACGTGGATTTGCTGGAGTGCATCCAGAGGAGGCCACAAAGATGGTCAGAGGCATGAAGAAGTCCTGCTGTGAGGGCAAGCTGAGGGAGTTAGGGCTTTCACAGCCAGACTGCTGCCAAGCAGCAGCTTAACCATGGAATCATAGAATGGTCCAGGGTGGAAGGGACCGCAAGGATCATCCAGCTCCAGCCTCCCACCGTAGGCAGGGACACCTCCCTCTAGAGCAGGTTGTTCAAGGCCTCATCCAGCCTGGCCTGGAACACCTCCAGGGAGAAAGCAGCCACAGCCTCCCTGGGCAGCCTGTGCCAGTGTCTCACCACCCTCACTGGAAAGAACGTCCCCCTAACACCTCGTCTGAATCTCCCCTCTGCCATCCAAACCCATTCCTCCTCGTCCTGTCATTGCAGGACCCTGTCAGTAGTCCCTCCCCAGCCTTCCTGTGGGCTCCCTTCAGACACTGCAAGGCCACTGTAAGGTTTCCTCCATTCCTTCTCTTCTCCAGGCTGCAGAGCCCCAGCTCTCGGAGCCTGTCCTCACAGCAGAGCTGCTGCAGCCCTCTGAGCATCTTGGTGGCCCTAACGATGCTGTGCTTCTCTGCCCTCACAGTGTCCTGGCTGGGAGCAGCAGCAGAGCACAGCAGCGTTCCCAAGGGGAGGAGAGCTTCCCTGCAGCTTGTGGATAGAATGGGTTTGCCACATCCCATAGTATCCACAAGCTGCAGGGAAGATTGAGCATCACAATGACCTGCTGAAAACCACCCTGAAGGCTATGGGAGGTGGAACTCTCAGAAACTGGGAGAAGCACCTTGCAGAAGCCACTTGGCTGGTGAACAGCAGGGGATCAGTCAACAGAGCTGGTCCTGCTCAGTCTGCCCTACTGCCCATAGCTGAGGGAGATGGAGTTCCTGTAGTCTGTGAAAGGAAGCTACTGGGAAAGACTGTGTGGGTTGCTCCTGCCCCTGGTGGGGGAAAACCTATCAAAGGGGTGGTATCTGCAGAGGGTCCTGGTTACACATTCTGGGTAATGCTTGAAACAGGCACTATTGAGTGTGTCCCACAGAGAAACCTCACTTTGGCTGAAAAGGTTTAAAAGCTCAGAGTTGATTCCATGTATTCCATGTTAGCTTGTATTATAGTTGTATCATAGTTGTGTAATACTTGTATTAGAGTTCATAAGGGGTTGTAAGTTGTTTTTCCTAGTTACACCCTCACCACAACACATGCAACAGAACCTGCACCCCACCAGCAGCTATCCAGAGGAGCCCTACAGCATCACATCACAACGAGGCGTCCGACAGAACCCTGCACCTGATCCATCACTGATGCCCTGCAGTGAGAGACTGTTCCCGATCTCCCTCCAGAGGATGTCTACAGCCATCTCATCTACACTTGTTTCCCTGGTGCCAGACACCAAGAGACTGTTCCTGATGCTTTCTTCATGGAGGGAAAAGACTCTTTCCTGAGTTCCAACAAGAACTGTTCCTGTTTCACTGACTCTTCTTCCATGTTCCTGTTCTGCTCACACCTCACCAACCTGCACTGGACCGGAGAAGCAGAGAGCCTTGGGATACAGCCGGGGACCGAGAAGGACTTCAAGAACTCTTAACCCATGGACACTTTTTCCCATCTTTGGAGAAGAAGACTGTTCGTAGGAAGGTGGAAGTGGTCTAACCAAGGGGTGGAATGTATAGGGTTAACACTCCTGGGGGAGTAACCCTGAACCTGACCCTAGGGGTCTTGACCCCTCCCCAGGGGTGGGTCACACCACCAGGTGATGGTTAGCCCACTGGCCCCCACTGCCTGTCCTATAAAGCAGAGGGGATTCCTGTTCCTCGCTGTCTCTCTCACCACACACACACTACACACATCTCTGCCTGCATACCAGCACACCACGAGGCAGCCAAAGCCACCAGCACATGCCTCGGGTTGTATTTATGCCTTTTGTATTTTGCTATTTTCCCTTCCCTATCCTTTGTAAACTTCCCTACCTCAGATACCTTTCTAAGTTATTGTTAAACTTTTCCTTTTGACTTCCAAATCAATGAGATTGATTTATTCAGGTGTGCTTACCTCTCTCTCCCTGTATCTAATCCCTTCCTTTGGGACAGAAGGGGGAAGAGGGGAGGGCACTCTACAAATTGTTATTGGGTCTATCAAATTTGTGTGAGTCTCTGGGAATTTGGATTAGAACCCAAGACACCCCCTTCACTGCACCCCTATCCCTGCAGCCCCCTTCACTGCACCCCTGTCCCTGCAGCCCCCTTCACTGCACCCCTAACCCTGCAGCCCCCTTCACTGCACCCCTGTCTCTGTAGCCCCCTTCACTGCACCCCTATCCCTGCAGCCCCCTTCACTGCACCCCTATCCCTGCAGCCCCCTTCACTGCACCCCTGTCCCTGTAGCCCCCTTCACTGCACCCCTAACCCTGCAGCCCCCTTCACTGCACCCCTGTCCCTGTAGCCCACTTCACTGCCACAGCCTCCCTGGGCAGCTTGTGCCAGTGTCTCACCACCCTCACTGGAAAGAACGTCCCCCTAACACCTCGTCTGAATCTCCCCTCTGCCATCCAAACCCATTCCCCCTCGTCCTGTCATTGCAGGACCCTGTCAGTAGTCCCTTCCCAGCCTTCCTGTGGGCTCCCTTCAGACACTGCAAGGCCACTGTAAGGTTTCCTCCATTCCTTCTCTTCTCCAGGCTGCAGAGCCCCAGCTCTCGGAGCCTGTCCTCACAGCAGAGCTGCTGCAGCCCTCTGAGCATCTTGGTGGCCCTAACGATGCTGTGCTTCTCTGCCCTCACAGTGTCCTGGCTGGGAGCAGCAGCAGAGCACAGCAGCGTTCCCAAGGGGAGGAGAGCTGACCCTGCTCAGGCTCTTCTCTCTTCACCTTGGCAGTGCACAGTGGAACAGCTCAGTTACGCCAGCACCTCCTAACCCTTCCCACTCTGGGCCACTCTGTGGTGGACAAGACGAGCTACAAGCTCCTAGAGAAGTAGGCCACCTGTGGGAGAGGTTTCTTCTGTGCTACTTCAGAGTGTCCTTTTCTCACTCAGTAGCTCCGTTATGGGAGCACCAGGGATAGGCTTTGGGAAGCTTCCCAGGGTGCATGGTGCCAGGAAGTGTGGAGCAGAGACACAGCTCAGGACTCTTCCCTATTCCATTCTGTCAGTTCCAGTGCTGCTGGAATTACTTTTACAAACCTCCCCCCAGCTCATTAATCCAAACCCAGTCCATAACTGCTGCCCAACAGGGAGCCTACAGGAAGGCTGCAGAGGGACTTCTTGTGAGGGGGTCTAGAGACAGGACAAGGGGGAACAGTTTGATGCTGAGGGAGAGCAGGGTCAGCCTGGAGCTGAGGAGGAGGTTCTTCAGGTGGGGAGACTCTAGAACAGGCTGCCCAGGGAGGCTGTGGATGCCTCCTCCCTGGAGGTTCTCAAGGCCAGGTCGGCTGAAGCCTTGAGGAACCAAGTCGAGTTGAGAGCCATCTCTGTCCACGACAGGGGGGGGGTTGGAGGAGATGATCTCTGAGTCTCCTCCAGTCCAAGCCATTAGGTGATTCTGTGGCCGTGTTGGACGTGTTTTGTTCTTGCTTCCATGCACACAACCATACTACCTACAACAGGGTTAAAAGGGAGTAACAGAGAGCAGAGCTTGTCTGTTAGGATGGAATTGGGAGGCTCTGCAGATGTGGTAAGAGGAAGGAAGTTACCTCAATTCAGTCTCCTTGCTGTGCTCTCTGGGTAGATCTGACAGGAGAAGGAGGAGACCAAAGTAGTTGTTCTCGCTACTGTAAGAGATCAAAAGTCACTTCCCATGTCAGTAGGGTTTGGATGGATCTGTGTGTGCAGTTCCCTGTGTGCCAAGAGCTAAACACTTCCTTGCACTGAATTACATTGTCAGAGATCCTCTTGTCTAGCCTTAAAGCCTGTCAGATCCTCCAGTCCAACCATGACCTAACTCTGCCAGTGCTGCTCACCACATCTCTGCCTCTTTTCAGCACCTCCAGGGATGGGGATTCAACCACCTCCTTAGTCAGCTATTCCAGCGCTTTGGAACCCTTTCACTCAAGAAGTTGCCTCTAATGTCCAGCCTGAGGCCATTTCCTCTCCTCATGTCACTTACTCCTAGCAGAAGAGCCCAACCCCCACCTCCCTGCAGCCTCCTCTCAAGGACCTGCAGAGAGTGATGAGCTCTGCCCTCAGCCTCCTCTTTTCCACACTAAGCACCTCCAGCTCCCTCAGCTGCTCCTCCCCAGCTCTGTTCTCCAGACCCTTCCTTGCCCTTCTCTGGACCTGCTCCAGCCCTTCGGAGTCCGTTTTGGAGTGAAGGGCCCAAAACTGAGCCCAGCACTCAAGCTGTGGCCTCCCCAGTGCCTAGCACAGAGGCACAAGCCCTGCCCTGCTCCTGCTGGGCACACTACTGCTGATTCAGGCCTGGATGCTGGTGCCCTTCTGGCCCACCTGGGCACAGCCTGGCTCCTGCTCTTGGGCCCAAAATCCGAGGTGCTGAGGGACATCAAAGCTACCCAAAGTTGATCAGGCTGCTGAAGTGCTCCAAAGAGCCAGGGAACATAGAGGTGAGCTCCTCTTGGCTCAGCGGGGCCATGACACTTCAGGACATCAGAGAAGAGATGCAGTATAGAAATGGGCTCATGTCCTAGGTGGGGATTTAGCTCTGGAGGCTGCTGTCCAGAGCTCGGAAAGATGCACTGCAATCAAGCAGCTTAACTGGGTCAAACCTCCGTGCTCTGGGGGACAGTGACCAAAGCACAGGGGTGGGGAGGTCTGGCAGATTGCTTTCATCACAGTCCTCAAAGCCAGCAGGGTAAGCCTGTGTGCTCAGAGCGCAGCTCTTCCCTCCAAGGAGGAACAAGTGAGAAGCAGCACCCGCAGGGTTTCCTCTCCTGCAGCCACAGCGAGTGCAGGTCAATCCAAAGTAGCTGCCCTGCTGCCTTGCACGCTCAGCTGGGGTCGGCAAGGTCTCCTTTCCCCAGGCACCACCAGCTCTGTGGCTTGTGTGCACCGAGGGCACCCTACCTGTGCCTGCCCGTGGCCTCTGCAGGGACGCTTGGCTGCTCAGGTGAAGGGCACAGAGACCTCCACTGCCTTCTGCCCTGCTACAGCCGACTTAGCTCCCACCTTCCCACGCCCCAGAGATCAGAGAGCTTGGAGGGACAGGCACAGCCCACAGAGCAGTGAAGCTGTCTGCAGTCTCAGCACCGACTCAGCAAACGGATCAGCTGCAGAGGCTTGCTGCAGTCCTAGGTGACAGAATCACCAACACAGAGAGTGTGTGGAGGAAAGGAGAAACAAAACCCTGCAGCAGAGGAGGCTCAGGGCAGAGCTCATTGCTGTCTGTAGCTGCCTGCAGGGAGGCTGTAGCCAGGTGGGGTTGGGCTCTGCTGCCAGGCAAGCAGCAGCAGAAGAAGGGGACACAGCCTCAAGCTGTGCCAGGGCAGGTCTAGGGTGGATGTGAGGAGGAAGTTGTTGTCAGAGAGAGTGACTGGCATTGGAATGGGCTGCCCAGGGAGGTAGTGGAGTGGCCGTGGCTGGAGGTGTTGAAGCCAAGCCTGGCTGGGGCACTTAGTGCCATGGTCTGGTTGGTTGGGCAGGGCTGGGTGCTAGGTTGGGCTGGCTGAGCTTGGAGCTCTCTTCCACCCTGCTTGGTTCTATGATTCTCCCCTCAGGCCTCCAACAATCCAGAAATAACCACAGAATCACAGAATCACAGAATCAGTCAGGCTGGAAGGGACCACAAGGATCAGCCAGCTCCAACCCCCCTGCCATGCCCAGGGACACCCTACCCTAGAGCAGGCTGCACACAGCCTCAGCCAGCCTGGCCTCAAACACCTCCAGCCATGGGGCCTCAACCTCCAGGGAGGTTGTGGAGCACAGAAGCAGCCAATGTGATCTTTGATCCACAACCTCCCTGGGCAACCTGTGCCAGTGTCTCACCACCCTCACTGCAAACAACTTCTTCCCAACATCCAGTCTCAATCTCCCCTCTGCCACTTCAAATCCATTCCTCCTCCTCCTGTCATTACAAGCCCTTGTCAGTAGGCTCTCCCCAGCCCTCCTGCAGTCCCCTTCAGATCCTGCAAGGCCACTCCAAGGTCTCCTCCAAGCCTTCTCTTCTCCAGCCTGCACAGCCCCAACTCTCTCAGCCTGTGCTCACAGCAGAGCTGCTGCAGCCCTCTCAGCATCTTGGTGGCCTCCTCTGCACTGGCTCCAACACTTGCATGTCCTTCTCGTGTTGGGGGCTGCAGAACTGCCCCCAGGACTACAGGTGGGGCCTGAGGGGAGCAGAGATATCAGAAAGTCATTCGAAGGAAAAAACCACTCTGCCATGAAAGGACTCAGTCAACAGCACAGCTTTATGGAGGCCAGAAGTGTTTTACCCTTGCACAGAAAGGAAGGTCCTTGAGCTCTGTTATTTATATCCCAGGGCAATACTGTTCTAAGCTCAGGGAAATACACTGAAAAGCAGCCCCCACCTGAAAATGCTTCAGTGTCCTTACTAAGGGAAGAAAACAAGGGGCAAGAAAGAGAATCTGCCCATGCTGCTCTGCTGAGACTGCATCCAGCTCTGGAGCCCTCAGCACAGGAAGGACATGGACCTGATGGAGCAAGTCCAGAGGAGGCCATGGAAATGCTCAGGGCTTGGAGCAGCTCTGCTGTGGGACAGGCTGAGGGAGCTGGGGGTGTGCAGCCTGGAGCAGAGTAGGCTCCAAGGAGATCTAATAGCAGCCTGCCAGTTCCTGAAGGGGGCTGCAAGAAGGCTGCAGAGGGACTGTTGGCAAAGGCCTGCAGGGACAGGACAGTGGCTTCAAACTAGAGCAGAGCAGATTTAGAGTGGATGTTAGAAGCAAGTTCTTGACTATGAGGGTGGTGGAACACTGCAACAGGTTGCCCAGGGAGGTAGTTGAGGCTCATCCCTGGAGATACTTAAGGTGAGGCTGGACAGGGCTGTGGGCAACTTGATCTCGTGGAGGATGTCCCTGCTGAGTGCAGAGGGGGCTGGGCTGGATGAGCTTTGGAGGTCTCTTCCAAGCCAGACCACTCTGTGATTCTCTGTCCCAACTGGGATCAGAAGTGCTGTGTCCAGCAGCAGCAGGGAGGGCATTAACCCTTGGTGCTCTGCTCTGTTGAGGCCACACTGTGAGTGCTGTGCTCAGCTTTGGTCGGGCAACTCAGTACGAGAGAGCTGTGGAGGTGCTGGAGCAGGTCCAGAGAAGGGTAAGGAAGCTGTGAAGGGCCTGGAGAATAAATCTGATGAGGAGTGACTGAAGGAGCTGGGGATGGGTAGTGTGAGACAGACAAGGCTGCGCTGAGACCTCGTCACTGCGTGCAGCTACCTGAGAGCAGGCTGTGGAGAGGTTGGTGCTGGTCTCTGCTGACAGGTAACCAGTGACAGGACAAGAGGGAATGGCCTCCAGATGCACCTGTGGAGATCAGAAACGTTTTTCCCCACAGGAGTGGTCAGGCACTGGAATGAGCTGCCCAGGGAGGTGGTGGAGCCCCCAACCCTGCACCTGCTTAGAGGTCACTCAGCTGTGGTGCTTGGGGATATGGTCTGGGGGAGAGCTCTGCAGAGCAGGCTCAGTGGCTGGGCTTGACGATCTCAAGGACCTTTTCCAGCCTGAATTACTCTGTGATTCTGTGATGACCTCCCTGGGCATGACCTCTCTGGCCAACCTGTTCCAGTGTCTCACCACCCTCACTGGAAAGGATTCCTCCCTAATCTCCAGTCTAAATCTCCCCTGTTCCAGCTCCAAACCATTGCCCCTCATCCTATCCCAGCAAGCCCTTGTGGAAAGCCCCTCCCCAGGGGAGGACTTCACTCTGTTCACCTGTGGATGTGGACTTTGCTATCTGTGACTGTGTTGCTGACACTCATTTTGCCTCCCTGTATGATATGCCACAGCTCTGGAAGCTGACAAAGACCTGAAACACACGAAGGAGCTCTCAGTGGGATATTAAGCTGCTGGGTCTTGTTGCTTTGCATGGCAACAGCTTCCAAAACCCAGCCAGAACCAAACCAGGCAAATGAGGCAGGGTTGGAGTTTTCCTCTCTGCCTGTTGGGCTTTTTTCCTGCTGGATGTCTCTTGCAGCCGTTCAGGTCCTCGGTCATGAAGCTTAACTATGAAGTAGTTTAAAAACTTCCTCTGCTTCTCAGGGCAAAGGCAAAAGGAAATGGGCACAGACCTAACCTGCAGGGAGGCTGTAGCCAGGTGGGGTTGGGCTCTGCTGCCAGGCAAGCAGCAGCAGAAGAAGGGGACACAGCCTCAAGCTGTGCCAGGGCAGGCTCAGGCTGGATGTGAGGAGGAAGTTGTTGGCAGAGAGAGTGATTGGCACTGGAATGGGCTGCCCAGGGAGGTGGTGGAGTGGCCGTGGCTGGAGGTGTTGAAGCCAAGCCTGGCTGGGGCACTTAGTGCCATGGTCTGGTTGGTTGGGCAGGGCTGGGTGCCAGGTTGGGCTGGGTGAGCTTGGAGCTCTCTGCCAGCCTGCTTAATTCTGTGATTCTACTCTGCCATGGTAGATCCAGATCCTCATGCATCCAAGAGTTTTTCTTTGGTAAACTTGTGCCACTCTTTGTTAAGAGGAAGAAGAGATCTCCTAGGGGCAAGCTGTATTAAACTGAGTACTTCCATATCAATCCATCACAACATCAAATGTAAGTTTTTACTCCAAACAGGGAACCACAGAATCAGTCAGGGTTGGAAGGGACCACAAGGAGCAGCCAGTCCCGACCCCCTGCCATGCCCAGGGACACCCTACCCTAGAGCAGGCTGCACACAGCCTCAGCCAGCCTGGCCTCAAACACCTCCAGCCATGGAGCCTCAACCCCCTCCCTGGGCAACCCCTGCCAGCCTCTCACCACTCTCATCACCAACAACTTCCTCCTCACCTCCAGCCTCACTCTCCCCACCTCCAGCTTTGCTCCATTCCCCCCACTCCTGACACTCCCTCACAGCCTCAAAAGTCCCTCCCCAGCTGTTTTGTAGCCCCCTTCAGATGCTGCAAGGCCACAAGAAGGTCCCCTGGGAGCCTCCTCTGCTCCAGCCTGCACAGACCCAACTCTTTCAGTCTGTGCTCACAGCAGAGCTGCTGCAGCCTCTCAGCATCCTCCTGGCCCTGCTCTGGACACTCTCCAGCATCTCCACAGCCCTTTTGTCCCAGGGGCTTCAGAACTGAATGCAGTACTCCAGGTGGGGTCTCAGCAGAGTGGAGTAGAGGGGGAGAATCCCCTCCCTGGCCCTGCTGGCCACACTGCTGCTGCTGCAGCCCAGGCTCTGGTTGCCCCTCCAGGCTGCAAGTGCACACTGCTGGCTCCTGTGGAGCATGAAATGCATGACCTGAAGGAATTGGGGGAGAAAAAGAGGGTGTATCACCTCTGGAAGGAGGGGAAGGCTTCTCCTGATGTGTTTAAGGATTCAACCACCTCCTTAGTCAGCTATTCCAGCGCTTTGGAACCCTTTCACTCAAGAAGTTGCCTCTAATGTCCAGCCTGAGGCCATTTCCTCTCCTCATGTCACTTACTCCTAGCAGAAGAGCCCAACCCCCACCTCCCTGCAGCCTCCTTTCAAGGACCTGCAGAGAGTGATGAGCTCTGCCCTCAGCCTCCTCTTTTCCACACTAAGCACCCCCAGCTCCCTCAGCTGCTCCTCCCCAGCTCTGTTCTCCAGACCCTTCCTTGCCCTTCTCTGGACCTGCTCCAGCCCTTCGGAGTCCGTTTTGGAGTGAAGGGCCCAAAACTGAGCCCAGCACTCAAGCTGTGGCCTCCCCAGTGCCTAGCACAGAGGCACAAGCCCTGCCCTGCTCCTGCTGGGCACACTACTGCTGATTCAGGCCTGGATGCTGGTGCCCTTCTGGCCCACCTGGGCACAGCCTGGCTCCTGCTCTTGGGCCCAAAATCCGAGGTGCTGAGGGACATCAAAGCTACCCAAAGTTGATCAGGCTGCTGAAGTGCTCCAAAGAGCCAGGGAACATAGAGGTGAGCTCCTCTTGGCTCAGCGGGGCCATGACACTTCAGGACATCAGAGAAGAGATGCAGTATAGAAATGGGCTCATGTCCTAGGTGGGGATTTAGCTCTGGAGGCTGCTGTCCAGAGCTCGGAAAGATGCACTGCAATCAAGCAGCTTAACTGGGTCAAACCTCCGTGCTCTGGGGGACAGTGACCAAAGCACAGGGGTGGGGAGGTCTGGCAGATTGCTTTCATCACAGTCCTCAAAGCCAGCAGGGTAAGCCTGTGTGCTCACAGCGCAGCTCTTCCCTCCAAGGAGGAACAAGTGAGAAGCAGCACCCGCAGGGTTTCCTCTCCTGCAGCCACAGCGAGTGCAGGTCAATCCAAAGTAGCTGCCCTGCTGCCTTGCACGCTCAGCTGGGGTCGGCAAGGTCTCCTTTCCCCAGGCACCACCAGCTCTGTGGCTTGTGTGCACCGAGGGCACCCTTCCTGTGCCTGCCCACGGCCTCTGCAGGGACGCTTGGCTGCTCAGGTGAAGGGCACAGAGACCTCCACTGCCTTCTGCCCTGCTACAGCCGACTTAGCTCCCACCTTCCCACGCCCCAGAGATCAGAGAGCTTGGAGGGACAGGCACAGCCCACAGAGCAGTGAAGCTGTCTGCAGTCTCAGCACCGACTCAGCAAACGGATCACCTGCAGAGGCTTGCTGCAGTCCTAGGTGACAGAATCACCAACACAGAGAGTGTGTGGAGGAAAGGAGAAACAAAACCCTGCAGCAGAGGAGGCTCAGGACAGAGCTCATTGCTGTCTGTAGCTGCCTGCAGGGAGGCTGTAGCCAGGTGGGGTTGGGCTCTGCTGCCAGGCAAGCAGCAGCAGAAGAAGGGGACACAGCCTCAAGCTGTGCCAGGGCAGGTCTAGGCTGGATGTGAGGAGGAAGTTGTTGTCAGAGAGAGTGACTGGCATTGGAATGGGCTGCCCAGGGAGGTAGTGGAGTGGCCGTGGCTGGAGGTGTTGAAGCCAAGCCTGGCTGGGGCACTTAGTGCCATGGTCTGGTAGGCTGGATAGGGCTGGGTGCTAGGTTGGGCTGGCTGAGCTTGGAGCTCTCTTCCACCCTGCTTGGTTCTATGATTCTCCCCTCAGGCCTCCAACAATCCTGAAATAACCACAGAATCACAGAATCACAGAATCAGTCAGGCTGGAAGGGACCACAAGGATCAGCCAGCTCCAACCCCCCTGCCATGCCCAGGGACACCCTACCCTAGAGCAGGCTGCACACAGCCTCAGCCAGCCTGGCCTCAAACACCTCCAGCCATGGGGCCTCAACCTCCAGGGAGGTTGTGGAGCACAGAAGCAGCCAATGTGATCTTTGATCCACAACCTCCCTGGGCAACCTGTGCCAGTGTCTCACCACCCTCACTGCAAACAACTTCGTCCCAACATCCAGTCTCAATCTCCCCTCTGCCACTTCAAATCCATTCCTCCTCCTCCTGTCATTACAAGCCCTTGTCAGTAGGCTCTCCCCAGCCCTCCTGCAGTCCCCTTCAGATCCTGCAAGGCCACTCCAAGGTCTCCTCCAAGCCTTCTCCTCTCCAGCCTGCACAGCCCCAACTCTCTCAGCCTGTGCTCACAGCAGAGCTGCTGCAGCCCTCTCAGCATCTTGGTGGCCTCCTCTGCACTGGCTCCAACACTTGCATGTCCTTCTCGTGTTGGGGGCTGCAGAACTGCCCCCAGGACTACAGGTGGGGCCTGAGGGGAGCAGAGATATCAGAAAGTCATTCGAAGGAAAAAACCACTCTGCCATGAAAGGACTCAGTCAACAGCACAGCTTTATGGAGGCCAGAAGTGTTTTACCCTTGCACAGAAAGGAAGGTCCTTGAGCTCTGTTATTTATATCCCAGGGCAATACTGTTCTAAGCTCAGGGAAATACACTGAAAAGCAGCCCCCACCTGAAAATGCTTCAGTGTCCTTACTAAGGGAAGAAAACAAGGGGCAAGAAAGAGAATCTGCCCATGCTGCTCTGCTGAGACTGCATCCAGCTCTGGAGCCCTCAGCACAGGAAGGACATGGACCTGATGGAGCAAGTCCAGAGAAGGCCATGGAAATGCTCAGGGCTTGGAGCAGCTCTGCTATGGGACAGGCTGAGGGAGCTGGGGGTGTGCAGCCTGGAGCAGAGTAGGCTCCAAGGAGATCTAATAGCAGCCTGCCAGTGCCTGAAGGGGGCTGCAAGAAGGCTGCAGAGGGACTGTTGGCAAAGGCCTGCAGGGACAGGACAGTGGCTTCAAACTAGAGCAGAGCAGATTTAGAGTGGATGTTAGAAGCAAGTTCTTGACTATGAGGGTGGTGGAACACTGCAACAGGTTGCCCAGGGAGGTAGTTGAGGCTCATCCCTGGAGATACTTAAGGTGAGGCTGGACAGGGCTGTGGGCAACTTGATCTCGTGGAGGATGTCCCTGCTGAGTGCAGAGGGGGCTGGGCTGGATGAGCTTTGGAGGTCTCTTCCAAGCCAGACCACTCTGTGATTCTCTGTCCCAACTGGGATCAGAAGTGCTGTGTCCAGCAGCAGCAGGGAGGGCATTATCCCTTGGTGCTCTGCTCTGTTGAGGCCACACTTTGAGTGCTGTGCTCAGCTTTGGTCGGGCAACTCAGTACGAGAGAGCTGTGGAGGTGCTGGAGCAGGTCCAGAGAAGGGTAAGGAAGCTGTGAAGGGCCTGGAGAATAAATCTGATGAGGAGTGACTGAAGGAGCTGGGGATGGGTAGTGTGAGACAGACAAGGCTGAGACCTCGTCACTGTGTGCAGCTACCTGAGAGCAGGCTGTGGAGAGGTTGGTGCTGGTCTCTGCTGACAGGTAACCAGTGACAGGACAAGAGGGAATGGCCTCCAGATGCACCTGTGGAGATCAGAAACGTTTTTCCCCACAGGAGTGGTCAGGCACTGGAATGAGCTGCCCAGGGAGGTGGTGGAGCCCCCAACCCTGCACCTGCTTAGAGGTCACTCAGCTGTGGTGCTTGGGGATATGGTCTGGGGGAGAGCTCTGCAGAGCAGGCTCAGTGGCTGGGCTTGACGATCTCAAGGACCTTTTCCAGCCTGAATTACTCTGTGATTCTGTGATGACCTCCCTGGGCATGACCTCTCTGGCCAACCTGTTCCAGTGTCTCACCACCCTCACTGGAAAGGATTCCTCCCTAATCTCCAGTCTAAATCTCCCCTGTTCCAGCTCCAAACCATTGCCCCTCATCCTATCCCAGCAAGCCCTTGTGGAAAGCCCCTCCCCAGGGGAGGACTTCACTCTGTTCACCTGTGGATGTGGACTTTGCTATCTGTGACTGTGTTGCTGACACTCATTTTGCCTCCCTGTATGATATGCCACAGCTCTGGAAGCTGACAAAGACCTGAAACACACGAAGGAGCTCTCAGTGGGATATTAAGCTGCTGGGTCTTGTTGCTTTGCATGGCAACAGCTTCCAAAACCCAGCCAGAACCAAACCAGGCAAATGAGGCAGGGTTGGAGTTTTCCTCTCTGCCTGTTGGGCTTTTTTCCTGCTGGATGTCTCTTGCAGCCGTTCAGGTCCTCGGTCATGAAGCTTAACTATGAAGTAGTTTAAAAACTTCCTCTGCTTCTCAGGGCAAAGGCAAAAGGAAATGGGCACAGACCTAACCTGCAGGGAGGCTGTAGCCAGGTGGGGTTGGGCTCTGCTGCCAGGCAAGCAGCAGCAGAAGAAGGGGACACAGCCTCAAGCTGTGCCAGGGCAGGCTCAGGCTGGATGTGAGGAGGAAGTTGTTGGCAGAGAGAGTGATTGGCACTGGAATGGGCTGCCCAGGGAGGTGGTGGAGTGGCCGTGGCTGGAGGTGTTGAAGCCAAGCCTGGCTGGGGCACTTAGTGCCATGGTCTGGTTGGTTGGGCAGGGCTGGGTGCCAGGTTGGGCTGGGTGAGCTTGGAGCTCTCTGCCAGCCTGCTTAATTCTGTGATTCTACTCTGCCATGGTAGATCCAGATCCTCATGCATCCAAGAGTTTTTCTTTGGTAAACTTGTGCCACTCTTTGTTAAGAGGAAGAAGAGATCTCCTAGGGGCAAGCTGTATTAAACTGAGTACTTCCATATCAATCCATCACAACATCAAATGTAAGTTTTTACTCCAAACAGGGAACCACAGAATCAGTCAGGGTTGGAAGGGACCACAAGGAGCAGCCAGTCCCGACCCCCTGCCATGCCCAGGGACACCCTACCCTAGAGCAGGCTGCACACAGCCTCAGCCAGCCTGGCCTCAAACACCTCCAGCCATGGAGCCTCAACCCCCTCCCTGGGCAACCCCTGCCAGCCTCTCACCACTCTCATCACCAACAACTTCCTCCTCACCTCCAGCCTCACTCTCCCCACCTCCAGCTTTGCTCCATTCCCCCCACTCCTGACACTCCCTCACAGCCTCAAAAGTCCCTCCCCAGCTGTTTTGTAGCCCCCTTCAGATGCTGCAAGGCCACAAGAAGGTCCCCTGGGAGCCTCCTCTGCTCCAGCCTGCACAGACCCAACTCTTTCAGTCTGTGCTCACAGCAGAGCTGCTGCAGCCTCTCAGCATCCTCCTGGCCCTGCTCTGGACACTCTCCAGCATCTCCACAGCCCTTTTGTCCCAGGGGCTTCAGAACTGAATGCAGTACTCCAGGTGGGGTCTCAGCAGAGTGGAGTAGAGGGGGAGAATCCCCTCCCTGGCCCTGCTGGCCACACTGCTGCTGCTGCAGCCCAGGCTCTGGTTGCCCCTCCAGGCTGCAAGTGCACACTGCTGGCTCCTGTGGAGCATGAAATGCATGACCTGAAGGAATTGGGGGAGAAAAAGAGGGTGTATCACCTCTGGAAGGAGGGGAAGGCTTCTCCTGATGTGTTTAAGGAGGTAGCCAGATCATGCAGGAGAAAAATTAGAGAGGCTAAGGCCCAGCTAGAACTTAGGCTGCCACCTCTGTGAAAGATAACAAAAAACACTTTTATAAATGTATCAGTGCTAAAAGGAAGGGCAAGAAGAGCCTCCACTCCTTACTGGACCAGGAGGGGAACACTGTAACTGATGATGTAGAAAAGGCTGAGGTCCTGAATGCCTTCTTTGCCTCAGTTTTCAACAGCAAGGAGGGAGGAGTTCAGGGCAAGTGGCCTCTTGAACTGGGGGATGGGGTCAGGGAGCAGTGTGTTGCCCTGGAAATTCATGAGGAATTAGTTCAGGACCTGCTGAGCCACCTGGACACCCACAAGTCCATGGGACCAGATAGGATCCATCCCAGGGTGCTGAGAGAGCTGGCAGCTGAGCTGGCCAAGCTGCTCTCCATCATTTTCCAGCAGTCCTGGCTCACCAGAGAGGTCCCAGGAGACTGGAAACTGCCAACGTGGTCCCCATCCACAAGAAGGGTGGGATGGAGGAACCTGGGAACTACAGACCTGTCAGCCTGACCTCAGTGCCAGGGAAACTGATGGAGCAGGTTAGCTTGGGGGTGATAAGAGTGCACCTAAGGGATGGCAAAGGGCTCAGGTCCAGCCAGCATGGGTTTAGGAAGGGCAGATCCTGCCTCTCCAACCTGATCTCCTTCTATGATCAGGTGACTGCTTGGTGGCTGTGGGGAGCCTGTGGATGTGGTCTGTCTGGACTTCAGCAAGGCCTTTGACACTGTCCCCCACAGCAAACTGCTGGCTAAGCAGTCAGCCCATGGCTTGGATGGCAACACTCTGTGCTGGGTTAGGAACTGGCTGGAGGGCTGAGCCCAGAGAGTGGTGGTGAATGGTGCCACATCCAGCTGGCAGCTGTCACTAGTGGTGTCCCTCAGGGATCAGTGCTGGGCCCCATCCTCTTTAACATCTTCATAGATGATCTGGATGAGGGCATGGAGTCAGTCATCAGCAAGTGTGCAGATGACACCAAGCTGGGGGCAGATGTGGCTGGGTTGGAGGGCAGAAGGGCTCTGCAGCAGGACCTTGACCACCTGGTGGACAGATGGGCAGAGTCCAAGGGGATGGCTTCAATAGCTCCAAGTGCAGGGTGCTGCACTTTGGCCACAGCAACCCCATGCAGAGATACAGGCTGGGGTCGGAGTGGCTGGAGAGCAGCCAGACAGAGAGGGATCTGGGGGTGCTGATTGATACCCACCTGAACATGAGCCAGCAGTGTGCCCAGGTGGCCAAGAGAGCCAGTGGCATCCTGGCCTGCATCAGGAATGGTGTGGCCAGCAGGAGCAGGGAGGTCATTCTGCCCCTGTACTCTGCACTGGTTAGACCACACCTTGAGTGCTGTGCTCAGTTCTGGGGCCCCCAGTTTAGGAGGGACATTGAGATGCTTGAGCGTGTCCAGAGAAGGGCAACGAGGCTGGGGAGAGGCCTTGAGCACAGCCCTACGAGGAGAGGCTGAGGGAGCTGGGATTGGTTAGCCTGGAGAAGAGGAGGCTCAGGGCAGACCTTATTGCTGTCTGCAACTACCTGAGGGGAGGTTGTGGCCAGGAGGAGGTTGCTCTCTTCTCTCAGGTGGCCAGCACCAGAACGAGAGGACACAGCCTCAGGCTGTGCCAGGGGAGATTTAGGCTGGAGGTGAGGAGAAAGTTCTTCCCTGAGAGAGTCATTGGACACTGGAATGGGCTGCCCGGGGAGGTGGTGGAGTCGCCGTCCCTGGAGCTGTTCAAGGCAGGACTGGACGTGGCACTTGGTGCCATGGTCTGGCCTTGAGCTCTGTGCTAAAGGGTTGGACTTGATGATCTGTGAGGTCTCTTCCAACCTTGGTGATACTGTGTGATACTGTGATACTGTGAGACTGTAACTTGCTGCAGGTTTCCTTTTCCACTGAACTGCTGTGTGGATGAGCTGTGCTTGTGCCAGTCTTGCAGAGCCCAGGGTGTGCTGCTGTGTCTGCTGAGCTTTGCACCAGTGCTGGATTCTTGCGAATCAGATGGTCACAGAATTGGTGTAGTTGGGAAATGTCCAACCCCTCTCTAACTCTGCCAAGGCTGCTGCTAAACCACCTCCCTCACCACCACACCTCTGCCTCCAAGGATGGGAATTCAGCCACCTCCCTGGGGACACAGTTCCCGTGGTTATGAACCCTTTCAGTCAAGAAGTCTCTTCTCATATCCAGCCTAAACCTCCCTGGTGCAATTTGAGGCCATTTCCTTTCCTACTACCCCCTGTTACTAGGGAAAGGGACCAACCTCCCCGAGTTCCAGCCTCCGTTCAGGGGGCTGTAGACAGCAGTGAGGTCTCCCCTCAGCTTCCTTTCCTCCACACAAAACACCCCCAGTGCCCTCAGCTGCTGCTCCCCAGCCCTGTTCTCTAGGCCCTTCAGCAGCTGCACTGCCCTTCTCTGGACATGCTCCTATTGGTAGGGTTTGGATGGTAGAATTTGGAAGATCAGCTTAGTCCAACCCCTCTGCCAGAGCAGGTTCACCTAGAGCAGGTTGCCCAGGATGGTGTCCATGCAGGTTTTGAATGACTGCATAGATGGAGGCTCCTGCACCCCTCTGGGCAGCCTGCATCCTCATGGTAAAGAAGTTCCCCTCCTGCTGTTCAGAACTCCTTTTGGTTAAGTTTGTGCCCATTTCCTTTTGTCTTGGCACTGAGAACCAGGGCAAAAATGCAAACTGTGTCCTAGGTAAGAGTCACTTCCCAGTGCTCTACTGTCCTCAAAGTAGTGAAGTTCATCCTCATGTTTAGATGGAACTGCCCATGTTCAAGTTTGTGTCCATTCCCCTTGTCACTGGGCACCACTGGACAAGAGGCTGAGCCCTTCTTTTGGAACCTCACTCCTCAGATATTTATAAGCATTCCCAAGTTTCCTCTCTTCTTTGTCTCTTCTCTGGGCTAAAAAGCCTTAGTCCCTCAGGCTGCCCTTATAGAGAGAGGTTCTAGTCTTGGAAAGAGAAGACAGGGAGGGGGAAGACAGATCCATGCACAGCAAAGCTCTGCTCAGGTGCCAGAGCTCCAGGAGCTTTTCTGAGGTGAGGCTCTCTGCCATCTCTGCACACTGATGCTGGATGTGTCAAAGAGGAGTGGTCCAGTGTGGCCTTTTGGTGCTCTGGGACAACTCTGCCCTCAGCAGTGGCACCATGGGTCAGTCCTCTCCTCCTCCTGGAGCTCTGTCATCAGATGCAGGAGTTCCTGGACGTGGGCATAAAGCCACAAGAGTGCTGACTGCTGCCAGCCAGGACTGCAGCCTGGCACCTGGGTGCTGGCACGTGTCCACACCCCAGCAACTGGGAGGACATAAACACTTGTGTGAGCATTCAGAGAGTTGTCAGCACACAGCTGGCCCTGGCACATCAATCCAGCCTCTGTGGAGCCTCCCTACCCTCGAGCAGATCACCACTCCCACCCAGCCTGGCATCCTCTGCAGGCTTGCTGAGGTGCACTTTGTCTCCTCACGAAGGTCATTGCTCAAGATGTTAAACAGAAGTGGTCCCCACACAGGTCCCTCAGCAACACCACTGCTGACCGACTGGCAGCTGGGTTTTACTCCAGTCACCACCACTGGCCCCAGCTGTGCAGTCATGCACCCAGCAGTGTGTGCAGCTGCCCAAGCCACCAGCAGCCATTTTCATCAGGACAACACTGAGAAATGGGGTCAAAAGCTTTATTTCTGCAGCTAGGAGAAAGTCAACACTCCTGCAGCCAGGAGAAATTCAGTATTCATCTGAAGAGGGAAGGGGAAGCAGGAGTAGGACAGAGCAGGACATGGACAGTGAGACTGCAGGCTCCAGCTCAGCAGGAATTGCCCCAGAAGGACACGGTGGTGGTTCCCAGAAGGATGCCCAGGTCCAGTTCTTTCTGCTGCTCACTCCTCATTCTCCTGCAGGAGTGGGCTGGAGTTCACCCAGCCCAAGGGCATTGGCAGTGGCTTCTGAGCAGGTGTTGAGGCCATGGGAGAAGTGCTCCATGCCCGTGCTGCTGCAGTAGCCCTTGTATTTGGGTATAGCCCCATCTGGACCAGAATCCACCTGTAGAAGTGCTGGGTGGAGGTGTAGATGCCAGGCTTCCTTGCCCTGGCACAGCCTGTCCCCCAGCTGGTCAGCCCCACCAGCCAGAAGTAGTCAGCGTTTTTGGCCTGGCACACGAGGGGACCTCCACTGTCGCCCTGCAGGGGAGGAGAGAGGCTTCAGCTGGGGCTGGGTGGCCTCGGCTGGCACTGGGGCCAGCTCCTCTGTGGCAGCAGCTTCCAGAGCTGGATCCGTGCACAGCAAAGCTCTGCTCAGGTGCTGCAGTTCAGGGCCGTGTCTGGGGCGGGGGTGGGTCTGGGAGGTTGGGCTTTTGGCCATCTCCGCTCGCTGGTGCTGGATGTGTGGCACAGAGGTGTGCCGGGGCTGGGATGTGGAGCTGTGTGCTGCCAGGAGCAGGGGCTGGGCTTTGTGGGCACTGTGCCAGGTGCCTGGGGACAAGGGTGGCACAGGGCAAGGCACCGCAGCTGGGGAAGGGGAGCCCCGGGAGTGATGGAGAGGGAGTGGTGGGAGGGCGAGAGGCCAGAGCAAGCCCATGCCAGGGGCTGGAGGCCAGAGCAAGCTCATGCCAGGGGCTGCTTGGGTGGTTGTGTCCTGCCCCTCGTGCTGCCAGTGCCGCTGGGCTTGACCTGGAGCAGGCTCCTACCTGGCAGGTGTCGATGCGCCCCTGGGGGTAGCCAGCACAGAGGTTGTGGCTGTGGACAGCTCCCGCGTACCAGTGGGTGCTGTTGCACAGGCGGAGGTCGATGAGGTGCACCTTGGCCTCCTGCAGCCCCAGCGGTGTAGTCCCAGCTGTGAGCACAGAGAGCACTCAGCCCCCAGCAGCTCACATCTGGCCCTGGTGGGCACTCACACCTGGCCATGCCGGGCACTCACACCTGGCCGTGCGGGCACTCACATCTGGCCGTGCTGGGCACTCACACCTGGCCGTGCGGGCACTCACACCTGGCCGTGCTGGGCACTCACACCTGGCCGTGCCGGGCACTGGTACCTGGCCGTGCCGGGCACTCACACCTGGCCGTGCGGGCACTCACATCTGGCCGTGCTGGGCACTCACACCTGGCCGTGCGGGCACTCACACCTGGCCGTGCCGGGCACTCACACCTGGCCGTGCCGGGCACTGGCACCTGGCCGTGCCGGGCACTCACACCTGGCCGTGCGGGCACTCACACCTGGCCGTGCTGGGCACTCACATCTGGCCGTGCGGGCACTCACACCTGGCCGTGCGGGCACTCACACCTGGCCGTGCCGGGCACTCACACCTGGCCATGCCGGGCACTCACACCTGGCCGTGTGGGCACTCACACCTGGCCGTGCCGGGCACTCACACCTGGCCGTGTGGGCACTCACACCTGGCCGTGCTGGGCACTCACACCTGGCCGTGCGGGCACTCACACCTGGCCGTGCTGGGCACTCACACCTGGCCGTGCCGGGCACTGGTACCTGGCCGTGCCGGGCACTCACACCTGGCCGTGCGGGCACTCACATCTGGCCGTGCTGGGCACTCACACCTGGCCGTGCGGGCACTCACACCTGGCCGTGCCGGGCACTCACACCTGGCCGTGCCGGGCACTGGCACCTGGCCGTGCCGGGCACTCACACCTGGCCGTGCGGGCACTCACACCTGGCCGTGCTGGGCACTCACATCTGGCCGTGCGGGCACTCACACCTGGCCGTGCGGGCACTCACACCTGGCCGTGCCGGGCACTCACACCTGGCCATGCCGGGCACTGGTACCTGGCCGTGCTGGGCACTCACACCTGGCCGTGCCGGGCACTCACACCTGGCCGTGCGGGCACTCACACCTGGCCGTGCCGGGTACTCACACCTGGCCGTGCCGGGCACTCACACCTGGCCATGCTGGGCACTCACACCTGGCCGTGCCGGGTACTCACACCTGGCCGTGCTGGGCACTCACACCTGGCCGTGCCGGGCACTGGTACCTGGCCGTGCCGGGCACTCAGACCTGGCCGTGCCGGGCACTCAGACCTGGCCATGCCGGGCACTGGTACCTGGCCGTGCTGGGCACTCAGACCTGGCCGTGCCGGGCACTGGCACCTAGCCGTGCCGGGCACTCACACCTGGCCGTGCGGGGCACTCACACCTGGCCGTGCCAGGCACTCAGACCTGGCCGTGCCGGGCACTCACACCTGGCCATGCCGGGCACTCAGACCTGGCCGTGCCGGGCACTCACACCTGGCCGTGCCGGGCACTGGCACCTGGCCGTGCGGGCACTCACACCTGGCCGTGCCGGGCACTCACACCTGGCCGTGCCCGGCACTGGCACCTGGCCGTGCCGGGCACTCACACCTGGCCGTGCAGGCACTCACACCTGGCCGTGCCGGGCACTGGCACCTGGCCGTGCGGGCACTCACACCTGGCCGTGCCGGGCACTGGCACCTAGCCGTGCCGGGCACTCACACCTGGCCGTGCCGGGCACTGGCACCTGGCCGTGCGGGCACTCACATCTGGCCCTGGTGGACCCCCAGCCGGCCACGTAGCAGTTGCTGAGCTCGGCGACGCGCAGCGAGGGGTCGGGCACGCAGGCCAGCTGGACGTGGTAGCCGCAGCGCACAGGGTGGTCCAGCTCCAGCAGGGCGATGTCGTTGCTCATGGTGGCGTTGTCGTAGCCGCGGTGCAGCAGCACTCGCTTGACGAAGCGCAGCTGGGTCTCGGGCTCCGGGTTGGAGAAGTAGGTGATCCCTGCCGCCACGTAGTAGGTCTTGCTGGAGGGGCGAGGGGGAGATGCGGAGGGGCTCGGAGCGGCGCCGCCCTGCGCCGCAGCAGCCCAGCGCTTCCCTGCCCTGGCATTGCCTCGGGCACAGGGAATGCCGAGCTGGAGGCCGCTGGGCAGCCGTGGCACCAGCCCAGCCCTCTGCTGAGCACTTCCTCAGCCGGGCCGGGCAGTGCCCGGGCGCTGGGCATGCAGCAGGGCATCGGGGTGGGAGGGAGTGGCAGGGGCAGCTGCCTTACCCCGTCCCAACGAAGCAGTGAGCTGCCGTGAGCACCCACTGGGAGCTGATCAGGGACCCTCCACAGATGTGCCCCAGTCCTGCTCCCACTACTTGCTGGATGCTGACGATCCAGGGCCACGCCCCTGGCTGGGCGTTGATGCCACCCACGACGCGAGACATCCCATAGTAGGAAGCCATGGGCCGGAACCCGCAGGTGCTTCTGCAACCAGAGACTCATGAGTGTGCTGCTCGGTGCCTCGCTGCTGTGCAGCCCGAGGGTCGCCCATCTGCCCTCCCCAGCCAGCGTGGCACGGACAGCAGGGCCAGGGCAGCCCAGCGCTGTCTGTCTGTCCGTCCGTCCGTCGGCCCCTGGCTCTGCTTCAGCTCCACAGGTGAGCTGTGCCGGCAGCCTGAGTGCTGCCCAGGAGCTGAGACCTTGGGGAGCTGTGCTGTGGGCACGGGGGACAAATGAGCACCCTCCAGTGAGGCCCATCAGAGCTGCCCACGCTGCCTCCCAGAGCCTTGTCCCACTTACCCACAGTAGTTCCAGTTGGCAAGCACAGGCTGGCACAGGGCCAGCAGCAGGAGGAAGCACAGGAAAGCCTTCATTGCTGTTAGCATAGGTCAGCTTTCAGCACCGAGCTCCTGTTGCCACCAGAGCAGCAGCTGAGTGCCCACAGGACTCACGTTGCTATGGTACCCTTGTCCCTGGGACTGATGTCACAGACCCACTGGTGCTGGGTGCAGTGGAACATCAGAGAGCCATGGGGACATAGACTGGATTGGGTTGGAAGGGACTTGTAAGGCTCACCTGGTCTGACCCCTCTGCCAGATCAGGTTTCCCTGGAGCACACTGCACAGTGTGGCACATGGTTGGGTTTTGAATGGCTCCAGAGATGGAGACTCCACCACCTCTCTGGGCAGCCTGCTCCAGTGCTCTACCATCCTCATAGTAAAGAAGTTCTCCTCTTGCTGTTCAAACCTCCTTGTCATAGAACCAGAGAATCAGGCAGGCTGCAAGAGAGCTCCAAGCTCAGCCAACCCAGTCTAGCACCCAGCCCTGCCCAACCAACCAGACCATGGCACTAAGTGCCCCAGCCAGGCTTGGCTGCAACACCTCCAGCCACGGCCACTCCACCACCTCCCTGGGCAGCCCATTCCAGTGCCAATCACTCTCTCTGCCAACAACTTCCTCCTCACATCCAGCCTGAGCCTGCCCTGGCACAGCTTGAGGCTGTGTCCCCTTCTTCTGGTGCTGCTTGCCTGGCAGCAGAGCCCAACCCCACCTGGCTACAGCCTCCCTGCAGGTTAGGTCTGTGCCCATTTCCTTTTGCCTTTGCCCTGAGAAGCAGAGGAAGTTTTTAAACTACTTCATAGTTAAGCTTCATGACCGAGGACCTGAACGGCTGCAAGAGACATCCAGCAGGAAAAAAGCCCAACAGGCAGAGAGGAAAACTCCAACCCTGCCTCATTTGCCTGGTTTGGTTCTGGCTGGGTTTTGGAAGCTGTTGCCATGCAAAGCAACAAGACCCAGCAGCTTAATATCCCACTGAGAGCTCCTTCGTGTGTTTCAGGTCTTTGTCAGCTTCCAGAGCTGTGGCATATCATACAGGGAGGCAAAATGAGTGTCAGCAACACAATCACAGATAGCAAAGTCCACATCCACAGGTGAACAGAGTGAAGTCCTCCCCTGGGGAGGGGCTTTCCACAAGGGCTTGCTGGGATAGGATGAGGGGCAATGGTTTGGAGCTGGAACAGGGGAGATTTAGACTGGAGATTAGGGAGGAATCCTTTCCAGTGAGGGTGGTGAGACACTGGAACAGGTTGGCCAGAGAGGTCATGCCCAGGGAGGTCATCACAGAATCACAGAGTAATTCAGGCTGGAAAAGGTCCTTGAGATCATCAAGCCCAGCCACTGAGCCTGCTCTGCAGAGCTCTCCCCCAGACCATATCCCCAAGCACCACAGCTGAGTGACCTCTAAGCAGGTGCAGGGTTGGGGGCTCCACCACCTCCCTGGGCAGCTCATTCCAGTGCCTGACCACTCCTGTGGGGAAAAACGTTTCTGATCTCCACAGGTGCATCTGGAGGCCATTCCCTCTTGTCCTGTCACTGGTTACCTGTCAGCAGAGACCAGCACCAACCTCTCCACAGCCTGCTCTCAGGTAGCAGCACGCAGTGACGAGGTCTCAGCCTTGTCTGTCTCACACTGCCCATCCCCAGCTCCTTCAGTCACTCCTCATCAGATTTATTCTCCAGGCCCTTCACAGCTTCCTTACCCTTCTCTGGACCTGCTCCAGCACCTCCACAGCTCTCTCGTACTGAGTTGCCCGACCAAAGCTGAGCACAGCACTCACAGTGTGGCCTCAACAGAGCAGAGCACCAAGGGTTAATGCCCTCCCTGCTGCTGCTGGACACAGCACTTCTGATCCCAGTTGGGATAGAGAATCACAGAGTGGTCTGGCTTGGAAGAGACCTCCAAAGCTCATCCAGCCCAGCCCCCTCTGCACTCAGCAGGGACATCCTCCACGAGATCAAGTTGCCCACAGCCCTGTCCAGCCTCACCTTAAGTATCTCCAGGGATGAGCCTCAACTACCTCCCTGGGCAACCTGTTGCAGTGTTCCACCACCCTCATAGTCAAGAACTTGCTTCTAACATCCACTCTAAATCTGCTCTGCTCTAGTTTGAAGCCACTGTCCTGTCCCTGCAGGCCTTTGCCAACAGTCCCTCTGCAGCCTTCTTGCAGCCCCCTTCAGGAACTGGCAGGCTGCTATTAGATCTCCTTGGAGCCTACTCTGCTCCAGGCTGCACACCCCCAGCTCCCTCAGCCTGTCCCATAGCAGAGCTGCTCCAAGCCCTGAGCATTTCCATGGCCTCCTCTGGACTTGCTCCATCAGGTCCATGTCCTTCCTGTGCTGAGGGCTCCAGAGCTGGATGCAGTCTCAGCAGAGCAGCATGGGCAGATTCTCTTTCTTGCCCCTTGTTTTCTTCCCTTAGTAAGGACACTGAAGCATTTTCAGGTGGGGGCTGCTTTTCAGTGTATTTCCCTGAGCTTAGAACAGTATTGCCCTGGGATATAAATAACAGAGCTCAAGGACCTTCCTTTCTGTGCAAGGGTAAAACACTTCTGGCCTCCATAAAGCTGTGCTGTTGACTGAGTCCTTTCATGGCAGAGTGGTTTTTTCCTTCGAATGACTTTCTGATATCTCTGCTCCCCTCAGGCCCCACCTGCAGTCCTGGGGGCAGTTCTGGAGTCCCCAACACGAGAAGGACATGCAAGTATTGGAGCCAGTGCAGAGGAGGCCACCAAGATGCTGAGAGGGCTGCAGCAGCTCTGCTGTGAGCACAGGCTGAGAGAGTTGGGGCTGTGCAGCCTGGAGAAGAGAAGGCTTGGAGGAGACCTTGCAGTGGCCTTGCAGGATCTGAAGGGGACTGCAGGAGGGCTGGAGGGAGCCTACTGACAAGGGCTTGTAATGACAGGAGGAGGAGGAATGGGTTTGAAGTGGCAGAGGGGAGATTGAGACTGGATGTTGGGAAGAAGTTGTTTGCAGTGAGGGTGGTGAGACACTGGCACAGGTTGCCCAGGGAGGTTGTGGATCAAAGATCACATTGGCTGCTTCTGTGCTCCACAACCTCCCTGGAGGTTGAGGCCCCATGGCTGGAGGTGTTTGAGGTCAGGCTGGCTGAGGCTGTGGGCAGCCTGCTCTAGGGTAGGGTGTCCCTGGGCATGGCAGGGGGGTTGGAGCTGGCTGATCCTTGTGGTCCCTTCCAGCCTGACTGATTCTGTGATTCTGTGGTTATTTCAGTATTGTTGGAGGCCTGAGGGGAGAATCACAGAACCAAGCAGGGTGGAAGAGAGCTCCAAGCTCAGCCAGCCCAACCTAGCACCCAGCCCTATCCAGCCTACCAGACCATGGCCCTAAGTGCCCCAGCCAGGCTTGGCTTCAACACCTCCAGCCACGGCCACTCCACCACCTCCCTGGGCAGCCCATTCCAATGCCAATCACTCTCTCTGCCAGGAACTTCCTCCTCACATCCAGCCTAGACCTGCCCTGGCACAGCTTGAGGCTGTGTCCCCTTCTTCTGCTGCTGCTTGCCTGGCAGCAGAGCCCAACCCCAGCTGGCTACAGCCTCCCTGCAGGCAGCTGCAGACAGCAATGAGCTCTGCCCTGAGCCTCCTCTGCTGCAGGGTTTTGTTTCTCCTTTCCTCCACACACACTCTGTGTTTGTGATTCTGTCACCTAGGACTGCAGCAAGCCTCTGCAGCTGATCCGTTTGCTGAGTCGGTGCTGAGACTGCAGACAGCTTCACTGCTCTGTGGGCTGTGCCTGTCCCTCCAAGCTCTCTGATCTCTGGGGCGTGGGAAGGTGGGAGCTAAGGTGGCTGTAGCAGGGCAGAAGGCAGTGGAGGTCTCTGTGCCCTTCACCTGAGCAGCCAAGCGTCCCTGCAGAGGCCGCGGGCAGGCACAGGAAGGGTGCCCTCGGTGCACACAAGCCACAGAGCTGGTGGTGCCTGGGGAAAGGAGACCTTGCCGACCCCAGCTGAGCGTGCAAGGCAGCAGGGCAGCTACTTTGGATTGACCTGCACTCGCTGTGGCTGCAGGAGAGGAAACCCTGCGGGTGCTGCTTCTCACTTGTTCCTCCTTGGAGGGAAGAGCTGCGCTGTGAGCACACAGGCTTACCCTGCTGGCTTTGAGGACTGTGATGAAAGCAATCTGCCAGACCTCCCCACCCCTGTGCTTTGGTCACTGTCCCCCAGAGCACGGAGGTTTGACCCAGTTAAGCTGCTTGATTGCAGTGCATCTTTCCGAGCTCTGGACAGCAGCCTCCAGAGCTAAATCCCCACCTAGGTCATGAGCCCATTTCTATACTGCATCTCTTCTCTGATGTCCTGAAGTGTCATGGCCCCGCTGAGCCAAGAGGAGCTCACCTCTATGTTCCCTGGCTCTTTGCAGCACTTCAGCAGCCTGATCAACTTTGGGTAGCTTTGATGTCCCTCAGCACCTCGGATTTTGGGCCCAAGAGCAGGAGCCAGGCTGTGCCCAGGTGGGCCAGAAGGGCACCAGCATCCAGGCCTGAATCAGCAGTAGTGTGCCCAGCAGGAGCAGGGCAGGGCTTGTGCCTCTGTGCTAGGCACTGGGGAGGCCACAGCTTGAGTGCTGGGCTCAGTTTTGGGCCCTTCACTCCAAAACGGACTCCGAAGGGCTGGAGCAGGTCCAGAGAAGGGCAAGGAAGGGTCTGGAGAACAGAGCTGGGGAGGAGCAGCTGAGGGAGCTGGGGGTGCTTAGTGTGGAAAAGAGGAGGCTGAGGGCAGAGCTCATCACTCTCTGCAGGTCCTTGAGAGGAGGCTGCAGGGAGGTGGGGGTTGGGCTCTTCTGCTAGGAGTAAGTGACATGAGGAGAGGAAATGGCCTCAGGCTGGACATTAGAGGCAACTTCTTGAGTGAAAGGGTTCCAAAGCACTGGAATAGCTGACTAAGGAGGTGGTTGAATCCCCATCCCTGGAGGTGCTGAAAAGAGGCAGAGATGTGGTGAGCAGCACTGGCAGAGTTAGGTCATGGTTGGACTGGAGGATCTGACAGGCTTTAAGGCTAGACAAGAGGATCTCTGACAATGTAATTCAGTGCAAGGAAGTGTTTAGCTCTTGGCACACAGGGAACTGCACACACAGATCCATCCAAACCCTACTGACATGGGAAGTGACTTTTGATCTCTTACAGTAGCGAGAACAACTACTTTGGTCTCCTCCTTCTCCTGTCAGATCTACCCAGAGAGCACAGCAAGGAGACTGAATTGAGGTAACTTCCTTCCTCTTACCACATCTGCAGAGCCTCCCAATTCCATCCTGACAGACAAGCTCTGCTCTCTGTTACTCCCTTTTAACCCTGTTGTAGGTAGTATGGTTGTGTGCATGGAAGCAAGAACAAAACACGTCCAACACGGCCACAGAATCACCTAATGGCTTGGACTGGAAGAGACTCAGAGATCATCTCCTCCAACCCCCCCCCTGTCGTGGACAGAGATGGCTCTCAACTCGACTTGGTTCCTCAAGGCTTCAGCCGACCTGGCCTTGAGAACCTCCAGGGAGGAGGCATCCACAGCCTCCCTGGGCAGCCTGTTCTAGAGTCTCCCCACCTGAAGAACCTCCTCCTCAGCTCCAGGCTGACCCTGCTCTCCCTCAGCATCAAACTGTTCCCCCTTGTCCTGTCTCTAGACCCCCTCACAAGAAGTCCCTCTGCAGCCTTCCTGTAGGCTCCCTGTTGGGCAGCAGTTATGGACTGGGTTTGGATTAATGAGCTGGGGGGAGGTTTGTAAAAGTAATTCCAGCAGCACTGGAACTGACAGAATGGAATAGGGAAGAGTCCTGAGCTGTGTCTCTGCTCCACACTTCCTGGCACCATGCACCCTGGGAAGCTTCCCAAAGCCTATCCCTGGTGCTCCCATAACGGAGCTACTGAGTGAGAAAAGGACACTCTGAAGTAGCACAGAAGAAACCTCTCCCACAGGTGGCCTACTTCTCTAGGAGCTTGTAGCTCCTCTTGTCCACCACAGAGTGGCCCAGAGTGGGAAGGGTTAGGAGGTGCTGGCGTAACTGAGCTGTTCCACTGTGCACTGCCAAGGTGAAGAGAGAAGAGCCTGAGCAGGGTCAGCTCTCCTCCCCTTGGGAACGCTGCTGTGCTCTGCTGCTGCTCCCAGCCAGGACACTGTGAGGGCAGAGAAGCACAGCATCGTTAGGGCCACCAAGATGCTCAGAGGGCTGCAGCAGCTCTGCTGTGAGGACAGGCTCCGAGAGCTGGGGCTCTGCAGCCTGAAGAAGAGAAGGAATGGAGGAAACCTTACAGTGGCCTTGCAGTGTCTGAAGGGAGCCCACAGGAAGGCTGGGGAGGGACTACTGACAGGGTCCTGCAATGACAGGACGAGGGGGAATGGGTTTGGATGGCAGAGGGGAGATTCAGACGAGGTGTTAGGGGGACGTTCTTTCCAGTGAGGGTGGTGAGACACTGGCACAAGCTGCCCAGGGAGGCTGTGGCAGTGAAGTGGGCTACAGGGACAGGGGTGCAGTGAAGGGGGCTACAGGGACAGGGGTGCAGTGAAGGGGGCTGCAGGGTTAGGGGTGCAGTGAAGGGGGCTACAGGGACAGGGGTGCAGTGAAGGGGGCTGCAGGGATAGGGGTGCAGTGAAGGGGGCTGCAGGGACAGGGGTGCAGTGAAGGGGGCTGCAGGGATAGGGGTGCAGTGAAGAGGGCTACAGGGATAGGGGTGCAGTGAAGGGGGCTGCAGGGTTAGGGGTGCAGTGAAGGGGGCTACAGGGACCGGGGTGCAGTGAAGGGGGCTGCAGGGTTAGGGGTGCAGTGAAGGGGGCTACAGGGACAGGGGTGCAGTGAAGGGGGCTGCAGGGATAGGGGTGCAGTGAAGGGGGCTACAGGGACAGGGGTGCAGTGAAGGGGGCTGCAGGGATAGGGGTGCAGTGAAGGGGGCTACAGGGACAGGGGTGCAGTGAAGGGGGCTGCAGGGACAGGGGTGCAGTGAAGGGGGCTGCAGGGATAGGGGTGCAGTGAAGGGGGTGTCTTGGGTTCTAATCCAAATTCCCAGAGACTCACACAAATTTGATAGACCCAATAACAATTTGTAGAGTGCCCTCCCCTCTTCCCCCTTCTGTCCCAAAGGAAGGGATTAGATACAGGGAGAGAGAGGTAAGCACACCTGAATAAATCAATCTCATTGATTTGGAAGTCAAAAGGAAAAGTTTAACAATAACTTAGAAAGGTATCTGAGGTAGGGAAGTTTACAAAGGATAGGGAAGGGAAAATAGCAAAATACAAAAGGCATAAATACAACCCGAGGCATGTGCTGGTGGCTTTGGCTGCCTCGTGGTGTGCTGGTATGCAGGCAGAGATGTGTGTAGTGTGTGTGTGGTGAGAGAGACAGCGAGGAACAGGAATCCCCTCTGCTTTATAGGACAGGCAGTGGGGGCCAGTGGGCTAACCATCACCTGGTGGTGTGACCCACCCCTGGGGAGGGGTCAAGACCCCTAGGGTCAGGTTCAGGGTTACTCCCCCAGGAGTGTTAACCCTATACATTCCACCCCTTGGTTAGACCACTTCCACCTTCCTACGAACAGTCTTCTTCTCCAAAGATGGGAAAAAGTGTCCATGGGTTAAGAGTTCTTGAAGTCCTTCTCGGTCCCCGGCTGTATCCCAAGGCTCTCTGCTTCTCCGGTCCAGTGCAGGTTGGTGAGGTGTGAGCAGAACAGGAACATGGAAGAAGAGTCAGTGAAACAGGAACAGTTCTTGTGGGACCTCAGGAAAGAGTCTTTTCCCTCCATGAAGAAAGCATCAGGAACAGTCTCTTGGTGTCTGGCACCAGGGGAACAGGTGTAGGTGAGATGGCTGTAGACATCCTCTGGAGGGAGATCGGGAACAGTCTCTCACTGCAGGGCATCAGTGATGGATCAGGTGCAGGGTTCTGTCGGACGCCTCATTGTGATGTGATGCTGTAGAACTTCTCTGGATAGCTGCTGGTGGGGTGCAGGTTCTGTTGCATGTGTTGTGGTGAGGGTGTAACTAGGAAAAACAACTTACAACCCCTTATGAACTCTAATACAAGTATTACACAACTATGATACAACTATAATACAAGCTAACATGGAATACATGGAATCAACTCTGAGCTTTTAAACCTTTTCAGCCAAAGTGAGGTTTCTCTGGGGCACACACTCAATAGTGCCTGTTTCAAGCATTACCCAGTATGTGTAACCAGGACCCTCTGCAGATACCACCCCTTTGATAGGTTTTCCCCCACCAGGGGCAGGAGCAACCCACACAGTCTTTCCCAGTAGCTTCCTTTCACAGACTACAGGAACTCCATCTCCCTCAGCTATGGGCAGTAGGGCAGACTGAGCAGGACCAGCTCTGTTGACTGATCCCCTGTTGTTCACCAGCCAAGTGGCTTCTGCAAGGTGCTTCTCCCAGTTTCTGAGAGTTCCACCTCCCATAGCCTTCAGGGTGGTTTTCAGCAGGTCATTGTGATGCTCAATCTTCCCTGCAGCTTGTGGATACTATGGGATGTGGCAAACCCATTCTATCCACAAGCTGCAGGGAAGCTCTCCTCCCCTTGGGAACGCTGCTGTGCTCTGCTGCTGCTCCCAGCCAGGACACTGTGAGGGCAGAGAAGCACAGCATCGTTAGGGCCACCAAGATGCTCAGAGGGCTGCAGCAGCTCTGCTGTGAGGACAGGCTCCGAGAGCTGGGGCTCTGCAGCCTGGAGAAGAGAAGGAATGGAGGAAACCTTACAGTGGCCTTGCAGTGTCTGAAGGGAGCCCACAGGAAGGCTGGAGAGGGACTACTGACAGGGTCCTGCAATGACAGGACGAGGGGGAATGGGTTTGGATGGCAGAGGGGAGATTCAGACGAGGTGTTAGGGGGACGTTCTTTCCAGTGAGGGTGGTGAGACACTGGCACAGGCTGCCCAGGGAGGCTGTGGCTGCTTTCTCCCTGGAGGTGTTCCAGGCCAGGCTGGATGAGGCCTTGAACAACCTGCTCTAGAGGGAGGTGTCCCTGCCTACGGTGGGAGGCTGGAGCTGGATGATCCTTGCGGTCCCTTCCACCCTGGACCATTCTATGATTCCATGGTTAAGCTGCTGCTTGGCAGCAGGCTGGCTGTGAAAGCCCTAACTCCCTCAGCTTGCCCTCACAGCAGGACTTCTTCATGCCTCTGACCATCTTTGTGGCCTCCTCTGGATGCACTCCAGCAAATCCACGTCCTCCTTTTGCTGGGGGATTCAGAACTGGCTGTGGTGCTCCAGATAGGCTCTTGCCAGAGCAGAGCAGAGCAGAGCAGAGGGGCAGAATCAACCCCATCACCCTGCAGGTCACAGCTCTGTTGATGCAGAACAGGGTTCCTGAAGTTTGGCACTGAAATCAGCTTCCCAAGGCCTTCAGTAGCACTTGGAAGGGGATTACAGGGGCTGGTGTGCAGTGGAGGGGGGTGCAGGGATAGGGGTGCAGTGAAGGGGGCTACAGGGCCAGGGGTGCAGTGAAGAGAGCTACAGGGACAGGGGTGCAGTGGACTACAGGGACAGGGGTGCAGTGAAGGGGGCTACAGGGCTGATGTGCAGTGGGATTCTTCATCTATTTCAGTCCTGCTGGCCTTAGCTCCTGCCACTAAAGGCTCCTTCAATGTGAGGAACACTAAAGGAGCCAATGAGAAGCCTTTGTGAATTGACATCTGCTCTGGGATCCAAACATTTGCCTTAGCACCACTTTAAGTAGGGCTGCAATATTCTGCTGCAACTTCACAGAAGAGAAAAACCTCCTCCCTAAGAGTGTGGCTGTGCTGCCTGCTGGACTGGCGTGGCCTGCATGGAGGGCTCCAGCTGGACACCTGAACCATGACTCTCATTTTCACGGAGCTGCTTTTGTGTCTACACAAGTAAACTCCACCTAGACTAAAGGAGATTTTCAGGCTGGGCTCCTCCTTTAGCTGAGCAGACAAAGCCCAGGCCAATTGAGTTGATTTAATGTTTCCAACATGATCTTAGTCCTCTGCTGTTCTGCACAGCTGAATGTCTTCAGACAGTCTGGGTGGGGAAGTGAAGAAGAGTAAAGAGAATTCAGGATGCGAGTGTTGGGGCTGTTCAGTCTGTAGAAGAGAAGGCTCCAGGGAGACCTTAGAGCAGCCTTCCAGTACCTCAAGTGGGCTACAAAAGAGATGAGGAGGAACTTTTGAGAAGGGCTTGGAGGGATAGGATGAAAGGAAAGGGAATGGATTGAAGCTCGAGGAGGAGAGATTCAGATTGAAGATCAGGGAGAAATTCTTTCCAATGGGGGTGAGGAGACACTGAAACAGGTTGCCCAGGGAGGTTTTCAAGGCCAGGCTGGATGAGCCCCTGAGCACCCTGGGCTAGTGGGAAGTGTCCCTGCCCATAGCAGGGGGCTGGAACTGGCTGATCTTCGTGGTTCTTTCCAACCCAAACCATTCCATGAGTCTATGAATACAGATATAGAGGAGCCCAGAGTGGGAGGAGGCTTTACACAAAATCAAGCTACCTGTAACTGTGCATTAAGAGGTTCAGTCACATCAATCCACAGGGAAGGAGCAGAAACACAGAACTGTCAGGGCTGGAAGGGACCTTGAGGAGCAGCCAGTTCCAACCCCCCTGCCATGGCCAGGGACACCCTACCCTAGAGCAGGCTGCCCACAGCCTCAGCCAGCCTGGCCTCAAACACCTCCAGCCATGGGGCCTCAACCACCTCCCTGGGCAACCTGTGCCAGTCTTTCACCAGCCTCATGCTGAAGAACTTCTTCCTAACCTCTAATCTCAGTCTGCCCTCCTCTAGTTTGGATCCATTCCCCCCAGTCCTATCACTACCTGACACCCTAAAAAGTCTCTCCCCAGCTTTCTTGTAGCTCACTTCAGACACTGAAAGGCCACAAGAAGGTCTGCTGGGAGCCTCCTCTTCACCAGACTGCACAACCTCAACTCTCTCAGCCTGTCCCCATGGCAGAGCAGTTCCAGCCCTCTGCTCATCCTCATAGCTCTTCTCTGGACACTTTCCAGCCCCTCCAGACCTTTATGTCTTTCCCTGAAGAGCACAGAGAAGAAAAAGGGATCTGCAACTGCTGTGCAGTATTCACCACTGAGTCAGAAGATTTCTGCACTCCAAGCAGTGGTATAAACCCAGCACCTACTCTTTGATCAAGTGTCCATGTGCTGCCTGTGCACACACACCGCTGTCACCGGCAGAGCTGATGGATCCATCAGAGCAACTCCCCCAAACTAGTTTGGAGAAAGAACAGCATGAACTGCTGAGTCATGGAAACCAGGCCAAGGGAAACTGCCTGGCTCCTGGCACAGGCAGGCTTGGCAAGGACAGCAAAACCCCCAGGGGTCAACTCCCGGCAGTCTTTTACAAGGCCACGTGGTGGAAGGTGCAGATTATACCTAGAATACATCTGCATCCCGTGCCCTAAACACCTGCCCAGCACCCACCTTGGCGCCCCCCATTCTCCCTCCCCGGTGGAAGAAGCTGGGAGAGCAGACAACAGCCTCAGCGCCTCTCAGGCCATCGCAGGCACCGCATCTGGCCTCGTGTCGCAGCCTGCTTTGTTCGTGGCAAGCACAGGTCAGGGACGCTGGGCACCTGCATCTCCCGGTTTGGAGCTGCCACTCGGGTCGGTGCTAGGGTTGTTTTATCTGTTGCTACTGGGCAAAGACACTCATCAAAGTGCTTAAACCCCGCCCGACTTGTTAGTCTGCTGCTGCTGCTGCTGCTGCCGCCTTTGTTTCGCTCGCTACTCGTTTGCCTTGCCTGCCTCTGCCACCACGCTCTGCACTGCGCCTAACCGGGGACTCGCCCTCCCTGCGAGCGGCAGCCCTGACCCTGCCTGTCTCCTGCGCTGAGCCGAGGGACTGACAGGGCTTGCTCTTAGGCTGCGATCCAGCTGCCCGCCGGAGCTCAGCCGAGCGACCTGCGAAACGGAGCCCAGGACTGCTGCAGAGCTCTGCAGTAGCTCTGTTTTATGGCAGCGCTGGCTGCAGGCAGGGGGGCTCCATCAGCCCTGCACACCCCGTGCTGGCACAAGCCACGGTCTCTGCTACAAGAGCAGGCACAGGCATAACCAGAGGCAGGGCTATGGCAGTTAGGCCTTGGAGTTCATTAACAGAGGCACTTTCCCACTCTTCAACTGATGGTTAAAGTTTGTCTTTTAACTTCCAAATTGAAGCAAGACTTTTTGGGGTGTTTTAGCCCTTTTTTTCCTCCCTGCAGAGGAGGCTGTGAAGATGCTCAGAGGGCTGGAGAGAGTTGGGGGACAGGCTGGGAGAGTTGGGGCTGTGGAGCCTGGAGAAGAGAAGGCTGCAGGGAGACCACAGAGCTGCATCTCAGTCTGCAAAGGGGACCTGCAGGCAGGCTGGGGAGGGACTGTTCAGAAGGGCCTGTGGGGATAGGACAAGAGGCAATGGTTTGAAAGAGGGGCAGGGCAGAGTTAGGTTGGCCATCAGGAAGAAGTTGTGCACAGTGAGGCTGCTGAAATGCTGGCAGAGGTCACCCAGGGATGTGGTCGAGGGCCCATGCTGAGCTTCTCATCACTCAACACCCCCAAGTCTCTTTCTGCAGGGCTGCTCTCAGTCCACTCTGCACCCAGCCTGCATTAGTGCCTGGCCTTGACGCCACCTGCGTGCACCACCCAGGACACGGCCACCATGCAGTGCCTACAGCACACAGTCACCAAAGCCAGGAGTCAGACAAGTGAGGGACAGGCTGGAGGCAGAGAGATCACTGCACAAGGAACCAGAGCAAAGGCTGGAAATCACTTCCATCAAACATGCACATCAAGTGCCCAGTGCAAACCAAGCCCTGCACGGGAGAGGGAAGAGCACAGGTGCATGAGGCTGGCAGAGCTGTGAGGCACAGAGCAGCCACTCACACCAGTGAGGTTGCCATGCAGCTCTGGAGGAGAGGCACAAAAGTGCCATGCACCCTGAGCACAGGCAGGACTGTGCCGCTGCACCTGGCCCCTGCTGCCGTCTGTGTTCTGCTCCTGGTTTGCCAAAGGACATCTCAGCCGTGGCTGAGGCCCTGCTGCCTGCCCACCCTGCAGCTTGCGGGGGGCTGCTGGGGTCAAAAGATGGACGCTGCCTTGCCAAGGCTGTCCCAGATGTCGCCAAGGAGACCGCAGCTGCCCTGTGACATCACAAAGAGGGGCTCTGCCTGCCAGGCTATAGAAGGGCTCCTGCCAGGGACACATGGCAGTGGGCACCAGTCTGGCATTGCCTTGACAGACTGCAGCCTGGGCCTCTGCCACGTCGCAGGGGCACCGTCAGTCCTGTCACTGGGCACGCACCAAGTCACTGGGGGGGCCACACTGTGGCCACAGCTTAGGAACGCAGAGCACTGCGGCACAGCAGAGACAGTGGCACGGAGCACAGCAGCATCTCCACCATGGCCGTGCTGATGTTGCTGCTGCTGCTGCTGCTGCTGCTGCTGGGCCTGCTCTGGGTCATGCTGCCAGCAAAGCAGCGTCGGGTAGGTGACCTGTGCAGCACACTGCACCGCACTGGAGCTGGATGTGCGGTGGGCTGGGGTGGGCTGCTTTAGCCTGCTACGGCCCTGCCGCCTGCGGGGCTATGGCTGCCCCTGGGGCTAGCAGGAGAGCTTGAGCACAGGAGCTCCTGCAGGCCAGACACGGGGCGGCGGGGGCAAGGCACAGTGCCTCAGCCTCCCTCTGCATCCCTCAGCCTCCCTCTGCATCCCTCAGCCTCCCCCTGCATCCCTCAGCCTCCCCCTGCATCCCTCAGCCTCCCTCTGCAGTGCCTCAGCCTCCCCCTGCATCCCTCAGCCTCCCTCTGCATCCCTCAGCCTCCCCCTGCATCCCTCAGCCTCCCCCTGCATCCCTCAGCCTCCCTCTGCAGTGCCTCAGCCTCCCCCTGCATCCCTCAGCCTCCTCCTCGCCTTCTCTTGCAGACCAGCAGCCGGAGGCGCAGGCCCATGCGGGAGCGGAGAGTGCCGATGCGGGAGCACAGAGCCCCTCTGCGGCTGCCTGGCCCCGGGCAGCCAGCGGCAGCGCCACAGGCACCTGCGGCACTACGCTTGGCTCAGCCTTTCCTCGCATCTTGGCCCCCAGGAGCAGCTTGGCCACCGGTAGCCGCCAGCATCTTCGGCGCTCTGCCGCCCGTGGCAGCTCTCCGGCCCGGGGCAGCCTGCGCCGGCAGCGCCAGGGGCTACCGACAGCAGCCGCACACAGCACTGCGGGGCAGCCCGGGAGGGGCCTCGCCCCTCTACGTGGAGAACGGGGACAGGGACAGGCAGAGGCGGCCACGGACTCCTGTCCCAGTTCGGGTGAGTGCCTGCACAGGTAGGGAGCCCAAGGGAGACGGAGCCCAAGAGTCTCCCTGAGCTCAGGAGCTGCAAGCAGGCAGGTGGCAGGTGCGGGAGGGCACAAGGGAGCCCAGCCCTGGCCAGCTGAGCCTTCACGGCCACGGCCAGCAGCTGCCTGGGCAATGCCTGGCGGCGTTCCAGGGAACCGCTCTCGAGTGGGGGTGGGGGCAAGGCCCGAGTGCAGCCGCTGGCTCTGCGAGCAGCCTGCAGCCACCTGCGGGGTCAGTGCTGCCCTAGGGGCTGGCAGGGGCCCCCGGGCACAGGAGCTCTGCCAGCCTGCACACGGGGAGCCGGGGCAAGGCCCACGCTCACTCAGCCTCTCTCTTCTCTCGCAGGCGTTCAGAGTCACTGGCAGGGTCCGGATCTCAGTGATGCAGGAGCAGAGGGCCCCTGCATGGCAGCCTGGCTCCGGGATGGCAGCAGCACTGCCACGGGGAGCAGCTTAGCCACCAAGAGCTGCCAGCACCTTGCCCAGACTGCCTCCTCACCGGGGTGCAATTCCTGTGGGGAGTCTCTGGGGAAGTGTCACAATGGTCCCTCTACAGCCACCAGCACCAGAGCTGGAAAGCCAGGCCCTTGTCCCGGCCAGCCCAGCAGCCTGCACCGCTCCTCTGCACAGCACAGCTTCCTGTGTCTGGGTAGAGGAGGTGGTCAGGGCTGTGGTTGTGTTGCCTGTGGAGCATCCCAGTGGGTTCAACACAGCCACTCTGTGCCAGGCACCAGAGGAGGACGCAGTGGCTTATGCATTGCTCTCTGCCAGCTGCCCGGAAACACCGCAGCGTGACCCAGGTGAGTGTCCTGAGCCAAGCACCTCCCTGACCAGGGCAGACCTGGCCTGAGTGCCCTGGAGAGCAGCACCCAGGCCAGGAACGCCCCATCCTGGGGAACATCTCCTGTGGGCAGGGGCAGGCAGGAGCTCAGCGCTCACCCACCGCCTGCCAGCCGCTCCCCTGCAGCTCTCCTTCTTCCACAGGCACTGCTCAGCACCAGCACAGACAGAAGAGGAAGCGGCGCTCTCTCTTCAGGAGGATGGGCAAGGATCTGCGCAGGCTCTTCTCCAGGAGCAGGAAGAAGAGGGCAGAGTGCCGCCGTGGAAGGCCTGGATAGGCCAAAATACATATCCTTAGTAGCATAGAAGCATAGATAAAAACATAGAAGCATAGATAGAAACATAGAAACATAGATAGAAGTGTAAATAGAAGCCTAGAAATAAGCATAGAAGCATAAATGGAAATATAGACAGAAACACAGAAGTATAGATAGAGGCACAGATAGAAGCATAGCAGCATAGATAGAAGCTTAGATAGAAACATAGCAGCATAGACAGAAGAATAGACAGAAACATAGAAGCATAGACAGGAGCATAGAAGCATAGATATAAGCATAAAAGCATAGACAGAAGCATAAACAGAAGCAGAGAAGCACAGAAAGCAGAGAAAGAAGCAGAGAAAGAAGCAGGGAAGCATGGATAGAAGCATGGAAGCAGAGAAGCATGGATAGAAGCATGGAAGCAGAGAAGCAAGCAGGTTGGAGAGACGTCCAAGAGCATCCAGTCCAACCTATCACCCAGCACTATCCAATCCACTGCACATGTTTTTCTGCTCTCCTTCTCTTCTAGGGACAAGCACCCAGGGCAGGGCACACAGGAACACATCCAGGTGAGTCTTGAAAGCTTCCAGAGAAGGAGACTCCACAACGTCTGTGGGCAGCCTGCTTCAGGCCTCCAGCACCCTCACAGCAAAGAGCTTTCTTGTTGCTCTGAGGTGAACTGAACAAGCAGCAAAGCCCTGCCACACCACCACCACTGCATGGAAGGCCACCATGGGGCTCCCACTCTATTGTCCCCTGCTTATGCCTGTTTATGCTTTTGGATTGCAAATACTGAGACTCTTAATGAGTAAACTAACTCTCTACTCAAGTTTGTGACAGCTTATGCAACAACAGAACCAGTCAGGGCTGGAAGGGACCAGCCAGTTCTGACTCCCCTGCCGTGCCCAGGGACAGCCTACCCGAGAGCAGGCTGCCCACAGCCTCAGCCAGCCTGGCCTCAAACACCTCCAGCCATGGGGCCTCAACCACCTCCCTGGGCAACCCCTGCCAGCCTCTCACCACTCTCATCACCAACAACTTCCTCCTCACCTCCAGCCTGACCTACCCCCCTCCAGCTTTGCTCCAGCTCATGCTTAACCTGCAGTTTGTGCTGCAGGACTCTCCAGTTATAAACACTTTCTAAAAGCCTTTCCTCAGTCATTTACATTCAATCTGAGTGCATAGATACATTCTGCCTCCGTTCTAGTTTAAACTTCCCAGAGCCTCAAATAGAGTTAATAGAACCAATAACAATATACAGGATGCCTTTCCCTCTCCCCCCCCTCCCTTTTTCCAGAGAAAGGGAATTGGATGTAGAGAGGAAAAGGTAAAACACATCCAAATGAAAAATCTCACTTTGATTTGCAAGTTAAAGGAGAAAACTTTAAATAAAAGGTATTGGAGGTAGGGGAGTTACAAAGGGGTATAGGGAAGGGAAAACAAGATCCAAAATAGGTATGTACAGCCAGACTGGTGGCAATGGGTTTGTCCAGCTCGTGCACTGATGGCCACGTGTGTGCTGGTTTGAGCCTAGCTGGGATATTCTGGTGGGAAGAATTAGATGCTGAGCTGTGCAGAGGAAACAGTGGTGATGTCTGCTGCACTCATAGGCTTGCTGAGATGGAGAAGAACACAAACATAGCTAAGAGAGTTGCTCTCTGGCTGTCTCCCCTCTCTCTCTAACCTGCTGTCTGTGTGACTAATCCTGCTTCCTAACCCCCCCGGCCTATTCTCCAAACTCACCTTGAATGTAAGGCAAAGTCTGGGGTAAGATTTCAGCAGGACATGCAGCAATAAAATCGTTTGTGGTGCTGCACTGCTGAGCAGCACAGAATCAATCTGTGTTGGTTTGGGGCTAATTGGAATATTTTAATGAGAGAAATTAGATGATAGGCTGTGAAGAGGAAACGATGGTGATGGCTACTTCAGTCATAGCTTTGCTGAGATGTATGCAACCAAGGACACAAACGTAGCTGAGAGAGTCTGTCGGAGTCTGTTTCTCTTCTAGCTGGATCTGCGTAACCCAAGTAACGCTTCTGCTTCTCAGGCTGAGACTGGGCAGGTTGACATTGGACATTAGGGAAAGGTTTTTCACGGAGAGAGTGGCCAGGGACTGGAATGAGCTGCCCAGGGAGGTGCTGGTTTGGATGTCATGCCGGGGGAGATGTACAGTGGGGTTTAGAATCACAGAATCAGTCAGGGCTGGAGGGGACCACAAGGATCCTCCAGTTCCAACCCCCAGCCAGGGGCAGGGACACCTCCCACTGGATCAGGCTGTCCGGAGCCTCATCCAGCCTGGCCCTCAGCACCTCCGGGGATGAGGCTTCCAAGCCCTCCCTGGGCAGCCCCTGCCAGGCTCTCACCACCCTCACGCTGAAGAGCTTCCTCCTACGGCCCGGTCTGAGTCTCCCCATCTCCAGCTTCGTTCCACTCCCCCCACTCCTCTCACTGCCTGACAGCCTAGAAAGTGCCTCCCCAGCTCCTTGTGCCCCCTCCAGACACTGAACGCACAGGCCATGGGCTGGGCTCGGTGATCCTGAGGGGCTTTTCCCACCTGGATGTTTCTGGGATGCCTTCATCCCTTCGGGGACTTGCACAAGGATGCCTGTGGGCGACTTTGGCACTTGAGCAGTCAGCAAACGGAGAGGGCTAAGCCACAGGATGGCTTTAGCCCACTCAGCCACGGCAGGCAGCGCAGAGCCCTGCGGACAGCCGAGAGCAGGATTTACTCACGGGGCGGCGGAGCAGGTTGGGGTCGCTCCCTGCGGCTCCTCTGCGGCAGCCTCTGCCCTCTGCAAGCTCTAATCCAGGCTGGGATCCAGGCGGCACAAATCCCATGGGAACGGCAGCCGCCAGAGCCAGTGTGGCCGCCGGACACCGCTGCCGCCGGTCACAGTGCGCAGCTCCGGCGGGGGGCACCGCCTGGGCAGCGCAGGCACAGCCGCACCGCCGCCGGCCAGGGCCTGCCCACAGCGGCAGCCTGCGGCACAGGCAGGCTCGGCCCCGCTCGGGGCAGGCAGCCGGGAGGCAGAGCGCCCGGGCCGGGGCGGGAAAGCTCTGCGGTGGGTCGGGCCGGTCCCAATGGGCTTCACGGCCCTGCGCACGCGTCCTGCTCGCCCCGTGTGAGGCTTCTCCAGCTCGATGCCAGCGCACGGTGGGCGCGAAGCAGGCGGCGCGGCCCAGCGCCGGCCCTGCCGCCAGGCAGCAGCTGTGGGAGCGGCGGGAAAAGGCCTTTGGCGCTTCCCGCCCGAGCCCGCGGCGGGCGGGAGCAGGGGAAGCAGTTTGGCGCCGTCGCCTTCCCCCTGGCGGAGCGGAGCGTGGCGAGGGAGTGTGGAGCGCCCCACGGCAGCACTTATGCTGTTCAGGGCCAGGCTGCAGGAGGCCTTGAGCAGCCTGTGCTGGAGGGAGGTGCCCCTGCCCCCCTGGCAGAGGCCTTGCAGCCAGATGGCCTTTAGGGTCCCTTCCAGCCAAGGCTTCTGAACGGGAACGGTGGCAGTGTCTGTGCCGTGCAGGAGGAGCAGCCTGTGAACGTGTCTGGCATCACAGCGGGGCCAGCATGCAAACTTTGCCACACTGTAAAGTGACCTTTGGGAGCAGCTCCTCTTACAGCTAAGAAAGCATAAGGGTACAGGTGAGAGCTGCAGACACAGAGAAAGAAGCACAGAGGCAGAGGTGCAGTTTCAGGAGGGGTTTAAGGTGCTTCAGATAACAAATGGCTCTGCACCTGGCGTTCAGGTGACTAACAGCCCAGATCAGAAACGAGGCTGGAGTGTGTAAGCCTGGCTTCAGTGGCGCTCAGCTACTGCAGTCAGAGCAGCAGAGCACCTCTGGCTCTCCAGAGCTGGGTAGGGCTGCAGTGTCCTGCGTGTGGGAAGGAGGGACAAGCATCAAGCCTGCACTGAGAATCAGGATCAGGTTGGAAAAGACCTTTAGGGTCGTTAAGTCCAACTGTAACCCAACCAGCATGGCCACTAAACCATGTCCCCAAGTGCCATGGCCACCTGTGTCCTGAACACCCCTGGGGTGGGGACTCCCCCACCTCCCTGGGCAGCCTGTGCCCACCCCTGACCACTCTTGCAGCAAAGGCGTTTTTTCCCCTCTCCAACCTAACCCTCCCCGGGCACAAGTTCAGGCCTCTTGTCCAGTCCTTAGTTCCCTGGGAGAAGAGCCAGCGCTGGCCTCGCAGCAGCCTCCCAGGACAGAGCCTGTGCTTCCCGTGCCAGCTGGCACCGAGAGGGAGCACCCAGCAGCCCGGTGACACCTGGGCAGAACACGTGTCCAGCCTTCCTCTCTTCTCCACACTCTTCCTCTTCCCTGCAGGGGCCAGCTGGAGCCCTGTGCTCAGCAGTGTTCCCCAGGGCTCAGCACTGGCTCCAGTCCTGGTCAGCATCATCATCAGTGACTCTGGACAGAGTGGGCTCTCCAGTTTGCTGGTGATACCAAAGCGGGAGGGTGGCTGTCACCTGTCAGGCTGTGCTGCCCTCCAGTGAGACCTGGGTAGGCTGAGAGTGGGCAGAGGGGAACCTGATGAGGTTCAGCGAGGACAAGGGCAGAGTCCTGCAGCTGGGCAGGAACGAGAGAAGACAGCAGTAGAGGATGGGGGGGACCTGCTGGAGAGCAGCTCCCAGGAGAGAGACCTTGGGGTGCTGCTGGGCAGCAGGTTCTGCATGGGGCAGCAATGTGCTCTTGTGGGGCATGAAGAAGAGTGTGACCAGCAGGTCAAGGGAGGTTCTTCTCCTCTACTCTGCCCTGCTGAGACTGCATCTGGAGCATTGTGTCCAGTTCAGGGCTTTCCACGTCAAAGCAGAGTCCAACAGGGCTATGATGAAGGGGCTGGAATGTGTCTGATGAGGGAAGGCTGAGAGGCCTGGGGCTGTTTCTGCCAGAGAACAGAAAGCTGAGAGGGCTCTGAGCAATGTCTGTCAATAGCTGAGGGGTGGGTGCCAGGGGGAAGGTGCCAGGCTCTGTTTGGTGGTGCCCAGTGACAGGACAAGGCACAACAGGCACAACCTGGAGCCCAGGAGGTTGCAGCTCAGCATGAGGAGAAACTTCTTTGATGTGAGGTGCTGGAGGCCTGGAGCAGGCTGCCCAGAGAGGCTGTGGAGTCTCCTGCTCTGGAGACTTCCCAAGCCCCCCTGGCTGTGCTCCTGTGCAGACTGGCCTGGGCACTCCTGGGGAGGGTAGGACTGAGTGAGCTCTGGAAGTCCCTTCCAAGCCCTGGCACTCTGTGGCTCTGTGCTCTCTCTTTGTGCTGTGCAAGCCCACAGCAGGACTCGGTGCAGCTGATAAGAATGACAGCAAAAGCCACCTTTGCTCTGGGTCAGAAGGAAGGCAGCCTGAGAAGCTTCTGGCTAAGGTCCATCCTACATGGAAGGAGCAGTTTCAGTGCTCTGAATGAACGCCTGCATGCAGTCATCCTGCACTTATTACTGCAGCTACCTACAGGTAGTAAATAAAGTCTAACGTAAAACTTTCTGCAGTTGCTTCCTCCAGCTGAGAAAAAAATCACACAGCTCAAGACTGAGCTTTAGCTGGCTGGGAAGGGAGGTGAGGTGACAACTGAATCACTGCTCTACCCATCAGCTTCCCCAGCTCCCGTGGGGGGAGATCTGATGGTGAATAATTAGATCCCTGCTCTGCTCCTGAAGCCTGTCACAGCCACTGGAGCCAGGTTTGTCCTGGATACTGCAGACACAGAGCCCTGTCCGACCTGGCCCTGAGGGTTCCCAGGGATGGGGTTTCTACACCTCCCTGGGCAACCCGGGCCAGGGTTTCACCACCCTCTTGGTAAACAAATGCCCAACTCTGTCTGCTGACTGCAGCTAACCTGAGGCAGTGTGGCCTGGATGATCAAGGAGTGGGATGGACTGGGAACTGGTGAAGGGGAGAAGCCAGAGAGCTGTGGTCAATGGGATGGAGTCTGGTTGGAGGCCTGTAAGTAATGGAGCCCCTCAGGGGTCGGTACTGGCACCAGTTCTGTTCAATATATCCACCAGTGGCCTGGCTGAGGGCACAGGGTGCACTGTCAGCAAATCTGCTGATGGCACCAAGCTGGGTGCAGTGGCTGAGACACCAGAGAGTTGTGCTCCCATCCAGAGAGGCTTGGAGAGGCTGAGAGGTGGGCAGGGAGAAATGGAATGAAGTAAGATAGGGGCAAGCCCAGGGATCAGCGTAGGTTGGGGACTGATCTGCTGGAGAGCAGTGGAGGGGAAAAGGCCCTGGGGGTCCTGGTGGGTGGGAGGGTGCCCATGAGCCAGCAATGTGCTCTGTGGCCAGGAGGGCCAGTGCCATTCTGGGGTGGATTAGAAGGACTGTGGTGAGTAGGTCGAGAGAGGTTCTCCTGCCTCTCTGCTCTGCCCTGCTGAGGCTGTGTCTGGAGCACTGTGTCCAGTTCTGTGCTCCCCAGTTCAAGAAGCACCTCAGGGAACTGCTTGGGAGAGTCCAGCACAGAGCCACAAAGATGCTGAAGGCAGCAGAACATCTTCCTCAGGAGGAATGCCTGAAGCAGCTTGGAGAGGAGCAGCCTGAGGCATCCCTCAGTCAGGTTTGTAAGATGTGCAGGTGAGTGCCAGGAGGCTGCAGCCAGGCTCTGCTGGGTGATGCCCATGGCAGGACAAGGAAGCTGAGGCATAGGAAGTGCCATGGAAACATGAGGAGGATTTTTTTGCCTGTGAGTGTGGCAGAAGCCTGGCACAGGCTGCCCAGGGGGGCTGTGGAGTCTCCCTCTCTGGAGATACTCAAGACCTGCCTGGATGTGTTCCTCTGTGATCTGCTCTGGGTGATCCTGCTCTGGCAGGGGGTTGGACTGGATGAGCTTTGGAGGTCCCTTCCAGCCCCTGACATTCTGTGAGTGAGCAAATGACAAACAGAGCTGGGCCCAGAATATCCTGAGGCTCTGCCATGCACACCTTGTGCTCTTGCTCATGGCTGAAGAGTGATGCTCCCTTTCTTCCAGTCCTCTTGCAGAGCTGCAGACTCCCATGGGCAGGTTGGGCACAGCTTATGTAAGTGGCCGTAGGATATGTTTGGTAGCACACAGAGACACCTTGCACCTTACAGACTGCCTTGGTTCTAGTTTAAATTTCCCAGAGGCTCAAATATAGTTAATGGAACCAATAACAAGGCATAGGATGCCCTTCCCTCTTCCTCCTTCTTTCCCAAAGGAAAGGCATTAGATGCAGAGAGAGGAAAGGTAAGCACAGCCAAGTAAATCATCTCACTGCCATTTGGGAGTTAAAAGAAGTGTAGCAGTAAGGAAAAGGTGTTTGAGGTAGGGAAGTTACAAGAGGTATAGGGAAGGGAGAAGAAGGCCAGGGTCAAGAGCGCTCCCCCAGGAAGGTTAAGCCTTTACACAGACTGAAGTGAGTATCTGGCCCTAGGCAGCCTGCTCTGGCTGGGGGCGTCCTTGCTGCCTGCAGGGGGTTGCACAGGATGCCCTTGGAGGCTCCTTCCACCCAGTGCCATCTGTGACTATGTAAACGTTTGATCAACATGCCCTGCACTGCAGCAGGATGCAGGTGCAGCCCAGGAGCTTCTGCCTGCACTCAGGTGGGCAGTGGGCAGAGATGGGCTATGGCCAAGCAGGACCCTGGAGCAGGATCTTCATTTGTACCATGGGCAAAGAGGAAAGTGAGAGAAGGACTTGAGACCTGTGCTGCTTAGCAGCAGCTGCTTCAGTGGCACTGTGCTGTGCACAGAGCTCAGAGCTGCTTGTCCCAGTGAAGGCTGCACACTGGATGTCCCTGCAGCCAGCTGTTTTCCTTGCTGCCCTCACTCCAGTGCAGCAATGCACTGCACTCTAAAGCAGGTGAATGCAGTGTCTCTGGCTGTCGTGGACTCAGGTGAAACAACTCATTGCTGGCTGGGTCCAGTCAGAGCGGTCCTTGCATAAATTTGGGTTGTTTCCATGGAAACACTGCCGTACTCTATCTAGCACCAGGGGCTGTGCCTGAGCAAAGAGAGTGCTGAGGGAAGTCACAGCACCTTCCTACCCATGGCCCGGCAGGGAGATGCATTTCCAAGTGCCACTGGTGAATTACAGAGTCACAGAGGGATCTCGGTTGGAAGGGACCTCTGAAGCTCATCCAGTCTAACCCCCTGCACTCAGCAGGGGCATCCCCCACTCGAGCAGGCTGCCCACAGCCCTCTCCAGCCTCACCTTCAGTGTCTCCAGGCAGGGGGCCTCAACCACCTCCCTGGGCAACCTGTTGCAGCATTCCAGCAGCCTCCCGGGGCAGAACTCATTGCTCACATCCAGTCTGAACCTGCTCTGCTCTGGTTTGCAGCCCTTGCCCTCGTCCTGTCCCTGCAGGCCTTTGCAAGCAGTCCCTCTGCAGCCTTCTTAACCACTGCACTTCTCTTCCTTTACAGGTGGAGCTCTGGGGGCAGTGCAGTAAATAGCCTCCAGGAGCCTCAGTGGATCTGCCTCCAGCATCAAAGCGATGCAGAGCTGCAGCCCCAGCAGGCTGAGGAGTGCCCATCTGCGACCCAGAAAGAGCTCCCTCCCCTCGCTGAGCAAACCCAATGGCTTCAGACCCCTCAGGCTTTGAGCTCCTGCACCCAGGGCTCACTTAAAACACACTGAATCAGAGATCGTCAAGCACTGCGCAGCACTGCCAAAGCCCCGCCTTGTTCTCTGCATGCTGTAAATCCTTCCGCTGAGGTTCAGCTGCCCAAATTCACCAGCAGCCTTCTCCAGTCAGCCACAGTGCCAATGAGGCTGAGAGCTCCCCTGGCTGTGTCGGTATTGCACACAGAGCTCAGCAGAGCCTGCGAGGACAGCTGGGTGAGTTCCTCCCCACGCTCCAGGTGCCTTACTGCCCCAGCAGCCTCTCGCTGCCTTTCGCGGGACGCAGAGGCAGAGCCAAGAGCTCAGTTTACAAACTCGCTCCTCTGGGCTGAGGGTTGAAATGCCTGAGCCCAGCTGCCTGCCGCGGTCCCTGTTGTGTCACCCCCTCCAAGCCAGGCGCCGCAGGAGCAGGCTGGAGGCTGCCGCGGCGGACGGCGCCGGGCGCGCAGGCGGTTTAACGCAGGAGCAGCGGCGGCGCCGGAGCCTGCCCCGGAGGAGAGCAGCTCTCTGCTGAGCCCAGCCTGGGCAGAGACCAGCCGGGGGCAGAGACCAGAAGCGCCCCACACCCGAACCGGGGCCCGCCAGTGCCTCGAAGGACGTGAGACACGGTGCAGGCTCCGTGCGGGCGTCCAGGCAGCTGCCTGCGAGGAGTCTTGGAGCCTGGCACTCGAAGCTGAGGGTGGCAGAGGCAATGGCTGCACTGGGTGTGAGCAGGTCGGTGGTCTGCTTAACCTAGTGGCTGAACTGAAGGACGAAGTGGAAAGGCTAAGGGCTAAAAGGGAATGTGAAAGGGAGTTGGACCTATGGCACCATGCTCTGCAGACCCTCTTAGCAGAGGGAGGTGGACCAAGAAAGAAGGGAGAATGAACACAGGTGGCTGCCAGAAGGGGCAAGGGAAAACCCTTCGAGCCCCCCTCACCTCCTCAGCTGCCCTTGCACGACAGATATAGGGAGGGCACTAGAGGTTGAGGGTGAGGTGGTTTTGGAGGCAGAAGCATCACCATCTGGGGGGGTGACTAAAGTAAATCAGTTGTCCCCTGGCATCAGAATGAGTACCAAAAGAAAAAGAAGAGGGTGATTGCTCTTGGTGGTTCCCTTCTAAAGGGAACAGAAGGCCCCATATGCCTCCAGACCCCTTCCACAGGAAGCTCTGCTGCCTCCCTGGGCAGCACTAGAGACAAACCAAAGGAGGCTGAGGGTGGTAGGCCAGAGACAGGGCTAAACTCAGCAGCCCAGCTGAAGTGTGTGTACACCAATGCACGCAGTATGGGTAGCAAGAGGAGCTGGAAGCCTTGGTGCAGGAGGAAAACTATGATGTGGCCATCACAGAAACATGGTGGGATGGCTCACACAACTGCAGTGCTCTAAGCAAGGGCTACAGGCTCTTCAGGAGAGACAGGCAAGGGAGGAGGGCTGGAGGAGTGGCCCTGCACATTAGGGATGCTCTGATTGTCATGGGGGTAGAGATTAAGGAGGATCAAATTGAGTCCCTACGGGTGAGAGTTAAGGCGAAGGCCAACAAGGCTGATATCCTGGTTGGAGTCTGTTACAGACCACCCAACCAGGAAGAAGAGGTTAATTTGTTACTCTTTAAGCAACTGGAGGCTGCCTCAAGATCACCTGCCCTTGTTCTGGTAGGCGACTTTAACCTGCCAGACATCTGCTGGGTCTTAAACACTGCAGAGAAGAGGCAGCCTAGAAGGTTCCTAGAGTGTGTTGAGGAAAACTTCTTATCCCAGCTATTACATGAGCCTATGAGGGGAGCAGCCCTGCTTGACCTGCTGCTCACAAATAGAGAGGGGCTGGTGGGGGATGTGGTGGTTGGAGGCTGCCTGGGGTCCAGTGACCATGAAATGATAGAGTGAAACCAGGAGGGCATCAACAGAACCTCCACACTGCACTGCCCAAGGGCAGACTTCAGCCTAGTTAAGGAATTAACTCGGAAAGTTCCTTGGGAAAGAGCCCTTAGAAACACAGGGGCCCAGGCAGGAGCTGCTTCAAGAGAGAGCTCCTGCAGGTGCAGAAGCAGCTGTGCCACTGTGCAGGAAGGTAGCCGAGGAGGGAGGCAGCCAGACTGGATGGGCAGGGAGCTGCTGAAGGGACTAAAGACAGAGGAGAGGGTGTATCACCTTTGGAAAAGAGGGGAGGTGTCCCAGAAAGAGTTCAAGGATGCTGCTAGGTCTTGTAGGAAAAAATGAGAGAGGCAAAAGCCCATTTGGAGCTCAGGCTGCCACTGCTGGTAAGGAGAATCAAAAATGCTTCTCTAAGTATCTCAGTGGCAAGAGAAGGGCCAGGGACAACCTCCAGTCCTTATTAGATAGAGAGGGGAATAGAGTGACAAAGGATGAGGAAAAGGCAGAGGTGCTTAACACCTTCTTTGCCTCAAGCTTCAACAGTGGGACAGGTTGTCTCCAGGGCAAGTGGCCTCCTGAGCTGGCAGATGGAGGCAGGGACCAGTACAGTCCCCCTGTAATCCATGAGGCAGCAGTAAGGGACCTGCTGAGCCACTTGGATCCTCACAAGTCCATGGGACCAGATGGGATCCACCCTAGGGTGCTGAGAGAGCTGGCAGCTGAGCTGGCCAAGCCACTCTCCATCATTTATCATCAGTCCTGGCTCACTGGAGAGGTCCCCAGAGACTGGGAGCTGCCAATGTGATCCCACCCACAAGAAGGGCCAGAAGGAGGAACTGGGAAATTCCAGAGCTGTCAGCCTGACCTCAGTGCCAGGCAAGGGCATGGAACAGGGCATCCTGAGTGCCATCACACAGCATGGCCAAGGGATCAAGCCCAGCCAGCAGGGGTTTAGGAAGGGCAGGTCCTGCCTGACCAACCTGAGCTCCTTTTGTGATCAGGTTCCTGCCTGGTGCATGTGGGGCAGGTGTGGATGGAGTCTGCCTGGACTGCAGCAAAGCCTTTGGCACTGCCTGCCACAAGCAGCTCCTGGCACAGCTGCAGCTCCTGGCTTGGACAGATTCACTCTGGCATGGGTCAAGAACTGGCTGGAGGGCAGGGCCCAGAGAGTGGTGGTGAATGGTGCCACATCCAGCTGGCAGCTGGCACTGGTGGTGTGCCCCAGGGATCAGTGCTGGGCACAGTCCTGTTCAATGTCTTTATTGATGATCTGGAGCAGGAGATTGAGTCCAGCAGCAGTGAGTTTGCAGATGACACCAAGCTAGGAGCAGCTGTGGAGCTGCTGGAGGGTAGGAGAGCCCTGCAGAGGGACCTGGCCAGGCTGCATGGGTGGGCAGAGGCCAAGGGGATGAGACTGAACAAGGCCAAGTGCAGGGTTCTGCACTTTGGCCACAACAACCCCAAGCAGCACTACAGGCTGGGGCCAGAGTGGCTGAGAGCAGGCAGGCAGAGAGGGAGCTGGGGGTGCTGGGAGAGAGGAGCTGCAGAGGAGGCAGCAGTGCCCAGGTGGGCAGCAGAGCCAATGGCATCCTGGGCTGGCTCAGGAGCAGTGTGGGCAGCAGGACAAGGGAGGTTCTTCTGCCCCTGTGCTCAGCTCTGCTCAGGCCACCCCTGGAGTGCTGTGTCCAGTGTTGGGCTCCTCAGTTCCAGAGAGATGTTGAGGTGCTGGAAGGTGTGGAGAGAAGGGCAGCAAGGCTGGGGAGGGGCCTGGAGCACAGCCCTGTGAGGAGAGGCTGAGGGAGCTGGGGGGGTGCAGCCTGCAGCAGAGGAGGCTCAGGGCAGAGCTCATTGCTGCCTGCAGCTGCCTGCAGGGAGGCTGTAGCCAGGTGGGGTTGGGCTCTGCTGCCAGGCAAGCAGCAACAGAAGAAGGGGACACAGCCTCAAGCTGTGCCAGGGCAGGTCTAGGCTGGATGTTAGGAGGAAGTTCCTGGCAGAGAGAGTGATTGGCACTGGAATGGGCTGCCCAGGGAGGTGGTGGAGTGGCTGTGGCTGGAGGTGTTGCAGCCAAGCCTGGCTGGGGCACTTAGTGCCATGGTCTGGTTGGTTGGGCAGGGCTGGGTGCTAGGTTGGCCTGGATGAGCTTGGAGCTCTCTTCCTACCTGCCTGATTCTATGATCTGCCAGCTCTTGCACCCTGGGGTGCAGCACATCTGGCCCCATGGCCTTGTGTGGGTCTGAGTGCTGTAGCAGATCCCTGACCACTGCCTCATGTATTGTGGTGACTTCATTCTGGCTCTCCTCCCTGACCCCAGTTCCCGTGGCTGGGTGTGCTGGGAGCTGCTGTACCCAGTGCTCAAAGACTGAGGCACAGTTGGCACTGAGCAGCTCAGCCTTATCCTCATCCTTAGGCATTGTTGCCCCTCTGCGTCCTCTAAAGGATGGAGATTCTCCCACTCCTCCTTTTGTTGTTAATGAGGTTGTAGACGCATTTCTTTTTATCCTTAATGGTTGTAGCTAGGTTGAGCTCCTGCTGTGCCTTGGCTCTCCTAATCTTCTCCCTGAATAGCTTCACTACAGTGTTATAGCCCCCATGAGAGGTCTGTGTCCTCTTCCAAAAGCCAGAGACCCTCCTGTTCTTGAGCTTCAGCCACCGGTCCTTATCCAGCCAGGCCAAAGCCTTCCCCACCCACTTGTTTTTTGGTACATGTGGACAGCTGCTCCTGTGCCTTCCAGGCTTCTCTCTTGAAATGTGTGCAGCCTCCCTGGACTCCTGTAGCTTTCAGGGTGGTCTCCCAAGGGACTTTGCCAATCAGTCTCCTGAACAGGCCAAAGTTTGCCCTCTGGAAGCCCAAGGTGGCAGTTTTGACAAGGGCCTTGAGGGTTGGTGCCAAAGTGCCCAGCAGCCAGCACTGGTGTCTGGCAGCCCACAGCCAGCTGTGTGCTGGCTGCAGCACAGCCAATCTGCTCTGCTCAGCCCTCACCTGCAGCACTGCCTCCAGATCTGGGGCTCCAGCACAAGAAGGACCTGGAGCTGCTGGAGAGGGTCCAGAGGAGTGATCAGAGGGCTGGAGAACCTCTGCTGTGGGGACATGCTGGGAGAGTTGGGGCTGTTGAGCCTGGAGAAGAGAAGGCTCCAGGGAGACCTCAGAGTAGCCTTCCAGTACCTGAAGGGGCTCCAGGAGAGCTGGGGAGAGACTTTTGGACAAGGGCTGGGAGTGACAGGATGAGGGACAATGGCCTTGAGCTGGGAGAGGGGAGACTGAGACTGAGATGAATAAGAGATTCTTTAGTGTGAGAGTGGTGAGACCTTGAGGCCTTGAGGAACCTGGGCTGGTGGGAGGTGTCCCTGCCTGTGGCAGAGGGGTTGGAACTAGATCATCTAAATACTGTCCTGTCCCACCCAACCCATTCTAAGAGTCTATGAGTCTTAAACAGTCCCAACAGGAAAAAGCTGTCACACTCTGGATTGTCCCTGCTGTGTCCCTGGTCCTGCTTCCTTTAGTTTGGGGGAAAGGAGTGCAGATAACGTCAGTAAAAAGGGAGAGAGTGACTCTTACCCGTGTGGAATGGCAGGTGTTGGGCAGAAGATGCTGTGAAAGGAATTATCATGGTGTAATCACTTTGGTTTCTTCATGCTGCAGCACAGGGCCCTGCACAGAATGGGATGTTGGGGAAGTCAAACAGCCAAATGTGGCATTCACACACAGCTTGTTATGAGGCCAAGCAGCTCATTTCCAGTGGAGCCTTGCAAGACCTCATTGCTCACTACAACTACCTGCAGGGAGGCTGTAGCCAGCTGGGGTTGGTCTCTGCTGCCAGGCACCCAGTGACAGGACAAGAGGACACAGCCTCAAGCTGTGGCAGGGCAGGTTCAGGCTGGATGTTAGGAAGAAGTTCCTGGCAGAGAGAGTGATTGGCATTGGAATGGGCTGCCCAGGGAGGTGGTGGAGTCCCCATCCCTGGAGGTGTTTAAAAGGAGACAGGGTGAGGCACTTAGTGCCATGGGTTAGCTGATCAGAAGGTGCTAGGTTGGACTGGATAGGTGTTTTCCAACCTGGTTGATTCTGTGAAGAGGAGGAGGAGCAGGGATATCTCTGAGCATGACAAGGGTCACATTTAATGACAGCACAAGTGCTGGAAGACGAATTAGATGTAGTGCTTCACAGATCACAGCTCTTCAGAGGCAGTGTGCAAACACAGCACTCAGCACAGGCGCCTGAGAGCTTCTGCCAGCCTCTCCCGGTGCAGCTGCTGCTGGCCACGCCGAAGGCAAGGTGCAGGAGGAACTGGGTCAGTGCTCTGAGCTGGCCCAACAGCCTCAGTGTGTAACTACTGAATGCTCCACGTTGCAGTTTTAATTGCCTTGCTGTCTTCTGCTTCAGGAGAAAGGAGACCCTGAAGACAGTCAGGCACCTGCTGAAGTCTTACACTGAGGACTGACCAAATGCTGTGAGATTAAATTACCCACACAAGTAGGAGGTCATAGAATCACAGAAGGGGTTGGGTTTGAAGTTGATCTTAAAGATCATCCAGTTCCAAAACCCCTGCCATGGGCTGGGACAGCTTCTCCTAGACCAGGTAGCTTCAGCACCCCCTCCAGCCTGGCCCTGAGCATCTCCAGGCATGCAACCTCCACAGCTTCCCTGGGCAGCCTGCTCCAGCGTCTGTTCCGCGCAGTTCTCGCACGCTCCGGTTGGATCCCAGACCATCCCCTCGGTTTAGGCCAATCAGCGACAGCAGTGCTGGGCAGCCAGGGAGCTCCTGCCCCCCACGGCCCCCGCGGGTCTGAGCTTTCCAGCCCCTTCATGCGCGCAGCTGCCACGGGGCAGGAGCTTTCCGTCGCCTTACCGCACGTCTGAAGCGAGCCCAGGGGTGCTGCCAGGCAGGCATTGCAACAGGTCTGTGCACCAGCCACAGGCCAAGCAGGCTTCTAACCAGAGTGACAGGAACAAAGAACCTTCCAGTTAGAGCAGCATGGCCTGCTCCTCCCTGGTAGTCCCCCAGCCATTCCTCATGTACACTAAGTTATTAAGTGATCCCCATTTGCTTGCCACAGCATCTCACCACCCTCACTTAAATGATGTCTTCCTGGTGTCTGGTAAAAACTCAGCCTCTTCCAGTTTGCAGCCCTTATCCCACATCCTGCCACTCCAAGCCTGTCTCAAAGGCCCACCCCAGCTCTCCTGTAGCCACGTCAAATACTGAAGGCTGCTCTAAGGTCTCCCTGGTGTCTTATCCCCAGGTCCCTGCCTTCATGGCAGAGGTGCTCCAGCACTTGCATCATCTTTGTGGCCTCCTCAAGACCCACTGGAACAGTTCCATGTTCTTCTTATGTTGTGGTCTCCAGAACTGGACAGAGGACTCCAGGTCATGTCCCATCAGAGCAGAGTAGATGAGAATCCTCTCTCTTGACCTCTTGCCCACACTTCTTTTTCCTACTGAACAGGAGCTAAAGGAAATTTTCCTGCCATGCACGAAACTGTAGAGGAATCAACTCTGTTTGCTGCTTGCTCCACTAAATGCAAGTGATGATTGCTACAACCAGTCAACAGCTCTGTCTATCCATGAGCTTCGCTATGCTCACATCTGGGTCAGGCCAATCCTAGGCACACATCCAGGCTGGGTGCAGAGTGGGTTGAGAGTAGCCCTGCAGAAAGAGACTTGGGGGTGTTGGTTGCTGAGCAGCTGCCCAGGAGCCAGCAGAGCCCTCGTGCAGCCCAGGAGGCAGCTGTGTGCTGGCTGCAGCCAGAACAGTGTAGGCAGCAGGGCAAGGGAGGGGATTCTGCTCCTTGGCTCTGCTCTGTTCAGACCCCAGCTTGCATAGACCCCACTTGTGTCCAGTTCTGTCTTCCCCATTGTTAGAAGGACACAGCTGTTGGAGAGAGTGCAGAGGAGGCCACAAAGGAGAGCCAAGGACTGGAGCTGGGGGTGTGCAGACTGCAGAGGAGTGGGCTCCAAGGGGACCTCAGAGCTGCTGCCAGTGCCTGAAGGGATCCTGCAGGAAGGCTGCAGAGAGACTTTTGTTGAGGGTGTCTGGAGACAGGCCAAGGGGGATGGTTTGGAGCTGTGGCAGAGCAGGGTGAGAGTGGAACTGGGGAAGAAGTTTTTCAGTACAAGGGTAATGAGGCTGGCACAGGCTGCCCAGGGAGGCTGTGGCTGCCTCCTGCCTGGGTTTGTTCAAGGCCAGGTTGAATGAGACCTTGAGCAGCTGAGTCTAGCTGAGAAGTGTCCCTGCCAATAGAGGGGATTCTGGAGTAGATGATCTGTGAGGTCCCTTCCAGCCTGAGCTATTCCATGATTTGCAAATGCATTCTCAGGGATGCTGTGGCCATGCTGGGGCTGTGTGTCTGAGTACAGGGCTCCTCTTCTACCTTCTGCCATTCAGAGACTCCTCTGGAGTTTGTCAGGAGAGCACTTGGAGCAAGGACTGGCTCACTGCCTCCTAAAGGTCATTGCATACTCCAGGAGAGGAGTGTGAAGCTTTGCCTTCCTCCCTGCCTCAGCTGTTGCAGCAGCTGCTTTGAGGCTGTTGTACCCTCTGAAGGAAATTCTGTCTCGGCAAGCACCAAGAGGAAAGGAGAGGTCCTACACCACGGTAATGAGCTGAGCAAAAATAAACACACCTCTGGTGTGGCATTCTCCTAACGCTGGGATCTTAGCTGGGGGGAAATGTGGTCAGCACAGGGGGGAGCAGAGGGGAAAACCGAGCTGCAGCCCTGAGCCCTCGGAACACGGCAAGCTGTGCTTGCAGGATGCTGCTTTTATTGTCCAGGGCACTGGCACTGGTTGCATTGGCACAACAAAGGAGGACTCACTCTGACACCTCAGCAAAGATTCTCTTCCCCACTGCCTTTCTGGTGTGCCTGCAGGATCCTGCAGGAAGGCTGCAGAGAGACTTTTGCTGAAGGTGTGTGGAGACAGGCCAAGGGGGAATGGTTTGGAGCTGAGGCAGAGAAGGGTTAGACTGGAGCTGGGGAAGAAGTTCCTCAGTGTGAGAGTGGTGAGAGAATCATAGAATCAGCCAGGCTGGAAGAGAGCTCCAAGCTCAGCCAGCCCAACCTAGCACCCAGCCCTGCCCAACCAACCAGACCATGGCACTAAGGGCCCCAGCCAGGCTTGGCTGCAACACCTCCAGGGACACCCAGAAAAAGAGACAAATCAACACCTCTGTGCCCTGGAAGCTCTCAAAAGCTGATGTTAAACCTTCCCTGATTCCATAAAAGATCTGATTCAGCTCTGGAGGGCAGGGTAGAGAGTCTCCAATTCTCTTTGACGGGGAAATTCTCTTTCTATTTAAGCCATGCTGCCCTCCTGCTTAGGCTTTACATGAATCAGAGAGTCAGAGAACCATAGGATCAACCAGGTTGGAAGAGAGCTCCAAGCTCAGCCAGCCCAACCTAGCACCCAGCCCTGCCCAAGCAACCAGACCATGGCACTAAGTGCCCCAGCCAGGCTTGGCTGCAACACCTCCAGCCACAGCCACTCCACCACCTCCCTGGGCAGCCCATTCCAATGCCAATCACTCTCTCTGACAACAACTTCCTAACAACATCCAGCCTAGACCTGCCCTGGCACAGCTTCAGGCTGTGTCCCCTTCTTCTGGTGCTGCCTGCCTGGCAGCAGAGCCCAACCCCACCTGGCTACAGCCTCCCTGCAGGCAGCTGCAGGCAGCAATGAGCTCTGCCCTGAGCCTCCTCTGCTGCAGGCTGCACCCCCCCAGCTCCCTCAGCCTCTCCTCACAGGGCTCTGCTCCAGGCCCCTCCCCAGCCTTGCTGCCCTTCTCTCAACACCTTCCAGCACCTCAGCATCTCTCTGCAATGGAGGAGCCCAGAACTGGACACAGCACTGCAGGGGTGGCCTGAGCAGTGCTGAGCACAGGGGCACAAGAACCTCCCTTGTCCTGCTGCCCACACTGCTCCTGAGCCAGCCCAGGATGCCATTGGCTCTGCTGCCCACCTGGGCACTGCTGCCTCCTCTTCAGCTTACTAAAGAGAGTCTGAAAAGGTTGCCAAGGAAGGTTGTGGATGCCTCCTGCCTGGGGGTGTTTTAGGCCAGATTGGATGAGGCCTTGAGGAACCGAATCTAGTTGAGAGGTGTCCCTGCCCATGGCAGGGAGGCTTTGAGATTTCTTCCAGCCTGAGCCCTTCTGTCATCTGCCTGTGTGAGTGGCACAATCACAAAGCTTTATTAGTAGCTGATTCTTTCCCCAGCACTATCAGATAGCTGTTTGTGATGGTTTGGGAGTTCCCTGCCCTCCCCCCCCCCGTTTAAGAAAATCACCCAGACTAGACTCAGCCAAGCTGGCAGCTCAGGAGGGAAGCAACAGGTCCAGCTCAGCAGTGTGCAAGCAGGTACACACAAAATGCACACAGTCCCACCCAAGCCAGAAGTCACACAGGAGCACAGTGCTCCTCCCAGGGACGAGCAGAGTCCCCAGCAGGCTCCCGCCCCAAACCCCTTCCCACTCCCTCTTTCCCTCCCTGGAGAAAGAACCAGATCAACCCAGGGATGTCTCACGTGGTGAACCTGGACACCTGAGGGGAGATGGCAAAAAGCCCACAAGGAGGTTAGAGGGCAAAGGGTTGGGTGCATAGAGAGCTAAGGCAGAGGCAGCCCCAGGGAGAAGGAGCAAGCCCAGGTGGGAGCTGAGCAGTGTGTGAGCAGTGAGCGTCACGGCTGGGCTCTGACTAGCAGCAGCGTGAGTGGCACAGGGCACAGCTTGTTCTCTCTCTTCTCACAGCTAAGCATTTCACTGCTCTCAGCAGAAGATTCCACCTAGTCTCAAGCCAGCACACTGTTCCTGCAGAGGAACAGAAGGCACAGAGCTGAGAGGCCAGCTAGAGTCGGCCCTTTATGCTTCAAGGAACCGCGGGAGTCTTCCCTGCAGCTGGCAGCTGGTGCACATCCCGGCACGGGGAGGATGGTCACTTGCCAGCTGTTAGTGCTAAGACAGACGATTCAGTGCTCACTTGATCCAACAGCAGCTGCATTCCAGACCAAAAGGGAGTCCCTTTCTATCCGTGGCTACGTCCTCTAAAAGATGCATGGGGCAAGGCCACATCCCTTATCTACAGCTCCAGCTGAACACTTACAAAGTTGTTTTTCTTCCCATGGCATTGTGATAAATATTATCCTTTAATCATTTATATTGGGTTTATTTAGATCTTTTTTAGCTAGGGTGAGCCTTGCAAAGGAGTTCTCCAAGCCGTCGTGTTCCAAATGTGGCTGCTTTACTCCTCTGGCACTCCTTGCAGGAGGACACCATTTTATGGATAACTGTCTCCACCTAGAGCTTGTTCAGAGTGAGAAAGGCACTCTGAGAGCAGCAGAATTCTGCACACAGTGGCTTTAGAAGGCCACATGACAATCATTTCCCAAGGTGAAACCCAGACTCCATTGTATCACTAAGTAGAGCATCCTGCAAACCATAGCTTGTATTTACAGCATCAGAGAATCCTCTGGGTTGACAAAGCCCTTTCAAAGCACCCAGCCCAGCCAAGGCTGCTCTGCCTGCTGGGGCTGAGCCATGGCCCTCAGCACCACAGCTGTGTGGCTTGGAAACTCCTCCAGGCACGGGGGTCCAACCTCCTCCCTGGGCAGCCTGTGCCAGGCTTGGAGAACTCTTTCAGTCAAGACGTTTCTTCTGATGTCCAACCTAAACTTCCCCTTTGTCGGCTGACCTGGGAGTGGACAAGCTCTGCACGAGCAGCAATGTGCCCTTGTGGCCAAGAAGGCCAATGGGGTCCTGGGGTGTGTTAGGAAGAGAGTCCAGCACATCCTCCCCCTCTGCTCTGCCCTAGTGAGGCCTCACCTGGATTACATCCAGCTCTGGGCTCCCCAGTTCAGGAGGGACAGGGACCTGCTAGAGAGAGTTCAAGGGAGGGCTGCAAGGATGCTGAAGAGGCTGCAGCACTGCCTGAGGAGGAGAGGCTGAGGGACCTGGGGCTGCTTGATCTGATGAGGAGAAGGCTGAGAGGGCTCTGATCAGTGTCTGTGAATAGCTGAGGGCTGGGAGTCAGGGAGGAAGGGACAGGGACAGCCTCTGCTCACTTCTGCCCTGGCTTAGGACAAGGGCAAGGGATGGAAGCTGCAGCACAGGAAGTTGCATCTCAACATGAGGAAGAACTTCTTGAGTGTAAGGGTGACAGAGCCCTGGCACAGGCTGCCCAGAGAGGCTGTGGAGTCTCCTTCTCTGGAGCCTTTCCAGCCCTGTCTGGATGTGTTCCTGTGCCACCTGCACTGGATTCTCTGCGCCCGCTCTGGCAGGGGGATAGGACTGGCAGAGATCCCTTCCAGCCCCTAACATCCTGTGAGCCTGCAATACAATTAAGCAAAGAAGCATGCCTGGCAAGTCAGGAACATCCTAGTGAGCAATCTAAGCAAGTGTGGGGTGCCAGAGCAGACAGAGAGTGGATTAGGCACTGCTCACAAGGTAGAGTTCAGAGGGTGGTGATCAATGGTGCCAAGTCCAGCTGGAGAGCTGGAACCAGTGGAGTCCCCCAGGGACCAGTGCTGGGTCCAGTCCTGTTCAACATCTTCACCAGTGCCACTGCTGAGGGCACAGACAGACAGAGTCTGCTCAGCAGGTTTGCTGCTGACACCAAGCTGGGAGGCTTGGCTGAGACAGACGCAGGCTGTGCTGCCATCCAGAGAGCCCTGGGCACAGAGCTGGGCACAGAGGAGCCAGATGAGGCTCAACAGGGACAAGTGCAGAGTCCTGCACCTGGGGAGGAGAAATAAACTGCAGCAGGACAGGCTGGGAGGTGACTGCTGGAGAGCAGCCCTGTGGAGAGGGAGCTGGGGGTGCTGGGGAGAACGTCCCTGGCACAGCAGTGTGCCCTGGGGGCCAAGAGGCCAATGGGAGCCTGGGGGCATTCAGCAGAGTGTGTCCAGCAGATCAGGGAGCTTCTGCCCCTCTGCTCTGCCCTGCTGAGACCTCCTCTTGAGCACTGCCTTCAGGTTTGGGCTCCCCAGTTGCAGAGGGACAGGGACCTGCTGGAGAGGGTCCAGAGGAGGGCTATGAGGATGATGAGGGTCCTGGAGCAGTGCCTGGTGAGGAGAGACTGAGGGCCCTGGGGCTGCTTAGTGTGGAGAGGAGAAGACTGAGAGGGGATTGAATCAATGTTTATAACTATCTGGGGGTCAGGAGCGGGGGACAGGCTCTGCTCACTGCTCCCTGGGACAGGACAAGCAGCAATGGGTGTAAGCTGCAGCACAGGAGGTTCAGCTCAGCACAAGGGGAACTTCTTGCCTGTAAGGGTCCCAGAGCCTGGCACAGGCTGCCCAGAGAGGTTGTGGAGTCTCCTTCTGTGGAGCCTTTCCAGGCCTGTCTGGATGTGTTCCTGTGTGCCCTGAGCTACACTATGTGGTCCTGCTCTGGCAGGGGTTGGACTGGATGATCTCCCTGGGTCCCTTTCCACCCCTAACACCCTGTGAGCCTGCGACTGAGGCCCCAGCCCTGGAGAAATTGCAGGTGAGGCTGCAGAGGGCTGTGGGCAGCCTGCTGGAGTGGAGGATGCCCCTGCTGAGTGCAGGAGCTTGGGCTGGATGAGCTTTGGAGCTCCCTTCCAGCCCACTCTGTGGTTCCATGTTGTTAAGATGAGGAGGCTGTTGAGGCCAGGCAGGAAGAGCTGTGTCTAAGCTTTCACTCAGGCCATTCACTGCCTGCATTGTGTTCACATTTCTTCAAAACCCTTTTCCTTCTCTGTCAGTTTAGGGAGCCCGGAGGCAAAAGTCTCTCTATTATTGAGTCCTGCCTTAAAATCTGACAGGGACAGGAGGCTATTCTCTGTTCCATTCTGTGCTGGAGCTGTCTTCATTCCTTTCTCCAGTCTCCCTCTGGACTTTGCTCCACTGCTTTTAGTCAGGTCCTTAGGGCAGCCTGACTGAGCCCGGCCGCCAGTGCCTGCATTCCGTTTGCAAGGCACAGGCTGGTAGCTGGAGGGGGATGGCACAGTCCTGGTGTTCCCAGGTGAGCAGGGAGGGCGTTTGCAGTCTCTCCTCTCAACAGGGGCAAATGGCTTAGGGCCAATTCCAATTAACAAATCGTGTCCTAATTACCTCCTGGAAATTGTTACAAGCTTGGGCTTAAAGAAAACATTGCTTTGTAGTGCTGTGTGCTGCCTCTTGACTGTCTGTGGAGGAGCGCCGGCAGCTGCAGGGAGAGACTCATCCTAACCCAAAGCTGACATCGAAACTGGACAGCAGGAGTTGTCTCAGAGGCAGCCGAAGGGGTTGCTACATAGTCCAAGCACAAATACAGCCTGGCTGGGGAGTGGCTCCAGAGCAGCCTGCAGGAGGAGGCCTGGGGGGCTCAGCTGGTGCCCAAGTGCCCAGGAGCCTGACTGATTCTGTGACCTATGGCTCGATGAATTTAACAGAGCAATTTCTTCCTCCTCTGAACTCTCTTATCAGGGGTCCCAAAGTATCCCTGTCGTGGCACTCATCTGCTCTGGGCAGCAAAGCCGAGGCTGGCTGGGTGCTAAAACAAATCCTCTGTGAAGGTGCTTGGCCAGAAACAAAACCCTCGGGGATAGGGTTGGGTTGGGTTGGGTTTGTGCTGGGGATGACAGAAGGAATGTGCCTGTCTGGGAGCTTTTGTCCGCGTTTGAAAAGGCCCCGTGGGTTGTGTGCATCTAAATAGGAGGTGGAAGTGTCTTCAGACACTGTGTGCTTGCCTTTTGTGTTGGCTTGGGCACAGTAATCAGGGGGGTGGGGGAATAAAACGAGAGGAAGGGAAACACAAAGGAAAAACATGAAAGAAATGAGAACAAATGCATAAAAAACCAGAAAATAGAGAAGAAAAACAAGGAGAGGAGAGAGGAGAGGAGAGGAGAGGAGAGGAGAGGAGAGGAGAGGAGAGGAGAGGAGAGGAGAGGAGAGGAGAGGAGAGGAGAGGAGAGGAGAGGAGAGGAGAGGAGAGGAGAGGAGAGGAGAGGAGAGGAGAGGAGAGGAGAGGAGAGGAGAGGAGAGGAGAGGAGAGGAGAGGAGAGGAGAGGAGAGGAGAGGAGAGGAGAGGAGAGGAGAGGAGAGGAGAGGAGAGGAGAGGAGAGGAGAGGAGAGGAGAGGAGAGGAGAGGAGAGGAGAGGAGAGGAGAGGAGAGGAGAGGAGAGGAGAGGAGAGGAGAGGAGAGGAGAAGAAAAAAAAGAAAATAAAGGAAAGGAGAAAGGAAAGGAGAAAGGAAAGGAGAAAGGAAAGGAGAAAGGAAAGGAGAAAGGAAAGGAGAAAGGAAAGGAGAAAGGAAAGGAGAAAGGAAAGGAGAAAGGAAAGGAGAAAGGAAAGGAGAAAGGAAAGGAGAAAGGAAAGGAGAAAGGAAAGGAGAAAGGAAAGGAGAAAGGAAAGGAGAAAGGAAAGGAGAAAGGAAAGGAGAAAGGAAAGGAGAAAGGAAAGGAGAAAGGAAAGGAGAAAGGAAAGGAGAAAGGAAAGGAGAAAGGAAAGGAGAAAGGAAAGGAGAAAGGAAAGGAGAAAGGAAAGGAGAAAGGAAAGGAGAAAGGAAAGGAGAAAGGAAAGGAGAAAGGAAAGGAGAAAGGAAAGGAGAAAGGAAAGGAGAAAGGAAAGGAGAAAGGAAAGGAGAAAGGAAAGGAGAAAGGAAAGGAAAGGAAAGGAAAGGAAAGGAAAGGAAAGGAAAGGAAAGGAAAGGAAAGGAAAGGAAAGGAAAGGAAAGGAAAGGAAAGGAAAGGAAAGGAAAGGAAAGGAAAGGAAAGGAAAGGAAAGGAGAGGAAAGGAGAGGAGATAACTCAGACCAAGAAGAGAGCTTTTCCGTTGCAGTTTTCTCTCTGGTGCGTTTCCTGTGCCAGCTCCCAGTAGCATCAGCCAGGCGGTTTCAGGGCGTTCTGCAAGGCTCGTTAAAGGGCAGGGGGTTGCTGCCGTAGCACAGATGTGCAGGGAGCACAGATATTAGACAGTCACTGGGGCGGGAGCCCACAGGGAGATCTGCATCCCTCACTTCACTCCCTAGCTCCTCATTAGGAGTTTTCTACATAAACTTATCCAGGTCAGTCTTAAAAAGAAATAGGTTAGTGGTCTCCAGGTCTCTGAACAGAAGTTTGTGCTGCTGGAGTTAGGCAGCTTCAGTGCTCTCAACTTTCCTGGCCCTGCAGCCTGGCAGACAGGCAAGGATCACGATTTTGTCTTGAGAAATCGACTGTGCTGTGCCCCTGGCCTCCCTCTGCCCTTAGCTCAGTCTTGGCTGTCTCTGTCATGAAGGACACGCTCCCAGGGTGACCCTGGCTGCACTTCCCCTGCCTCGTTAGCTTGAGCTGCGCTCCGGGGAGGCTGTGCTGGGCAGCACCTGTGCAGCCAGGGAGTCAAGCAGCCTCAGCTGCACTCAGTGCCACAGGCTCTGGATTCTCAAGGACCTTCTCATGTCCACACAGGCACTCACATAAGGTTCACAGGATCACAGCATCCATAGATCATGGAATCCAACCTCCCTGCCAGAGCGGGCACAGAGAATCCAGTGCAGGTGGCACAGGAACACATCCAGAGAGGGCTGGAAAGGCTCCAGAGAAGGAGACTCCACAGCCTCTCTGGGCAGCCTGTGCCGGGGCTCTGGGACCCTTACAGGAAAGAAGTTCTTCCTCATGTTGAGGTGGAACTTCCTGTGCTGCAGCTTCCATCCCTTGCCCTTGTCCTATCCTGTGTGGGTTCTAGTTTAAATTCCCAGAGACTCAGACAAATTTGCCAGACCCAATAACAATTTATAGAGAGCCCTTCCCTCTTCCCCTTCTTTCCCAGAAGGAAGGAATCAGATGGAGAGAGGAAAGGGAAGCAGACCCAAACAAATGGGTCCCACTCGGCTTGGAAGTTAGAAAGAAAAGGTTAACAAATAAAGTTAAAAGGTGTTTGAGGTAGGAAAGTTACAAAGGTACAGGGAAGGGAAAGCAAACACCAAAGGTATCAACACAACCCGAGTGTGCTGGTGCTGGCTTTGTCTGCCTCGTGGGTGATGGCCACGTGGTGAAACAAAGAGAGGCAGGAACAGGCTGGTGATGGTGGTAGGCAGGGAGGCAGGGAGCAGAGAGTGAAGCAGGCAGTGCCCCTGCTTTTATGGGTCTCTAGACAGGAGGGGGCAGTGAGCTAACCATCACCTGGTGGTGTTCAGACCCACCCCTGGGGAGGGGTCAAGATCACCTAGGGTCAGGTTCAAGGTTACTCCCCCTGGAGGGTTAACCCTGGACATATCCCCTGGCACAAGTGAGCAGAGTTTGTCCTCTCCCTCCTGACCCCCAGCCCTCAGGTATTTATGAGCACTGATCAGATCCCTCTGAGTCTTCTCTTCACCAGACCAAACAGCCTCAGATCCCTCAGCCTCTCCTCACAGTGCAGTCCTTGCAGCCCTTCCTTGGACTCTCTCTAGCAGATCCCTGCCTCTCCTGAACCGGAGAGCTCAAAACTGAGCATGATGCTCCAGGTGAGGTTGCAGCAGGGCAGAGTGGAGAGGATTCTACAGCAAACCTGGGAGACAGCCATAGAATTGCTTCAGTTGGCAAAGACCTCTTTTCTTGGAGCTCTTATCATCATCAAGTCCAACCTTTAACCCAAGGCTGCCAGGCCATCACCGAACCCTTCAGCACATAGCTGTAGAGGGCAATGAGGTCTGCCCTCAGCCTCCTCTTCTCCAGAACAAACACCCCCAGCTCCCTCACAAGACCTGTTCTCCAGACCCTTCACCATCTTTGCTCTGAGGCTACCCTCAGCCTTCTCTGAGCATGCTGTTCACACACACAGAATCAGAGAATCACAGAATGAAGCAGGTTGGAAGAGAGCTCCAAGCTCAGCCAGCCCAACCTAGCACCCAGCCCTGGCCAACCAACCAGACCATGGCACTAAGTGCCCCAGCCAGGCTTGGCTGACCTTATTGCTGTCTACAACTACCTGAGGGGTGGTTGTGGCCAGGAGGAGGTTGCTCTCTTCTCTCAGGTGGCCAGCACCAGAACAAGAGGACACAGCCTCAGGCTGCACCAGGGGAAATTTAGGCTGGAGGTGAGGAGAAAGTTCTTCCCTGAGAGAGTCATTGGACACTGGAATGGGCTGCCCGGGGAGGTGGTGGAGTCGCCATCCCTGGAGCTGTTCAAGGCAGGACTGGACGTGGCACTTGGTGCCATGGTCTGGCCTTGAGCTCTGTGCTAAAGGGTTGGACTTGATGATCTGTGAGGTCTCTTCCAACCCCTAATGATACTGTGATACTGTGATACTGTGATACCTCCAGCCACAGCCACTCCACTACCTCCCTGGGCAGCCCATTCCAGTGCCAATCACTCTCTCTGACAACAACTTCCTAACAACATCCAGCCTAGACCTGCCCTGGCACAGCTTGAGGCTATGTCCCCTTCTTCTGTCCCTGGCTGCCTGGCAGCAGAGCCCAACCCCACCTGGCTACAGCCTCCCTGCAGGCAGCTGCAGGCAGCAATGAGCTCTGCCCTGAGCCTCCTCTGCTGCAGGCTGCACACCCCCAGCTCCCTCAGCCTCTCCTCACAGGGCTGTGCTCCAGGCCCCTCCCCAGCCTTGCTGCCCTTCTCTATGGTTCTATTCAATGATTCTAAAAGTGTGCCCAGCAGGTCAAAGGAAGTCCTCCTCTCTGCCCTGGTGAGGCCACGTCTGGAGTATTGTGTCCAGTTCTGGGCTTCCCAGTTCAACTGGAGTTGAACAGAGGGTCACAGAGATGCTGAAGGGCCTGGAGCACCTGTGAGGAGGAAAGGCTGAGAGCCCTGGAGAAGAGCAGCCTGAGGGGATCTGATCACTGCTCAGCAAGAGCCAAACGGTGGGGGGCAAGAGGCTGGGGCCAGACACTTGTCTTTGTTGCCCAGTGCCAGGACAAGGGGCAAAAGGCACAAACTGGAGCCCAGGAGGTTTCACTTATACATAAGGAAAGAATTCTTCATTGAGAAGGTGCTGGAGCCCTGGAGGAAGCTGCCCAGAGACATTGTGGAGTCTCTTCTCTGGGGGCTTTTGAAGCCTGCAGTTGCTCTGCATTGCTCCCGGTGCAGTGCTGCCCAGCCCACTGAGGGGACCCTGCACTGGCAGGGCAGTTGCCTGCATGATCCCTGGAGGTGCTTCCAACCCCCACCGCGCTGGCATCCTGTGGAAAGCCTGAGCATCCTAACGGATCTTTAGGTCAGGAGCCAGAGCTCTGGGCCCTGCTTTCCTGACTGCATCAACACACAGCTTGGGATCCCTGGCAAAAAACAATCTCCAGCTGCTTTACTGGGATCTGATGTGAGCCAAGCCCTAAGCTTTGGGATTGGAGACAGGATCACACTAGATTCTGAGATCCTTTGTGCACAAAGGTGAGTCCAGCACCAAGCAACTGCTAAACTCCACTGGACACAGACAGCAGTGGCAGCACACTGAAGGAGTTGGTCTCCAACCTGCTCAAGCGCTGACACTTCTGTCATCTGGATGTGTTTTCAGCCTTGGACCTCACTACACTTCCACCTCACCAGACCCAGTGCCCCCTCCCCTGGCTTTGCTGCCCTTAGATCCAAGAGAGGAGCTTAGCCCACCCTTCAAGGGATAATTCCAAGTGTTGATCTGGATACAGCTGTGTCAGGAGCCTGCAAGAAATGTTTCTTCTGCTTTTCATGGCTGCTCTGCCTGCTTCCCTCTCAACAGCCACCCCAGCTGGGAGAAGGCTGTGCCAACCCACCCTGGGCACCACTCACGCCATGGTACCCACTGCCAACTTCACCTTTGTGTTTGATCCCAGTGCACTCCTGCTCTCTCACTCTGTGCTTTCCTTCTTATGTCACAGAACCACAGAACCCTTCAGCTCAGCAAAGTCCCTCAGGATCACCAAGTCCAACCAATACCTCTACTCTGCAAGGTGCACCCTAAACCCTAGCCCCAAGCACCACAGCCAAACCACCTTTAAACTGACATCACCCAGAGTGAAAGTGTTCTTATCCAAAGCTCAGGACAGGCAGGGGCAGAGGAGGCTCTGGGGGCAGTGGTTTCCCTCCTGTGAGCTGAGAATTATCCAATCTAATCTAAACCAATATTTACACTAAAACAATACATACAAGTTCAGTTCACACTTCAATCAGATGTAGGTGATTCAAAAGCTCAGAACAGGGACTCCCAGGTGACGTTGGGTTTGTGCTCATGTACTGTAGATTCTATCATAGATTCTCTCAGTGTTGGGCGCCGATGTTACCTAGAACAGAAAACTCCTAACAACTTATATTAGACACTCTGAACTTAAACTCTCTCAGCTAAGGTTAAATTTCTCTGTGGAATACACTGGATTTCACCATTCTCCTGCATTACCCAGTATGTATGACCAGGACCTTCAGCAGACACCACCCCTCGGACAGGTTTCCCTTCGCCCGAAGGAGAAAATACCCAAACAGTTTTCCCTAACAGATTCTTTTCACGTACAACAGGAACTTTATCACCGCCTACTGTTTGGACCAAGTCTGATTGTGCAGGTCCTGCTCTGTTTACTGAACCTCTACTATTTACCAACCAGGTAGCTTGTGCTAAGTGTTTGTCCCAGTTTTTCAGAGTTCCACCCCCCATGGCTTTTAGGGTGGTTTTCAGCAAACCATTGTAGCGCTCAATCTTCCCTGAAGCTGGTGCATAGTAGGGTATGTGATAGATCCACTCAATACCATGCTCTTTGGCCCAGTTTTTCACAAGATTGTTCTTGAAATGAGTACCATTGTCTGACTCGATTCTCTCTGGAGTTCCATGTCTCCACAAGATCTGTCTCTCCAAACCAACAATGGTGTTACGTGCAGTAGCATGTGGAACTGGATAGGTTTCCAACCATCCAGTGCTGGCTTCTACCATCGTTAGCACATACTGCTTGCCAGAATGTGATCGAGGTAAAGTGATGTAGTCAATCTGCCAGGCCTCACCATACTTGTACTTTGACCATCTATCACCATACCATAAGGGCTTGATTCGCTTAGCCTGCTTAATAGCAGCACAAATGTCACAGTCATAGATGACTTGGGTGATAGCATCCATGGACAAGTCAATTGACCTATCACGAGCCCATCTGTATGTTCCATCTCTGCCTTGATGTCCAGATGAGTCATGAGCCCACTGAGCTAAGAACAGCTCACCTCGGTGTTTCCAATCAAGGTCAATGTCAAGGTCAGAGTTGATATCAACTTGAGCAATCTTAGCAGCTTGGTCTGCCTGCTGGTTATGTTGATGTTCCTCAGTAGCTCTGCTCTTAGGCATGTGTGCATCTACGTGCCGCACCTTCACTGGAGTTCTCTCCAGCCGTGCATCAATGTCCTGCCATAGATCAGCACACCAAATAGGCTTTCCTTTCCTCTGCCAACCATTCTTCTTCCAGTCCTTTAGCCAACCCCATAGAGCATTGGCTACCATCCATGAGTCGGTGTAGAGGTAAAGGATAGGCCAATTCTCACGTTCAGCCACATCAAGAGCAAGTTGAACAGCTTTTACCTCAGCGAACTGACTGGATTCTCCTTCTCCATCTTTCGTTTCGGTAACTCTCCTGGTTGGACTCCAAACCGCTGACTTCCATATTCGCTTGTTCCCAACAAGACGACAGGAACCATCTGTGAACAAAGCATAGTTCTTTTCCTGATCAGAGAGATCACCATAGGGAGGAGCTTCCTCAGCACGAGTTATTTTCTCCTCTGGAGGTTTGGAACAGTCTGTGCCTTCTGGCCAGTTGGTGATCACCTCCACCAGACCAGGTCGGTCAAGATTACCCATTCGTGCTCGTTGGGTTATCAAAGCCATCCATTTAGACCAGGTTGCATCTGTGGCATGATGTGGTGATGAACCTTTGCCTTTGAACATCCAGTTCAGAACTGGCAGTCTAGGAGCTAAAAGCAATTGTGACTCAGTTCCAATCACTTCAGAAGCTGCTTTCACTCCCTCATAGGCTGCTAGAATCTCTTTCTCTGTTGCAGTGTAATTTGTCTCTGAACCTCTGTAACAATGTCCCCAGAAACCAAGTGGACGACCACGTGTCTCATTTGGAGCTCTCTGCCAGAGACTCCAAGTTGGACATTGTCACTGGCAGCCGTGTACAGAATGTTTTTAATGTCTGGACCAGATCTCACAGGTCCCAAGCCCACTGCATGGACTACTTCTCGTTTGATCTGATCAAAGGCTGCTTGTTGTTCAGGTCCCCACTCAAAATTGTTTCTCTTATGAGTCACATCATGCAGAGGTTTGACAATCTGACTGAAACCAGGAATGTGTAGTCTCCAAAATCCCACCACACCAAGAAAAGAAAGTGTGTCCTTCTTACTGGTGGGAATTGCCATGGTGGAGACTTTGTTAATCACATCCTGAGGAATGTAACAGCGACCATCCTGCCACCGCACTCCCAGAAACTGAATTTCTTTGGCAGGTCCTTTGACCTTGTCTCTCTTAATGGCAAAACCTGCTTGCAACAGAATGTCAATGATTTTGTTACCTTTCTCGAAGACTTCCTCAGCAGTTTGGCCCCACACAATGATGTCGTCGATGTACTGGATGTGCTCTGGAGCTTTACCTTTCTCCAGTGCATTGTGGATGACTGAGTGACAGATGGTTGATCTGTGTTTCCACCCCTGAGGCAAACGGTTGAACTGGTACTGGATTCCTCTCCAGGTGAATGCAAACTGAGGCCTGCACTCCTTTGCTATGGGAATAGAGAAGAAAGCATTAGCAATGTCTATGGTTGCATACCATTTAGCCTCCTTCGATTCCAGCTCGTACTGGAGTTCCAGCATGTCCGGCACAGCTGCACTCATGGGTGGCGTTACCTCGTTGAGGGCACGAAAGTCAACTGTCAGTCTCCAGTCACCGTTAGCTTTGTGCACAGGCCAGATGGGAGTGTTGAAAGGTGAATGAGCTTTCTCCATGACAGCCTGACTCTCCAGTTGACAAATCAGCTGATGAATGGGCAACAAAGAGTCACGGTTAGTTCTGTACTGCCTGTGATGAACAGTTTGAGTTGCAGTTGGCACTTCCAGGTCCTCTATGTCATGATGTCCCACAACTGCAGATTCATCTGAAAGTTCAGGTCTAACAGACAATTTCAATTTATCATCCTCAATCTCTACAGATGCTATTCCAAAAGCCCATTTGTGACCCTTAGGATCTTTGAAACAACCTTGTCTCAAAAAGTCAATTCCCAAAATGCAAGGCGCATCAGGACCAGTTACAATAGTATGTGTCTTCCACTCTTTACCAGTTAAACTGATCTCAGTCTGCAACTTAGCTAACTCTTGAGATCCACCAGTGATTCCAAAGATAGAAATGGACTCTGTCCCTTTGCAATTAGATGGCAATAAAGTACACTGAGCACCTGTGTCAACTAAAGCCCTGTATTTCCAAACTCTTGAACTGCCAGGCCACCTAATGAATACATTCCAATAGATTCGGTTCTCTCCACTATCCCTTTCCTCCTCCTGGCTGGAGGCAGGGCACCCCTAATGCTGAACATGGCATGTGGGGTGTACACAGTGGTTGGTGTTGTTGTGAGAGGAATTGCAACTGTTGGAACAATTGCAGTTGCTCTCGGGAGCTGAAGAAGTGACAGCTATTTTCCTGACGTTATTGCCTCTGTTTCTGCCACTCTGCAGATCCCTGACTCTCTTTGAAAGAGCTGAAGTAGGTTTACCATCCCATTTGTTCATGTTCTCACCGTATGTGTCACGCAGAAGTATCCACAGTGACGCACGTGATTGCTGCTGTCTGGGTGGAATTTGTCTCCTCCTAGGCTGGAATTGCCTTGCAGGAGGTGGGCGTCTGTTCCTGACTGCAGAAACATGCACCCATTCAGATGATGCAGGAATGGTATCCTTTACCAGATTGGTAATGTTTTTAAGATCCTCCTTCAGTTCTTTCATGGTATCTTTAAAACCATCTTTAAGCTCTGTAGTCATAGTCTTTATGGCACAGATTATACCAGAGTGTGACAAGCTGTCCTCTATCTGCCTGAGCTGATCAGTGAATTCACCAACAGTGAAAGATCTTCCATTATCACTCCTTGCTAGAAACTTACTGGCCAAGATGTTAGCATAGGATGAAGGAGCAAGCTTAATCAGCTTCTTCATGAGACCTGTTCCCAAAGGAATATCGTCAGGCTCATGAGTACCATGATCTCCATAAAGCACTTCCTTCACAGCAAACTCCTTCAGAAGCTTAATTCCCTGCTCAATGGTGTTCCACTTCTTGGCAGCCCATGGCAAATCATCTCGGGAAGGATATCTCATAGCCACAGCCAACAGAAGGCGTGTCCACAAGCTAACCCTACCAAGAGGACTTGCTAGGTGTTTGTCCACTCCACTCTCCTTGGTGAGTGGTCCCAGCTGCTTGGCAGACTTGTCTCCTACCTGCAGGGCATTAGCACCAATGCCACGGCATCTCACTAGCCAGCTTAAAATTGGCTCACCTGATTCCCTTGAGTATTCCTTCCTAACTTCCCTGACCTCTCTGAGTGGATCCTTGGAGCCTTGGATGTCATCTTCCTCCTCTTCCTCCTGTTGTTCTGGTGGTACTGGGCCTAACAGAACCTTCCTGGTAGCGTTCCTAAACTCGTGGGAACCATCCTCTCTCTTGGCAGCTAACCTCACAGCACTCCTCTCACTTGAGTATTGTTGTCTCAGCACATCTACAAGGTCTCGCAGACTAACTATCTCCTCCTCCTCCTCTTGCTGCTGATCACCAGAGGTCCCCTCTCTTACATCCTCCTGTGAACCACTCTTTGTCTTAGCTTTTGCCTTAGCAGGTGCCAGAAAGGCCTGAGCAGCAACAGACTTGGATGTGTCTGCTGGAGGATTTGAATCATTAGGGGTCTGACTTGGAGCATTTGAATCATTAGGGGTCTGACCTGGAGCATTTGAATCATTAGGGGTCTGACTTGGAGCATTTGAATCATTAGGGGTCTGACCTGGAGCTTGTGAGTTCAAATCTGCCTTGCTTTTAACAGGAGGATTTTGGTTCTGGTCTGCTGGCTGGGGGTTCAAATTGGCTGAGCTGGTGTCATTAGGATTTGGACTGACTGGGCTAGCATTACCAGCATTAGTGTTATTATCATTAGTGGGATTATTTGCCTGTCCTCCTGGGATGCCTGCCAACCCTGACTTGTTTTGATTGTTGCTAGGAACATTCTGATTTTGGGTACCTGCCTGTGCTCCTGGGGCTCCTGCCGAACTCTGTGGATTGTTGTTGCTTTTGTTATCATTGTTTATGTTAGTGGCGGGATGCTCTGCTGTCACTCATGCAGGCAGTTGGTGGATGCTCTGCTGTCACTCATACAGGCAGTTGGTGGATGCTCTGCTGTCACTCATGCAGGCAGTTGGTGGATGCTCTGCTGTCACTCATACAGGCAGTTGCTGGATGCTCTGCTGTCACTCATGCAGGCAGTTGCTGGATGCTCTGCTGTCACTCATACAGGCAGTTGCTGGATGCTCTGCTGTCACTCATACAGGAGTTGCTGGATGCTCTGCTGTCACTCATACAGGCAGTTGCTGGATGCTCTGCTGTCACTCATACAGGCAGTTGGTGGATGCTCTGCTGTCACTCATGCAGGCAGTAGCTGGATGCTCTGCTGTCACTCATACAGGCAGTTGCTGGATGCTCTGCTGTCACTCATGCAGGAGTTGCTGGATGCTCTGCTGTCACTCATACAGGCAGTTGCTGGATGCTCTGCTGTCACTCATACAGGCAGTTGCTGGATGCTCTGCTGTCACTCATACAGGCAGTTGCTGGGTGCTCTGCTGTCACTCATACAGGCAGTTGCTGGATGCTCTGCTGTCACTCATACAGGCAGTTGCTGGATGCTCTGCTGTCACTCATACAGGCAGTTGCTGGATGCTCTGCTGTCACTCATGCAGGCAGTTGCTAGATGCTCTGCTGTCACTCATACAGGAGTTGCTGGGTGCTCTGCTGTCACTCATACAGGCAGTTGCTGGGTGCTCTGCTGTCACTCATACAGGAGTTGCTGGGTGCTCTGCTGTCACTCATACAGGCAGTTGCTGGGTGCTCTGCTGTCACTCATACAGGAGTTGCTGGATGCTCTGCTGTCACTCATACAGGCAGTTGCTGGGTGCTCTGCTGTCACTCATACAGGCAGTTGCTGGGTGCTCTGCTGTCACTCATACAGGAGTTGCTGGATGCTCTGCTGTCACTCATACAGGCAGTTGCTGGATGCTCTGCTGTCACTCAGGCAGTTGCTGGATGCTCTGCTGTCACTCATACAGGCAGTTGCTGGGTGCTTTGCTGTCACTCATACAGGCAGTTGCTGGATGCTCTGCTGTCACTCATGCAGGCAGTAGCTGGATGCTCTGCTGTCACTCATACAGGCAGTTGCTGGGTGCTCTGCTGTCACTCATGCAGGCAGTAGCTGGGTGCTCTGCTGTCACTCATGCAGGAGTTGCTGGATGCTCTGCTGTCACTCATACAGGCACAAACTGGGTTGGCTTAGAAGGCATCTTCCAGCTCACTCCGTTCCAACCCCCTGCCATGGGCAGGGACACCTCCCACCAGCACAGCTTGCTCTAGGCCTCATCCAGCCTGGCCTGGAGGGAGCATCCACAGCCTCCCTGGGCAACCTGTGCCAATGTCTCACCACCCTCACTCTCAAGAATTTCTTCCTAGTCTCTGCTCTCAATCGCCCCTCTCCCAGCTCAAAGCCATTGTCCCTCATCCTGTCACTCCCAGTCCTTGTCCAAAAGTCCCTCCCCAGCTCTTCTGGAGCCCCTTCAGGTACTGGAAGGCTTCTCTAAGGTCTCCCTGGAGCCTTCTCCAGGCTGAACAACCTCAACTCTCTCAAGCTGTCCCCACAGTGGGGATGCTGCAGCACCCTGAGCTCCACTGATGCAACAGTGGGTCCTTCCTAAAGAATCCTCTGGTTTTCAGTGCTGGGCTGTGAGACATTCCTTCACTGAGCAGGGCCTGGTGGAGCTCATTTTTCTGCCTTCTCATTTCCCCCTGTGTGATCTCTCCTGCCGAACCCCAAAGGAGAGGCTGACTGCTCAGGGCTGAGCCAGGAGCCAACAGGTCTGGGGCCATTTAGCCAAGCCATGCTGGCAGGGTAAGCACAGCTGGAAGGGCTCCAGGACAGAAGCAGCACAGCTTCCTGCTTCAGGAGCTGTTAGCTGAGGTGCTGTGCTCAGACATTCACACTGCCTTGCTCACCCATGGCATTGCTCCCAGGCTCAGTCATATGCTGCCTTATATCCAGCTGCTTGTCAAGGTCCCTTCCTGCCAGACAGCTTTCCAGCCTGTCCCCAGAGCAGAGCTGCTCTGACCACCTGAGCATTTCCATGGCCTTGTCTGGACCTGCTCTATCAGGCCCATGTCCTTCCTGTGTTGAAATCTGCTTCAGAGCTGTGACCAGACAAGGCTGAGCTCTGTTGTCTTGCTTTGGTGAGCCCTGATTGCTCTGGAAGCCCTTCCCTCTGCAGATGTGCTCCATGTCCCTTTGCCTTACCTTCTTTGAGACTTGCTTCTTAATCAGAGAGCCAAGCAGGTTGGAAGAGAGCTCCAAGCTCACCCAGCCCAGCCTAGCACCCAGCCCTGCCCAACCAACCTGACCATGGCACTCAGTGCCCCAGCCAGGCTTGGCTGCAACACCTCCAGCCACAGCCACTCCACCACCTCCCTGGGCAGCCCATTCCAGTGGCAAGGAGCACCTCTGCCATTAGCTGAACAGATTCCAAACTGTTGTAAGGCTTCCTTCTTATTTTGTGCCCTGACAAGTAAGGCTCCCAAAATGGTTCTCTAAGTCTTTGCTCCCAGCTAAATATCCTGCAGGAGCAAGGGGATGCAGCACGTGGGGAAGAATTTCCATCTTAATGAGGTCTGTCTCATTAAACAGCCTCACTCGATTAGCTTCACAGATTTTACTTTAAGAGCAGGAGCAGGGAGCTGTAGGTAGCTGCAGCTAATTGTGGCTTGTTCAAAATTAAAAGACCAAGCTGCCAAAAACATGTTTCAGTGGCAGGGCAGCTATGGCTGTGGTGCTGAGCTCCTGAAAAGGCACATTTCTGAGCCAGGAAACCAGATGAAAATCCACTCTGGATTTCACTGCAGTAAGAAAGGTGCTGGCAAATGCCCCAAGCTTGAGGGGATCACTTCAGCTCTTCAGGCTGGGGAAGAGGAGCCTGAGGTGAGACCTCACAGCTCTCTACAGCCCCCTGAGGGGAGGCTGCAGGGGGGCTACTGTTGTCTCTTCTCCCAGGTAACTGGCGACAGCATGAGAGGCAATGGCCTGAGACTGTGCCAGGGCAGGGTTGGCTTGGAGAGGAGGAAAATGTCTTTCCTGAAAGAGAGCTCAGGAATTGGCACAGGCTGCCCAGGAAGGTGGTGGAGTCCCCATCCTGGAGGTGTTCAAGAAGTTGTAGATGTAGTGCTTCAAGATATAGTTGAGTGGTCATGGTGGTTAGGTTACAGCTGGACTCAGTGCTCCAAGTGTAAGGTCCTGCAGCTGGGTGGGAGCAATCCCAAGCACAGCTCCAGGCTGGGTGGCAAATGGCCGAGAGTAGCCCTGAGGAGCAGGCCCTGGGGGGCTGGGCTGACGAAAAGCTCCACAGGAGCCTGCAGTGGGAGTGCAGCCCAGACAGCAAGTGTCACCTCTGTCACCCCTCTGTTGTGTGAGACCTGATGCCACCACTTCATTAAACCAGAAATGTGTATTGACCTCTAACTACACAGGAGCACAGAGCAGCAGGAGCTGGGAGGGACCTGCAGGGCTCAGACAGCCCAAGCCCTGCCAGAGCAGGAGCATCCAGGGCATGGCACACAGGAACACAGCCAGGGGGAGTTTGGAAAGGCTCCAGAGCAGGAGGCTCCACAGCCTCTCTGGGCAGCCTGCTCCAGGCTCCAGCATCCTCACAGGGACAGTTCCCCTCTCCTGTTCCCTGGCACCTCCTCTGCTCCAGCTTGCCCCCAGTGCCCCTTGGGCTGCCCTTGGCCACCCTGGGCAGAGCCTGGCTGTGTCCTGCCCACACTGCCCTGCACAGCTTCAGCACAGCACTGAGGGCAGCCCTCAGGCTGCTCTGCTGCCAGCTCCCAGCCCCAGCTGCCTCAGCCTGGCCCCACAGGAGATGTTCACTGCCTGCAGAAGCTTTGGCTCTGGGCTGGGCTATCTGCAGCACTTCCCTGAGGTTCTTCTTAAGCTGAGAGGCTCAGAACTGGACACAAGAGTCCAGTGAGGCTCACCAATGCTAGGCTGAGCTGGGGCTGGCTGTGACTGTGTGAGGTTCCCAAAGCTAGGCTGAGCTGGGGCAGGCTGTGACTGTGTGAGGTTCCCAAAGCTAGGCTGAGCTGGGGCAGGCTGTGACTGTGTGAGGTTCCCAAAGCTAGGCTGAGCTGGGGCAGGCTGTGACTGTGTGAGGTTCCCAAAGCTAGGCTGAGCTGGGGCAGGCTGTGACTGTGTGAGGTTCCCAAAGCTAGGCTGAGCTGGGGCAGGCTGTGACTGTGTGAGGTTCCCAAAGCTAGGCTGAGCTGGGGCAGGCTGTGACTGTGTGAGGTTCCCAAAGCTAGGCTGAGCTGGGGCAGGCTGTGACTGTGTGAGGTTCCCAAAGCTAGGCTGAGCTGGGGCAGCACAGAGCCCTTGCAGAACTCGGGTAGGAGCAGGCAGCTCAGTAGCTGTGGTACTTGCACCCGCAGGGGAAGACAACCCAACAGAGCACCACAAAGGTCTGGGCTGCCAGCACCTGGGCTGAGAGCAGACAGCAGAGGCTTGCCAGGCAAACCTCCCAGCCAGAGGTGTGGGGTTCAATCCAATCAAGAGAGCAGCAGAGCTGCAAGGGCAGGTGGGCAGCGCTGCCACTGCATCATACAGGAAGGGCAGGGTGAGAGACTGCCTCAGAAAGCAGCCCCAGAGCAGAACATTCATGTTGCAAGAGTCTAGCCAGAGAAATCTTCCCCAGCAAGCACCTGGGGGATTAGGTTTGGAATGGGAGCTCCTCAGGAGAAGCTTCCCTCATAAATGAAAATGTAAATAGTTGCAGGCTGTGGTTAGAGGTTGGCACTGCTCTGCCCTAGGGACACGAGCAGGAGACTCTTCAGACCCACCGTAGACTTCTGCACACCTGAGCGAGTGCCCAGGGGCCAGCAGGAAGGCACCAGGGACAGAGGCACTTCAGCTCGCTGGCAGGGCCCTTGCAAAGTGGGGCAAATTCACTGTGCCTAAAAATGGCTCTTTGCCTTCCCACCCTCTGCCAAGAACTCCTCACCTCTGCAGCTGAGATGTGAGGTGATTTCATTCTGAAATCAATTGGTCACCTCCCCAGGCAGCTGGGGACACTTCCAGTGTCCACTCTGCTAACTCCAGGTCCTGCAGCTGGCTGGGCCAATCCCAGGCACTGATGCAGGCTGGGCAGTGCCTGGCTTGAGAGCAGCCCTGAGGAAAAGGCCTTGGGGGTGCTGGTGGGTGAGAAGCTCAGCGTGAGTCAGCAGTGTGCACTGGCAGCCCAGAGAGCAAGCAGAGCCTGGGCTGCAGCAAGAGCAGTGTGGGCAGGGAGGGACTTTTTAGGGTGCCAGGCAGGGATCGGACTGGGGCTAAAGGAGGGCAGATTGAGGTTAGAGGCTGGGAAGAAGTTCTTCAGCATGAGGGTGGCAAGAGGCTGGCACAGGTTGCCCAGGGAGGTGGTGGAAGCCTCATCCCTGGAGGTGTTTAAGGCCAGGCTGCATATGGCTCTGAACAGCCTGATCCAGTGTGAGGTGTCCCTGGCCATGGCAGGGGGTTGGAGCTGAATGATCACAGGCTCACAGGATGTCAGGAGTTGGAAGAGAACCAAGGAGTCCAACCCCTGCCAGAGCAGGACCCCACAGTGTGGCTCAGGACACACAGGGACACATCCAGACAGGCCTGCAAAGGCTCCATGGAAGGAGACTCCACAGCCTCTCTGGGCAGCCTGTGCCAGGGCTCTGGGACCCTTACAGGAAAGAAGTTCCCCTTGTGCTGAGCTGAACCTCCTGTGCTGCAGCTTCCATCCATTGCTGCTTGTCCTGTCCCAGGCAGCAGTGAGCAGAGCCTGTCCCCCCCTCCTGACAGCCCTCAGAGAGTTACAGACATTTATCCAATCCCCTCTCAGTCTTCTCCCCTCCAGACTGATCAGCCCCAGGTCCCTCAGCCTCTCCTCACCAGGCAGTGCTCCAGGCCCCTCATCATCCTCATAGCCCTCTGCTGGAGTCTCTCCAGCAGATCCCTGCCCCTCTTGACCTGGGGAGCCCCAGCCTGGATGCAGTACAGAGGATGAGGTCTCCCGAGGGCAGAGCAGACCTCCTCGGTGTCAGACCTGGCAATTCTGTGAGCTGCTGCTGGTGCTGCCCTCAGCCAAAATGTGTCCTCTCTATTTGCCTTCCAGTGGGCTTCGTGGCCAGTGTGTGACACACTTGTACCTGATGGGAGGAGGTTAAACCTCATTCCACTCTGTAGCTGTGCCCAGAATGAGCAGATGCAAGAGCACTGCCATAGCATATGGGTTAAATTAGTGCCTGCTGTGCCCCAGCACTGCCATTTGTCTGATTTAGAGATACTTGTTCTGAGCAGTCAGGAGGGGGGCGGGGGGGGGGCAGGCAGCTCTGGAGGTGGTTTTCAGTTGGAATCATCCTTAAACAGCACTCTAATAAAATCCCACTGTCGAGTTTGGCCTCTGCTGAGCTGCAGCAACTTTGGGTCAAGCAGAAGAGGCATCCCCTGGGGTCAATGGAGCAGGGCAGCAGCTAGTGGCACAGTGTCCTTTAGGTGACAAATCTGAAGCAGAGCTGCCATTCAGACGAGCAGCCCTGCACATCTTCCAGCCATGGTGAGGGAGCCAACAGCTGTGGCACCAGGAGGGAACCACAGCCAAAGGTTTGTCACCATCCCAAGCCGTTCATGTTGCAGCTGACTGCAGTAGGCTCAGGCAGTCACAGCCTGCCTGCTGTGGGATGTGATTTGGGCTTACAAGCCTGGGCTTTGTTCTCTGGCTCTTGTCCCCCCTGGGGCTCACCTGGCTGCAGCCAGAGCAGGGTGGGCAGCAGGGCAAGAGAGGAGATTCTGCCCCTTGGCTCTGCCCTGCTCAGACCTCACCTCCAATCCTGCCTCCAGCTCTGCTGTTCCCAGCACAAGAAGCACACAGAGTTGCCGGAGAGAGTCCAGAGGAGGCCACAGAGATGCTGCCAGGGCTGGAGCAGCTCTGCTGTGAGCATAGGCTGAGGGAGCTGGGGGTGTGCAGCCTGCAGAGGAGAAGGCTCCAGGGGACCTCAGAGCTGCTGCCAGTGCCTGAAGGGATCCTGCAGGGAGGCTGCACAGTGACTTCTGCTGAGGGTGTCTGGAGACAGGCCAAGGGGAATGGTTTGGAGCTGAGGCAGAGCAGGGTTAGAGTGGAGCTGAGGGAGTGAGAGAGTGATGAGAGTCTGGCACAGGCTGCCCAGGGAGGCTGTGGCTACCTCCTGCCTGGGGTGTTCAAGGCCTGGTTGGGTGAGACCCTGAGCAGCTGAGTCTGGCTGAGAGGTGTCCCTGCCCACGGCAGGCAGGTTGGAGGAGATGAGCTCCGAGGTCCCTTCCAGCCTGAGCCGGTTTTGGGTTCTGTGGTTCACAGCACTTCCTGCTGGCTCTGGCAGCCAGGGGAAGAGAGAAAAGAAACAAACCCCATCCAAAACCTCTTTGCTTCTAGAGCACAGGAGAACGACCCAAGGTCACTAGAGGGGCACAGGGCAATGATTTCTGAGCTTTGCCCTTCAGCTCTGCCTTCCTTAGCAAAACAGATCCTCCTCCTCGCTCTGTTCAAGGGCTGGGAGCCAGGGCTGCTCTGCACAGTGGCAGTCCCCAAGCTGTTAGGTGTGAATGACCTCTCCTGCAGCAGCTTTTGATGGAGCTAGCTGGAGGAGAAGTGGCTGCATGTAAGAAGAGAGCCCAGCCCTGCACAGCCCCGCGGCTGCCCGGCCCCTTCCAAGCACCACGAGTGGCATATCTGCGCGCCCTGCGGCCAGGTGAAGCATCAGGGCACAGCTGTGGAGCTTCACACCACATCAGTCGCAATGTTTTGTGAGCTGCAGGACCTGCCTCACCTTCTCCCAGGGCAGTGTGGCCCATAAATATTCTTAGGCATCAAGAGGCAGTAAATGAGTTGGCACAGATCAGCCAACCCTGCCCTGTGCTGGCATCTGCCCTGCCCAGGGCTCCTGACCCTGCACTGCTGCCTGCTGCCGCTGGGAACACGCTGCTGTTCTTTATGGCCTGCTGCCTTTGGCCCTCATCACACCCTAGAACGAGGATACCAACAGAGAGTTTCATGTTTCAGCTTTCTCTGGCTGTAAATCAGCTCCTTCAGACACTGAACAAATCTCCCAGAGGACCATTCCCGCCTCCAGGAATCACCTTGCTCAACCCTCCCCAGTAAACAAGGGAGAGGCTCCTCTCAGGGCCATGCTACACTGCACTTGGTCTTAGCCAAAGGCTGAGAAGTGACCTGGCCCTGAGCAAGGCCTCTGGCACTGTCCCACAGCACAGCCTGGTCTCCAAGCTGGTGCCACATGGGTTTGATGGGTGGAGCACTGATGGGCACAGAACTGGCTTGGTGGGCACCCAAAGAGTGGCTGTCAATGGCTCCATGGCCAAGTGCAGGCAGTGACAAGCAGAGCCACTCAGTCTTGGCACCAGTCTTGTTCAGCATCACTGTGGGTGCCATGGACAGAGGCACTGAGTGCAGCCTCAGCAGGTTTGCTGCCCACACCAAGCTGTGTGGTGCTCAGCCAGGCTGGAGGGCAGGATCCATCCAGAGGGAGCTGGACAGGCTGCAGAGGTGGGCACAAGCCAAGCTCAGGAGGTGCAACAAGACCAAGGGCAAGGTCCTGCAGCTGGGTCGGGGCAATGCCAAGCACCAATCCAGGCTGGGCAGTGAGTGGGATGTGGAGATGCTGGAGAGTGTCCAGAGCAGGGCCAGGAGGATGCTGAGAGGCTGCAGCAGCTCTGCTGTGAGCACAGCCTGAAAGAGTTGGGGCTGTGCAGGCTGGAGCAGAGGAGGCTCCCAGGGGACCTTCTTGTGGCCTGCCAGCATCTGAAGGGGGCTACAAAAAAGCTGGGGAGGGACTTTTGAGGCTGTGAGGGAGTGGCAGGAGTGGGGGGAATGGAGCAAAGCTGGAGGTGGGGAGAGTGAGGCTGGAGGTGAGGAGGAAGTTGTTGAGCAGGAGAGTGGTGAGAGGCTGGAATGGGTTGCCCAGGGAGGTGGTTGAGGCCCCATGGCTGGAGGTGTTTGAGGCCAGGCTGGCTGAGGCTGTGTGCAGCCTGCTCTAGGGTAGGGTGTCCCTGGGCATGGCAGGGGGTTGGCACTGGCTGCTCCTTGTGCTCCCTTCCAGCCCTGCCTGATTCTGTGATCTATGACCAGGTCCATCTGCAGGCAAGCCCAAAAGATTTTTGTTTCTATTTTCGTTTTCACCTGAGCCTGCATTTTGCACCTCCCTGGCTGCCATTTCACTGATCCTCCCCTGCAGCACCCCTCGGGGCTGGAAAGCTGCTCAGCTTTTCCCTGCAACAGGCAGGGGACGGTGGCAGCTGCCCGAAGTAGGCCACTGGCCAGTAACAAAACCTGACAGCTTTCATTGCCAGGCTGAAGGTCTCCAGCTCGCTCTGCTGCCTTAGTGCACCTTCTGCCGCTGCTCCCTCAGGGCAGGCTGAACTGTGCTGGACCCTGCCCACAGCCTGCAGAGGCAGGCAGCTGTGTCCCACTGCCAGCAGGTGCTTGGAAGCACAGAATCAGGCAGGGCTGGAGGGGACCACAAGGATCCTCCAGTTCCAACCCCCAGCCAGGGGCAGGGACACCTCCCACTAGGTCAGGCTGTCCGGAGCCTCATCCAGCCTGGCCCTCAGCACCTCCGGGGATGAGGCTTCCAACCCCTCCCTGGGCAGCCCCTGCCAGGCTCTCACCACCCTCACGCTGAAGAGCTTCCTCCTACGGCCCGGTCTGAGTCTCCCCATCTCCAGCTTCGTTCCACTCCCCCCACTCCTCTCACTGCCTGACAGCCTAGAAAGTGCCTCCCCAGCTCCTTGTGCCCCCTCCAGGTACTGCAAGGCCACAATGAGGTCGCCTGGGAGCCTTCTGCTCTGCAGCCCCACGTCCCTCAGCCTCTGCCTGCCTGCGGAGTGCCGCGCAGGGCCAAGGGCTGGCAGCAGCCAGGTTGCCCCCGGCAAGGCTTGGGCTCAGCCGCATCGACTGATGGAAGGGCAGGGCTGGAAGGGACCTCCGGGGGCAGCTGAGTCCAACCCCCTGCCTAGGCAGCATCGCCCAGGGCAGGCCACACACAAACACACCCAGGTGGGATCTGAATGTCTCCAGAGAAGGAGACAACTCCACAGCCTCTCTGGGCAGCCTGCTCCAGAGTTCAGTCACCCTCGGAGCAAAGAAGTTTTCCCTGCTGTTGAGGTGGAACTTGCAGTGTTCCAGCTTGTAGCCACTGCCCCTGGTCCTGTCGTAGCACACCCCTGAAGAGAGCCTGGCCCCTTCTCCTTGACACCCACCCCTCAGACCTTACAGAGGTCTGGCAGGTCCCCGCTCAGGCTGCTCTTCTGCAGGTCAAACAGCCTCAGGTCTCTCAGCCTTCCCTCACCGGGCAGATGTCCCAGGCCCTTCAGCATCCCCCCAGCCTCTGTTGGAGTGCCTGCAGAGACAGGACGAGGGCAATGGCTGCACACCAGAGCAGACCAGACTGAGAGTGGATGTGGGGAACAAGTTCTGCCCCAGGAGGCTGCTGGAACACTGCAACAGGTTGCCCAGGGAGGTGGTTGAGGCCCATGTCTGGAGATATTGCAGGTGAGGCTGGAGAGGGCTGTGGGCAGCCTGATACTAGTGGAGGATGTCCCTGGTGAATGTAGGAGGTTGGAGTGGAGGAGCTTTGGAGGTGCCTTCCAGCCCAGCCCATCCTGTGACTCTGATCTACTAAGCTCCTTTGGTGTATGAGAGACATACCCCCAAAGATGAGAGTCATCTTCTCTAAGGATGCAATTCCACAGTCCCTTTCCCCTTCCCAAGGCGCTGGGGAAAGCTGCTTCAACAGAGCAAACAAAAGGTGCCAGGGACAGTCCTCTGCCAGCCACATTCCCTGCCCAGATCCCCCATGCCAACAAGCTTCAGCACGCAGGAGCAGTCGGGGCTGGGTGGCCAAAGGGAGGAAGGGCAATAGGATCACTTATTTCCTGCCACAGCTGAGGCTGCTGTATTAAGGAGAGTGCAAAAGAGCATCTTGAGCAGGCGAGAGAAATCCCCCTCTGGAGGCACCTACCGAGGAAGCCTACACAGAGTGATTTGGCTTGAAGAGTTAAAGCCTCAGTGTCTATAAAGAGGTGCAATGGATCCCACAGCTCAGAAAGGAATGCCCCAGAGCTGCACGCAGCCTGGAGCCCAGGGAACCAAACCAGCTGATCCCCTTCGCGCTGCCTGGGGAATTGCAGGGGCTGGGCCAGGCAGAGGCAGTGAGCTGCTGCACCAGGCAGAGGCAGTGAGCTGCTGCACCAGGCAGAGGCAGTGAGCTGCTGCGCCAGGCAGGGGCAGTGAGCTGCTGGGCCAGGCAGGGGCAGTGAGCTGCTGCACCAGGCAGAGGCAGTGAGCTGCTGCACCAGGCAGAGGCAGTGAGCTGCTGCACCAGGCAGGGGCAGTGAGCTGCTGCACCAGGCAGGGGCAGTGAGCTGCTGCACCAGGCAGGGGCAGTGAGCTGCTGGGCCAGGCAGGGGCAGTGAGCTGCTGGGCCAGGCAGAGGCAGTGAGCTGCTGCACCAGGCAGGGGCAGTGAGCTGCTGGGCCAGGCAGAGGCAGTGAGCTGCTGCACCAGGCAGAGGCAGTGAGCTGCTGCACCAGGCAGGGGCAGTGAGCTGCTGCACCAGGCAGGGGCAGTGAGCTGCTGCACCAGGCAGGGGCAGTGAGCTGCTGGGCCAGGCAGAGGCAGTGAGCTGCTGGGCCAGGCAGAGGCAGTGAGCTGCTGGGCCAGGCAGAGGCAGTGAGCTGCTGGGCCAGGCAGGGGCAGTGAGCTGCTGGGCCAGGCAGGGGCAGTGAGCTGCTGGGCCAGGCAGAGGCAGTGAGCTGCTGCACCAGGCAGAGGCAGTGAGCTGCTGGGCCAGGCAGGGGCAGTGAGCTGCTGCCGAGCATCCAATAGCCCTCACAATTGCAGCGGCTGCAGCTGGGAGCAGCAGAGGGCTAAGAACACAGCAGGCAGAGGGCAGCTGGTGTGGAGGGCTGAGCTTTGTCACTGTGCAGCAAAGCAGACAGAAAGAGGCCCAATTGTTTTACCCAAAATAATTATTTTCTAAAAATCCTTTTTTTCTCCTTGAGTGTTCCCCTTCTGACTGGGCTTTATGTCAGCAGCTGCTCGCTCTGGACCAGGGGCAGAGCTCAGCCTGCCAGAAGAGCTTCTGCCTGCTAAGTCCGTGGGGATGGAGAAGAGACAGCAGCAGAATGGCAATGGAATTGCTGCAAGGGCTTGCAGCTTTCTTCTTTCCAAGTAAAGGCTCTGCCTGCTCTTTGAAGGCAGCAGAAAAGTGCAAAAGCATTTTAAGGGGCTTGTGTGAACAAGCAGGGGCTGAGAACTTCAGTATCAGCAAGGAGGTCTGCTAAGAGATCTGTGAGATCTTTGGAGTCAGGAGATGCAAATCCCTCTCCCCGTCCCCCAGACTGAAAGGCTCAGGGCTGCTCTGGTGTGGGTGTGAGCAGGGACTGGTGAAGCAGGCTGTAGGACACCTTGGAGCCTGAAACCTGCAGAGGAGTGCAGTGCTTTGGGTCTGGAGGAAGGAGAGAAGGATGCCAGGGACAGACATAAGCTGATAAACTTCAGATTAACTCTGGAGGAGACCTGGGGGTGTTGGTTGCTGAGCAGCTCCCCAGGTGCCAGCAGTGCCTTCATGCAGCCCAGCAGGGCTTCTGTGCTCCGCAGCCTCTTGGGCAACCCGTGCCAGTGTCTCCCCACCCTCACTGGCAAGAATTTCTCCCTCATCTGCAGTCTCAGTCTGCCCCCTCAAGCTTCAGTCCATTCCTCCTCATCCTGTCATTACAAGCCCTTGTCAGGAGTCCCTTCTGGGCTTTCTTGTAGGCACCTTTGAGGTCCTGGAAGGCTGTTCTAGGGTGTCCCTGGAGCTTTCTATGCTCCAGACTCTTTTAGAAGGAGACAGTGTGAAGGGAACTGTTAACTTCTGTCTCCATGGAAGAAATGAGCTGTTCAACAGTAGTGTTCTCGGCAGAGGCAGCTGGTGGAGTCCAGGCAGGCCTGCTCTCTGCAGACACCTGTCATGGAGAGTAGCAAAGCTCCCTAGCAGGTCCCCATCTTGTGCGTACCAGTGTCTCACATTGAAGGCCAAAGCATCGTAAAACCCAAACCAACCTTCCAGGCCCATGAGAAGTTGCCTCCCTAGGAAAGATAGGAGGTGAACATTGGCCATTGTTTATCCAACTGTCGGCCTTGGTTCCCGTGCACGCTCAACACCTGGTGTTGGGGTGGTCTCAGAAGTTGGTTGTGGTAAAACCTGTCCAGTTGCATGGGTTAATGACAGTTTGTGCCAGTCTGTAAGAACACCGTGGAATGGGTGTGAGGGGTGGGTCGCACCTCGTTAGAAGCGCTATAACAGCGTGCCTGCACGGATGGGAGTGCCCAGCGCCTTTGCCCGCCAGCCTGCTCCCGCTCCCTGCCCGCCTGCTCCCGCTCCCTGCCCGCCTGCTCCCGCTCCCTGCCCGCCTGCTCCCGCTCCCTGCCCGCCTGCTCCCGCTCCCTGCCAGCCTGCTCCCGCTCCCTGCCCGCCTGCTCCCGCTCCCTGCCCGCCTGCTCCCGCTCCCTGCCAGCCTGCTCCCGCTCCCTGCCCGCCTGCTCCCGCTCCCTGCCCGCCTGCTCCCGCTCCCTGCCAGCCTGCTCCCGCTCCCTGCCCGCCTGCCCCGTGCCCTGCCCACCTGCCCCGTGCCCTGCCCGCCTGCTCCCGCTCCCTGCCCGCCTGCTCCCGCCCCCTGCCCGCCTACCCCGTGCCCTGCCCGCCTGCTCCCGCTCCCTGCCCGCCTGCTCCCGCCCCCTGCCCGCCTACCCCGTGCCCTGCCCGCCTGCTCCCGCCCCCTGCCAGCCTGCTCCCGCTCCCTGCCAGCCTGCCCCGTGCCCTGCCAGCCTGCTCCCGCTCCCTGCCCGCCTGCTCCCGCTCCCTGCCCGCCTGCTCCCGCTCCCTGCCCGCCTGCTCCCGCTCCCTGCCCGCCTGCTCCTGCTCCCTGCCCGCCTGCTCCCGCTCCCTGCCCGCCTGCTCCCGCTCCCTGCCAGCCTGCTCCCGCTCCCTGCCCGCCTGCTCCCGCTCCCTGCCAGCCTGCTCCCGCTCCCTGCCCGCCTGCTCCCGCTCCCTGCCCGCCTGCCCCGTGCCCTGCCAGCCTGCTCCCGCTCCCTGCCCGCCTGCCCCGTGCCCTGCCAGCCTGCTCCCGCTCCCTGCCCGCCTGCCCTGTGCCCTGCCAGCCTGCTCCCGCTCCCTGCCCGCCTGCTCCCGCTCCCTGCCAGCCTGCTCCCGCTCCCTGCCCGCCTGCTCCCGCTCCCTGCCCGCCTGCCCCGTGCCCTCTCGCTCCTGATCCGCCCTGCCCGCACACAGAGGCCGCAGCAGACCAACCACCTGCTTGGGCCCAGTCCTGGCAAAGGGAGGGACACTGCCCAAAGCTTCGGAGCCAGCTGAACTGAGCTGCCTAACAGTGAGTAAAGCCACAGACTCTTTTACATAGAGCCTGAACAGCTTCGAAGACTCAACAATCTCTAAGAAATCACAGACTCTTTTATCTGCCATTGACTGAAATGTTACTCTGCAGCCTCCCACCAAGAGAACTCACGTGGGGAATTTAGCTTCGGGAGGGGATCTCCATGTCTGAGCAGTAAATCACTTGATCTTTACACCTTAGCCTCGCATGTTTTCCCCCAGTTTTCCCGAGAGCTACTTTGCACAACACCGTGAGCAGTGACGGTGCCGTGGGCAGGACAGCAGCCCCGACCCTGCCACTTGCGGCTCGGCAGCGGTGTCCCGGCAGCAGCGCTGATGGCAAGTGGCAGGGGGGCTCTCCTAGGAGAAACATGGGCTTGGCACAGCAAAAACTACTTCAGGAGGCATCAAAGCAAAGAAGCCTAATGCCTCTCCACAGGAGGGGAAAAAATATCCCCAGCAGGTCAGTAGTGTCCCTTTGGAGTGCGGGCGGGGGGTGCCTGAGCTCACTGCGCTGAGGGCAGGTCCTCTGCAGGGGCTGCGGCCAGCAGAGCCAGCCCAGAGCAGTGTTTTGGAGAGGTTGGCTCTCGCAGGTGCAGGGGCTTGGAGTACATCACAGGAGCTCATTTCCTGAGGCCAAACGGTATTCATCACCCACTTACCCAGCCCCAGGATGTCTTGCTCTAACTGGGTTCAGTGCAGCCCTGGGTTCAGTGGAGCTGCAGTGCACAGCAGAGCAGCTCCAGACCAACAGCTCTGCCTGCCAGATGAGGAAGAGGCAAAAAGGTTCTGCCTTTTCCATCTCTCTCCAAAGTGCCTGACCCAGAAGTGGAAGTAAAGAACGGAGAGCTTCTCCATGGACTTCTGGACACGCTGGGCAGGAGCAAGAGCAGGCAGCAGTACAGACAGGGGGGGACCTGCTGGAGAGCAGCCCCAGCAGAGGAGCTGGGGGTGCTGGGGAGAACATCCCTGGCACAGCAGTGTGCTCTGGGGGCCAAGAGGCCAGTGGGAGCCTGGGGGCATTCAGCAGAGTGTGTCCAGCAGATCAGGGAGCTTCTGCCCCTCTGCTCTGCCCTGCTGAGACCTCCTCTTGAGCACTGCCTTCAGGCTTGGGCTCCCCAGTTGCAGAGGGACAGGACTATGAGGATGATGAGGGGCCTGGAGCAGTGCCTGGTGAGGAGAGGCTGAGGGCCCTGGGGCTGCTTAGTGTGGAGAGGAGAAGACTGAGAGGGGATTGAATCAATGTTTATAACTATCTGGGGGTCAGGAGGGGGGGACAGGCTCTGCTCACTGCTGCCTGGGACAGGACAAGCAGCAGTGGATGGAAGCTGCAGCACAGGAGGTTCAGCTCAGCACAAGGGGGAACTTCTTGACTGTAAGGGTCCCAGAGCCCTGGCACAGGCTGCCCAGAGAGGCTGTGGAGTCTCCTTCTGTGGAGCCTTTCCAGGCCTGTCTGGATGTGTCCCTGTGTGCCCTGAGCTACACTGTGTGGTCCTGCTCTGGCAGGGGTTGGACTGGATGATCTCCCTGGATCTCTTCCAACCCCTGACACCCTGTGAGCCTGTGGGATTGGATGAGGCTGCCCAGGGGAGTGGTGGAGTCCCCATCCCTGGAGGTGTTTCTCAGAGGCAGAGCTGTGGTGCTGAGGGCCATGGGCAGCCCCAGCCTGGGCAGAATGGTTGGGTTGGATGCTCTGGCAGGGCTTTGCCAACCAAGGAACTTCTGTGATTCTCTGATTCCATAAGAGAAAGTGGCTGAGGACTGAGGCCCCTGCTCAGTCCTGCACCCACCTACAGCAGCTGGGCAGCTCTAGAATGGCCTGATCCAACCCAAATGATGCTGTGCTTCCCTCTCTACTCTGGGAGGTCTCTGGTGTGTGACATACCCTGGGTAGAATCTTCTGGAGACTTCTGCCGTGGCAGGGACAGCTGCAGAACCTGGCTTCTTGTGGGCAGCTCCCTAGGGATTGTCCTGCATGGAGCTGACTTCTTCAAGTGAGGACTTTGTTGACCTGGAGCTGTTCAAAGCCAGGCTGGGGAGGCCTTGAGCAACCTATGAGGACAGGCTGAGAGAGTTGGAGCTCTGCAGCTTGGAGTAGAGAAAGCTTTGAGGAGACGTTGGAGTGGCCTTGCAGCATCTGAAAGGGGCTACAGGAGGGCTGGGGAGGGACTGCTGAGAAGGGCTTGGAGTGACAGGATGAGGAGGGATGGGTTTGAACTGGCAGAGAGGAGATTCAAACTGGATGTTAGGAAGAAGTGAGGGTGGTGAGACACTGGCACAGATTGAGGGTGGTGAGACACTGGCACAGGTTGCCAGGGAGGTGTTCAAGGCCAGGCCTGATGAGGTCCTTGAGCATCCTGTGCTGGTGGGAAGTGTCCCTACCCATGGATGATCCCTTCCAAGCCAACCCCTGGCTGTGTGCAGGAGCTGCTGCAGGTCTCACAGTTTCTTCTCTCCTTTCCTTTCCTCAAGGCATCGTGTCAAGATCTGGAACTCTGACATATGAAGCTGTGCACCAGACAACCCAGGTCGGGTTGGGGCAGTCCTTCTGCATTGGTAAGTGTCCTCACAGCCTCTGCACCTGGGAATCAACTGCATCTGCTGTGCCCAGAAGCCATCCAAAGGCATTTGGTTTTGCAGGGCAGTTGCTGCAGGGTCACTGTGGGGAGAAATGAGATCCCTGTGTTCCTCTGGAAACACATTTTCCCAGGGAAAAATTGGCCAGGAGCAGCCAGCATGGAGTCACTGAGGGGGAATGGTGCTGCAGAGGCATGGCCAGAGGGGTGCTGAAGGGGGAGCAGTGGGCATCATCCTGTGGCTTCAGCAAGGCTTTGCTGCTGCTGCCTCCCATGGCATCCCATCAGGCAGGCAGAGTGGGCTGGGTGATTGGGCTGTGAGCTGGGTTGGAAACTGGCTCAGGAACAGAGCCCAGAGGGTGGTGATCAGTGGTGCAGAGCCCAGCTGGGGGCCTGTGGCCAGTGGTGGTCCCCAGGGGCTGGTGCTGGGCCCAGGCTTGTTCAGGTTCTCCATCAACAACCTGCACGAGGGCACAGAGTGAACCTCTGCCAGTTTGCTGTGGCACCAAAGTGGGAGGGGTGGCTGAGACCCCCCAGGCTGTGCTGCCATCCAGTGAGCCCTGGGCAGGCTGAGAGCTGGGCAGAGAGGAACCTCCTGAGGTTCAGCAAGGCCAAGGGCAGAGTCCTGCAGCTGGGCAGCAGCAAGAGCAGGCAGCAGTACAGAGTGGGGGGCAGCTGCTGGAGAGCAGCTCCCTGGAGAGACAGCTTGGGGTGCTGGTGGGCAGCAAGTGCTGCCTGGGGCAGCAATGTGCCCCTGGGGCCAAGAGGGCCAAGGGCAGCCTGGGGCCAGCAAGAGGAGTGTGGCCAGCAGGGCCAGGGAGGTTCTCCTGCCCCTCTGCCCTGCCCTGCTGAGGCCACAGCTGCAGTGCTGTGTCCAGTTTGGGGCTCCCCAGTTCAGGAGAGACACAGAGCTGCTGGGGAGAGTCCAGCAGAGAGCTGGGAGGATGCTGAAGGGCCTGGGACAGCTCTGCTGTGGAGAGAGGCTGAGAGCCCTGGGGCTGGTTAGTGTGGGGAGGAGAAGGCTGAGAGGGCTCTGAGCAATGTCTGTCAGTAGCTGAGGGGTGGGTGCCAGGGGGATAGCACAAGAGAAAGTGGCCTGGATGGATGAGGTCAGGAACCATTTCCTTCCTGCAGAGGGGTCAGGGGCTGGCACAGGCTGTCCAGGGAGGTGGCAGAGTCCCCATCCCTGGAGGGTTCCAGAAGCACACGGCCGTGGCACCGGGGGCCATGGTTTGGTGGCCAGGCTGGGGTTGGCTTGATGGTTGGACTTGATCTTGGAGGGCTTTTGCAAGCCAAACGGTTCTGTGATTCTGTGCTTCCACCTGGAACAGCTTCAGCCTGGGCAGGGGCTCGGGAGGGCTGGCAGGGGCTGGCAGTGCCCTGGTTCCACGTCCCCATCCCTGCAGCGAGCGCTAGGGACGTGCTGTGCAAAGCCTGCTGCCAGGGAGCCAGCCACAGCCCTGCCACCTCCAGAGGGGGAGAAGCTAACAGCCCGGGGCTGGGCAGACGCTGGAAGGAGGAGATGCTGTCAGCAGGCAGCTCCTGGGCTGGGGGAGAGAGGCTGCTGTGAAAGCTGCCTGCTCTCTGCAGGGCTGCCCTCTGCAGAGGGCCACTGCAGCTCTGCAGCCGCCAAAGCCTTTTAGCACTGGAAGTAAGAAAGGAGGGAGCACAGAAGCTGCCTGACCTGATTGAAATGCCCAAGGGGGGGGGAAGATGAAGAAGTCCAAGCGTAGCCAGCAGTGGGGCACGGAGATGTTGTCCCCCTGGGAGGCAGCATCAGCTTTGTGTAGGTGGATCTGGGCAGCTCATGCAATTGTCCACTCCTAGCTCCAGGCAAGAAAGCACTGTGGAGCTTGCAGAGCACCCGCAGAGAAGACAGGGCCTGGTTGTGGCAAGGCAGAGCCTGGGTTCAGTGGCACAGGTGAGGAGGTCAGCAGCACATGCAGTCACCTGGGCACCAGGAGAAGCAAGGCAGCCAGAGCTGCCCAGCAGAGGTGCACAGTGCTGAGCCTCCGGGGCAGGATGGCGCCGGAGCCGGCTGGCAGGTTTGCCCCCAGGGGTGGAAGGGGCCACGGGGATGGGTTTGTGAGCCCCTGGGTGGGGGGAGACGCTGCTGCAGCTTGCAGGGGGAGGCAGGAAGGGTATTTAGAAGATGGTCTTGATTCTCTGCAGGCTTCTCCTCCCCTGGCTCGTGGGGTCGCTGCCACGGAGGGGCTTTGGCATTCAGAGGTTTACAGCAGACCTTTACTGTTTGCCAGGAGCTGCTCTGAGCTGCAGGAAATGTGGGCTGGGGGTACCTTGATGTCAGCCTTTGTGGACGGCTCCTGTGCGTGTGGGGGTGAAGGAGCAAGCAGCAGCACTGCTCACGGCTCGGAGCTCCGGGAGCTGCTCCCTCCAGGGGCAAAGCTGTGCGCGGGGCTGCGGTGGGAAAGCTGCTCCGGCCGCGGCAGAGTGGGCAGCTGCAGCTGAAGCCGCGGAGGGGATGCTGGGCTGCACCCAGGCTTCTTTGTGCTGGCTGGGACTGAGCCAAGTCGCCCCTGCACGAGTGCCTGCTGCAAAGGCAGAGCTCTCCTGCTGGCTTCGCAGGACTCAGATCACAGAGCAGGGCCCCCAGGAGAGGAGCTGGGCAGGCAGAATCGGGAGGGGCTCTCCCTGCCGCGCAGCATCACTGCTGTGCGTTTCTGTTGTAGCTCTGCTGCCATCAAGTGATGGAGGGGATTTATTGTTGGGTGAAGGCATCCAAGCCCAACCGCGACTAAGGAAACCTGCACTTCTGCAGCCCCCAGCACAAGCAGGACATGGAACTGCTGGAGCCAGTCCAGAGGAGGCCACCAAGGTGCTCCGAGGGCTGCAGCAGCTCTGCTGTGAGCACAGGCTGAGAGAGGTGGAGGCCTTGGAGTGGCCTTCCAGGATCTGAAGGGGGCTCCAGGAGGGCTGGGGAGGGACTATTGACAAGGGCTTGGAATGACAGGATGAGGCCAGCTGCAGTGCTGTGTCCAGTTTGGGGCTCCCCAGTTCGGGAGAGACAGAGACCTGCTGGGGAGAGTCCAGTGGAGAGCTACTTTTTGGTGGTGCCCAGTGACAGCACAGGGCACAAGAGGCACAAGCTGGAGCCCAGGAGGTTGCAGCTCAGCATGAGGAGGAACTTGTTTGGTGTGAGGGTGCTGGAGCCTGGAGCAGGCTGCCCAGAGAGGCTGTGGAGCCTCCTGCTCTGGAGCCTTTGCAAGCTCCCCTGGCTGTGCTCCTGGGTGCCCTGCCCTGGGTGCCCCTGCTCTGGCAGGCAGCTTGGGCTGGATGCTCTCTGCAGGTCCCTTCCAAGCCCTCCCACTCGGTGGTTGCAAAGGGCAGGAGCCCTCCTGGGCATTTCCTTGGGGCTGCTCAGTAAAGTCAGTGCCACACAAAGCTCTGGGCAGGGTTTTGTGTGGAGGCTCTGTCTGAGGGCTGTGACCTCTGCTTCTGCTCTGGGAGCTGACTCTGCAGCTATCAAAGCTTTAGGGGCATGCCAGGAGGTGTCTGGGGCAGGAGTTTGCCATCTGAGACTTGGGAAGAGGCCTCAGAGCTGCCCCTCTGGAGCCTCTGGGAGCACTTCATGCTGAGCTGGACTTGGCCACGTCTGTGCAGCCTCTGCACCCTGGGGCAGGCTCTTTGCTTTCCTTGTGCTTCTGATTGGTGTCACTTCTCTTCTGCAGGGATTGGAGGTGACCCCTTCAATGGCACTAATTTCATTGACTGCCTGGATGTCTTCCTGAAGGATCCTCACACTGAGGGCATCATCCTGATTGGGGAAATTGGAGGCAATGCTGAAGAAGATGCTGCAGCATTTCTGAAGGAGAACAATTCTGTAAGTGCTAACCCCTGGGCCCTTCAGCCCCTCGTGTGACCATGCCAAGGCAGCCCCAGCTCACTCCCTCCTCACAGCCCTCAGAGCTTCTGCCTTCCACTGAAGAGCTGAAGGCCCTGAGCAGCCTGGGCTGGTGGAAGGTGTCTGTGCCCATGGCAGGGGGCTGGAGCTGGGTGAGCTGTGAGGTCCCTTCCAACCCAACCCATTCAGAGGCTCACAGACTGCCAGAGCAGGATCACCCAGAGCAGATCACAGAGGAACACATCCAGGCAGAAGGGTTCTGGATATCTGCAGAGAGGGAGACTCCACAACTCCTCTGGGCAACCTGTGCCAGAGCCTCCCCCTCCTCAACCTGTGCCAGAGCCTCCCCCTCCTCAATCTGTGCCAGAGTCTCCCCACTCTCAATGTGTGCCAGAGTCTCCCCCTCCTCAACCTCTGCCAGAGCCTCCCCCTCCTCTGCCTGTGCCAGAGTCTCCCCCTCCTCAGCCTGTGCCAGAGTCTCCCCCTCCTCAGCCTGTGCCAGAGTCTCCCCACCCTCACTGCCAGGAATTTGTTCCTAATCCCAATCTCAATCTCTCCTCCCAAGCTTCAATCCATTCCCCGTTGTCCTGTTGCTCCCAGCCCCTGTCCAAAGTGCCTCCCCAGCTCTCCTGGAGTGCCTCCAGGTCCTGCAAGGCTGCTCTGAGGTCTCCCTGGAGCCTTCTCTCCTCCAGGCTGCACAGCCTCAGCTGTCTCAGCCTGTCCCCTCGGGGAGGTTCTGCAGCCCGCACTCCGCAGAGTCTTGGCTCTGCCTCCTGCCGCCTGCAGTGGTTGAGCTCTGTCCCTGCCTGGCTGATCTTTGCGAAGCCACCAGCGGCCTGCCAGCTGGAGCTGCCTGTCACCTGCCCTGCCCCTGCCTGACCCTGCGCTGCCTTTGCCCTCAGGGTCCCAAAGCCAAGCCGGTGGTGTCGTTCATCGCGGGGCTGACAGCTCCTCCGGGCCGGCGGATGGGGCACGCAGGAGCCATCATTGCTGGGGGCAAGGGTGGGGCCAAGGAGAAGATCGCAGCCCTGCAGAGCGCCGGCGTGGTGGTCAGCATGTCTCCTGCTCAGCTGGGCAGCACCATGCACAAGGTGGGTGCCGTGGTGCTGCCTGCCCGTGCTGACCCCGAGCACGGAGCTGCTCCCGAGGGGACGCCGCTGGGCAGCGCAAGTCATGCCCAGGCACTTGGTGCTCACAGCTTGCTGCGACAGCAGGCAGCTCTGCTGGCTGCACTGGTACAGTCAGCTGGGGTGGACAAGCCCTTGCAGAGCCTCCACTCCAACCCCTCTCTGACCATCTTGGTGGCCTCTTCTGGACCCTCTTTATCAGGTCCATGTCCTTGTGCTGGAGTCCCCAGAGCTGGACACATCCCTGCCGGGGAGGGCTCCCCAGAGTAGAGCAGAGGAGCAGGATCCCTTCTCTCCACCTGATGACCTTTGGAGGTCCTTTCCAACCCAAACCATTCTATGACTCTGGCCAAGCCACAAGGCTCAAGAAAGCCTCTGGCACCTGTGCCTGCTCTGTGAGCCATTTCTCTGGGGCAGAACAGCAATTCCAGCCTGCAGCTCACAGCTTACAGCAGGAATGGATTTCTTTTCCCTTCTTTGCCTTTCCCCCTCCTGTTTATTTTTTCACCCTCCTGGACAATGTTTCCAGGCAGAACCAGCTCTCATCCAAACAGCCCGAAGGAAGAAAACAACCCAAACAGCTCTCTCCTACTCTCCTCCACCAGCAACACTGATTTTTTAGCCATTACCTCCTGTGAGCTGCATGCTAAGGAGGCTGCAGGAGGCAGGTGATGACGAGGGATGCTTTCCAGGTGCACTTATGGGCACCCAGGCATGCATTCTTTCCACGGGCCAGGGTAAGGGCTCCTGCCCACAGGGAGCTGTCACTTGGCACAAACCCACCCACTGCTCTGCTGTCACAGGCTCACAGGGTGTCAGGGGTTGGAAGGGACCCAAGGAGATCATCCAGTCCAACCCCTGCCAGAGCAGGACCACACAGTGTAGCTCAGAGCACACAGGAACACATCCAGACAGGCCTGGGAAGGCTCCACAGAAGGAGACTCCACAACCTCTCTGGGCAGCCTGTGCCAGGGCTCTGGGACCCTTGCAGTAAAGAAGTTCCCCTTGTGCTGAGCTGAACCTCCTGTGCTGCAGCTTCCATCCACTGCTGCTTGTCCTGTCCCAGGCAGCAGTGAGCAGAGCCTGTCCCCCCCTCCTGCCCCCAGCCCTCAGGTGCTTATAAACATTGATTCAATCCCCTCTCAGTCTTCTCTTCTCCACACTAAGCAGCCCCAGGGCCCTCAGCCTCTCCTCACCAGGCACTGCTCCAGGCCCCTCATCATCCTCATAGGCCTCCTCTGGACCCTCTCCAGCAGATCCCTGTCCCTCTGCAACTGGGGAGCCCAAGCCTGAAGGCAGTGCTCAAGAGGAGGTCTCAGCAGGGCAGAGCAGAGGGGCAGAAGCTCCCTGATCTGCTGGACACACTCTGCTGAATGCCTCCAGGCTCCCATTGGCCTCTTGGCCCCCAGGGCACACTGCTGTGCCAGGGATGTTCTCCCCAGCACCCCCAGCTCCCTCTCCACAGGGCTGCTCTCCAGCAGTCACCTCCCAGCCTGTCCTGCTGCAGTTTATTATCTCTCCCCAGGTGCAGGACTCTGCACTTGTCCCTGTTGAGCCTCATCTGGCTCCTCTGTGCCCAGCTCTGTGCCCAGGGCTCTCTGGATGGCAGCACAGCCTGCAGCTGTCTCAGCCAAGCCTCCCAGCTTGGTGTCAGCAGCAAACCTGCTGAGCAGACTCTGTCTGTGCCCTCAGCAGTGGCACTGGTGAAGATGTTGTGCTGTCCTTGTGCTCAGTGTAGAAGGAACCTCAGCTCAGACAACCGCTGCCTAATTTCCCTCTGACTTGGGGATTTCACCTGGGTTTTGTCTTCATTTCTGACACAGAAGAACTGTGCTCTGTTAAGTTTAATTAGCTTTGTGTTGTGTGGTGTCCTTTGCTTGAGGACCTACACTGGAGAGTTGAAATCCAAACCCCCTGGGACACGTGAAGGGGGATCAAGAAGGATGGAAGGGTCTAAATGCTGCATGTGTAGAGAGGGTGGGAGAGGCTTTGAGTGATTGGCATTGGAATGGGCTGCCCAGGGAGGTGGTGGAGTGGCTGTGGCTGGAGGTGTTGCAGCCAAGCCTGGCTGGGGCACTTAGTGCCATGGTCTGGTTGGTTGGGCAGGGCTGGGTGCTAGGTTGGGCTGGCTGAGCTTGGAGCTCTCTGCCAGCCTGCTTGGTTCTGTGATGTTCTTTCCTGATCTGCAATCATTATACTCAATAGGCAAAATACCTCTGGGGTTTCTTTGGTTCTAAGTTGGGGTTTTGTTTGTTTTCTGACTATCCTGACCCCAGGGCACTTGCCACATGCAGGTGAACCTGACTTAGGCAAGGTGCTCCTCAGGAAGGGCACAGAGCCATCTGTTTTGGATGAGGAAGGCATCAAAAGAGAGTTGAAAAAGCAGGATCATAGAATCACAGAACATTAGGAGTTGGAAGGAGCCTCCAGAGCTCAGCCAGGCCATGCCCCTGCCAGAGCAGGAGCACTCAGGGCAGGGCACACAGGAGCACAGCCAGGGGGGCTTGGAAAGGCTCCAGAGCAGGAGGCTCCACAGCCTCTCTGGGCAGCCTGCTCCAGGCTCCAGCACCCTCACACCAAACAAGTTTCTCCTCATGCTGAGCTGCAACCTCCTGGGCTCCAGCTTGTGCCTCTTGTGCCCTGTGCTGTCACTGGGCACCACCAAACAGAGCCTGGCACCTTCCCCCTGGCACCCACCCCTCAGCTACTGACAGACATTGCTCAGAGCCCTCTCAGCCTTCTCCTCCCCACACTAACCAGCCCCAGGGCTCTCAGCCTCTCTGCACAGCAGAGCCGAGGCTGAGAGCAGACCTCATTGTGCTCTACAGCTCTCTGAAAGGAGGTTGCAGCCAGGGGAGAGTTGGTCTCTTCTTCCTAATAACAAGTGACAGGAGAAGAGGAAATGGCCTCAGGTGGCCCCAGGGCAGGTTTAGGTTGGACATTGGAAGAAATTTGTTGACTGAAAGGGTTCTCAAAGCCTGGCACAGGCTGCCCAGGGAGGTGGAGTCCTCATGCCTGGAGGGCTGTCAGAGAGGCAGAGCCTTGGCAGAGTCAGAGCATGCAGACTGGGTGACTTCAAGGTCTCTTCCAACTCTGTGATTCTGTGACTCTATTTACCTTACAGAGGAGCCAATCCACGGCCGGTTGGGGATTCCTCCTGCCTCGGGGAGCTGACTTGACCTGCGCAAAGACATCAGCACTGGGACAGGACCTGCCCCAGCGGCTCCTGCCTCCGGGATTGAATTCGCTTTTTTTCCTTCTCTTGTCTCGTTTGCACCTGCGGAGCAGCAGCAGCCAAGCTGCGTGCTGCAGGCTCAGCCCCAGCGGCTCAGCCCTGCCACGGCCCTCGGCTCGCTCTGGGAACACCGCGTGGAAGTGATGGGGTCTGGAAGTCAGACTGCCAGCAGCCATCCTTGTCCTACCGCCTGGACACCCTCTGCCACAGCTGCAGCTCCTGCCTTGGGCAGAGTCACTCTGGTATGGGTCAAGAACTGGCTGGAGGGCAGGGCCCAGAGAGTGGTGGTGAATGGTGCCACATCCAGCTGGCAGCTGGCACTGGTGCTGTGCCCCAGGGGTCAGTGCTGGGCACAGTCCTGTTCAATGTCTTTATTGATGATCTGGAGCAGGAGATTGAGTCCAGCAGCAGTGAGTTTGCAGATAACACCAAGCTAGGAGCAGCTGTAGAGCTGCTGGAGGGTAGCAGAGCCCTGCAGAGGGACCTGGCCAGGCTGGATGGGTGGGCAGAGGCCAAGGGGATGAGACTGAACAAGGCCAAGGGCAGGGTTCTGCACTTTGGCCACAGCAACCCCAAGCAGCACTGCAGGCTGCGGGCAGAGTGGCTGAGAGCAGGCAGTGCAGGGCTGGGGCCAGCTGTTGGAGGAGGTCCAGAGGAGGCCAAAAACATGATCAGAGGCTGAAGAACCTCTGCCTTGGGGACAGGCTGGCAGAGTTGGGGCTGTTCAGCTGGAGAGGAGAAGGCTCCAGGGAGACTTTGGAGCTGCATTTTAGTATCTGCAGGGCACCTGCAGGCAGGCTGGGGAGGGACTGTTCAGAAGGGCCTGTGGGGATAGACTGAGGGCAGTGATGTGGAACTGGAGCAGGGCAGAGTGAGGTTGGACGTCAGGAGGAAGTTGTGCACACTGAGGCTGGTGAGACACTGGCACAGGCTGCCCAGAGCTGTGCTTGAGGCTCTGTCCCTGGAGTCATTGAAGCTCAGGCTGGCTGTGTGCCTGTGCAGCCTGCTCTGGCTGGGGCTGTCCCTGTGCCTGCAGGGGGTCGCACACAGGATGCCCCTGGGGTGCCTTCCAGCCCGGGCAGTCTCTGCGGTGCGGTCCTGCCTCCCCCGCAGCCGCCCTGGCAGCAGCCTCTGGCAGGCTCTCACTGCCCCCTGGCAGCGCCGTGCCCGGGCAGGGCAGCAGGGACCTGCTGTTGGTCCTGGCGTTAGACCCAAACGCTGCCAGTTACCCTTCAGCCCACAGGCTGTGCTGCCTGGGCTCTGCCGGGCACCCGCAGGCATTTCAGAGGCCTCCTTGGCTCCTGGCTGGACTCGGACATTTACTTTCCCCTACACCTGCGCTGAACCAGAGTTTGTCCTGCACAGAGGCAGCAAAGTGGTACCAGGAGGCTAATGGGGCCGCAGGCAGCAGGCTTGTGAAACACAAAGTATAGCACAGACCCAGGCTGGGTGAGCAGTGGCTCCAGAGCAGCCTGCAGGAGAAGGCCCTGGGGGTGCCAGTTGGTGCCAAAGTGCCCAGCAGCCAGCACTGGTCCCTGGCAGCCCAGAGCCAGCTGTGTGCTGGCTGCAGCCAGAGCAGGCAGAGCAGCAGCACAGGGAGGGGATTCTGCTCCTCCAATCTGCTCTGCTCAGCCCTCACCTGCAGCACTGCCTCCAGCTCTGGGAACACAGCACAAGAAGGACCTGGAGCTGCTGGAGAGGGTCCAGAGGAGGCCACAAAGATGCTCTGACAATGGAGAACCTCTGCTGTGGGGACAGGCTGGGAGAGTTGGGGCTGTTGAGCCTGGAGAAGGCTCCAGGGAGACCTCAGAGCAGCCTTCCAGTACCTGAAGGGGCTCCAGGAGAGCTGGGGAGGGACTTTTGACAAGGGCTGGGAGTGGCAGGCTGAGGGACAATGGCTTTGAGCTGGGAGAGGGGAGACTGAGTGGAGATGAGGAATAAAGTCTTGGCGGTAAGGGCAGTGAGACACTGGCACAGGGTGCTCAGGGAGGCTGTGGATGCTCCCTGCAGGTGTCCAAGGCCAGGCTGGATGAGGCCTTGAGCAAGCAGTGCTGGTAGGAGGTGTCCCTGCCCATGGCAGGGGGCTGGAAGTCTCTGGTGCCTTCCAGCCCAACCCATCCTATGAGTCTGTGATTCTGTGTTTCCAAAGCAGTTCTTCCACCTGTGCAGCCTTTTGCTGCAGTGCAGGAACTGAAGCTCACCTCATCACCTACAGCAGCTTCATCCCAGCTAACAGCAAAGCGAGGGTACAGACCAGTGGCAGCTGGGAGCTCTGCATCATGCCCTGACAGACTGATCCAGCTTGTCCAAGCAGTGACTCCTTTACCCCAGGTCCTGCCCTGCACCCACACAGCAGCATGAGGGCAAGGACAAGGATGGGCTGGAAGCTGTGGCTCAGGGCTTGCTTGCCCATCTCTGCTGTGTTGGCACCTGCAGAGCTTTCCACATCAGCCTCCCCTCCCTCGGGAGTGACCCAGGCACAGCAGCTCTGTAAGGGGACATTTCTTTGGCAATGAATTGCTGGAGTTGTTTTCTCACCTTCTCTAATGCTGCCACTAAACCAAAGGGCACCAAATCCTCCTGCCTGTCTGGAATCATCCACAAGCTTTTGGCAGGGGTAGGAGTAAATTCAGTCCCCAGGCTGCCTGCTCCACTCTATTTGCAAGCTCCTGCTGCTAAACAGAGGAGGTGATCAATGAATCAGCATCTCTGATGGCTGAGTCCCTCTGCTCCCAGCCACCAGGCAGAGCTGATGTAAGGAGACTGAGGAGACCTGCTGGGTTCAGTGCATGAAATGGTTCTTTAGTAGCTGTTTTTCAGACCTGTAAAACCTTAACAGCCTCTTCCTTACTGCTTTACCTTCCTCCAGGGACTCAGAATCAATTCCCAGCAAAGTACTTCGCTGGCATCTCTTTCCCAGAAGGAGAAAGACAACTCTGCTGGGCTGGACAGCTATGCCAGAAGGTGAGATGTGTACTTCTGCTCCTCAGAGCCTTCCCCAGAAGCAGAGAAGGAGCTGAAGGAGCATCTCTCCCATTCCTATTCCTCTTGGCTGTTGCAGCCACCCTAAGCCAGGCCTCACTCTGCCAAGCTTCAGTGACGTGGATGTGGATGAACTTTCTGCTCTGGGCAGTCCCCTTGAAGGCAGCAGTGCCTTAAGTGGAAATGCACAGGCTGCAAGGCCAGGTACGTGCAGGAGGGTGGGGAGACACTGGCACAGGCTGCCCAGGGAGGTTGTGGAGCACAGAGGCAGTCAATGTGATCTTCCATTGGGTGCTTCTGTGCTCCACAACCTCCCTGGGGGTGTTCAAGGCCAGGCTGGAGGAGGCCTTAAGCAAGCTGTGTTGGTGGGAGGTGTCCCTGCCTATAGCATCAAGTTGGAACTGGATGATCTGTGAGGTCCCTTCCAACCCAACGCATCCTATGGGTGAGTCTTTGCCGATTCAGGATCAGGCTCACAAGCATAAAAGCAGCTGAAGAACAGCAACTTGTGTGATCCTGCCCAGAGGAACCTGGGAGCTGAATTCCTGCTGAATTTCTTGGCCTCTTTGCAGCCAACTTTCGTTCTCTCCAACTGCTTCAGCCTAATGCCTGCAGTGCAGCCCAAGACCCTGTGTGTGGTGTGAGCACAGAGCACAAAGTGCTGTTAGCTATTGCTGGGGGGAATGGGCTTCTTGGCACAATATTGGTGGGTTTATGAGGCTGCAAGAGGTAGGCAAATTTGTGAGCTGGTGTCCAGCTGCTGCTCCTGGCACTCTGTTACGTGACTGCCTCTGCCTCTCCCAGAAGGAAACTGCTCAATGAACGTAATAGAGCAGGCAAAAGCAGCAGGACAAGGGAGTCTCTTCTTGTGTCCCTGTGCTCAGCACTGCTCAGGCCACCCCTGCAGTGCTGTGTCCAGTTCTGGGCTCCTCCATTGCAGAGAGATGTTGAGGTGCTGGAAGGTGTTGAGAGAAGGGCAGCAAGGCTGGGGAGGGGCCTGGAGCACAGCCCTGTGAGGAGAGGCTGAGGGAGCTGGGGGGGTGCAGCCTGCAGCAGAGGAGGCTCAGGGCAGAGCTCATTGCTGCCTGCAGCTGCCTGCAGGGAGGCTGTAGCCAGGTGGGGTTGGGCTCTGCTGCCAGGCAAGCAGCAGCAGAAGAAGGGGACACAGCCTGAAGCTGTGCCAGGGCAGGTCTAGGCTGGATGTGAGGAGGAAGTTGTTGGCAGAGAGAGTGATTGGCACTGGAATGGGCTGCCCAGGGAGGTGGTGGAGTTGTTATCCCTGGAGGTGTTTGAGCCAAGCCTGGCTGGGGCACTTAGTGCCATGGTCTGGTTGGTTGGGCAGGGCTGGGTGCTAGGTTGGGCTGGCTGAGCTTGGAGCTCTCTTCCAACCTGCTTGATTCTGATTCTTCAGCAGCTGTCACCCAGCACCCTCAGGTCCTTCTCTGGGCAGTTTCCAGCCACTCTCCCCCAAGCCTGGAGCCTTCCTGGGATTGTTGCAACCAAGTACAGGACCCAGCACTTGCCCTTGTTGAACCTCATCCCCCTGACCTCAGCCCATGGATCCAGCCTGGGCAGAGCTCTTTGCAGAGCTCTTTGCAGAGCCTTCCTACCCTCCAGCAAATGAAGACTCCCACCCATCTTGGTGCCATCTGCTGACTGACTGAGGGATCCTCAGTGCCCTCCCCCAGGTCTCTGATAAAGACACTCAGTGGAGCTAGCCCAGCCCTGAGCCCTGGGGAGCAGCACTGGTGCCCACACCTGCAGCTAACTCCATCCCCCAGCAGCCCTGGGCTGGCCAGAAGGACATTTTTTTTCCCCAGTGAAACATCCACCCCTACCCCGGCCATGAGCTCTGCCAGCTGATGGACCACTCCACACCACTGCCAGGCAGCTGGTGCAGGGTGCCAGGTTCATGTGAGCTGCCCACAGCAAGGGGAGCAGTATGGCAGCTGCCCTCTGTGCTGTGAAGCTACCAACAGACATTCAGTGGGGCAGGAGCTGTCGTCTGCAGCGCTGCAGCAGGGCTTAGCTCTGGGAAGTGCAGATGTCAGGATCAAGAGAGCTGCTCCTGCCCCTGCGAGGGAGGGAAATGGCACAGGCACTGAGGAGCAGAGCTGGGAGCAGGTTTCCACGGAGAACACCACAGGTCTCTGCAGCAGCACCTTCAGGGACCAGGAGGTGAGCCCCTGCAGCCCACCTTCTACAGAAAGCTCTCTGGGCTTTAGCTCCCTCTGGGACAAGCTGAAGCACTCACTTTGGCCCAGGCCAAAGGAGAACAAGAGCTTCCCAGGGCAGTGGGAGGTCAGCAGGGAAGTGCCCTCTGCACATTGCAGAGGGTAAGGTCCCAGGGCTGCTGGGCTCTCGGAGCACACAGGCACTGTGAGCCCAGCTAAGAGGGAGAGCAACTGAAGGGACCAAACTGCTCCCACAGGGCCAGGCAAGTTCGACTCTGCTTTTGCTGGGAAATGAGATTCCCTGTGAGCACAGATCCCATCTCTCCCACAAACACAACTGCTGGCCCCTCCGCGGGACTCCTCAGCCTCGCAAGGCAGCTCTTGGCTCCGTGGCTCAGCAAACAATCCGCTCGGACCCCGCAGCTTCGGCTTGGTGCAGCAGACTTGGGCTGGGCGCGGCACAGAGAGCCTGCGAGGAGCAGCACTGCGCCCTCTGAGGAGAAAGCAAAGGCTGATGTGTGCCAAAGGCAGCGCCCCCAACCTGGCCAGAGTCTCCACAGGCAGCTTTGCCTTCACAATGGGCAGTGCTCGAGTGACAAAAGGCTGATCTGGAGCTGCCTGATTCCTGGCTCCCAGAGGTGAGTCAGATTGAGTAGGAGATTTATTAGTGGTGCTGTGATTTACAATGAGGTGCTCAGGCCTGAACCAAGGAGACATCAAAACAGCTTTAGCCAGGAGGTTTATGGCTTCCGAGTCACATTCACAGACCAGTGCCAGTCATTTGGGCAAGTGAAGAGCAGCAGAGAAGGTAAGCAGAGGCCAGGAGCTGCGCTGGTGTCCTGCAGTGTTCCCAAGCCTCTTCTACAGCAATTTCCTCTTCTCGAACTCCTGCAAACGCCACACAAAGGTTACAGGTGGGCAAAAAGCAAAGGCTGCTGCTGCTCTTCCCTGCCCACTCTGTATCTGTCTGGGCAAACCTGACTGCCTGAATTGAAAACCTGATCAGAAAATGCACCACGGGTGCCAGGTGAGGGAGAGGAGGATGCTGCCCAGAGCAGGCGCTGAGGCCCTGTGCCTGGAGACACTGAAGATCAGCCTGGATGTGTCCCTGTGCAGCTGGAGCTGTCCCTGCTGAGTGCAGGGGGTCGGACAGGAGGCCCTTTGAGCCTCCCTATGCCGTTCTCCCACCTCACATGAACATGTCAGCTGTCAACACCCAGCAGTGGTGCACTGCAGCAGCACTCCAGACTCACTGCAGCCTGGCCTGGATCAGCAGTGGTGTGGCCAGCAGGAGCAGGGCAGGGATTACACTGAGGAGGCCACCCCTGGAGTGCTGGGTTCAGTTTTGGGGTCCTCACTTCTGAAGAACATTGAAGGGCTGCAGCAGGTCCAGAGAAGGGCACCAAAGCTGGGGAGGTGCCCAGCAAAGCTGAGGAAGGTGCCTGGAGAACAGGGCTGGAGGGGAGCAGCTGAGGGAGCTGAGGGTGTGCAGTGTGGAGAGGAGGAGGCTGAGGCAGAGCTCATTGCTCTCTGCAGCTCCCCAAGAGGAGGCTGCAGGAAGGTGGGGATTGGGCTCTGCTCCCTAGGAACAAGAGGCAGGATGGCCTCAAGTTTCCCCAGGGGAGGTTTAGGTTGGCCAGGAGAAGAAGATTCTTAACTCAGAGGGTTCTCAAAGCCTGGCACAGGCTGCCCAGGGAGGAGGCTGAATCTCCATCCCTGGGGGTATACCAAAGGGGCACAGCTGCAGTGCTGAGGGCATGGTTTAGCATCAGCCTTGGCAGAGTTAGAGAGGGGCTGGAGTGGAGGCTCTGCAAGGGCTTGTCCACCCCAGCTGACTGTACCAGTGCAGCCAGCAGAGCTGCCTGCTGTCGCAGCAAGCTGTGAGCACCAAGTGCCTGGGCATGACTTGCGCTGCCCAGCGGCGTCCCCTCGGGAGCAGCTCCGTGCTCGGGGTCAGCACGGGCAGGCAGCACCACGGCACCCACCTTGTGCATGGTGCTGCCCAGCTGAGCAGGAGACATGCTGACCACCACGCCGGCGCTCTGCAGGGCTGCGATCTTCTCCTTGGCCCCACCCTTGCCCCCAGCAATGATGGCTCCTGCGTGCCCCATCCGCCGGCCCGGAGGAGCTGTCAGCCCCGCGATGAACGACACCACCGGCTTGGCTTTGGGACCCTGAGGGCAAAGGCAGCGCAGGGTCAGGCAGGGGCAGGGGAGGTGACAGGCAGCTCCAGCTGGCAGGCCGCTGGTGGCTTCGCAAAGATCAGCCAGGCAGGGACAGAGCTCAACCACTGCAGGCGGCAGGAGGCAGAGCCAAGACTCTGCGGAGTGCGGGCTGCAGAACCTCCCCGAGGGGACAGGCTGAGACAGCTGAGGCTGTGCAGCCTGGAGGAGAGAAGGCTCCAGGGAGACCTCAGAGCAGCCTTGCAGGACCTGAAGGCACTCCAGGAGAGCTGGGGAGGCACTCTGGACAGGGGCTGGGAGCGACAGGACAACGGCAAATGGATTGAAGCTTGGGAGGAGAGACTGAGATTGGGGATTAGGAACAAATCCCTGGCAGTGAGGGTGGGGAGACTCTGGCACAGGCTGAGGAGGGGGAGACTCTGGCAGAGGTTGAGGAGGGGGAGACTCTGGCAGAGGTTGCCCAGAGGAGTTGTGGAGTCTCCCTCTCTGCAGATATCCAGAACCCTTCTGCCTGGATGTGTTCCTCTGTGATCTGCTCTGGGTGATCCTGCTCTGGCAGGGGTTGCACTGGATGAGCTCTGGAGGTCCCTTCCAGCCCCTGACACTCTGTGAGCCTGTGAATGGGTTGGGTTGGAAGGGACCTCACAGCTCACCCAGCTCCAGCCCCCTGCCATGGGCACGGACACCTTCCACCAGCCCAGGCTGCTCAGGGCCTTCAGCTCTTCAGGGGAAGGCAGAAGCTCTGAGGGCTGTGAGGAGGGAGTGAGCTGGGGCTGCCTTGGCATGGTCACACGAGGGGCTGAAGGGCCCAGGGGTTAGCACTTACAGAATTGTTCTCCTTCAGAAATGCTGCAGCATCTTCTTCAGCATTGCCTCCAATTTCCCCAATCAGGATGATGCCCTCAGTGTGAGGATCCTTCAGGAAGACATCCAGGCAGTCAATGAAATTAGTGCCATTGAAGGGGTCACCTCCAATCCCTGCAGAAGAGAAGTGACACCAATCAGAAGCACAAGGAAAGCAAAGAGCCTGCCCCAGGGTGCAGAGGCTGCACAGACGTGGCCAAGTCCAGCTCAGCATGAAGTGCTCCCAGAGGCTCCAGAGGGGCAGCTCTGAGGCCTCTTCCCAAGTCTCAGATGGCAAACTCCTGCCCCAAACACCTCCTGGCATGCCCCTAAAGCTTTGATAGCTGCAGAGTCAGCTCCCAGAGCAGAAGCAGAGGTCACAGCCCTCAGACAGAGCCTCCACACAAAACCCTGCCCAGAGCTTTGTGTGGCACTGACTTTACTGAGCAGCCCCAAGGAAATGCCCAGGAGGGCTCCTGCCCTTTGCAACCACCGAGTGGGAGGGCTTGGAAGGGACCTGCAGAGAGCATCCAGCCCAAGCTGCCTGCCAGAGCAGGGGCACCCAGGGCAGGGCACCCAGGAGCACAGGCAGGGGAGCTTGCAAAGGCTCCAGAGCAGGAGGCTCCACAGCCTCTCTGGGCAGCCTGCTCCAGGCTCCAGCACCCTCACACCAAACAAGTTCCTCCTCATGCTGAGCTGCAACCTCCTGGGCTCCAGCTTGTGCCTCTTGTGCCCTGTCCTGTCACTGGGCACCACCAAAAAGTAGCTCTCCACTGGACTCTCCCCAGCAGGTCTCTGTCTCTCCTGAACTGGGGAGCCCCAAACTGGACACAGCACTGCAGCTGGCCTCATCCTGTCATTCCAAGCCCTTGTCAATAGTCCCTCCCCAGCCCTCCTGGAGCCCCCTTCAGATCCTGGAAGGCCACTCCAAGGCCTCCACCTCTCTCAGCCTGTGCTCAGAGCAGAGCTGCTGCAGCCCTCGGAGCACCTTGGTGGCCTCCTCTGGACTGGCTCCAGCAGTTCCATGTCCTGCTTGTGCTGGGGGCTGCAGAAGTGCAGGTTTCCTTAGTCGCGGTTGGGCTTGGATGCCTTCACCCAACAATAAATCCCCTCCATCACTTGATGGCAGCAGAGCTACAACAGAAACGCACAGCAGTGATGCTGCGCGGCAGGGAGAGCCCCTCCCGATTCTGCCTGCCCAGCTCCTCTCCTGGGGGCTCTGCTCTGAGACCTGAGTCCTGCGAAGCCAGCAGGAGAGCTCTGCCTTTGCAGCAGGCACTCGTGCAGGGGCGACTTGGCTCAGTCCCAGCCAGCACAAAGAAGCCTGGGTGCAGCCCAGCATCCCCTCCGCGGCTTCAGCTGCAGCTGCCCACTCTGCCGCGGCCGGAGCAGCTTTCCCACCGCAGCCCCGCGCACAGCTTTGCCCCTGGAGGGAGCAGCTCCCGGAGCTCCGAGCCGTGAGCAGTGCTGCTGCTTGCTCCTTCACCCCCCCACGCACAGGAGCCGTCCACAAAGGCTGACATCAAGGTACCCCCAGCCCACATTTCCTGCAGCTCAGAGCAGCTCCTGGCAAACAGTAAAGGTCTGCTGTAAACCTCTGAATGCCAAAGCCCCTCCGTGGCAGCGACCCCACGAGCCAGGGGAGGAGAAGCCTGCAGAGAATCAAGACCATCTTCTAAATACCCTTCCTGCCTCCCCCTGCAAGCTGCAGCAGCGTCTCCCCCCACCCAGGGGCTCACAAACCCATCCCCGTGGCCCCTTCCACCCCTGGGGGCAAACCTGCCAGCCAGCTCCGGCGCCATCCTGCCCCGGAGGCTCAGCACTGTGCACCTCTGCTGGGCAGCTCTGGCTGCCTTGCTTCTCCTGGTGCCCAGGTGACTGCATGTGCTGCTGACCTCCTCACCTGTGCCACTGAACCCAGGCTCTGCCTTGCCACAACCAGGCCCTGTCTTCTCTGCGGGTGCTCTGCAAGCTCCAAAGTGCTTTCTTGCCTGGAGCTAGGAGTGGACAATTGCATGAGCTGCCCAGATCCACCTACACAAAGCTGATGCTGCCTCCCAGGGGGACAACATCTCCGTGCCCCACTGCTGGCTACGCTTGGACTTCTTCATCTTCCCCCTCCTTGGGCATTTCAATCAGGTCAGGCAGCTTCTGTGCTCCCTCCTTTCTTACTTCCAGTGCTAAAAGGCTTTGGCGGCTGCAGAGCTGCAGTGGCCCTCTGCAGAGGGCAGCCCTGCAGAGAGCAGGCAGCTTTCACAGCAGCCGCTCTCCCCCAGCCCAGGAGCTGCCTGCTGACAGCATCTCCTCCTTCCAGCATCTGCCCAGCCCCGGGCTGTTAGCTTCTCCCCCTCTGGAGGTGGCAGGGCTGTGGCTGGCTCCCTGGCAGCAGGCTTTGCACAGCACGTCCCTAGCGCTCGCTGCAGGGATGGGGACGTGGAACCAGGGCACTGCCAGCCCCTGCCAGCCCTCCCGAGCCCCTGCCCAGGCTGAAGCTGTTCCAGGTGGAAGCACAGAATCACAGAACCGTTTGGCTTGCAAAAGCCCTCCAAGATCAAGTCCAACCATCAAGCCAACCCCACCCTGGCCACCAAACCATGGCCCCCGGTGCCACGGCCGCGTGCTTCTGGAACCCTCCAGGGATGGGGACTCTGCCACCTCCCTGGACAGCCTGTGCCAGCCCCTGACCCCTCTGCAGGAAGGAAATGGTTCCTGACCTCATCCATCCAGGCCACTTTCTCTTGTGCTATCCCCCTGGCACCCACCCCTCAGCTACTGACAGACATTGCTCAGAGCCCTCTCAGCCTTCTCCTCCCCACACTAACCAGCCCCAGGGCTCTCAGCCTCTCTCCACAGCAGAGCTGTCCCAGGCCCTTCAGCATCCTCCCAGCTCTCTGCTGGACTCTCCCCAGCAGCTCTGTGTCTCTCCTGAACTGGGGAGCCCCAAACTGGACACAGCACTGCAGCTGTGGCCTCAGCAGGGTAGGGCAGAGGGGCAGGAGAACCTCCCTGGCCCTGTTGGCCACACTCCTCTTGCTGGCCCCAGGCTGCCCTTGGCCCTCTTGGCCCCAGGGGCACATTGCTGCCCACCAGCACCCCAAGCTGTCTCTCCAGGGAGCTGCTCTCCAGCAGCTGCCCCCCACTCTGTGCTGCTGCCTGCTCTTGCTGCTGCCCAGCTGCAGGACTCTGCCCTTGGCCTTGCAGAGGAACCAGGAGGTTCCTCTCTGCCCAGCTCTCAGCCTGCCCAGGGCTCACTGGATGGCAGCACAGCCTGGGGGGTCTCAGCCACCCCTCCCACTTTGGTGCCACAGCAAACTGGCAGAGGTTCACTCTGTGCCCTCGTGCAGGTTGTTGATGGAGAACCTGAACAAGCCTGGGCCCAGCACCAGCCCCTGGGGACCACCACTGGCCACAGGCCCCCAGCTGGGCTCTGCACCACTGATCACCACCCTCTGGGCTCTGTTCCTGAGCCAGTTTCCAACCCAGCTCACAGCCCAATCACCCAGCCCACTCTGCCTGCCTGATGGGATGCCATGGGAGGCAGCAGCAAAGCCTTGCTGAAGCCACAGGATGATGCCCACTGCCCCCCCTTCAGCACCCCTCTGGCCATGCCTCTGCAGCACCATTCCCCCTCAGTGACTCCATGCTGGCTGCTCCTGGCCAATTTTTCCCTGGGAAAATGTGTTTCCAGAGGAACACAGGGATCTCATTTCTCACCACAGTGACCCTGCAGCAACTGCCCTGCAAAACCAAATGCCTTTGGATGGCTTCTGGGCACAGCAGATGCAGTTGATTCCCAGGTGCAGAGGCTGTGAGGACACTTACCAATGCAGAAGGACTGCCCCAACCCGACCTGGGTTGTCTGGTGCACAGCTTCATATGTCAGAGTTCCAGATCTTGACACGATGCCTTGAGGAAAGGAAAGGAGAGAAGTAACTGTGAGACCTGCAGCAGCTCCAGCACACAGCCAGGGGTTGGTTTGGAAGGGATCATCCATGGGTAGGGACACTTCCCACCAGCACAGGATGCTCAAGGACCTCATCAGGCCTGGCCTTGAACACCTCCCTGGCAACCTGTGCCAGTGTCTCACCACCCTCACTTCTTCCTAACATCCAGTTTGAATCTCCTCTCTGCCAGTTCAAACCCATCCCTCCTCATCCTGTCACTCCAAGCCCTTCTCAGCAGTCCCTCCCCAGCCCTCCTGTAGCCCCTTTCAGATGCTGCAAGGCCACTCCAACGTCTCCTCAAAGCTTTCTCTACTCCAAGCTGCAGAGCTCCAACTCTCTCAGCCTGTCCTCATAGGTTGCTCAAGGCCTCCCCAGCCTGGCTTTGAACAGCTCCAGGTCAACAAAGTCCTCACTTGAAGAAGTCAGCTCCATGCAGGACAATTCCTAGGGAGCTGCCCACAAGAAGCCAGGTTCTGCAGCTGTCCCTGCCGCGGCAGAAGTCTCCAGAAGATTCTACCCAGGGTATGTCACACACCAGAGACCTCCCAGAGTAGAGAGGGAAGCACAGCATCATTTGGGTTGGATCAGGCCATTCTAGAGCTGCCCAGCTGCTGTAGGTGGGTGCAGGACTGAGCAGGGGCCTCAGTCCTCAGCCACTTTCTCTTATGGAATCAGAGAATCACAGAAGTTCCTTGGTTGGCAAAGCCCTGCCAGAGCATCCAACCCAACCATTCTGCCCAGGCTGGGGCTGCCCATGGCCCTCAGCACCACAGCTCTGCCTCTGAGAAACACCTCCAGGGATGGGGACTCCACCACTCCCCTGGGCAGCCTGATCCAATCCCACAGGCTCACAGGGTGTCAGGGGTTGGAAGGGACCCAGAGAGATCATCCAGTCCAACCCCTGCCAGAGCAGGACCACACAGTGTAGCTCAGGGCACACAGGAACACATCCAGACAGGCCTGGAAAGGCTCCACAGAAGGAGACTCCACAGCCTCTCTGGGCAGCCTGTGCCAGGCTCTGGGACCCTTGCAGTAAAGAAGTTCCCCTTGTGCTGAGCTGAACCTCCTGTGCTGCAGCTTCCATCCACTGCTGCTTGTCCTGTCCCATGCAGCAGTGAGCAGAGCCTGTCCCCTGCTCCTGCCCCCAGCCCTCAGGTGCTTATAAACATTGATTCAATCCCCTCTCAGTCTTCTCCTCTCCACACTAAGCAGCCCCAGGGCCCTCAGCCTCCCCTCACCAGGCACTGCTCCAGGACCCTCATCATCCTCATAGCCCTCCTCTGGACCCTCTCCAGCAGATCCCTGTCCCTCTGCAACTGGGGAGCCCAAGCCTGAAGGCAGTGCCCAAGAGGAGGTCTCAGCAGGGCAGAGCAGAGGGGCAGAAGCTCCCTGATCTGCTGGACACACTCTGCTGAATGCCCCCAGGCTCCCATTGGCCTCTTGGCCCCCAGGGCACACTGCTGTGCCAGGGATGTTCTCCCCAGCACCTCCAGCTCCTCTGCTGGGGCTGCTCTCCAGCAGTCACCTCCCAGCCTGTCCTGCTGCAGTTTATTTCTCCTCCCCAGGTGCAGGACTCTGCACTTGTCCCTGTTGAGCCTCATCTGGCTCCTCTGTGCCCAGCTCTGTGCCCAGGGCTCTCTGGATGGCAGCACAGCCTGCGTCTGTCTCAGCCAAGCCTCCCAGCTTGGTGTCAGCAGCAAACCTGCTGAGCAGACTCTGTCTGTCTGTGCCCTCAGCAGTGGCACTGGTGAAGATGTTGAACAGAACTGGACCCAGCACTGGTCCCTGGGGGACTCCACTGGTTCCAGCTCTCCAGCTGGACTTGGCACCATTGATCACCACCCTCTGAACTCTACCTTGTGAGCAGTGCCGAATCCACTCTCTGTCTGCTCTGCCACCCCACACTTGCTGAGCTTGCTCACTAGGATGTCCTGGCAAACAGTGACCACTCTTGCAGCAAAGGAATTTTTCCTCCTCTCCAACCTAACCCTCCCCTGGCACAATTTCAGGCCAGTTCCTCTTCTTCTATCACCTGAGGGCAGGCAGCAGAGCCCAGCCCCCACCTCACTGCAGCAGCCTCCTCTCAGGGAGCTGCAGAGAGTAATGAGGTCTGCCTCTGCCTCCTCTTCTCCACACTAACCCCTCCCCAGCCCTGTTCTCCAGACCCTTCCCCAACTCTGTTGCCCTTCTCTGGACCTGCTCCAGCCCCGCAGTGTCCTCCTTGGACACTGAGTACTGAACCCAGTCCTCAAGCTGTGGCCTCACCACTGCCAGCTGCAGAGGGACAATCCCTGCCCCGCTCCTGCTGGTCAAACTCTTGCTGCCCCAGGCCAGGCTGCTGGTGCCCTTCTTGGCCAGCTGGGCACTGCTGGCTCACACTCACCCTGCTGGCAGTGCACTGCAGCAGCCCATGGTGTCACTCTGAAGGTGCTCTTGCTGCCGTGGGTCACTGCTGTAGCAGCCACCCTCAGCACTGGCACGGCAGCACTGCAGCAGCCTCAGCCCCAGCTCTGAGCAGGGGGTGGAAGCTGTGACAGAGCCCGGAGCAGGGGCACAGCACCTGCATGGCTCTCTGGTCACGGCTCCAGGGCAAGACTCCTGCAGGAGGAAAGGGTTCCAGCAAAACCTGGGCTCACCTTCCAGCCACTGCAAGAGACCTAACAGAGTGGCACAGGCTGCCCAGGGCTGGGCTTGAGGCTCTGTCTCTGGAGCCATTCAAGATCAGCCTAAGTGTGTCCCTCTGCAGCCTGCTCTAGCTCAAGGTAGCCCTGCTGCCTGCAGGGGCTTGCACAAGCTGTCCTTGGAGGCTCCCTCCCCAGCCAAGGCAATCTGTGCTGGCACTCAAGCCGTCCCTCCAGCTTGTACAAGTTCCTACAGCCTGGCACTGCAAAGCCAGATGCCTGCAACTATGCTCTTTGTAGACACCACCAGGACACTGCCTGGGACTGCCAAAGGTTGCTGTCCTGAGCACCCTTCTGATTCAGAGGCTTCTGAAGATCTCCAAGGGATGCCTTGAGGTCCCGAGGGGCTGTGTTCTGGCTGCCACGTGAGGTGCCAAAGGACCTTTAAACCCCTGAATCCAGACATTCAAGGTCAGCCTGGATGTCTCCCCAGGCAGCCTGCTCTAGTTGAAGGTGTCCCTGCTGAGTGCTGGGCTGGGGGGGGACCAGATGGCCTTTGAGGATCCCTTCCAACCTGGAGCAAGCTGTGGATCTGTGAGTGGGTCTATCACGTGGAGGGAGGGAAGAACAGCCCAGCAGCCCTGCACCTTTGCTGAGCTCCCTGCCCTGCCCATGCTGCTGGCCACTGCAGCTGTCCGCCAGCACAGGTTCTGCCCTTGCTGTGCCCACAAAGGGCTTCCTGCTGCGTAGCAAGATCAGGTTGCTCCAGAGGAGCTCCAGCCCAAGGGCTGAGGCTATTTTTACAGCTGGCATCCCAGGGTTACCCAGTGGCTGTTGGGTGCCTCACAGAGGAGCACGGCAGGGAGCCTCTCACCGAAGGTGACAGTGCCAGACAGCAGCAGGGCCAAGCTGCAGGCACTTTGGTGCCCTGCTCCTTGGGGCGCGGCTGCAAGGCTCCGGCAGTGCTGGGGCAGTGCAGGTCAGGGTCTCAAAGATCCTCTGGCACCTCTCACTCAGCCACCCGGAGCCTAACAGCTCAGGGCCCCCAGGCATGCCCTGGAGCCATTCAGAAACATCAGAGTCAGAAGGGAGCTGGAACAACAACCCTGTGCAGCCCAAGGCAACGGCGAAGGGCACCACTGCAGGCACCTGGTGCCACAGCCCCAGGCCCGCTGCAAGCTGCAGGAGCTGCACTGGGCCACAGGGAGCCCCCAGGGGCTTTCTGTGCGACCCTCTGCAGGCACAGGGACACCTCCAGCCAGAGCAGGCTGCACAGGCACACAGCCAGCCTGAGCTTCAATGGCTCCAGGGACAGAGCCTCAAGCACAGCCCTGGGCAGCCTGTGCCAGTGTCTCACCACCCTCACTGTGCACAACTTCCTCCTCATGTCCAACCTTACTCTGCCCTGCTCCAGTTCCTACTGCCCTCAGCCTATCCCCACAGGCCCTTCTGAACAGTCCCTCCCCAGCCTGCCTGGAGCCCCTTCAGGTACTGGAAGGCTGCTCTGAGGTCTCCCTGGAGCCTTCTCTTCTCCAGGCTGAACAGCCCCAACTCTCCCAGCCTGTTCCCATAGCAGAGGCTCTCCAGACCTCTGGGCATCTCTGTGGCCTCCTCTGCACCCTTTGCAGTAACTCCAGGCCCTTATTGTATGACAGGCCCCACAGCTGGGCACAGCCCTGCAGGTGAGGTGTCCCCAGAGCAGAGCAAGGGGAAGGATCCCCTCTCCAGCTCTACCCACACTGCTTTGGACGCAGCCCAGGCTGCCCTTGGCCTTCTGTGCTGCCAGTGCCCACTGCTGGCTCCTGCCCAGCTCCTCCCCACCAGCACCCCACACTCTTGTGGTTAAGTAGCAGAGATTGGTTCTCCTGCACTGAGTCCACACAGGCCAGGAGCACTGCAGAGCTTTTCAGCCCATGACCCTGCCATGGCAGGGCGAGGGTCACCCTGCTGGCAGGTCCCAGCAGCACATGCTGCTCTGCACAAGGCTCCCGAAGCTCTGCTGAAGTACAAACACACCTTTGGAAGGAGATTTCTTTACAGCTCCTGCACAGGAGGAGTTTTCAATTAGTCAGATGCTCTCTCCAGAGTTTAGAACAAGGAAGCCACAGAGGACAGGACAAGAAACCTGCAGGCAGCAGGGGGTGCAAGCAATGGGTTGGGTTGGAAGGGACCCTAAAGATCTTCTAATTCCAAACTCCAGCCATGGGCAGGGACACCTCCCACCAGCACAGCTTGCTCAAGGCCTCATCAGGCCTGGCTTTGAACACCTCCATGGGCAACCTGTGCCAGTGTCTCCGCACCCTCATGGGGAAGAATTTCTTCCTAATGCCTCATCTAAATCCAGTTTCTTCCAGTTTCAAGCCAGCACCCCTTGTCCTGCCACTCCAAGCCCCTATCAAAAGTCCCTGCCCAGCTCTCCTGTAGCCCACATCCAACACTGTAAGGCTGCTTTTAACTCTCCCTGGAGCCTTCTCTTCCCCAGCTTTCTCTCAGCCTGTTCTCATCTCTCATGGCTCATAGCCACAACAAATGGTGCTGACCAAGTCAGTGCCCTGCTAACTCCACAGGCTGAGGAGCTGACAGATTTTTCCCTCCCACCTGCCATGGTAGAGTTAGCTTCAGAATCACAGACTATGGAGGGCTGGAAGGAACTTGCAGAGAGCACTGAGTCCAACCCTCCTGCCAGAGCAGCAGGGCACACAGGAACGTGGCCAGGTGGGTTCTGAAGATCTCCAGAGCAGGAGGCTACACAACCTCTCTGGGCAGCCTGTCCCAGGCCTCCAGCACCCTCACACTGAATGAGTTTCTCCTTATGTGGAGATGAACTTTCCTGTGATTATGTTGATTGCCTCTCACCTTATCACCGGGCACCACCACACAGAGCCTGGCCTCCTGACAGCCACCCCTCAGGTATCTGCAGACACTGATCAGATCCCTCTCAGCCTTCTCCTCTCCACACTGAACAGCCCCAGGCCCCTCAGCCTTTCCTTGTAAGAGAGATGTTCCAGCCCCTGCAGCACTCTCTCAGCCTCTGTCGGGCTCTCTCCAGCAGTTTCCTGTCCCTCTTGAACTGGGGAGCCCAGAACTGGACAGGGTATTGCAGGTGTGGTCTACCCAGGGCTGAGTAGAGGGGAAGGAGAACCTCCCCTGAGCTGCTGGCCACACTTCTTAATGTCCCCAAGGGTACCTTTGGCTTTCTTGGGCCCCAGGGCACATTGCTGCCCATGGAGAAAATATTATCAGCCAGGACTGCTAGGTAGTTCTGTGGAGCTTCTCCAGCAGGTCTGTACTGGTTCCTGCTGCTGCTCCTCCCCAGCGGCAGGACTCTGCCCCTGGCCTTGCTGAACTTCATGAGGTTCATCTCTGCCCAGCTCTGCAGCCTGCCCAGGTCTTGCTGCCATGCTGCCAGCCACTCCTCCCACTCCTGCAGCAGCAGCAAGATCTCAGATCACCCAATCCAACCAGGTACCCAGCACCACCACAGCCACCACACCACGTCCCCAGGTGCCACATCCACACATTTCCAGAACACAGAATGATAGAATCAGGCAGGCTGGAAGAGAGCTCCAAGCTCAGCCAGCCCAGCCTAGCACCCAGCCCTGCCCAACCAACCAGACCATGGCACTCAGTGCCCCAGCCAGGCTTGGCTGCAACACCTCCAACCACAGCCACTCCACCACCTCCCTGGGCAGCCCATTCCAATGCCAATCACTCTCTCTGCCAACAACTTCCTCCTCACATCCACTCTAGACCTGCCCTGGCACAGCTTGAGGCTGTGTCCCCTTCTTCTGTTGCTGGCTGCCTGGCAGCAGAGCCCAACCCCACCTGGCTACAGCCTCCCTGCAGGCAGCTGCAGGCAGCAATGAGCTCTGCCCTGAGCCTCCTCTGCTGCAGGCTGCTCCCCCCAGCTCCCTCAGCCTCTCCTCACAGGGCTGTGCTCCAGGCCCCTCCCCAGCCTTGCTGCCCTTCTCTCAACACCTTCCAGCACCTCAGCATCTCTCTGCAATGGAGGAGCCCAGAACTGGACATAGCACTCCAGGGGTGGCCTGAGCAGTGCTGAGCACAGGGCAGAAGAACCTCCCTGGTCCTGCTGGCTGCAGTTCCCGAGACATCTCCAGGGATGGTCTCTCCCGCCCACCTCCCTGAGCAGTCTGTGCCAAATGATGTGGGTCTTCAGGACTGGCAATAGCAAAGCTCACTGCAAGGGTGGAGGACAGAGGAGCTGTCACACCCAGCAGGCCAGCTGCCTTTGGGGCAGGCTGTGACTGGCCTCAGGAAGCAGAGCACTGTTGGAGCAAAGCTTACTTTGATACGAGGCATGAAGGTTCAAAGACTCACCAATTCTTCCCTTCTTGTGAATGTGACCAGGCATGATACCAATTTTACATTCTCCAGGCTAAGGAAAGAGTGGGAGAAGTCAGATGGGACACTGAAAGCAGCACTAGGAAGGGCTCAGCCCTGGCAGCGGATGCAGAGCCTACTCACATTGATGACCCCGGGGCAGTTGGGGCCCACCAGGCGCGTCTTGCCCTGCCGCAGCAGCCTGTGCTTGACCCGCACCATGTCCTGCTGGGGGATGCCCTCCGTGATGCACACCACCAGGGGCATCTCTGCCTCGATGGCCTCGTTGATGGCAGCGGCAGCAAAGGGAGGAGGCACGTAAATGACAGTGGCAGAAGCTCCAGTCTGCTCTTTAGCCTGCAGGGAAAGCACAAGGCCGGGGGGCAGTGAGGCAGAGAGCACTGCAGAGCTGCAGAGAATGGCCTGGAAGGGACCTTCAGCATCATCCAGGGCCAACCTCCCACCAGCACAGGCTGCCCGAGGCCTCATCCAGCCTGGCTTTGAACACCTCCCTGAGCAAACCTGTGCCAGTGTCTCCCCACCCTCACCTTAGGTTGCCCACAGAGGTTGTGGATATCTCCATCCCTGGAGGTCTTCAACACTACATTGGAGACAAAAGCATCATTATCCAGCCTGGTCTCAAACATCTCCAGGGAGGGGACATCCACAGCCTCCCTGCACAACCTGTGCCAGTGTCTCCCCATCCTCACCATAAAGAATGTCTTCCCAATCTCCAGACTAAACCTACCCTCCTCAAGCTTCAATCCATTTCTCTTCTCATCCTATCCCCACAGGCCCTTCTGAAGAGTCCCTCCCCAACCTGCCCCTTCAGATACTGAACTGCAGCTCTTAAGGGCCCCCTGGAGCCTTTTCTTCTCCAGGCTGAACAGCCCCAGCCTGTCCCTACAGCAGAGGTTCTCCAGCCCTCTGAGCATCTTGGTGGCCTCCTCCGAGCCCTCTCTCACAGTTCCATGTCCTTGTGCTGAGGGTCCCAGACCTGGAGGCAGTGCTGCAGGTGTGACATTTGCCACAAGCATGAATGAAGCCAACGGATCTGCCTTCATTCAGAGGAAGTGCTCAGGTCACTGACCCTGTGCACCCAGGGAACTGGCAGTTAACCACTGCCTGGAAAGGATCTGCCCCATGAACATCATCACCAACACCCCCAGATAACCTGGGACATCTCTGCTGTGGAGAGAGGCTGAGAGCCCTGGGGCTGGGCAGTGTGGGAAGGAGAAGGCTGAGAGGGCTCTGAGCAATGTCTGTCAGTAGCTGAGGGGTGGGTGCCAGGGGGAAGGTGCCAGGCTCTGTTTGGTGGTGCCCAGTGACAGCACAGGGCACAAGAGGCACAAGCTGGAGCCCAGGAGGTTGCAGCTCAGCATGAGGAGAAACTTGTTTGGTGTGAGGGTGCTGGAGCCTGGAGCAGGCTGCCCAGAGAGGCTGTGGAGCCTCCTGCTCTGGGGCCTTTCCAAGCCCCCCTGGCTGTGCTCCTGTGTGCCCTGCCCTGGGTGCTCCTGCTCTGGCAGGGGCTGGGCTGGATGAGCTCTGGAGGTCCCCTCCAGGCCCTCATATGCTGCGATCCTATCACAACAGCCTGCTAAAGACTCATCCTCCACACCAGACACCAGCAGAAAGCAGCTGCAGGCATGAAGTGTATCCAGCCTCTGAACTGCACAGGGGAAGCCAAACTCCTGTCTGATCAGCCTGCAAGTTCTCTCTTTCAGAAGGCTTCCACAGCACTCCCTGCACAGTGACACCCCCAGCTCAAACACTGCCTCCTCAGCCTGAGCAGTGAAGCAGGAGCCTGGCAGCAGCATTAACCTCTCTGCCCACAGCTGCACATTACCTCCTTCACAGAATTAAACACAGGCAGGCCCAGGTGAGTCTGTCCCCCCTTCCCTGGAGAAGTTCCTCCAACTAGATTGGTGCCATAGTCCAGTGCCTGCTGGCTGTGAAAGGTGCCCTGTGGGACAGAAAAGAAGCGACTTTAGAAGGCAAAGCAGAAGGACCCAGCAAGGTGATGTTACCTTTAACTCTGAAGGCAATTCCTGGCACTTGAGTGAGCAGGGAAGTTGGCAGCAGACACACACAGATGTTTGATGTGCACCCAGGACAGGACATGTTTTAGTCAGAGCCCTGTGCTCACACCACAGGGTTTGGTGTCTGCTGCAGACACAGCAGGCAGACTTTGTTCCCCACATCAAGTCTGGAGAATGAGAAACACTATGAAGAAATAGCAGAAGTCAGCTCATGACTGGCTGAGTGTTAGCAGGAGGAGTCTTACATGTGGGCAAGGGGAGCAGGGTGTGAGAGAATACTGAAATATCCTGAGCCAGACCCAGAAATCTACTTCAGAGGCACTGAGAGCCAAAGGCACTGGGGACTGAACTGGAAATCCCCCTCTAACACATAAACCAAACCTCTTATAGGGGTGCTGGAGCCTGGAGCAGGCTCCCAGACAGGTTGTGGAACCTCCTGCTCTGGGGACTTTCCAAAGCCTCCTTGCTGTGCTCCTGTGTGCCCTGCCCTGGGTGCCCCTGCTCTGGCAGGCAGCTTGGGCTGGATGCTCTCTGCAGGTCCCTTCCAAGCCCTCCCACTCGGTGGTTGCAAAGGGCAGGAGCCCTCCTGGGCATTTCCTTGGGGCTGCTCAGTAATTTCAGTGCCACACAAAGCTCTGGGCAGGGTTTTGTGTGGAGGCTCTGAGGGCTGTGACCTCTGCTTCTGCTCTGGGAGCTGACTCTGCACCTATCAAAGCTTTAGGGGCATGCCAGGAGGTGTTTGGGGATGGAGTTTGCCATCTGAGACTTGGGAAGAGGCCTCAGAGCTGCAAACCAGAGCAGAGCAGATTGAGATTGGATGTGAGGAACAAGTTCTGTACCAGGAGGCTGCTGGAACACTGCAAAAGGCTGCCCAGGGAGGTGGTTGAGGCCCCATGTCTGGAGATACTGCAGGTGAGGCTGGACAGGGCTGTGGGGCAGCCTGCTCTAGTGGAGGATGTCCCTGCTGAGTGCAGGGGTTGCACAGGATGAGCTCTGGAGGTCCCTTCCAGCCCCTGACAGTCTGTGAGCCTCTGAATGGGTTGGGTTGGAAGGGACCTCACAGCTCACCCAGCTCCAGCCCCCTGCCATGGGCACGGACACCTTCCACCAGCCCAGGCTGCTCAGGGCCTTCAGCTCTTCAGTGGAAGGCAGAAGCTCTGAGGGGCATTCTGTGACTCCAAAGCCACCTGGCCACTGGGATCCCGGAGGAGCTGCTGTGGGTGCCCCTGCTTTAGCACAGCTGTGGGACTGGGTGATCTCCAGAGGCCCCTTCCAACCCCCACCACGCTGGGATTTTGTATACAATTAAAAGGTTCATGGCTAAAACAAAGAAGAAAACTCAAAGGTGACCTAAGAAAGATGACTCAAGCAGCAGTGTGAAGTGAAAAAAAAGCATTTAGTGCCTGGGATGTAGGGAAACAGAAGTCTGTTTGGACCAGAGAAAGATTTCAGGGCTGAAGAGCCCTTGCTGATGAGGAATTCCAGTTCTGTGTCAACGCAAAGCCAACAGAGAATGCCTTTTGTACTCATGGAGTGGGTTGGGGTGGAAGGGACCTTCAAGCTCTTCCAGTCATAACCCCCTGCCACGGGCAGGGACACCTCCCACCAGCACAGGCTGCTCAAGGCCTCATCCAACCTGGCCTTAAATACCTCTAGGGAGGGAGATATCCACAGCCTCCCTGGGCAACCTCAGCTTGCCTCCCTCCCTGGAGATGTTCAACACCAAGTTGGACAGGAAAAACTTCATTATCCAGCCTGGCCTTGAACACCTCCAGGGTTGAGGCAGCCACAGCCTCCCTGGGCAGCCTGTGCCAGTGTCTCCCCACCCTCACTCTAGGTTTATTCTGCTTTTCAGCCACCTACTTCCCTGAAGCTAAAGGGTGCAGAAGCAACAGTTCCCACACCTACCTGCTTGCCTGTGAAGCCCTGGCAGATGACCTTGGTATCTTTGTTGATGTAGAGGTTTTGCCTGGAGGCTGTGTAGGAGCAGCGCCGGACCCCATTCTGCTGCACTGGGGAAGAGAGAGAGGAGAGCACAAAGCACTGAGCACAGAACACCAGAATGGCCTCTGGACACCCTCCAGTCCCAGCCCCCTGCCAGGGCACCAGCACCTAAAGAAGGCTGCATAGGAACACCTTCAGAGATGGAGGCTCCACCACCTCTCTGGGCAGCCTGCTCAGTGCTCCAGCACCTTTAGATTAAAGAACTTCCTCCTCATGTTGCCAGCAGGGCAAGGGAGGGGATTCTGCCCCTTGGCTCTGCTCTCCTCACACCCCACCTGCAGTCCTGGGGGCACTTCTGCAGCCCCCAGCACAAGCAGCACATGGAAGGGTTGGAGCCAGTGCAGAGGAGGCCACCAAGATGCTGAGAGGGCTGCAGCAGCTCTGCTGTGAGCACAGGCTGAGAGAGTTGGGGCTGTGCAGCCTGGAGAGGAGAAGGCTTGGAGGAGACCTTGGAGTGGCCTTGCAGGATCTGAAGGGGGCTACAGGAAGGCTGGGGAAGGTCTGGTAATGAGGATGAGGAGAGATGGGTTTGAACTGGGGAGGGGAGACTGAAACTGGATGTTAGGAAGAAGTTGTTTGCAGTGAGGGTGGTGAGACACTGGCACAGGTTTGGGCTGCAGCCAGCACACAGCTGCCTGCTGGGCTGCATGAGGGCACTGCTGGCTCCTGGGGAGCTGCTGAGCAAATACCTACCATGGGGAACTAAACCAAGCCAAACCACTAAATTCCAAGCTTTGTGTGGATTTTCTCCTGAAATGTTTCCCACATCCCTGCAGAGCCTGGTTGAGGGGAAATGCAGCTGGCCCAAAGGAGCCTGGCTGGAAGCTGCTATGCACAGCGGCAGCAGCAGCAGGGCACGGCTCAGGACGAGGTCCTGCAAGCAGCAAGTCCTGGGTGCAAACAGCTGGCAAGTGGAATGGTTAAAGACAGACTGGAGATGGGAAGGAAACAGGTGGGCAAAGGAAATGGCACAGCTAAGGTCGTGGCAGCTAAGAGTCAGAAACAGCATCCAGGTGTCAATGTCTAGGCAGGACCCTCCCCTGTCAGCTCTTCCTGCTTCACAGCTTCCAGCAGCCACCCGGGCAGCTGCCTGGAGCTGAAGAAAGGCAGGTGCCTGGCTCCACATCCAAAAAACAGCAGAGGGACAAGGAAAACATGACCCAGCAGAAGCCAAACCCATTGGTGATGCCAGCTTAAAGCACAGAGCTGAACACCAGCCCAAGACACAAAGGTGCAGGCTGCAGACGGAGTCCTGGAGCACAGGGCCAAGCCACAGTAAATCCCCAACGCTGCACTTGGTCACTCACATCTCTGGCAAGAAAGAGGCTTTCATGTCCATGAGGGATTGCTCCAAGTGCCTTCTCCTTTCTTTCCGAGCATCACATGCTCAGAGGATTCGAGGTGTCACTCCCCAGCCTCTCTTCTCTCACCTTTCCCTTGCCAAGCTCCTGTTCCTTATGGAAAGCCACCCTAGGAGCATGGCACAGGATCTGAGGCACTCAGCAGCTTCCCCAGGCCGTACCAGGCAGGTGCAGTGAGTACCACACACCTACCAGCTTAAACCAGGGCTGGGACTAAGGGGAAAACCTTCAGTTCTCTCCTCATCACACACTGCCACTCCTTGTGCTGGCTGTCACTGCCTGCAGAGGTGCACAGAGACACGATGGCATTGGGCTACTGGAAAGACGGAGACTCCCCTGGCACAAGGAGTACCACGGGAAAGACAAAGGCTGCTGGGGACATTCCCCCTGCACTCCAGAAGGAAATGTTCCCCCCGAGCACACTCAGACCCTGGAATCAGCTCCCAGGGGAAGCAGTGCAGTGCCCTGCATGGGGCAGTTTGCAGCCTCAGCCTGCCAGGCTGCTGGGCCAGCTCATTCCAGCTGCACTGGGCTGGAGCAGATGATTCTTGGGGTCTCCCCCAGCCTGGCACTCCGGGGGTCTGTGGTCTGAAAGAGCTCTCCCCCAGACTGATGAAGCTGAACCAAAGAAAAGCAGCTCAGGAGCCCACAGACCCGGGAGGTACTCCCAAGTTCTTCTCAGCACTCACCAGCCTAGTGATGCTCCTCAGGCCTGCTTCTCTAAGCACAGCTCTGTGAGCTCTCCTGATTCTCCTCCCCTGCTCTGCTCTGCTCAGGTGCCACCTGGAACACTGCATCCAGTTCTGGGGCCCCCAGCACAGAAAGGACATGGAACTGTTGCAGAGGGTCAAGGGAAGGCCACAGAGATGATCTGGAGGCTCTGGAGAACCTCTGCTATGGGGACAGGCTGGGAGAGTTGGGGCTGCTCAGCCTGGAGAAGAGAAGGCTCCAGGGAGACCTCAGAGCAGCCTTCCACTACCTGAAGGGGCTCCAAGAGAGCTGGGGGCAGATGTTTTACAAAGGCTTGGAGTGACAGGAGGAGGGACAATGGCTTCAAACTGGAAGAAGCTGGACTGAGATGAGACATCAGGAGGAATTCTTCCCCATCACAGTGGTGAGGCATTAGAACAGGCTGCCCAGAGAAGATGAGGCTCCAAACCCAGAAGCATTCAAGGTCAGGTTCAATGGAGTCCTGGGATAGCAGGAGATGTCCCTGCCTATGGCAGAGGGGTTGGAACTGGATGGTCTTTAAGGTCCCTTCCAACCCAAACTACCCTCTAGGACGTCTCCCACCACACTGCTGACACCACAGACACCACAGGGTGAGCCTGGACTGCAGCTGCTGCAGCAGCTCCTTGCCAGGGTCATCCACACAATCCACTGCAATCTCTCCAGCTAGGAGCTCTGCACAGCCCTGCCACACACCAGGAGCATGAGGGCCCTGACCTTAGCCCTCCAAGCACAGCTGGAACTGCAGAGCAAAGCATACTGGGGCTTGCCTCTGCCCTCAAACTGCTTCCAGCTGACCTCTGGGCAACCACTTCCCAGCAGTGACACACTGCTCAGGACTCCATCACCTCATGGGTACAGCCTCGGGGCACCAACAAATGAGCTCCTGCACCCCTTTTGCAGCAGAACACAGCAGAACCTCAGGACCTGCCACTGCCCCAAGAAGCAGGTGGTCACTGCTTCCTACTGGCAACACACACACAGTCCAGCCCTCCAGTTTCAGCAGCCTCTGAACCCTGTGCAGAGCACCAAACAAAACCCAGAAAGGCTTCCACTGAAAGAAGATTTCAGCCTGCAGCAGCTTCCTTAAAAACCTTCAGCAGCAGTCAGAGAATGACAGAATGGGTTGTGTTGGAAGGGACTTTTCAGTCCACCCTCCTGCAGTCAGCAGGGACATCTGCAACTGGAGCAGCTTGCTCAGAGTCCCAAACAACCTGACCTGGAAAGGTTCCAGGGATGAGGCAGCTCCTGCCTCCAGGCAACCTGGGCCAGGCTCTCACCATTCTCATCACAAAGCATTTCTTCCTCCTAGCTAGATCATGGAATCACAGAACGGGCTGGAAGGGACCTCCAAAGCTCCTCCAGCCCAACCCCCAGCACTCAGCAGGGACATCCTCCACCAGAGCAGGCTGCCCACAGCCCTCTGCAGCCTCACCTGCAATGTCTCCAGGCATGGGGCCCCAACCACCTCCCTCGCAACCTGTTGCAGTGTTCCAGCAGCCTCCTGGTGCAGCACTTGTTCCTCACATCCAGTCTCAACCTGCTCTGCTCTGGTGTGCAGCCATTGCCCTCATCCTGTCCCTGCAGGCCTTTGGGAACAGTCCCTCTGCAGCCTGCTCGTAGCTCCCTGCAGGTACTGGGAGCTGAGGGGACGCAGGCAGGGACGCAGAGCTGAGGGCATGGGAGCTGTGTGGTAGTTTCTGTTACGAGCCCCTGAGCTGCAGATCATCACCACACTGAGACAAAAGATCACTGTGCAGTGAAATGAGGTGAGCTTAAGCTTGTGCACTCATTCCCAGCTGCAAGAACCAAGACTAAGGCACCAATTCTTTTGCTTAGATTCCAAGGAACTGCTCTTGTGCCCATGCAAACCCATTCTGATTCCAGAGATCCACAGAATGGGTTGAGCTGGCAGGGATCTCAAAGCTCATCCCCCACCAGCACCGTTTGCTCAAGGCATCATCCAACCTGGCCTTGTGCACCGCCAGGGAGGGGGCAGCCACAGCCTCCCTGGGCAGCCTCTGCCAGTGTCTCACCACTCTCACTGTCACAAATATCTTCCTCATCTCCAGTCTCAGACTCCCCTCCCCAAGCTTCAAGCAAGGCCCTGTGTGTTTTTATTGTGAACAACAGATAAGAAACACAGAACAGCACATAAAATAACTCTGCAGACTGACCACCCAGCTGCAGAGTGCTGACGTGCAGCAGAGAACAAACCGAAACCAGAGCTACCACTGGGACCTCAGCTGCCTGCAGCCCTACCCACACTGGGATCTCAGCTGCCTGCAGCCCTACCCACACTGGGACCTCAGCTGCCTGCAGCCCTACCCACACTGGGACCTCAGCTGCCTGCAGCCCTACCCACACTGGGACCTCAGCTGCCTCCAGCCCTACCCACACTGGGACCTCAGCTGTCTGCAGCCCTACCCACACTGGGATCTCAGCTGTCTGCAGCCCTACCCACACTGGGATCTCAGCTGCCTGCAGCCCTACCCACACTGGGACCTCTGCTGTCTGCAGCCTAACCCACACTGGGATCTCAGCTGTCTGCAGCCTAACCCACACCGGGATCTCAGCTGTCTGCAGCCCTACCCACACCGGGATCTCAGCTGTCTCCGGTCCAAGCCGGCACTCGCAGCGCCAAGATGAACCCTGCCAGCGCCTCCTTGGCTTGTGCAGTTCCGTTTCCGGGGACAGGACACAGAGAGGCACTTTTCTGGGTGCCCGCTCCTGCGGCTGACCACCTTCAGCGCCAAACCCTCTCCTAGCGTTGTCTCCCCCGCAGCCACGCGTGCCCCGTGGCCTGCCCCCCGTGCCCCGCCGCAGGCAGCACCGCGGAGCCTCTGAGCCTTGCGCGGAGGCTGCGGCGGGGCAGCTCCGCAGCAGCCCCGGGCCCGAGCCCCGGCTCGCCGCACCCCCGCGCCCCGAGGCCTGGCGACGGCCCAGGTGCCGGGCAGGACACTCCCCCCGGTGACCTTGCCCCGCCGCAGGCCCGGCCCCTCCGGGGCGATAGGCCCCGGTCGGCGGCAGCGGCATTCAGTCAGCCGCCGCGGCCTGCCGAGGCGGAGCGGCGAGGCGAGGGCGCAGGCGGCGGCGCGGAGAGGGGCGCAGCGGGGCCGCGGGCGGGTCGGTACTCACGGCGCAGGACGCGGCCCAGCAGCGGGGCGGCGGCGCGGCTGCAGCGAGACATCGTCCGGGCGCACTGGCGGCAGCGGCGGCGGCGGCGGGGGCAGCCCTGCGCGCCCATTGGCTCCCGCGCAGCCCCCTCCGCGCCGATTGGCCCCCTCCGCCCGGCAGCAGCCAATCAGCAGCGCCGGGGCCGCCGTGCATTGTGGGGATGGCAGTGCGGGCAGGCAGGGCCGAGCCCGGGCCCGTCCTGTGGCGGGGCTGCGCCGTCCTGTGCGGGGCAGCGCCGTCCTGTGCGGGGCAGCGCCGTCCTGTGGCCGGGCAGCGCCGTCCTGTGCGGGGCAGCGCCGTCCTGTGCGGGGCAGCGCCGTCCTGTGCGGGTTAGCGCCGTCCTGTGCCGGGCAGCGCCGTCCTGTGCGGGTTAGCGCCGTTCTGTGCCGGGCAGCGCCGTTCTGTGCCGGGCAGCGCCGTTCTGTGCCGGGCAGCGCCGTTCTGTGCCGGGCAGCGCCGTTCTGTGGCGGGGCAGCGCCGTTCTGTGGCCGGGCAGCGCCGTCCTGTGCGGGTTAGCGCCATCCTGTGGCGGGGCAGCGCCGTCCTGTGCGGGTTAGCGCCGTTCTGTGGCCGGGCAGCGCCGTTCTGTGCGGGGCAGCGCCTTTCTGTGGCGGGGCAGCGCCGTTCTGTGCCGGGCAGCGCCGTTCTGTGCCGGGCAGCGCCGTTCTGTGCCGGGCAGCGCCGTTCTGTGGCGGGGCAGCGCTGTTCTGTGGCGGGGCAGCGCCGTTCTGTGGCGGGGCTGCGCTGTTCTGTGGCGGGGCAGCGCCGTCCTGTGGCGGGCAGCGCCGTTCTGTGCGGGTTAGCGCCGTTCTGTGGCAGGGCAGCTCCGTTCTGTGCGGGTTAGCGGCGTCCTGTGGCGGGGCAGCGCCGTTCTGTGGCCGGGCAGCGCCGTCCTGTGCGGGTTAGCGCCATCCTGTGGCGGGGCAGCGCCGTCCTGTGCGGGTTAGCGCCGTTCTGTGGCCGGGCAGCGCCGTTCTGTGGCCGGGCAGCGCCGTTCTGTGCGGGGCAGCGCCGTTCTGTGGCGGGCAGCGCCGTACTGTGCGGGGCAGCACCGTTCTGTGGCGGGCAGCGCCGTACTGTGCGGGGCAGCGCCGTTCTGTGGCGGGGCAGCGCCGTTCTGTGGCGGGCAGCGCCGTCCTGTGTGGGTTAGCGCCGTTCTGTGGCTGGGCAGCGCCGTTCTGTGCGGGGCAGCACCGTTCTGTGGCTGGGCAGCGCCGTTCTGTGCGGGGCAGCACCGTTCTGTGGCGGGCAGCGCCGTACTGTGCGGGGCAGCACCGTTCTGTGGCGGGCAGCGCCGTACTGTGCGGGGCAGCGCCGTTCTGTGGCGGGGCAGCGCCGTTCTGTGGCGGGCAGCGCCGTACTGTGCGGGGCAGCGCCGTTCTGTGGCGGGCAGCGCCGTACTGTGCGGGGCAGCGCCGTACTGTGCGGGGCAGCGCCGTTCTGTGGCGGGCAGCGCCGTACTGTGCGGGGCAGCGCCGTTCTGTGGCGGGCAGCGCCGTACTGTGCGGGGCAGCGCCGTTCTGTGGCGGGGCAGCGCCGTTCTGTGCCGGGTTAGCGCCGTCCTGTGGCGGGGCAGCGCCTTTCTGTGCGGGGCTGCGCTGTTCTGTGGCGGGGCAGCGCCGTCCTGTGCGGGGCTGCGCTGTTCTGTGGCGGGGCAGCGCCGTTCTGTGCGGGGCTGCGCTGTTCTGTGGCGGGGCAGCGCCGTCCTGTGCGGGGCAGCGCCGTTCTGTGCGGGGCAGCGCCGTTCTGTGGCGGGCAGCGCCTTTCTGTGCGGGGCAGCGCCTTTCTGTGCCGGGCAGCGCCGTCCTGTGGCGGGGCAGCGCCGTTCTGTGGCGGGGCAGCGCCGTTCTGTGGTGGGGCAGCGCCGTCCTGTGCAGGGCAGCGCCGTTCTGTGGCGGGGCAGCGCCGTTCTGTGCCGGGTTAGCGCCGTCCTGTGGCGGGGCAGCGCCGTTCTGTGCGGGGCTGCGCTGTTCTGTGGCGGGGCAGCGCCGTTCTGTGCTAAGGCAGTGCTGGGACAGGGCCAGGGCAGAGCCCTGGCAGCACCAGAACTAGGGGACACAGCCTCAAGCTGTGCCAGGGCAGGTCTAGGCTGGATGTTGTTAGGAAGTTCCTGGCAGAGAGAGTGATTGGCATTGGAATGGGCTGCCCAGGGAGGTGGTGGAGTGGCTGTGGCTGGAGGTGTTGCAGCCAAGCCTGGCTGGGGCACTTAGTGCCATTGTCTAGTTGAGTGGATAGGGCTGGGCAAGAGTTTGGGCTGGATGAGCTTGGCATAGTTTGGGCCTTCCACCACATGTTCAGTCTCATCCCCTTGGCCTCTGCCCACCCATTCAGCCTGGCCAGGTCCCCCTGCAAGGCTCTGCTACCCTCCAGCAGCTCCACAGCTGCTCCTAGCTTGGTGCCCCCTGAGTAGCTCCCATCCTGCCCTGCAGACAGCACAGCACATCACTCGCCTTGGCATCTGCCCTACCTGTGAAAAGGCCAGGGCAGAGGTGCCAGCTGTGCAGTAACTCCTTGGCCACACTCAGGGAATGGGGAGCAGTGTTTTAAGGCAGTGGTTTGGTTGCTGCCAGGAACATCCTGTCCCACCGGGAGCCCTTTAGCTGATTGCATCAACTGCCTAGAAAGAAACTATCCAGCCCGGGGACAAACACACAGCAATTAGCAGCACTCCGGCAGCCGCGGCTGGGGCTGCCTGAGACCCTCAGGGCAGGCTCAGCTGGGGTGTGGTAGCCAAAGGGTTAGGAAAGATCTAGGGATTGAATCTGAGAACAATGGTTTGCAGCCACCGAGGAGAGCCTGAAGCTCAGCTGAGGGCTGGAGTTCCTCCTGGAAGTGATGTTAAGAAAGGGACTTTGTTACAAGAGCAACACAGGTCCTGGAGCTGAACGTCAGGACAGTCACAGAATCATAGAGTGGTGGTGGCTGGAAAGCACCTCCAGAGCTCAGCCAGTCCAACCCCTGCCAGAGCAGGGGCACCCAGGGCAGGGCACACAGGAGCACAGCCAGGGGGGCTTGGAAAGGCTCCAGAGCAGGAGGCTCCACAGCCTCTCTGGGCAGCCTGCTCCAGGCTCCAGCACCCTCACACCAAACAAGTTTCTCCTCATGCTGAGCTGCAACCTCCTGGGCTCCAGCTTGTGCCTCTTGTGCCCTGTGCTGTCACTGGGCACCACCAAACAGAGCCTGGCACCTTCCCCCTGGCACCCACCCCTCAGCTACTGACAGACATTGCTCAGAGCCCTCTCAGCCTTCTCCTCCCCACACTGCCCAGCCCCAGGGCTCTCAGCCTCTCTCCAGAGCAGAGATCTCAGGCTCACAGGACATTAGGGGCTGGAAGGGACCCAAGGAGATCATCCAGTCCACCCCCTCTGCCACAGCAGGACCACACCATCTAGCTCAGGGCACACAGGAGCACATCCAGACAGGCCTGGAAAGGCTCCACAGAAGGAGACTCCACAACCTCTCTGGGCAGCCTGTGCCAGGCTCTGGGACCCTTGCAGTAAAGAAGTTCCCCTTGTGCTGAGCTGAACCTCCTGTGCTGCAGCTTCCATCCACTGCTGCTTGTCCTGCCCCAGACAGCAGTGAGCAGAGCCTGTCCCCCCCTCCTGCCCCCAGCCCTCAGGTGCTTATAAACATTGATTCAATCCCCTCTCAGTCCTCTCTTCTCCAGACTAAGCAGCCCCAGGGCCCTCAGCCTCTCCTCACCAGGCAGTGCTCCAGGCCCCTCATCATCCTCATAGCCCTCCTCTGGACCCTCTCCAGCAGATCCCTGTCCCTCTGCAGCCGGGGGTAATGTGCTGGAGCAGGCTGCCCAGAGAGACTGTGGAGTCGTCTTCCCTGACAGGGGCAGAGCTGTGGTGCTGAGGCCCATGGTCAGCCCAGCCTTGGCAGTCAGAGGATGGTTGGACTGGATGCTCTGGAAGGCTTCTGCCAACCAAACCCATCCTGTGATTCTGTCAGAAGCACTTTAGGGGAAGTCCCCATGGGTAGACACCAAATCAGTGGTCACAGCCTGCCAGCCCCATGCTGTGCTGCCCTTTTTATGTCCCTCATGGATTTCTCCAGCAGGAAAGGTGCTGCTGTCAGTAGCTGCTCCAGCAATGCTGCTGCAGCTGCAGGGCTCAGCAGAGCTGGCCCCTTGCAGGGCTTGGGAGCAGCTCAGTGGTCTTCAGCCAGCCAGGGCCCGCAGCCTTGCTCCTGCCAGGGACAGGGCAGCTGAGGCCAAGGGTCTGGGTGGTTCAGGTGCCAGGGACAGAGCTGGGGCTGCCCCAGGGTGCTGGGAAGTGTTCTTGCAGCCCTGCCCTGCCCGGTGGCTTAGGTTGGAGGTGGGGAAAGTTTCTTTGCTGCAAGAGTGGTCAGGTATTGGCAGAGGCTGCCCAGGGAGGTGGTGGAGTGCCCATGCCTGGAGGGTTCCAGAAACCTGGGGCCATGGCTCGGTGGCCATGGTGGGGTTGGGTTGCTGGCTGGACTGGATGGGCTTGGAGGTCTCTTCCAGCCAAAGCAATTCCACAATGCTCTAAGTCTGATCTGCCAGGCAGGAGCCTGCTGGGGAATTCTGCAGACAGCTGTTTGCTGCTGTGCACAGCTGGCAGGCAGCAGTTCAGGGCTGCACACCATGGACTGCTCCGCCTGCAGGCTGTGTGCCGGGCAGGGGATGCTGAGGCAGCCTCCTGCGGGCTGCACAGAGCTGCAGGTGGGAGCTGCAGGTGATCTGGTGCCCAGCTGGAATGCAGTGGAAATGAGGATGGGAGAGGTTCACAAAAGGAAAAACTCAGGACAAGTTCTCTTCAGGACCCTGGGTGGGGTTCACTGCTGCTGGAGCAGGATGCAGGCTCCAGAGAAGGAGCTTCCAGCCAGGAAGCAGTGGGAGCAAGATGGGCTGAAGTTCTGTGAGAAGGCTACACCAGAAAGACTCCTTCTGGCTTGTTCAGCTGTTCAGTTTGGGGCCTGAAAGAGACCTCCAGTGGCTGTCAGTGGAGCCCTATGTGCTGCACCTGCTCAGCCCCCAGCCCTGCAGGCCATGCTCCATGCTTCTATGGGATCATTGCTGGCAGGCAGCTCTAAGGTCTCCCTGGAGCCTTCTCTTCTCCAGCCTGTTCCCATAGCAGAGCTTCCTCAGCCCTCTGATCCTCCTCATGGCCTTCTCTAGACAACCTCCAACAGGTCCATGAACTTCCTGTGCTGAGGAGTCCAGAGCTGGCCCCAGCACTGCAGAGAGGGTCTCAGTAGAGCAGAGCAGAGGGGCAGAATCCCCTCCCTGCCCCTGCTGCCCACGCTGTGGGGATCAGCCCAGGGCATGGCTGGGGCTGGCAGTGCTCAGTGCCACATTTCTCTTGCACCTAAACAAGAAGGTATTTGGTTCAAGGTGGAGGCTTTGTTTGTGCTGAAGTCACCTTTGGCTGTTTCTGGCAGCAGAAGGGCTCAGCTCCTTTATAAGCTGAAGGCTTTTCTTGCTGGATCCTCCTCGTGCTGACTCAGCAGTGTCCCTGAGCAAGGCTCTGCGGGGCCCAGTTAACATTCTGCTGCACTTCTCTGCTCCAGGATCAGCTCTTACAGTCTAAAGTCTAGAAGATGTAGGCAGATGTCTGAGCTCACTACCCAGGGCTGGTCCTCCTTCCATGGCAGTTAAATGTGGAGCACCAGCAGTGAAGGCAGCTCAGCTGCAGCACTGCAGACCCTGTGAGGCCTCCCTGGCTCTAGATCCTAGCTTGAGGCAAACCACCTCACCATCCCCAGGGATGTTGAGGCTGAGAGCAGCCCTGCAGTAAACACCTTGAGGGTGCTGGTGGGGAGAAGCTGGACAGGAGCCAGCAGTGGGCACTGGCAGCACAGAAGGCCAAGGGGAGCCTGGGCTGCATCCAAAGCAGTGTGGGCAGAGCTGGAGAGGGGATCCTGCCCCTCTGCTCTGCTCTGAGGACACCTCACCTGCAGGGCTGGGGCCAGCTGTGGGACCCCAACACAAGAGAGACCCGGAGCTGCTGGAGAGAGTGCATAGAAGGCCATAGAGGTGCTCAGAGGGCTGGTGAACCTCTGCTATGGGGACAGGCTGGGAGGGTTGGGGCTGTTCAGCCTGGAGGAGAGAAGGCTCCAGGGAGACCTTAGAGCAGCACTTCAGTATCTGCAGAGGAGCTCCAGGCAGGCTGGGGAGGGACTGTTCAGAAGGGCCTGTGGGGATAGGCTGAGGGCAGTGGTTTGGAACTGGAGCAGGGCAGTTAGGTTGGACACGAGGAGGAAGCTCTGCACAGTGAGGCTGGTGAGACACTGGCACAGGCTGCCCAGGGCTGTGCTTGAGGCTGTGTCCCTGGAGCCATTCACGGTCAGCCTGGCTGGGTGCCTGTGCAGCCTGCTCTGGCTGGAGCTGTCCCTGTGCCTGCAGGGGGTCGCACAGGATGCCCCTGGGGTCCCTTCCAGCCCGATGCAGTCTGGGGACCTGTGCAAAGCCGCAGCCAGCTCTTCAGGGATGATCTCTCACACAGGCCCTGCTCTCACCTCCTGGACCTGTTCTTCACCATTGCCTGAGAGATTTTTCTGCTCCTCTCTGAAGCTCCTCTCTGGGCTGGTGAAAGCCCAGAATTAGTATCATTGAGAGCTGCCTTTTTGAGCCATTGCTTCCATTCTGAGGTTCTGGGAGACCTGTGAAGCTCTGTGGCAGTGGAGAGCAGCAAGGGCTGGCCAAGCAGCCCTGCTCCTGCACGGGAGGTGCAGGCACCACGCTGACTGCAAATGATGCCAGTTCTGTTCTGCAGCTCCAGCACTGAGGAACTAACTGGTCATGAAGCCTTCTCCTGCCAGCCACTGCCTGGGCATGGGGAAGGTCTGGTTGGTTGGATAGGGCTGGGTGATAGGTTCGACTGGATGATCTTAGAGGTCTCTTCCAGCCTGGCTGATTCTATGATTCTAAGGGCCTGGAGAAGAGGGTTGGGGAGGAGCAGCTGAGGGAACTGGGGGTGGTTAGTGTGGAGAACAGAAGGCTGAGGGCAGACCTCATTGTGCTCTGCAGCTCCCTGAGAGGAGGCTGGAGCCAGGTTGGGCTTGGGCTCTGCTCCCTAATAATGAGACAGCACAAGAGGAAATGGCCTCAGGTTGCCCCAGGGGAGGCTTCGGTTGGATATTGGAGGAAACTTCTTCACTGAAAGAGCTCGCAGCCGCTGGCACGGGCTGCCCAGGGAAGCGGCGGACTCACCGTCCCTGCAGGTGTGCCAAAGGCAGCCAAACGTGCCCGTGGTGGCCACGGAGGTGCTGGTTGTGCGTGGGGCTGGACGGTGGCAGAGGTCTCCCCGTGCGGTGGCGGGGCGCAGGCTGCCGTGTGCCGCAGAGGCTGCCAGCGCCACCGGGGGGCAGAGCTGCCGCACGGCTGCGCCCAGCGCTGCTGCGGGGCGGCCTGGCCGCGGGGGAGCTGCGAGCAGCCAGCACCCGCCCAGCCCGCACTGACACCGGCTGCAGGGCAGCTGCGAGCAGCCAGCACCCGCCCAGCCCGCACTGACACCGGCTGCAGGGCAGCTGCGAGCAGCCAGCACCCGCCCAGCCCGCACTGACACCGGCTGCAGGGCAGCTGCGAGCGGCCAGCACCCGCCCAGCCCGCACTGACACCGGCTGCAGGGCAGCTGCGAGCAGCCAGCACCCGCCCAGCCCGCACTGACACCGGCTGCAGGGCAGCTGCGAGCAGCCAGCACCCGCCCAGCCCGCACTGACACCGGCTGCAGGGCAGCTGCGAGCTGCCAGCACCCACCCAGCCCACACTGACACCGGCTGCAGGGCAGCTGCGAGCTGCCAGCACCCACCCAGCCCGCACTGACACCGGCTGCAGGGCAGCTGCGAGCAGCCAGCACCCACCCAGCCCACACTGACACCGGCTGCAGGGCAGCTGCGAGCTGCCAGCACCCACCCAGCCCGCACTGACACCGGCTGCAGGGCAGCTGCGAGCAGCCAGCACCCGCCCAGCCCGCACTGACACCGGCTGCAGGGCAGCTGCGAGCGGCCAGCACCCGCCCAGCCCACACTGACACCGGCTGCAGGGCAGCTGCGAGCGGCCAGCACCCACCCAGCCCGCACTGACACCGGCTGCAGGGCAGCTGCGAGCAGCCAGCACCCACCCAGCCCGCACTGACACCGGCTGCAGGGCAGCTGCCAGCTGCCAGCACCCACCCAGCCCGCACTGACACCGGCTGCAGGGCAGCTGCGAGCAGCCAGTACCCACCCAGCCCACACTGACACCGGCTGCAGGGGAGCTGCGAGCGGCCAGCACACACCCAGCCCGCACTGACACCGGCTGCAGGGGAGCTGCCAGCTGCCAGCACCCACCCAGCCCGCACTGACACCGGCTGCAGGGCAGCTGCGAGCTGCCAGCACCCACCCAGCCCACACTGACACCGGCTGCAGGGGAGCTGCGAGCGGCCAGCACACACCCAGCCCACACTGACACCGGCTGCAGGGGAGCTGCCAGCTGCCAGCACCCACCCAGCCCGCACTGACACCGGCTGCAGGGCAGCTGCGAGCTGCCAGCACCCACCCAGCCCACACTGACACCGGCTGCAGGGGAGCTGCGAGCTGCCAGCACCCACCCAGCCCGCACTGACACCGGCTGCAGGGCAGCTGCGAGCGGCCGGCACCCACCCAGCCCGCACTGACACCGGCTGCAGGGCAGCTGCGAGCAGCCAGCACCCACCCAGCCCACACTGACACCGGCTGCTGGTCAGAGGAAGTGCAGGACCACCCAGGGCAGAGCTCTCTGGGGTCTGTGAGCTGCCGAAAGCCTCTGGGTTCAGGCAGAAAAACACTCTGCAGCTTCTTCGACGCGAAGGCATCAGAGGATGGCTTAGGCTGGAAGGGACCTCTGAAGTTCATCTAGTCCAGACCCTGCCATGCACGACGGACACTTCTCAGCCAGGCTTGGGTCCTCAAAGCCTCATCCCACCTGGCCTTGAACATCCCCAGGCAGAAGACAGCCACAGCCTCCCTGGACAGCCTGTGCCAGACTCTTACCACCCTCTCACTGCAGACTTTCTTCCTCGGCTCCAAACCATTCCCCCTTGGCCTGTCTCAGATGCCCTCAGCAAAAGTCTTTCTGCAGCCTTCCTGCAGGAGCCTTTCAGTCACTGGCAGCAGCTCTGAGGTCCCCCTGGAGCCTTCTCCTCTGCAGCTCCCTCAGCCTGTGCTCAGAGCAGAGCTGCTCCAGCCCTGGCATCATCTTTGTGGCCTCCTCAAGACTCTCTCCAGCAGCTCTGTGTGCATCGTCCGCTGGGGCAGCAGAGCTGGAGTCTCAAGGTGGGGTCTCACAAGAGGAGAGGGGAAGAATCACTTGGATGGGGCTTTCAGCAGCCTGGGCTAGAGGGAGGTGTTCTTGCCCGTGGCAGGGGGGTGGGACTTGAAGGTTCCTTCCAACCCAGCCCACTCTGTGACTCTGTAAAACCTGCAGCACCTCCCTGGCTCTTTGAAGCTACAGCAGGAACTTGGAGAGGAGAAGAGATGTGATGAGGGACACCAAAACCTTTGCCGAAGGCAGGAAAGTGAAGTGACCTCCAGGATGTCTTCTCCTTCGCTGTGATGATGTCCTGGTTGGAAGTAACCTTCCTGTTCCTTCCCCGGGGCCAGCAGGGGACTCCTGCAGTGTTGCTGTGGTCACTGACACTGGTCCTGGAGCTCGTCAGTGCAGCACTGCTCACACCACAGCACTGCTCTCACCACAGCACTGCTCTCACCACAGCACTGCTCCCACCACAGCACTGCTCCCACCACAGCACTGCTCACACCACAGCACTGCTCCCACCACAGCACTGCTCACACCACAGCACTGCTCTCACCACAGCACTGCTCCCACCACAGCACTGCTCTCACCACAGCACTGCTCACACCACAGCACTGCTCACACCACAGCACTGCTCTCACCACAGCAGCCCAGAAAAGACAACATCAACTTGAAAAGAATTCTTCCGAAGTGGAGGCTTCTGCCAAAGGCAGCTAACTGCAGTGCCAGGTTGCTCCGGGCTGCCTTCAGCTTGGCTCTGTTTTAGCAGCTTGTGGCAGAGGCTGATGCTGGCAGCACGAGGAGTGGGCACAGCTGCTGTGCCAGTGTGAAGGGCAGGGGAGAAGGTTCATGGAAAGGTTTAGGTGGGGAGGGACCTTCAGAGGTCATCCAGTCCAACCCTCCTGCAGTGAGCAGGAGTGCATCACATTGCTCAGAGCCCCATCCAGCCTGACCTGCAGTGGTTCCAGGCACAGCACATCTCCCACCTCTCTGGGCATCCTCAGCACCCTCAGAGTCAAACGTTTCTCCCTTCTCTCCAGCCTGAGTCTGCCTCTGCTCGTCCAAACCATCTGTCCTTGTCCTGACACAACAGCCCCTGCTCAAAACTCTGCCCCCAGCCTTCTGCTCAGCCTCTTGCAGCACTGAAAGGTCACCAGAGGGCCTCCTTGCAGCCTTCTCTTCTCCAGGCTGAACAATCCCAACACTCAGCCTGGCCTCACAGCAGAGAGCTGTCAGACCCTGGATCATGTCTGTGGCCTCCTGTGACCCCACTCCAACAGGTCTCTGTCTGTGCTGAGGGCTCCAGGGCTGGTCCCAGCACTTCTCCCTTCACTGGCTACTCTGATTCCTGCCTTCTTTGGTGTCACCCAAGGAACCAGGTCACACCCAGGACTTAGCACAAAAGGAAAATCCAGGCTGGGGGATGATGAGACTGAGAGCAGCTCCTACTGCTGACTTGGGGTGCTGGTGGGGGAGGAACTGGACAGGAGCCAGCAATGGGCACCGGCAGCACAGAAGGCCAAGGGCAGCCTGGGCTGCATCAAAGCAGTGTGGGCAGAGCTGGAGTGGAGATCCTGCCCCTTGCTCTGCTCTGCTCTGCTCTGCTCTGCTCTGCTCTGCTCTGCTCTGCTCTGGGGAGACTTCACCTGCTGTGGGGCCCTCAGCACACAATGAGCATGGACCTAATGGAGAGGGTCCAGAAGAGGCCAAAAGGTTGCTCAGAGGGCTGGAGAACCTCTGCTGTGAGGACAGGCTGGGAGAGCTGGGGCTGTTGAGCCTGGAGAGAAGGCTCCAGGGAGATCTCAGAGCAGCACTTCAGTACCTAAAGGGCACCTGCAGGCAGGCTGGGGAGGGACTGTTCAGAAGGGCCTGTGGGGATAGGCTGAGGGCAGTGGTGTGGAACTGGAGCAGGGCAGAGTGAGGTTGGACATGAGGAGGAAGTTGTGCAGTGAGGCTGGTGAGACACTGGCACAGGCTGCCCAGGGAGGTGGATGTCCCCTCCCTGGAGGTGTTCCAGGCCAGGCTGGATGTGTCCCTCGAGCAAGCTGTGCTGGTGGGAGGTGTCCCTGCCCATGGCAGGGGGTTGGATGATCTTGAAGGTCTTTTCCAACCCAACCCACTCTGTGAATCTGTGAACAAAGGCCAGATGGGATTGCAGCCAGCAGAGAGCAGCTGCCCCAGCCCTGCTTAGGCTGAGCAGGGTGGGCTGTGGAGGTACAGGGCTGAGACAGCTCCCACTGAAGGTCCTGGAAGGGGAAATGAATAAACTTGAGAAGTTTCAGGTGGGGAAGAAAAGGTGGATTCTAGGTCTTCCTGTTCATCTTCAGGCTGGAGCACACCAGCCTTTACCTGATGGTCCAGCTGTTGGGTGAACTCGGGAAGTCACTTTGGGAAGGAGGATTTCTTCCCTTTGCATAGGGTCACAGATCTGTTTGGGTTGGAAAAGCCTCCGAGATCCTGGACTCCAAACATCAACCCTGCCCCACCGTAGCACTGAGCTACACCCCCAGGCTCAATGCCAGAACATGCCCAGGGATGGGCACTCCACCTCCTCCCTGGGCAGCCTCTGCCAATCCCTGACCACTCTTACACCAAAGAAACTCTCCTTCTCTCCAACCTAGCCCTCCCCTGGCGCAATTTCAGGCCATTCCCTCTCTTCCTATCACCTAAGGCCACAGAGCAGAGCCCAACCCCCACCTGACTGCAGCCTCCAGAGAGCAGAGGACTGCCTCAGGCTCCTCTTCCTCAGGCTGCACATCCCAGTTCCCTCAGCTGCTCCCCCCCAGCCGTCATCCAGACCCTTCCCCAGCTTCGGTGCCCTCCTCTGGACCTACTCCAGCCCCTCAATGTACTTCTTGGAGTGAGAGGCCCAAAACTGAACCCAGCACTCAGTGTGACCTCTTCAGTGCTCAGTCCAGGAGCACAACCCCTGCCCTGCTGCTGGCCACACCACTGCTGATCCAGGCCAGGCTGCTGGTGCCCTTCTTGCCCAGCTGGGCACACCCTGGCTCATCTTCAGCAGCTGTCCCCCAGCACCCCCAGGTCCTTCTCTGCTGGGCAGTTTCCAGCCACTCTGCCCCCAGCCTGGAGCCTCCCTGGGGTGGTTGTGACCCAAGTGCAGGTCCCAGCCCTTGGTTTTGTTTCCCTGCGCTGGAGCAGCTGGGCCACAGCCAGCATCACTGCACAGGGCTGGTTCAGTCCAGCTGCTCACACACCCAGGGCTGGTGTTGGTTTCTATTTCTATGCACTTTATCATTGTTTCCAGCCTAGCTGGGTTAGCTTCTTTCCCACCCCATCCATCTGTCTCCCCCATTCCCTTTGGGAAGCAGAGGTCTTCATGGAGAGCCTCTGGCTGAGAGGCCAGCCTAGCCCTGAGCCTTGGCAGGGTGTCATGAGGTGATCCATTTTAACTGAACACTTAATTTCTTTCTGCTTAGTTTAATTAATTCAGCTTAATTACTTCCCCTATTAACCAGAGGTTAATTAAATTCCAGCTGAAGCCCTCTCTTGGTGCATTATTTTTGGAATGGACTTGTGTTTCATTACCTCTCTTGCTCATTACCTTCAGTGCTGCCGTTGCTCCCTCTTGACGCCTTTGTCTTCCCCAGGGCCAAGTGAATCCATGAATCAGGGCTGATTGCAGCTCAGTTCTGCATCCCCTGCTGTGTGTGGTCCAAAAGGCCAGGCCAGGGCTGGACAGCATCATCCCACCACAGCCAGCCACAACCACCCTGCCGTGGGCTCTCCAGGGGCAGCTCCTCCCACTCACTCATGCCAGCTTTGATCCCCGTGAAACCTTCTCAGGCTCTTTAACATCCACAGAGCAAACCACCCAAGGTGTCATCAGCAAATTCAAGCCCAGGAGCTTCTGGGAGCAGCCCTCTGGTGTGGCCACAGCTGAACTACCCCCACCCAGGGAAGTCTCAGAGTGCAGCAGGTTGGAAGGAAGCCTCCAAGGGCATCTTGTGCAACCTCCTGCAGGCTGCACGGGGACACATCCAGGCTGATCTTCAACGTCTGCAAGTCAAAGCTCAACCACCTCCCTGGGCAGCTTGTGCCAGCACCTAACCACCCTCACTGTGCAGAGCTTCCTCCTGATGTCCGACACGACTCTGCCCTGTTCCAGCTCCAAACCATTGCCCTTTGTCCTATCCCCACAGGCCCTTCTGAACAGTCCTTCCCCAGCCTGCCTGCAGGTCCCCTGCAGGTATTGAACTGCAGCTGAGGTCTCCCTGCAGCCTTCCCCAAGCTGAACAGCCACAACTCGCAGTTCCATCCCAGCAGTGCTACTTGCAGCACAAGCACTCTGAGTAGCTCAGGAATGAGACCTTCCCCCTCAGGCTTCCCAAGCCCCTGCTAAGCACAGAGCCGAAAGAGCTCACATCTGGTGTGGGTCTGGGAGGCACTGGAGCAGGAATGGTTTTGTTAGCTTTCTGAGAGGAGCTGCTTGATTTCAGAGAGGATCCCCAGCAGCATCAGCTCCTGCCCCTCTGACTTCCAGAGTGTGCTGAGTGTGGAGGGGCTTGGGCACAGTTTTGCTCCATTGCTTTCTGTTCAGCTGGGATTACCTCAGGAGCCCAAGGTGCATCCCAAATCCCAATCCCGTGGCAAGCACTGTGGCTTTGCAAGCCTAACTGCAGCATCAGGCTCACAGGGAGAGCTGCTCCTCAAGAGCTACCTCCGTGCTGCCAGCAGGCTGTGGGCTGGCTGCTGGCCAGCTGGCACCCAAGCCCTGCTTCAGTCAGCCCAACTGATGTGCAGGGAGGGGAAGATGAGAGCCATAAAAAGAGCTCCTTTTTGGAGACAAAAGCAGCTGTATTTAGGTGCAGAGGTGCTGGACAGACAAATGTAAGAGAGGAGAACTGCAGCTAATGAGTGGCAATTAGAGAGCCTGCTCAGTTCAGCCTTTAAAACCTTAAGCAAAAAGGCCAAGTGCACAGAGGAGGAAAGGGCCCTGGCAAGGGGCAGAAGTTAGCCTGAGGATGACCTCCTCCCTTGCCCACACAAGTGAAGAGTCGCTGCAAGAACCAAACGGTAGAACAGTTTTATTGGAGTCCACCACACAGAGAGAGGGCTTGCACCTGGGCATCAGAACCATGCAAAGCACCTGGACGCCGAGCACGAGATGCTGGAAGAGTCTCCCTCCTGCTACATGTGGGAAACCTGGGCAGGAAGACTCCGTTCCCCTGTGCCTGCTGCTCTGCCCTTCCACAGCCCAACCAGCTGCCACCACGGGGACAAGAAACCTTCAGCTGCCACCAAGCCCTAAGCTGCTGGGAGCTGCTTCTCTGAGCTCCACCAAGCACTCAAAGCTTTCTCTTGGTCAGCAAAGCCTCAAACACCTCCAGCTAAAGGAACAGACTTTCCTCAGAGGTACTGAAATCAGGGAGAGCAGCTTTGGGCCCACAGAAGAAACGTCTCCTGCAGGCAGAGGCCCAGAACAGGACCTCACTTATGCCCGTGGAGACAGCAGAGGCGCAGAGAGCTGCCAGGTGCACAGGGGACAACGACCCGAGGGGCTTACAAAAGGTGTAGAAAAATAAAAGGCAGCAAATCCTGAACCAAAAAGGCTCCAAATAAGGCATCAGCAGGTCCCCACTGCATGTGCTCCTCTGTGCATCGCTGTCCCAGCCAGAGCGGGCAGGGTGCTGCTGCTGCCCTGGGTCACCCAGCACTGCCAGCACTGCTGCCCTGGGCCACCCAGCGCCGCCAGCACCCAGAAGGGCTCAGGTTCTGTTCCCAAGGTGCTGAAGCCCAGCTCCAACCCAAGCCAGCAGCCAGGGAGATTGTTTTTGGTGAAGCACTCCCAGAAGCCCAGCTCCGAGGGTTAAAGCAGGTCGGTGCCCCTGGTTCTGCAGAGCAGCCACTGCTCCAGAACAGTCAACACAGAGCTCTCCAGCAGCAGAGCCTTGCCCTTTGCTCCTGAAGATCACATTCGGGGTGGCAGCAGTGCAGCCTGGTGCAGGTCCTGCCGCGGGCTGCGCTGCTGCGTAAGGCAAGGGCGGTGTTGGCAGCGTGGCAGCCTGGCAGTGGGCAGCAGCGGGTCAGCAGGGCTGGCGCTGGCACACGCTGACCGAGCCGTCCTCCATGCCGAAGTAGACTGCCTGTGCCATGCCCAGGAACAGCCCCGTCTCCACCACACCTGTGGAGCAGCCTGTGCTCAGCCAGGGCCAGCCACCCCCTGTGCCAGGGATAGAAATCCCCTGTGCCAGGGCCAGCCACCCCCTGCGCCAGGGATAGAAATCCCCTGTGCCAGGGCCAGCCACCCCCTGTGCCAGGGATAGAAATCCCCTGTGCCAGGGCCAGCTACCCCCTGCTCCAGGGATAGAAATCCCCTGTGCCAGGGCCAGCCACCCCCTGCGCCAGGGATAGAAATCCCCTGTGCCAGGGCCAGCCACCCCCTGTGCCAGGGATAGAAATCCCCTGTGCCAGGGCCAGCTACCCCCTGCTCCAGGGATAGAAATCCCCTGTGCCAGGGCCAGCCACCCCCTGCGCCAGGGATAGAAATCCCCTGTGCCAGGGCCAGCCACCCCCTGTGCCAGGGCACAGCCACGTGTAAGAGGGCAGTTGGTGTGTGGCTGGCTGGAGTGAGGGCAGCAGGCCAATAGCTGCCAGGTTACCAGAGCTAAGACCTGGCAAGAAACAGGCTCTGGGAGCTCTCAAGTGATACACCTAAGGAAAACAGAGCCTGCAGGCACCATGCCTGTAACCAGAGGCCGGGATGTGGTGCTGGCTGAACAGCATGTGGAGCCAGCTCTGCAGGGACAGCCAGCTGCAGAGGGAGCTGAGGGACGATGAAGGCTCCCCTTGCTAGGGGCTTACGTGACCACCGAAGCCAACAGTGCACATGGGCAGTAGGGAAAGTCCTTAAGTAACAGACTGGGAAACAAGGGAGGAGCTTGGTTCTGCTGTCTCAGCCTCCTGGGACAGCCTGGTCACACAGCCCAGAGCTCTGAAAGCTTGGTTCTGCCTGGCTCAGCCTCCTGGGACAGCCTGGTCACACAGCCCAGAGCTCTGAAAGCTTGGTTCTGCCTGGCTCAGCCTCCTGGGACAGCCTGGTCACACAGCCCAGAGCTCTGAAAGCTTGGTTCTGCCTGGCTCAGCCTCCTGGGACAGCCTGGTCACATAGCCCAGAGCTCTGAACACATCTGAACCGAGAGCAGAGGTGGCTGAGCTGTGGGCAGCACCAGGCTCACCAGCCTAACAGCTGCTGCCCCGTGCTGGGGATGCCTGCCCTTGGGGACAGCAGCTGCCCAGCTCTGCTGGCCAGAGGGACAGGGTGAGCATACCCTGTCCTTCCAGCAGTAGAGCTACTCGGGGTTGTTAGTCATATCCCAGCATTGCAGCTTCTCCCACAGGCCCTTCCCTCTGTGGCTGTAGCAGGTGGGCCACAGGTACTGTGGTTTCCAGTACCCCTTTCTCCTTATGGCTTTAGTGTTTAAGCTATAGTGAAGTATTGAAACTGTACCCGGGGGGGGACCCATGTGTGAGAGCCTTCCCTGGTGCACAAAGAACTCACTGCAACACTGCGCTGCAGCAGCACCCAGGGCAGGGCAGGGGGCTCAGACAGCAGCCAGCGCAAGCCCTGCCAGAGCAGCAGCACCCAGGGCAGGGCAGGGGGCTCAGACAGCAGCCAGTGCAAGCCCTGCCAGAGCAGCAGCACCCAGGGCAGGGCAGGGGGCTCAGACAGCAGCCAGTGCAAGCCTTGCCAGAGCAGCAGCACCCAGGGCAGGGCAGGGGGCTCAGACAGCAGCCAGTGCAAGCCTTGCCAGAGCAGCAGCACCCAGGGCAGGGCAGGGGGCTCAGACAGCAGCCAGTGCAAGCCTTGCCAGAGCAGCAGCACCCAGGGCAGGGCAGGGGGCTCAGACAGCAGCCAGTGCAAGCCCTGCCAAAGCAGCAGCACCCAGGGCAGGGCAGGGGGCTCAGACAGCAGCCAGTGCAAGCCCTGCCAAAGCAGCAGCACCCAGGGAAGGGCACACAGGAGCACAGCCAGGTCGGTTTGGAAGGTCTCCAGAGCAGGAGACTCCACAGCCTCTCTGGGCAGCCTGCTCCAGGCTCCAGCACCCTCACACCAAAGAATTTTCTCCTCATGCTGCAGTGGAACTTGCTGGGATCCAGCTTGTGCCCATTGCTGCTTGCCACAGGACGCCACCCAAAGCAGCCTGCCCCGACCAAGCACAGAGCCAGCCAAGGCAGCTGTGTCATGGACTGCAGAGAACCACACAGCTGCTTGGCTTGGAAAAGCCCTCTGAGATCTTCCATTCCAAGCACTGACCCAACCTCACCATGGTCACCAAATCATGTCCCCAAGTGCCATGGCCACAGGTTTCTGGAACCCTTGCAGGCATGAGGACTCCACGACCTCCCTGGGCAGCCTCTGCCAATCCCTGAATACTCTTGCAGCAGAACTTTTCCTCATCTCCAACCTAACCCCTCCTGGGGCGACCTGAGACCATTTCCTCTCCTCCTGTCACCAGAGACTAGAGAGCAGAGCCCATCCCCCACCTCACTGCGGCTTCCTCTCAGAGAGCAATGAGCTCTGCCTCAGCCTCCTCCTCTCCACACTAAACACCTCCAGCTCCCTCAGCTGCTCCTCCCTAGACCTGTTCTCCAGACCCTTTCTTGCCCTCCTCTGGACTCCCTCCACCATGCCCTGTCCTTCTGGGAGTGGGGGTCCCAGAAGTGAACCATGATTCCAGGTGTGACCTCACCAGAGGCAAGCACAGGGAGGTACAATTGAAAACACAACAATAGGGATCCCAAAGCTGACCAGATCCAGGAGCAGGCTTTGCCAAGACAACCAGACAGAAATCCAGGTGTGGCTGCACCCCTCTGCTGCTCCAGAGTGGCAGCTCCCTGGGCAGACCTGAGTCACCCAGAGGCAGCTCTGGCCCAGGCAGCAGGTCTGAGGCAAAGCAGGGTGCCTGCAGGAGGTTTGCAAAGAGCAAGGTCAGCCACTGCTGCTCCCCTGCACAGCAACAGGAATAGCCAGGACCTGCTGCACCCTCATAGCAAGGGCAGCTGGGCTCTTCTGCCTGCTGTTAGGTGACAGGAGGAGACATGGCCTGGAACTGTGCCAGGGGAGGGTTAGGTTGGAGAGGAGGAAAAATGTCTTTGGTACAAGAGTGGTCAGGGATTGGCAGAGGCTGCCCAGGGAGGTGGTGGAGTGCCCATCCCTGGAGAGGTTCCAGAAACCTGTGGCCATGGCACTTGGGGCCATGGTTTGATGGCCATGGTGGGGCTGGGTTGCTGCTTGGACTGGATGATGTCAGAGGAATTTTCCAAGCCAAACAGTTCTGTGACTACAGGAGGCTGTGAGCCTCTTGGAAGATGCTGTAAGGCAGTGCAGAGCCTTCCAGAGCCCAGCAGGGGCTCCACCGAAGTCACTGGCCAGAGGGGCTCAAGGGAGCAAGGCTGAGCACAGCAGTGCTGTGCCCCAGGGAAATGCAGCCTGGGCAGCCAGCACCAGCCCAGCTGGTCAGCCCCCACGGGAAGGCCACCTGGGTACAGCTGAGTGATCTCCCAAGGGAAAACAAAGGTGGGTGACAGCCCTGAGCAGGCTGCCCAGAGGGGCTGTGGAGTCTCCAACCCCATCTGGACATGTTCCTGTGCCACCTGCTTCAACAGTCAGGTTGGACTGGATGATCTGCACAGGCCCCTTTCAACCCCCAGCATGGTGCTGGGATTGTGTGAGCCATGTGAGGGCAGGAAACACTCTGACATTTGCTGCTGCCCAGGGCAGAGCTCCCACCCCAGGGCTGTGTGCCATGGAGCAGGCCCCAGGCAGCTTCTGTGCTGCTCAGTGTCACAGCCCTTACCTGGTATCATTTTGATAGCAGTGTTGACTTCCCTCCAGTCGTGGACCTTGTCAAACTTCCAGTCCAGGATGAAGTTCCCATTGTCTGTCACCACAGGGCCCTGAGAAGCACAGGATCACAGAACTGTTTGGGTTGGAACAGCCTTCTGAGATCATCCAATCCAACCACCAATGTGGCACCACCACAGCCACACCTCCCTTCGACCCCTCCAGGCATGGCACTCCACCACCTCCCTGGGCAGCCTCTGCCAATCCCTGACCACTCCTGCAACAAAATGTTTCCTCATCTCCAACCTAACCCTCCCCTGGCACAATTTCGGGCCAGTTCCTCTCCTATCACTTGAAACTGGGGAGCAGAGCCCAACCCCCACATCACTGCAACCTTCTGTCAGAGAGCTGCAGAGAGCAATGAGCTCTGCCTCAGCCTCCTCTTCTCCACACTGCACACCCCCAGCTCCCTCAGCTGCTCCTCACAGGGCCCAAACTCCATTTGTCACCATGAGCTCCTTCTCTCCTGAGCACAGCCAGGGTCTGTCACAGCCTCCCAGGCTCCAGCCATCCCCAGCACAATGGTTCAGGGTCATCACTCAAGAGCCCAGTCCATAACAGCACCACCCAGGCCAACTGCTCCTCCTCCTGCCCACAGAACCATTCAGGAGCTGTACTTTGCTCACTGCACCTCTCAGAAGAGAAGGCCCAAGAACACTCCTGCAAGCAAAGCCCAAAGCAAGGCTGCTCTGCCCCAGGGGAAAGGGGGTGCTGCTGCCTACCATGGGGAGGTTTTGGAGTTGAAGAGCTGCTGGACTTGGGCATCCCAGAGGTGCCCAGCACCCTCTCAAGCCCAACAGCAGGAGCAACTGAGTCCTTTCAACAGAGCAGAGCCAGCTGTGGCTGGGGACAGGGCACTTCAGCAGGGCCCAGCAAGCACTCATGTGCCAGGAGGCAGCAGCAGCCTCCAAGGAGGGAAGAGACTCCCCTGGCACAAGGAGTGCCACGGGAAAGACAAGGGCTGCTGAGGACATTCCCCCTGCACTCCAGAAGGAAACGTTCCCCCTGAGCACACTCAGACCCTGGAATCAGCTCCCAGGGGAAGCAGTGCAGTGCCCTGCATGGGGCAGTCTGCAGCAGTGGCAGCTGCATGTGGTATAGAGGAGCCTGGGAGTGAGCATGAGCACAGCCCCAGCTTGAGGCCCTTCATGGCAGGGCAGTGCCCTGTAGCCCCCAGCACTCTTTACAGACAGCAGGGCAGCCCCAGCCTGGCAGGCCCTCCTCTGCCAGCTCACAGACACTTGGGAGGCACTCAGTGAGCACCCTGAACATCTAAACAGTCATAGACTGCTTTGGGTTGGACCTCCAAAGCCCTTCCAGTTCCAGCCCCCTGCCACGGGCAGGGACACCTCCCACCAGCACAGGCTGCTCAAGGCCTCATCCAGCCTGGCCTTGAACACCTCCAGGGAGGGGGCATCTACAGCCTCCCTGGGCAACCTGTGCCAGTGTCTCACCACCCTCATTCTAAAGAATTTCTTCATCTCCAGTCCCAATCTCCCCTCTCCCATCTCAAGGCCATTGTCCCTCCTCCTGTCACTCCCAGCCCTTGTCACAAGTCCCTCCACAGCTCTCCTGGAGCCCCTTCAGGTACTGGAAGGCTGCTCTAGGGTCTGCCTGGAGCCTTCTCTTCTCCAGGCTCAACAGCCCAAACTCTCTCAGCCTGTGCCCACAGCAGAGGTTCTTCAGCCCTCTGAGCATCTCTGTGACCTCCTCTGGACCCTCTCCAGCAGCTCCAGGTCCTTCTTGTGCTGTGTTCCCCAGAGCTGGAGGCAGTGCTGCAGGTGAGGGCTGAGCAGGGCAGAGCAGAGGGGCAGAATCCCCTCCCTGTGCTGCTGCTCTGCCTGCTTTGGCTGCAGCCAGCACACAGCTGGCTCTGGGCTGCCAGGGACCAGTGCTGGCTGCTGGGCACTTTGGCACCAATTGGCACCCCCACTGCTCACCCAGCCTGGCTTTGTGCTTGGCACTGCCATGGCCCAGCTGCAGGAGCTCGCACTTGGCCTCACTCACTAAAGGTTAATTAGGAGGAGCTCCAAAGGATGCCCCTTGCAGGAGCAGAAGCTCCTAGCTTGAACTGAAGGGCAGCCCTCTGTACTGCCTACAGCCAGCTGGCTCCCAGGGGCTGTGGTGCCCATGCCACCCATGCCACCCACCGCTTTGCTGACTGCCATCCGCAGCTCTGCGGTGCCGCCGAAGCTCCTGGTCAGGGTTCTGGTGACAGGGACGTAAGCCATGGGGATAACCTCGATGGGAATTCCCTTCTTCCAGTGCTCCCCCAGGCTCTGGGATCTTTTCCTGAGGACACAGTTGGAGTGGGGGTTAGCACCAGGCCTGGCACTGCTGCCACCATTCCCAGCCAGGCCCCAGAGGACACAGCGGGCAGCTACGGTGCGCAGAGGCGCAGGAGGAGCAGCTCGGTGCAGGATGCTGCCCTGCCACGTTTGCACAGCCTCCTTTGGTGCAGCCCTGCAGCCACATGTGCAGCTCAGTGCAGGATGCTGCCCTGCCACGTTTGCACAGCCTCCTTTGGTGCAGCCCTGCAGCCACATGTGCAGCTCAGTGCAGGATGCTGCCCTGCCACGTTTGCACAGCCTCCTCTGGTGCAGCCCTGCAGCCACATGTGCAGCTCGGTGCAGGATGCTGCCCTGCCACGTTTGCACAGCCTCCTCTGGTGCAGCCCTGCAGCCACATGTGCAGCTCAGTGCAGGATGCTGCCCTGCCACGTTTGCACAGCCTCCTTTGGTGCAGCCCTGCAGCCACATGTGCAGCTCAGTGCAGGATGCTGCCCTGCCACGTTTGCACAGCCTCCTCTGGTGCAGCCCTGCAGCCACATGTGCAGCTCAGTGCAGGATGCTGCCCTGCCACGTTTGCACAGCCTCCTTTGGTGCAGCCCTGCAGCCACATGTGCAGAAGGGTAGATGTGTTGTGTGCTCCAGGCACCGAGCTCAGGGAGCAGAGCAGCCCTGCCCTGCCCTCCCCAGCTCTGCTGGTTCCTAGCAGGCCTGCTGAGGTCAACACGAAGAAGCAAAGCTGAAGTGACTTGCTGGGAGCCTGCCCCAGTGGAAGGCCTGATACAGGAGCATCCCCACCCTGCCTGGGACACTGAGCTGCCACCACTGTCACCTGTAGTCAGCGATAACGATGAAACACTTTGCATATCCTGCAACTATCTTCTCCTGGGTCAAGCAGCCACTGCAAGGAGAGAAAGAAACCACATCAGCATTGCAATCCAGGATGGGGTTGGCTTGGAAGGGCCTTCAAGCTCATCCAGCTCTAACCCCCTGCCTCGGGCAGGGACACCTCCCACTGGCCCAGGTTGCTCAAGCTTGGCTTTCAACATAGCCAGGCCTGCAGCCCCCACCACTTCTCTGGGCAACCTGTTCCAGTGCCTCATCACCCCCAGGGGGGAGAATTTCCTCCTAACATCTAATCCACACCCAGCTTCTCCCGGTTTGAAGCCATCACCCTTGTCCTGTCACTCCATGCCTGTGTCAAAAGCCCCCTCCCCCCCAGCTCTCCTGGAGGTAGCAAAAGGCTGCTCTTAGGTCTCGCTGCAGCCTTCTCTTCCCTAGGCTAAGGAGCCCCAACAACCTCAGGCTGTAAAAGGCAGGCAGGAAGCAGACTGCCCCTCAGTGTCTCTGACACTCTCGATGTCCTGTCCCCTCCACTGGCTTTCTGCTTCTGGCAGTGCTCTTGTCCCATTCCAGGGCTCCTTCCCCAGCCCCACTGTGTCCCTTGCACACACTCCAGGTCAGAAGCCTCAGGAGCACTCACAGCCCTGCACAGGACCCCCTCAGCCTCTCCAGCCCACCCCAGAGACACCTGCAGCCAGGCCAGGCTGCGGAGAGGCCAGCAGCAGCTGCGCGGGCAGAGGGACAGGAGGCTCACCCGCCCCCTTTGATGAGGTTGAGGTCAGAGTCCACCTCATCTGCTCCATCGATGGCAACATCCAGCTGTGGGAAGAGGAGAAACTCGTTGTGGAAATCTCCCCTGTGGAGCACCCAGCTGCTGCTCTTGCTGCAGCCTGGGAGGCTGTCAGGCCCCAGAGAGCAGGCAGCAGTGCTCTGAGAGCTGGCAGCACTCTGCTGCACCCCCCCAAGCTGTGAGCAGCCACCCGAGGGCACCTGCCCACCTAAAGCCCTGAACAACTCTGCCCTGCAGGGCACATCTCCTCCCCTCTGCTGCTGATAGCCATGGGCTGGGGGGCTCCTGGGGGGAATCTTGGCCACGATACTTCAGCAACAGCACATCTCCATCTCAGGCCAGCAAGCCTCAGCCTGGGAGACTCCAAGCACCTGGAGGAACCATGGCAGGGCAGCCTGCTTGCCAGCTATCAGGACAAGCACTCGGGCAGCACTGGAGCTTGGAGGAGAAAGCAAATGAAGCCAGTTCTTGTTCAGAGAAACAGAGACTTGTTTGGCTTGGAAAAGAGCCCCAGGATCATCCAGTCCAAGCAGCAACCCAGCACCACCATGGCCACCAGACCATGGGCCACGGCCACACCTTTCTTCAATGCCTCCAGCCATGGGCACTCCAGCACCTCCCTGGGCAGCCTCTGCCAATCCCTGACTGCTCTTGCACCAAAGACATTTTCCTCCTCTCCAACCTAACCCTCCCCTGGCACAGCTTCAGACCAGTTCCTCTCCTTCTATCACCTGAGACCAGGCAGCAGAGCCCAACCTCCACCACACTGCAGCCTCCTTTCAGGGCACTGCAGAGAGCAATGAGCTCTGCCTCAGCCTCCTCTTCTCCAGGCTCAACACCCCCAGCTCCCTCAGCTGCTGCTCCCCAGCACTGTTCTGCAGACCTTTCACCAGCTTTGTTGCCCTTCTCTGGACCTGCTCCAGCCCTCAATGTCCTTACTGGAGTGTGGGCCCTGAAACTGAATCCAGCTTTCTCTGCACACCTCTCTCCTCATTAACACAGTGGAGGTAATTAACACCAGGAGCTTCTCCAAGCTCAGCGTGGGACACTGCTGGCTTCTTTTGACCCTGCTTGTTTGAATCCCAGCCCCTCGATGTCCTCCTTGGAATGGGAGGGCCTGAACTGCTCAGGAGGGGACAAAGGATGCTGATGCTTTCTGAGGGGGCAGTGGGGGGTCCGTGGGGTCTCAGCACTCACCTCGGGGTGCCTGTCCAGGTCGCTCAGGGTTAAGCCGCTCTGCAGGATCAGCTGCCGAGCCTGTGCACCAACACAAACACCAGTGACTGCCAGCAGCACAGGGCAGCAGACCCTGGACATCCCCTCAGCTGCGGCAGGAGGGTCCCACTGCCCCAGGCCCAGCTGGTGGAGAGGCTGCAGCCAGCAGTGGGGCCACAGCAGTGAGTGCAGCAGCAGCAGCAGAAGCAGACCCTGCTGCTGGGCTGGGCTGAGCAGCGCAGCTGGGGCTCAGCACTCTCTGCCCTGCACAGCAGCTCGGTGGGAACCACTTGGCTCTAGGCTTTAGAGCAGATGCAGGATCTGTGAGCCCTGCCTTGGTTCAGCTCAGCCATGGCCTTCTCTCAGGCCCACCCAGGCTCTCTGACTTCCCTTGGCTGAGGAATGGCAGCCAGGAAAGGAAATATCCACACCGCAGCAAGGCAGGACTGACACTGCCAGGCAGGAGCTCCCCAGCCCCTCCAGAGACCTTAAAAAAGGCATCAAAAGGAAAGCTCAGCTGGTGGGAAGCCTCCTGAAGCAGCTGCTGCTGGCTGGCACCCATCTACTTCTCCTGAGGCCACCGTGGGTTGCCCTCAGTGGCAATGCTGCACATGACAGCCAGAGCTACCCTGGAGCAGTCCTCAGATGAGCAGGAGTCTGAGCTTACAGGGCCTCGAGTGGGTCTGGGTCTGTGTGTTACAGAACATCGGAGCCATACAGCGGTGGGACTGGACAGGAACTCAAACACCAGCCAGCTCCACCCTCCTGCCACGGGCAGGGACACCTCCACAGCACAGGCTGCTCAAGGCCTCATCCAGCCTGGCCTGAACACCCCCACATCCACAGCCTCCCTGGGCAACCTGTGCCAGTGTCTCACCACCCTCACTCTAAAGAGTTTCTTCCTCATCTCCACTCTCAGTCTCCCCTCCTCAAGTTTCAATCCATTCCCCCTCTTCCTGGCACTCCCAGCCCTTGTCCAGAAGTCCCTCCCCAGCACTCCTAGGGCCCGTTCAAGTACTGGAAGGTTCCTCTGAGGTATCCCTGGAGCCTTCTCCAGGCTCAACAGCCCCAACTCTCCCAGCCTGTCCCCACAACAGAGGTTCTTCAGCCCTCTGAACATCTTTGTGGCCTCCTCTGGACCCTCTCCAGCAGCTCCAGGTCCTTCTTGTGCTGTGTTCCCAGAGCTGGAGGCAGTGCTGCAGGTGAGGGCTGAGCAGGGCAGAGCAGAGGGGCAGAATCCCCTCCCTGTGCTGCTGCTCTGCCTGCTCTGGCTGCAGCCAGCACACAGCTGGCTTTGGGCTGCCAGGGACCAGTGCTGGCTGCTGGGCACTCTGGCACCAACTGGCACCCCCAGGGCCTTCTCCTGCAGGCTGCTCTGGAGCCACTACTCACCCAGCCTGGGTTTGTGCTTGGCATTGCCATGGCCCAGGTGCAAGACCTTGTGCTTGCACTCACCCAAGTGAGGCTCCCTCCTTACACAGACTCTCTCAAGCCTGAACCTTCTACCATGCTGTAGCTAGACCAAAACCCTAACACAACACCCTGGCCCAACTGATTGCACTGACTCTTGCCCACCAACACCATCCAAGTGCATCAACCCCCTCTATGGGCATCCCAGAAGCACACAGCAAGGTCAGCAGGTGGTAGCCCGGGCAAAGAGGAATGACCTGGCTTGTTTGTGGTGGCATTTGATGGCATGCAGCTTTGTCCCCACGGCCTGTGTGCTCTTGGTGCGTGCACTAGGTTTGGCCTAGGGGCTCACAACATCCAGACTACAACCACCAGTGGGTTCACAGCGTGTCCACAGGAAGAGACTTCAGGGCTCTGGGCATGGACAGTACCCAAAACCACTGTGCTGGGCATGCAGGCCAGGCCCTGAGCAGGCTGGGAGTCAGTGGTGTGGAAAGGAGGTGCCTCTCTTGGGGCTCTCTGCGTGCAAGGCACTGAGAGCAGAGCAGCAGGGCTCCAAGGCAGAGCTCCCTCCGCGGGCAGACGAGCGCTGGCAGCCGCACAGCTCCTGGCACTCCTCGGGCTGAAGAGGAGGCAAAGCACACCAGCCATGGGACAGGTACTTACCCTGCTCTAGCTTACTGCTGCTGCTGGGACACCCCAGACTGACAAGAGGGAAGGGAGGAGAATTAAAGGTCACTGAGACTAATTCCTCCTCGCCAGGGAGCAGAGGCACCAGTCCCACCTGCATGCAGTGGAGACAAGAGGCAGCGTTGCTGGCCTGGGCACAGGGCACTCACATCTGGCAGAGCTCCCAGCAGCTGCCCGAGGTGGGAGCAGCCCTGTGCCAGGGGGATCTGTGCTCTGCAGGTCTCTCTCTCCTTTCCCTCTTTGTTTTACTGCTAAGAAACCCTGTGGAGCTACACAACTGCCCAAACATCTCACAGCACAGCAGGCTCCAGCACACTCCTGCAGCTCTGGCACCACTGCCCCCAGCACCTGCTGGCTCAGCCCAGAGCACTGCTCCTAGCTCAAGTGGGTCACTGTCTCAGGATGGGAGCATTTTACAGAACCACTGCCCTCTGAGATCATCCAGCCCAGCCACCGGCCCAGCAACGCATGTCCCCAGGTGCCACGGCCACACCTTTCTTCTACACCTCCAGGCATGGGCACTCCAGCGCCTCCCTGGGCAGCCTCTGCCAGTCCCTGACCACTCCTGCAGCAAAGACATTTTCCTCCTCTCCAACCTAACTCTCCCCTGGCACCATTTCAGGCCAGTTCCTCATATCACATGAGACTGGGGAGCAGAGCCCAACCCCCGCCTCACTGCAGCCTCTTCTCAGGAAGCTGCAGACAACAACGAGTCTGCCTCAGCCTCCTCCTCCCCACACTGCACAGCCCCAGCTCCCTCAGCTGCTGCTCCCCAGCCCTCTCCTCCAGACCCTTGCCCAGCTTTTCCCAGACAGCTCCAAGCCAGACTCTCACCACGCTCTGCATAGCCACAGAAGCACTGCCAGAGGACAAACAACTGACCCCTCCCCGCAGAACTGACTTGGACCTCTTGCCCTCTGCACCCATTTGTCTTAGGTCCCAGGTGGCCACCAGCTGTTTGCAACAGCTGGCAAAAGGAGAGTCCCATCCTCCCACAGCACTCCTCACAGAGCATCCCAAGGTAAGAGGAGCTTCAGCAGCTACAGGAGCTTAGGGAAATTCAGGCTGGTCTCTATCCAGCCTTCAGGCTACAGCAGGGTCAGACACCAGGGCCTGAAACGCTCCAAGGAGAGCCTCTGCGTGACTGCCTCACCGCTTGGTAGACTCCAGGCTGGGGCAGAAGTACAGTGCTAAGGTCCAGAGTAGGGCTGTGAGAAGGCTACCACACCATGTCACCACTACCTGCCTGAAGGGGACAAGGTGACAGCTGTTCCTCTGCAGCACACTCCCACCTTAGGCAGGTGGCCCAAAGGCAGGGAAGCAGCTCCCAGGCTTCCCCAGCTTTCCAGCACCAAACCACATTATCTGTCCCTGCCAATCTCTTAGCAGCCTCCTTGGGCTGCCCCAGTCCCAGCAAAGGAGAAGATTCCACTGATTCCTTTCCTGCCATCCCTTCTGGAGGGCAGCTGCTGCATGTTGGGTGCCTCCTGAAGGCACAGCAGCTTGCTACTGCTGCTTGCAGCCTGACTGGCACTCCTCAGGGCTTGACACGAAGCAGGCCAAGAGGCTCCAAGGAATTGTGCGTTGGGAATCGATTCACTGCTACGGAGCAGCTTCTCCACCAGCTGCACCCAGAGCTTGCCCCACACCAGCAGCAGCCCTACCAGCACTGCCACACAGCTTCAGAACACACCCCTGGCACCACGGCCTCGCTGCAGCTCAGGGCAGGCTGAGACACACCAGCAGCACGGCTTACAGAGGCACAGCACTGTCTGGATTGGAAGAGCTCTGCCAGACCATCCAGCTCTTATCTAACTCCACCAAGGCTCAGGCTAAACCATGCCCCTCAGCAGCTGGGCATGCCCTGGCTCATCTTCTGCTGCACTCACCCAGCACCCCCAGGTCTTTGCTGGGCAGTTTCCAGCCACTCTGTCCCACCCCTGGCGCCTTCCTGGGGTTGTTGTGACCCAAGTGCAGGACCCAGCACTTGGACCTGTTGAACCTCACCCCACTGACCTTGGCCTATCACTCCAGCCTGTCCACAAGGCTCTTCCTGAGGCACATCCACAGCTGCATCACAGCTGCTTTCAGCACTGCTTTTGTTAACTCCCAGGACAGTGAGGCAGGCTGGGGAGCAGCCCAAGAGAATCCCCTGAGTGTCTGGAGTAGCACAGGAGGGCAGCACTCACCTGGAAAGAGGTGGGGATGCAGACGATGCTCAGGTTCTCCTCTTTAACCCTCTCGGCTGCAGGGGCAAAAGACAGAGCAGAAGCCTGCGTTTGGTGGCTGCAGAGGGAAAAGCTCACAGCAGCTCTCGCTTTAAGAGCCCTTCGTGCAGAGCAGCCCCTCTGAATCACTGCAATTATTTGCTTGGCTTGCCAATCACTCAGCCAGGCTCACAGGGCAAACAGGTGGCACCCTGCACAGGCTGGGGCTCAGCTTCCACAGGCAGAAATGCAGGCACCCACCCTGGCTCAGCCCTTCAGGGCACCGTTAAGCTCCGCGCTGCTGGGCACGGAGCAGCCTCCTCAGCAAACCCTCACCTGGGACACCAGCCCCACTCCACCAGACTGCTGCTGCTGCTGTGCTCCCTGGAAACAGAGAGCTGCAGCAGCTGCCTGAAAGGTTTTCTGGCTTGGTGCCGTGGGGAGACCACACTCATTCATTACAGAACATTTAAATCCGTGGCAGGGAGAGGCCTAATGAAGTCCAGTATTCCATTAAATGGAAGGCAATCTTCCCTCCCCCAGGCTAACCCCAAGTCACCAACACCTCTATTACTGAGCTGTCATGGGCAAAACGTTAGTTCAGTAATTACCCCACTTAGGCATATGCCAGAGCTCTCCCACCACGGGAAGCACAGGGGCTGCTTGCCTCCCCGTCAGGCTGCTGCTGCTGCTGCAAGCACTCGAGCTGCAGTAACTGAGGCTGTTGCTCCAGGGCTAAGGCACTCAGCAGGGCTGAGAAGTCAGAGTTGGCAGCCTGGGACAGGCCCTCCACATCCCATGCCACATCCAGTTATTTAGAGACCAATTCTGGCAGAGTCGAGGGTGGTTGTGGCACAGCCAAGCCCAGAGAGCTGAGCTGAGCTCCCACACCAGCTCCCAGACCAGCATGGGGTGAGGTGGGTGCCAAGGGGCAGGCACAGCACCATCTCTGCTTCACTTCTGCACCATGCCCAGACCTCAGCCCTGCTTGCCAGGGCTGGGGAACAGCTCTGCCTGGGGCAGCTGGAGGTCACAAGGAGATCCCTCAGCCCACAGGAGCTGGAGGCCACAAGGGGATTCCGCAGCCACCCGGGTGGGACGCGGTGACCTCCACATCCCCTCCCTGTGTCCAGGCAAGGCCCCCAGCCGTGACAGGCTTGCTGCACTCCAGTCACACAGGGCTGCTCTGTCCTGGAGCCAGGGAGAGCAGGGCAAGATGAGCACCTCCACAAGATCTGCCCTTCCAAGGAACCCTCAAACCTCAGCACCCTCTGCAGCGAGGCGTGAGGATAACCACCCTCCTGCTGCCTCACTGCGGCCTGGTGCTCTGATGGCCTGAATCACACCCTCAGCACAGCTGCACCTAGGACAAGCAGGCAAATGTAGCTGCAGGGCATACAGAACATAAATCAGATCCAGAAGCCTCCTTCTGATTGTCCTCCAGCAGCAGCCTCATGGTGAGCTGTGATGCGAGCCGCACACAAGCGGTTAACAGAAGCGGAGCAGCTGCATGGCCCAAAGCCACAGAGCAAGCCAGGACTTGGCAGAGCTGCAATGGAAGAGAGGGGCTCGGCTCCAGTGTAGGGTGGGTGCCAGGAAAGCACTTTGGCTGGCAGCACGGGCAGAACAGGTGGCACACCATTACCTCCTCAGCACTCTCCGTGCCGTACACTTGAGCACAAGAGCCAGTTTTAACCTTCGGCTCGGAGCAGGCAGCGAACACACCTGAGCTCTAAGGCAGCATCCAGACTGCTCCAAGTAGCTGGGGCAGGCACAGGAGGGGACCTTCTGTGGTGGGAAGCACAGGCAGGGGAGCCTCCTACCTAATCGATGCACCGCATGGACGACCGTAGAGCCGCTCCCGATGCCCAGGACCTGATTGTTCTGCGAACCAAAGAGAGGCAGAGGAGAGCTGTTACCGGGGCTGGGCACCAGGGCTGCCTGCCGCCCTGGGCCGGCTGGAGCTGGCGAACACGTGCAAGAGGAGCCTTGCCCGGGCACCCCTGCCAGCACACGGCGGCCCAGCAGGCTGCGGGCGAGGAAGGGAGCACAGAGTGCCAGCGAGGGCACGACTGCTGCAGCTGCTAGGGGCTTCTCAGCAGCTCACCCTCTGCTTGGAGGCCACGTCCTTGCTAGACACCCCCACTGCTGGGGTGAGCCCAGACAGAGCCACTGAACTGTTTGGGTTGGAAAAGACCTCTTAGGTCAGAGTCCAGCCATACACCTAATGCCACCACGGCCACCAAGCCATGTGCCCAGGTGCCACGGCCACGGCTTTCTTGAGCACCTCCAGGGATGGAGACTCCAGCGCCTCCCTGGGCAGCCTCTGCCAGCATTCTGAGAATCTTTCAATGAAGACATTTCTTCTAACACCCCCCTCCACCCCCCCACCCCCCCGGGCACTGTTTCAGGCCATTTCCTCTCATTCTGGTCGCTGGCACAGCCTCTCCTGCCGGAAAGCTGGGAGCTTCAGACAATACCACAAAGGAAGCAGCTGAAAACAACCTCAAGATAACATCTCCCAAGGCAGCCACACGGTACAAGCATGGGGTTGCTGCCAGCGGTATGGATGCACCAGCGGCCGAAGCCAAGAGCACAGCAGCTGTTCCGGAGCACAACAAAAGCTGCTCCAAACCAGAGGACACAGCTTGGCTGTGCGGGAGCCTGGACACGGAGGGAGCCTGGCAGTGCCTGCAGTTTAACCACAGCTCAGCCCTGGCCTCCCCCTGCTTACGGCGTGGTTTAAGAAGGGTATCTGCTGTCTCATCCAGAGGGCAGACGTGCTTGTGAGAGGTGCTGCAGGCTGAGGGTGGGTGGCTGCAGCCCTCTTAGCTCCACAGAAGGATGCTCTGCCAGCTACATCTGTTTATGATCAGCTCTGCCTCCCACCAACTGAGAGCTACCCCTGGCCTCTTAGAAACTTCCCATTTTCGGTGTATTTCTCTTTCTTTGGACGGGATCCAAAGCTTAAATTAACTTAGGGAGGCCCAATATCACTACAGAGACTCCAGATGGGAAAGCCTTGAGGCCATCCAGAGACGCAGGCCCAGGGCTGCTGTGCATTATCTCTTGGGCATTAGAGAGGTCTGGAGTTCTTTGTCCATGTGGAGTAAATCCACAGTTTGGCAGCTGGGGAAAAACTCCACACCTGCAGCACTTGGAGCGGCTGAAACTGAACTTGGACACCACCTTGCCTGGCAAGGTGGAGCTCAGGGCAGGTCGCATTCCTCTCGGATGAACGACTTCCCTCCCTTCTGCAGGTTAAGACCTCAATGAAACAAATGTCATCCACCTCCCATCAGGCAAGCAGAGGCTCAGCTTATACTCCAGCCCTCACTAATCACCATGACTCTGCAAGAGATGGGGAAAGCAACAGATGCCAGCTGCACACCAGCAACACTGCCAGTGGAAACCCTATAGCTCTCCCGAGCCTCCTGCTGCCACCCACCCAGCACTCGGAGCCAAGCGTGGCCAGTCAAGGCCAGGGCAAGCAAAGCTGCCTGGAGGCTGGCAGGACATAGGCAGTACTGTCCCAGCAGACTTGAGTTCCAAGTTGGGAAGAGGCAGGGGGGTCTCCTCTGTGCCCCCATTTCTAGAGGGGGGAACAGCTTCTTGGAGCAGCTGGATGCACTGCAGGGATGCCCAGGGAAAGCCTCAGCATCAGCCACTCCACCACAGTGAGCAGGAGGAGCACACGAGGGTGGTGATGAACTTGAAGGGGTTTGCCTGGAAAAGACCTTAAACATCATCCAGTTCCAACTCCCTGCCACGGGCAGGGACATCTCCCACCAGCCCAGGTTGCTCAAGACCTCGTGCAGCCTGGCCTTGAACACCTCCAGCAAGGGGGCATCCACAGCCTCCCTGGGCAGCCTGTACCAGTGTCTCACCATCCTCACTAGATAGAATTTCTTCTTCATCCCCAATCTCAATCTCCTCTCTCCTAGCTCAAAGCCATTGCCTCTCTTCCTATCATTACAGGTCCTAGTCAAAAGTCCCTTCCCAGCTCTTCTGTAGCCCCTTTCAGATACTGGAAGGCCGCTCTAAGGTCTTCCTGGAGTCTTCTCTTCTCCAGGCTGAGTAGCTCCACCAGTGAGGAGGCTCCAAGCAGCCTCCTTTGGGCAGTGGCAAGACCTTGAGCTAAGTGAGTTTCCCAGAAAACACTTCAAGCCAGCCTAGCCCAGCACTGTCACTCTGCCCTTCTGCAGCTCCCACCTCTCCCTCAGCTCCCACCCCAGCCAGACCACAGGCAAAAGCAGCCCAAACCCATCTGCTTTTGAAACCAGGGGCAGGGCAAATGTTGGCCAGAAGCAGAGCAGGAGGTCAGCATGCAAAGGGCAAGCCCTGCTCACAGCACCAAGGAGCAGCACCACAACACAGGAAGGACATGGACTTGATGGAGCAGGTCCAGAGGAGGCCATGGAAACGACTGAGGGGTTGGAGCAGCTCTGCTACAAGGACAGGCTGAGGGAGCTGGGGGTGTTAAGCCTGCAGAAGAGAAGGCTCTGAGGAGACCTAGTAACAACCTTCAGGTACCTGAAAGGAGCCTGCAAAGGATGGAGAGAGACTGTTTGCAAAGGCCTGCGAGGACAGGACAAGGGCAGTGGCTTCAAACTAGAGCAGAGCAGACTGAGACTGGATGTGAGGAACAAGTTCTGCACCAGGAGGCTGCTGGAACACTGCAACAGGTTGCCCAGGGAGATGGTTGGGGCCCATGCCTGGAGAGATTGCAGGTGAGGCTGGACAGGGCTATGGGCAGCCTGCTCTAGTGGAGGAGCCCAGACCCCTCGGTGACTCTGATTCTATGCACAGAGTAAGTCATGGCAAGCTGTTTACTAAACCCTCAGCACAAACCCACGGCATGGAGCCACTGTGAGCTGAGGGCTCTCGGAGGGGCTGCTTGAGCAGGGTCAGCAGTGAGCACTGTCCCTGCCAATGCAGCAGCCAGGCATCGAGGGCTGGCAGCAGCACCACCGGGCTGGCCAGACCAATGTCTGCCAGCCTAGGATCGACATGGGCAAAGAGCAGGAGATACACACAGGGCAAAGCCCAAAGCTGCCTCCTAGCGATTCTCAGCCCACTGGGGCAGAAGGGCCCACGGCTCTCGCCCCCCTTTTCCTCTCTGAAGGAGCTGCCAGCAGGGCCTGCCCTCGGAGGTGTTGTGTAAACCCAAAGCCAGCTCTCCCCAAGCTGCTTACAGCTCTAAACCCCCAGGCCAGCCTCCTCCTCCAAGCCCTCAGGGCAGCAGAGCCCACAGCTTGAGGCTGGTCATACAGTCACGGAATGGGCTGGGTTCGAAGGGACCTTCAACATCATCCAGCCCCTCTGCCACGGGCAGGAACATGGCCATCCCTGGGGCATCCACAGCCTCCCTGGGTAACCTGTCCCAGTGTCTCGCCACCCCCATTGTAAAGGACTTCTTCCTGGTTTCCAGTCTCAATTGCCCTTCTTCCAGCAAAAAGCCACTGCCTCCCACCCTGTCACTGCAAGCCTTTGGAAAAAGTTTGTTCCCAGATTTCTGGAGTCCCCTTCAGGTGCTGCAAGGCTGCTCTAAGGTCTCCCTGCAGCCTTCTCCAAACTGAATAGAATCATCTTGGTGTCTGCTCCAGTACTGCACAAATCCACTCCTGTGGCTGCCCAGAGACAAATGCTGTGAGCAAACCACACCTGGCTTTAACTGAAACAAACCCAGGAGAATAAAGCTCCCCTGACCTAGTCTCCCCAACAGCCCCCCCTGCCCCAGGCTGCACAGGGAGCTGCTGTGCTGCTACAGCCTGGGATGGGTGTGAAGGACGATGCCAGATGAGGAGCCTGATCTTGCAGCAGAACCAAGCTCCTCAAGTCAGTGACATCTCCCACACATCCCCACCATGCAAGCGTGGAGGGAGTCTCCAGCTCTGCTTTCAGAGACGACGTTGTTCCTCCCACTAGCAGTGACAGATCTAACGACCAAACTGTTACACACAGCAGCTGCACCCTGACAGTGCAAACAGAGCCTGGTTTCCTCCGACGGATGAGGCCACCTAACTGTGCTGACTCGAACCTGCTTCTCCACCACTGCTTCGAGACAAACTGGACAAGAAGCAGCTGCAGCATTACCCTGGACACTGTGTGTACTCCTTAAGCAGGCTCACAGCAGGGCACTGAACTTGGATCAGCTGGGAGATGGCCACTAACTTCATCCCAAGTGTGCCTGACTTAAGAAGAGCACAAAGGCCAGCTGCCTTCACTAGGGCAAGTGCAAAATCCAGAGCCACGTTTCAGTCCAAATCCAAGGGGCACTCAACCTTTCTAAAGCCCAACCTAGCCCTCCCCTGATAACCACCTCTATCAAACAGCAGAGCAGGAGCTAATGCCGACAGCACTGACTTAAACCAGAGTCACTGTCCTGCAGCAGCCAGGCTGTGATCCTGTCCTCCCTTTCTAACTGGAATGCTGTCTTTATGGTCCTGGTATCACCAACACCAAAGTGCAATGCAAACGGAGGGGAGTTTGGAGGCTGACCCTGGTAACTGTCTCAGCTGTTAGTCTTTGTTCCTTGGGCGTTTTTCACCTAGATCTGGATGTACTGCTCTGCTGCAGGTGACACTGCTGTGGCAAGGGCGTTGCACTCGATGACCTTTGAAGGTCCCTCCCAACCCCTACCATACTGTGACTCCGTGTGACCACTCACAGCACTCACAGAATCACACAACTGTCAGGCTTGAAAGGGACCTCAAAGGTCCAACTCCTCTGCCATGGGCACAGACACCTCACACCAGATCAGGTTGCTCAGGCTGGCCTTAAAGACCTTCTGGATGAAGCTTCCACCACCTCCCAAGGAAATCTGTGCCAGTCTCTCACCACCCTCACGGTGAAGAACTTCTTCCTAACATCCAGTCTGAATCTCCCCACTTCTAATTTTGCTCCATCCCCCTCAGTCCTATTACTGCCTGGCACCTTAAAAAGTCCATCCCCAGTCCTGCCTCGGCCGCACACCTTGGCCCCACGACTCGTCCCGAAATCCCTCAGTGTACAATCCTGGGGCTTGCTTTGGGTCAGCAAAGGGCTCCCCCCCGACCCCACAGCCTGCTTTCAGACGAGTAGGCTGCTCAGCGGCGACAGAAGGAGAGAAACATTTAGGGGGCATCAGTGAAGCCATCAGCAACTGAAGCTCGAGGTGCCGACCCAGCGCGGAAGCTGGCAGGAGTTCCCCTCCCGCCCGCAGCTGCCAACAGCTACCTCGCTGGCAGCAGCCCAACTCCAGTTTCACCACCGCCGTTGCAAAAGGGCCCGCACGGCAAACACTGCGATAACTACTGCGCGGCGTTAACCCTTCATCTCCCCGGCGCTCACAGCAGGCTGTGCCAAAGCTCAAGTAGCTCCAGAGCCGTCTGACCTTGGGGTTGGTTACAGTCCCTTGCTGCCCGGCACAACGCCCTGCTCAGGGGCTGCGGCTCCTCGACGGGGCGCTCAGCAACAGGGCGCCGCAGGGGCGCACCCCGGACCTGGACTGAGGTGCGGGATGGGGCTAGCTGCTAACCTCAGCGCCCACCGCAGCCCAGCCAGCGGGAGCGGGCAGGGTGAAAGTGCGGAGGTGCGGGCCGAGGCTCAGGGCCGCTGCCAAGACGGTGTGCGCTGGGTGCGCGTAGAAGGGAGAGAGGGACAAGTGGTTTCTGCCTTCTCTCCAGGCTGAAAGGAGCGCAGACCAAAGCGAAGGAGGAAGAGGCTTGACAGGGATCATCCGTGCACTCCAGGGCTCCTCCCTGTACCCCGCGAGTGTCCATGCTCCGGGGTGGGGGGTGAGTTGCCCGTGTATCCCACAACCTATCCATGCACCTCCGGGCTGCTGAGTGCAGTGGAGGACTCACTGGATCCCGCAGCCGGTCCATGAGCTGGCAGGCTCAGAACACCCCACGGCCACTCTGCACTGGAGGGGGTCCCTGCTACCCAGAGCTGCTCTGTACACTCCAGGGTCTACCCACGCACTGGGAGGCTCCATGCACCCCATGGCCACTCCACCCGTTGAGGTGCCCCTGCACCTCGTGGCCACTCTGTGCACTGGAGGGGTCTGTACAGCCCGGAGCACCTGAGTGCACCTGGAGGCTCTGTGCACCCCCTGGCCACCCCTCACTGTGGGGTGCCTGCCCCTCCCGCCCCCCTCCGCGATTACTCCACGCATCCTGGGGTTCATTTGTGCACCCGGTGGTCACTCCGTGCATCGGGGTGTCCCTGCACCCCCAGAGCCGCTCTGTGCTTTAGGGGTGTCTCTCTGCACCCCAGAACCGCTCCGTGCCTTAGTAGATTCCCTTCGCCTTACGGCCGCTCCGTGCACTGGGGTGTCCTTGCACCCCAGAGCCGCTGTGCTTTAGGGGAGTCTCTCTGCACCCCAGAGCCGCTGTGCTTTAGGGGAGTCTCTCTGCACCCCAGAGCCGCTCCGTGCCTTAGTGGATTCCCTTCGCCTTACGGCCGCTCCGTGCACTGGGGTGTCCTTGCACCCCAGAGCTGCTCTGTGCCTTAAGAGAGTCCCTTCGCCTCATGGCCGCTCCGTGCACCCCAGAGTCGCTCTGCGCTTCGGGGAGTCCCTGCACGCCGTGGCCGCTCTGTGCTTTCGGGGAGTCCCTGCACGCCGTGGCCGCTCTGCGCTTTCGGGGAGTCTCTTCACCTCATAGTCGCTCCGTGCATTGGGCTTGCCCCTGCACCCCAGAGCCGCTCCGTGCCTTAAGGGAGTCCCTGCACCCCAGAGCTGCTTAGCGCACCCCGAGGCTCCGTGCCCCGCGGCCACCCCGTGCCCCGCGGGGTCCGCGCTGCGAGCAGAGCCGGGCTGGGGCAGCCTCACCTGGACGTGCTTGTCCACGGCGGCGAAGGCTGCCAGCTTCTTGGCCTCCTCTGCCATGGTGCCGCCAGGCCGCCCGCGGGCCGAGAAGCGCCTCCGCGCCGCCGGCCCCGCTCTGAGCCGCCCTGGCGGCCGGGCAGCCAGGGCAGTGCTGCGCAGCGGGCCGGGCCGGCCGAGGAGCCGCATGCCGCCGCGGCCCGCCCCCGGGGGGCTCTCCCTCACGGGCTGGAGGCCTGGTCCGAGCCGGCTCCCTTCCTCCTCCTTCTTCTCCCACTTCTCCTCCCCTTTCACCTCCGGCAGGCTGGGACTTGTAGTGCTGCTACCCGCGGACTACAGCGCCCACAATGCCCGGCACGGCACGGCACGGCTCGGCGTCTCCGCGCCGCGCTGCTCCGCCGGCCGCGGCGTGCTGCTCTGCCCGGCTGTGGCCAGGGGGGCTTGGAATGTCTGCAGAGGAGGAGACTCCATACCTCTCTGAGCAGCCTTTGCTCCCCCACGGGGGAGTTTTGCTCAGGTTTTCAGTGGAACCGCCAGGATTCCGCTTTATGCCCATTGCCCCTTGTCCTGTCCCTGAGCACCACTGCCGAGAGCCTGGCCCCAGCCTCTCGCCGGCCCCAGCTCCTTTAGCTCTTGCTGAGCATTGCTCAGACGCCCTCTGGGGCTGCTATTCTGCAGGCTCTCAGCCCCAGGGCTCCCAGCCTTTCCTCCTCACAGAGCTGCTCCAGGCCCCTCAGCAGCTTTGTGGACCTCTGTTGGATTCCCTTGAGCAGTTCCCTCAGAACTGGACACAACACTCAGAGGAGGCCTCACTAGGGCAGAGCAGAGGGGGAGGAGAACCTCCCTCAGCCTGTGACTGACCACACTTCGGCGCACCCCAGGAGACCATTTGCCTTCTGTGCCACAAGGGCACATAGCAGGCTCCCTGGGAACTTGTCCCCCAGGGCTCCCAGGTGCTCCTGCTCAGAACTGCTTCCCAGCAGGTGCCCCCTCAGCTGTCCTGGTGCAGGAGGTTGTTGCTCCACCGGTGCAGGAATCTGCTCCAGCACTCTCAGCACTGGCAGCCACGTTAGGACCCTGCAGAGACATCTGTCTCCAGGCTGCAATCCCACCAAAATGGGGGAGAGCTGCAGACCTTTAGGGCCTCCTCCTCACTCCGAGGTCAAGCCAAGACACATAGAGCAGAACCTTCTCGCCGTTGCCCTCACAACAGGAGAGGCAGCGCTGGAGCTGTGAGCCCTGCGCGGCTGCCTCCTTCTGCTGCCCAGCTCGGCGCTTCTGCTGTCGCTGCTGAGGGCTTTTGTCTGCCCTGGCTGGCCACCCGATGCGTGGACAGTGCTTCAGCAGAGGTCCTGCTGTCGCTGCTGAGGGCTTTTGTCTGCCCTGGCTGGCCACCCGATGCGTGGACAGTGCTTCAGCAGAGGTCCTGCTGTCGCTGCCCAGAAAGGCCTTTCCCTCTGCGCAGGAGCAGGTGGCTCGCCGCACGTGATGGCTGCTGCAGCGCTTTCTGCCAGCTGGCAGGACCTTTCCGGAGGGTCAGAGGTGGTGAGCTGTGAATGCCCACAGCTGGTGGGGGCCGTGACTCACAGAGGGGCAGAGCAGAGTGCTGTTCTCTGCCCTGCCGCAGGCGTTCATGGGCACACTGAAGGAGCCACTGGCTGGGTTCTGCAGGAGGTGGTTGAACCTCCAGCCTTGAAGGCATCGAAAAGAGGCAGAACGGTGGTGCTGAAGGATGTGGGTCAGCACCAACTTGCTTGTTGGAATGTTTCCTACTTAGGCCCTGCTGGGAGGGCACTTTTTACAAGGGCTTATGGGACAAGGGGCAAGGGATTGAAGCTGCAAGAGGGCAGATTGAGACTGGAGATGGGGAAGAAATTCTTTAGAGTGAGGGTGGTGAGACACTGGCACAGGTTGCCCAGGGAAGCTGTGGTTGCCCCCTCCCTGGGGGTGTTCAAGACCAGCTTGGATGAGGCTTTGAGCAAACTGTGCTGACGGAGGTGTCCCTGCCTGCAGCAGGGGGTTGGGACTGGATGATCTTGAAGGCCCCTTCCAACCCACCCCACTCTGTGACAAGGGCAATGCCTAAGGTGCCTCTGAAATGCTTGCAGGTACCCAGCCCCGATGAGGTTCAGGGGTTCCGACTGCAAAGGAGCAGCTGCAGAGGCTGAGAGTTGTTCTGCACTGCTGCAGGACTGGGTTGCAAACCAGTCTGTGACATTCCTGTGCTGTGGGGAATGTCAGAAGACCTGAGGCTGGTGAGGACCAGGTGAGGGAACTGAGACTGATCAGCATACAGAAAAGGAGGCTGAGGGGAGACCTCATTACTCCAGCCCAAAAGGAGGCCGGAGCCAGGTGGGGCTTGGTCTTTCTCCCAAGGAACAAGTGACAGGACAAGAGTAAATGGCTTCAGGTTGCCCCAGGGAAGGTTTAGCTTGAACATCAGAAGAAATACCTTGACTGAAATGGTTCTGACACCCTGGAACAGACTCCCCAGAGAAGTAGCTGAATCCCCCTCCCTGGAGGCGTTTCACAGGGGCAGAGCTGTGGTGCTGAGGGCCATGGTCAGCCCCAGCCTGGGCACAGTTAGAGTACGGCTGGACTGGATTATCCCAAAAGGCTTTTACAGCCAAAATGATTCTGTGATTCTGTTCCATCCCATAGCTGCTGCCTGCAATGCAAACTGGCCACTGGGGGGTTATGCTGATAGAGGAAGCTCATTCTTATCAGAGAACTACACAACTACTTGGGTTGGAAAAGAGCTCTAGGATCATCCACTCCAACCTTCAACCGAGCAGCACCACAGCCACCAAACCATGGCCCCAGGTGCCACGGCCACACCTTTCTTCCACACCTCCAGGCATGGGCACTCCACCACCTCCCTGGGCAGCCTCTGCCAATCTCTGACCACTCTTGCAGCAAAGAAGTTTTTCCTCATCTCCAACCTACCCCTCCCTTGGAGGATTTTAGATTGAATGTTAGGAAAATAATTAGATGCCCTCCTGTTGTGAAGGGTATTCCCTCCTGTTATGGAGAGTATTCTGGGATGCGAGCCAATGGCATCCTGGGCTGGCTCAGGAGCAGTGTGGGCAGCAGGACAAGGGAGGTTCTTCTGCCCCTGTGCTCAGCACTGCTCAGGCCACCCCTGGAGTGCTGTGTCCAGTTCTGGGCTCCCCAATTCAAGAGAGGTGTTGAGGTACTGGAAGATGTTGAGAGAAGGGCAGCAAGGATGGGGAGGAGCCTGGAGCACAGCCCTGTGAGGAGAGGCTGAGCGAGCTGGGGGGGTGCAGCCTGCAGCAGAGGAGGCTCAGGGCAGAGCTCATTGCTGTCTGCAGCTGCCTGCAGGGAGGCTGTAGCCAGGTGGGGTTGGGCTCTGCTGCCAGGCACCCAGCAACAGAAGAAGGGGACACAGCCTCAAGCTGTGCCAGGGCAGGTCTAGGCTGGATGTGAGGAGGAAGTTGTTGGCAGAGAGAGTGATTGGCATTGGAATGGGCTGCCCAGGGAGGTGGTGGAGTGGCTGTGCCTGGAGGTGTTGAAGCCAAGCCTGGCTGGGGCACTTAGTGCCATGGTCTGGTTGGTTGGGCAGGGCTGGGTGCTAGGTTGGGCTGGGTGAGCTTGGAGCTCTCTTCCAACCTGCTTTGTGATCTGTGATCACATTGGGTGATTCTGTGCCCCACAACCTCCCTGGACAACCTGTGCCAGTGTCTCACCACCCTCACTGCAAAGAACTCTTTTCCTAACATCCACTTTCAATCTCCCCTCTGCCAGTTCAAACCCATTCCTCCTCCTGTCATTACCAGAACTTGTCAATAGTCCCTCCCCAGCCTTCCTGTAGCTCCCTTCAGATACTGGAAGGCCACCCCAAGGTTTCCTTGAAGCTTTTTCTTCTCCAGGCTAAAAAGCCCCAACTCTTGTAGCCTGTCCTCATAGCAGAGGTGCTTCTGCCCTCTGAGCATCTGTGCCAGAAGGCACAACAGAATCTAGTTGCAGAATTTCTTACAAAGAGGCTTTGAATATTTACTCACAAAATAGCATCAGACAGTGCCCAAACACTTGGAGTTCTGTGTCTGAGTCTCAAAAGTTGCTGCATGCAAAGCAGAACATAATGTGGCAGGGCAGAGCAGGCAAAAAGCAGCAAGGCAGGCATGTGGCAAAAGCCTATTTCTTGATTGCCTGAATGTGATGGCCCCTTTGGCCACAGAGGTTCACCAATCCAAACGGCACTTTGCCAAACCTGACCATATCAGGTGAAGTCAGGAGCTTGCTGGATGTCTCCAAGCCTTTTGTCTTCTATCTGTGCTCTGCTTCCCCCCCACCCCAACCCTGAGCAAAGGGAAAGGATCATGCCTGGGCAACCCAGGACATGTATTAAGCCTATTCTGGCCTTCCCCTACACCTCCCTTACATGTGGGCATCTTTTGAGTCCCACCAGAGGGGGGAGTGTTATCCCAGAGCTGACATATGGAGTGATCACAGAATCAGAGAACCAACCAGGCTGGAAGAGAGCTCCAAGCTCATCCATCCCAACCTAGCACCCAGCCCTGTCCAACCAACCAGACCATGGCACTAAGTGCCCCAGACAGGCTTGGCTGCAACACCTCCAGCCACAGCCACTCCACCACCTCCCTGGGCAGCCCATTCCAATGCCAATCACTCTCTCTGACAACAACTTCCTAACAACATCCAGCCTAGACCTGCCCTGGCACAGCTTCAGGCTGTGTCCCCTTCTTCTGTTGCTGGGTGCCTGGCAGCAGAGCCCAACCCCACCTGGCTACAGCCTCCCTGCAGGCAGCTGCAGACAGCAATGAGCTCTGCCCTGAGCCTCCTCTGCTGCAGGCTGCACCCCCCCAGCTCCCCTCAGCCTCTCCTCACAGGGCTGTGCTCCAGGCCCCTCCCCAGCCTTGCTGCCCTTCTCTGGACACCTTCCAGCACCTCAACATCTTGAATGGAGTAGCCCAGAACTGGACACAGCACTCCAGGGGTGGCCTGAGCAGTGCTGAGTACCATCGGTGTCCTCACAGCAGCAGCTGATGCCTTTGGGTTGCAGCACATCTTTCTGCAGCCTCCCTGGAGTAACACAGACATTGAACTGGAGAATCCTGGAATTGTTTGGGTTGGAAAAGCCCTCTAAGGTCATGGAGTGCAGCCAGCAGGCACCACCCATTAAAGCAGCAGGGCCTTCTGTGGGTGTTTCTGAAATGGTGCCAGGGAGCTCAGTGCTGGTGAAAGCGGGCAGGCCTGTGATACCTGGTGTGCACACGAAGGGGGGCTGCACATCTGAGCAGTGGGTTTGCTTTGCATTTCAGGGACAATCAGCTCTGTGCAGACTGCTCAGAGGTTGCTCCTGCAGGCCTGTGTTTGTCCTGTGCCACAGCCTTGCTGCCAGCCAGCTCTCACCCTCTTGCTTAGGACAGAGGGAGGTGTTTGAACCTGCTTTGTCTGAACAGACGTTTTGCTTGCTGAGCAGGGAGGTGACTGCCAGGTGATAACCCTGGTGAAATGCCATGGTGATGCCCAGAGCAGCCTGGGCCATCAGGCTGGCAAGGGTGGCTGTAGGACTTGGGGTGCTGAATGCTGCATCTGAGCCTGAAATGACATTAGGAAATGACACAGTAGCTGAGAGAAGAGCTTGCTCTTGGCTGCCTTCACCCACCCTCGGCCTAGGCACAGAGCTGGAGCTGCCATGTGGGCAGAAAGAGCCAGGTGAGCATGGCTGAACTGGCTCAGTCAAACAGAACATCTGGCATCTCTGTGAAGGGGAGCTTGGAAACTGGCTGAAGCTGCCCTGCTCTAGGACAGCACTGTAGCCAAAAAGGAGTGTTCCCACCCTGTGGTCCCTTTCCAGGCTCTCCTGCTGCTTCCCTGTGCTGGCAGAGAGATGGTTTTGTCTGAAAGGCAAAGCAACCAATAAAGCCAAGCTAGATTTGTGTGACCTTACCTGGCAGCAAGGGAGCCAGTTGGGAGTGGGAATCATCTGTGGCATGCTTAACCCAGCTTCACCCTGTTGAATAACATTTGTTAAGCTGAGCGAACTCCTGATGAAGGCCTCTGCATGCCAGCTGTGTCCACCCAGCTAACTGCATGCCAGCTGTGTCCACCCAGGTAACTGTATGACAGGCTGGAGAGCTGGGCTGAGGAGAACCTTAGGGGGTTAAATAAGACAAAGTGCAGGGTCCTGCCCTAGGTCAGGGCAATCCTCTATCAGTCCAGGTTGGGGAACAATGAGGCTGCGAGCTGAGCTGCAGAAGAGGACTTGGGAGTGCTGGTGGGAGAGAAGCTGGACAGGAGCCAGCAGTGGGCACTGGCAGCACAGAAGGCCAAGGGCAGCCTGGGCTGCATCCAAAGCAGTGTGGGCAGAGCTGGAGAGGGGACCCTGCCCCTTGCTCTGCTCTGGGGACACCTCACCTGCAGGGCTGGGCCCAGCTGTGGGACCCCAACACAAGAGACACCTGCCCCTGCTAGAAAGGGTGCAGAGGAGGCCACAGAGATGCCCAGAGGGATGGAGGACCTCTGCTATGGGGACAGGCTGGCAGAGTTGGAGCTGTTCAGCCTGGAGAAGACTCCAGGGAGACCTTAGAGCTGCACTTCAATATCTGAAGGGGCTCCAGGCAGGCTGGGGAGGGACTGTTTAGAAGGCACTTTGGGGACAGACTGAGGGCAGTGGTGTGGAACTGGAGCAGGGCAGAGTTAGGTTGGACGTCAGGAGGAAGTTGTGCACAGTGAGGGTGGTGAGACACTGGCACAGGCTGCCCAGGGCTGTGCTTGAGGCTCTGTCCCTGGAGCCATTGAAGCTCAGGCTGGCTGTGTGCCTGTGCAGCCTGCTCTGGCTGGAGGTGTCCCTGTGCCTGCAGAGGGTCGCACAAGAGGCCCTTTGAGTGTCCGTTCCAGCCGGATGCAGTCTGTCTGTGCAGTACGAGCGGCCCCCGGCAGAGGGCAGCGGCGAGGTGCGCGCTGCGCGGTGCTGCCGCCTGGCTGCGCGGGGGGCGCAGGCACCGACCGAGGCAGGGGAGGGAGCGGCGCTGCGGGGGGCTGCAGCCGCCCACCCTGCCGCGCAGCCGGTACCGGCAGAGAGCCGGCGGGGCGGGGCGGGGCGGGCCGGGAGGTGCTGTCGGCTGGCTGGAAGAGATGCCTGGGGCAGAGGGGCAGAGGGGCGGGTGTGAGCCACGGCGTGCGGAACGCAGCAAGTCTGGGGCCGGTAGCGGAGTTGTTGGCATACAGAGAGCAACTTTACTGTTGCATTGAAGTGCTTGTCCCGGGGCTTTGGGACCCGAGAAAACCTTGTCCGTGAGAAAAGGCGCAGCTTTTAGCTGCCTCTCTGGTAAGCCAGCTGGGATTAGTCCAGAGGACAGCACTGAACGCTGGTAGAGCCTCGCCCCGGAGAGGAAGCGGCTGCAGCTGGGAGGCTGCTGCTCGGGTCGGGGGCTGGGAGGAGGGACAAGCGAATGAGCTCAGAGACCCTTGCGCAAGGCTGTGGCTGCTGTGCCTGAAGCTAAGTCTCCGTGACCCAGCCGGAAGGCGGAAGGGGGAGTCCGCCTGTGTCTGGGGCTCTGAAGCCGGCTGCGGGCTGTGCTCGCTGCCTGTCCCTTGGCACCCTGCACAGCTGCTGGGGCAGGAGAGGAGTTCCTGCCAGAAGCAGGGCACAGGGTTCTACCTTCTGTGCGCCCTGTGTCTATAGTGGGGCTTAGGATTTACACAGCCCAGCGTCCCAGCGTGGTGGGGTTGGAAGGGACCTCTGGAGAACATCCAGTCCAGCCCCCTTGCCACAGCAGGGCACCCACAGCAGCTTCCCCAGGATCGCACTGGCCAGGGTAGTCTGGAAGCTCTCCAGAGGTGGAGACTCCACAGCCTTTCTGTGCAGCCTGCTCCAGGCTCTAGCACCCTCACACCAAACAAGTTTCTGCTCACGGTAACTAAGTCAGAGTGGTCCTTCAGCCTGACCGCCCCAAACACTGCTGTGCTTCAAGGGGAAGAGGGGCAGGGGAGAGCTGGGGAGGGGCACAGGGCAGCAGAGAGCCAGGAGTGGAAGGAAGAATGAAAGCCCTTGGCTTGGTTTGCCAAGCAGAACAGAAGGGACTTGGTTACCCTTCGTAAACACAGGAACGGGAGAACACTGAGGAGAGAGGAGTCAGTGGGGCACTATTAGCAGAAGGCTGATGGGCACCCTAAGAAATTGTCACTTAAGGGACTCAGAGTGACATGAGGCACAAGGGGAAGGCTTCTGGACTTTGTTAGAGCAAAGTAAAACCCTCCAGAAACCAAAGGCTGCAGAGTGCAGTTCCCTGGCAGCTGGGGAGCAGTGTCCATGGCCTGACTGCCAGCAGCTGGTGCCTCATGGGTGCACACTGAGGCCACACCACCCATCCTGGGGCAGTTTCGGGCCACTCACTGCAGGGAGAACATTGAGGGGCTAGAGTGTGTCCAGAGAAGTGCAGCAAAGCTGGGGAAGGGTCTGCAGAAGAGGGCTGGGGAGGGGCAGCTGAGGGAGCTGGGGGTGTGCAGTGTGGAGAAGAGGAGGCTGAGGCAGAGCTCACTGCTGTTTGCAGCTCCCTGAGAGGAGGCTGCAGGCAGGTGGGGGTTGGTCTATTCTCACATGCAGCAAGTGACAGGACAAGAAGCAGCCTGAAACTGTGCCAGGGGAGGTTTAGGTTGGATGTTAGGAAAAATTTATTGCCCAAGGGTTTCTCAGGCATGGGAACAGACTGCCCAGGGATGTGGTGGAGTCACTGTCCCTGGAGATGTTTACAAGAGGTGGTAGTGGTTGGATTGTGATCTCTAGACCAGTAATGAGCGCACTTGATGATCTCAAAGGTCTCTTCCAGCCTCAACAGATCTATGATTCTATTCCAATTCACTCAAAACAAATGCAAGAAGGAAGCAAACTGTAGGTGGAAGTCTGAAGATGGCAAAGACAGACTCTAACAAGAGTTCACTGAGCTGTCAATGAGCCACTTTCAAAGTCAGGAGGGAAGGAACTTTGGCAACTCTGCTGCGTTAGTGGAAAGAGTCATTAAACAGGAAGGATAAAGAGCCTGAATGAAGACTACTGCTTCACAGCTGGCATTGGGTTGGAAGGAACCCTCGAAGTGCATCTTGTCCAACCCCCCTGCAGGCAGCAGGGACACCTCCAGCTAGAGCAGGTTGCACAGGGACACATCCAGGCTGATCTTCAGTGTCTCCAGAAATGGGGTCTCAAGCACAGCCCTGAGCAGCCTGTGCCAGTGTTTGGCCACTCTGGAAGTGTTGGTGTAAAGGAGAGGTTCTGAGCAGCAGAGCAGTTGTTGGAAGTGAAGCCCATCAGAGCCAATCCACCCCTGGCCAGGCTAAATGCCAGCAGCCCCTACTGATGGGACAGGCCCAATGCTGTGGCCACAATTAAAAGTCAGTAGGGGTGCAGCGTTCATTGGCCATTGATAGGACCACAGAATCAGTCAGGATTGGAAGGGACCACAAGGATCATCCAGTTCCAATCCCCCTGCCATGCCCAGGGACACCCTACCCTAGAGCAGGCTGCCCACAGCCTCAGCCAGCCTGGCCTCAAACACCTCCAGGCATGGAGCCTCAACCACCTCCCTGGGCAACCCATTCCAGCCTCTCACCAACTCTCCCCACCTCCAGCTTTGCTCCATTCCCCCCACTCCTGGCACTCTCTGAGAGCCTCAAAAGTCCCTCCCCAGCTTTTTTGGACATCCCCTTCAGATGCTAGAAGGCCACAAGAAGGTCCCCTGGGAGCCTCCTCTGCTCCAGCCTGCATAGCCCCAACTCTTTCAGTCTGTGCTCATAGGAGAGCTGCTGCAGCCTCTGAGCATCCTCCTGGCCCTGCCCTGGACACGCTGTCTGTAGAGAGGCAGCACACCCGTGGGTGGATTACTTAACAACGATGGCAGACTTCAGTGCATCAGTAATCATTAGCAATCAATGAACTCTCACCTTGTAGTGGGAGCTGCTGCTGTGGAGCCTCTTTGTCTGGGCAGGTTCATCTCTGGGAAACCTTCATGCGCTGGGGCAGCTCTAGGAAGCTGTCGAAGGGCCAGGCTGTGGCTGGCCTCAGGAGGGACAGCTGCATGGTTGGTAGGACATGGAGAGGCAAGAACAGTGCCTGCCTAAAGCAGAAGTGGGCTGTGCCTCAGGGGCGGCCGCTGGCTGCATGAGGGACTGGCTGGACAGCTGCACTCAGAGGGTTGCAGTGGCTCAGTGTCCAAACGGAGACCAGAGACCAGTGGTGTCCCTCAGGGCTCTGTGCTGTTGGACCTCTCTGTCAGTGACATGGACACTGGGACTGAGGCACCCTCAGCAATCTGTGGGTGACACCAAGCTGTGTGGTGCGGCTGGAGGGAAGGGATCCAGCCAGAAGCACCTGGACAGGCTGCAGAGGGCACAAGCCAACCTCCAAGGTCAACAAGGCCAACTGCAAGCTCCTGCGCCTGAGTCAGGGCAATGCCAAGCACAAAGCCAGGCTGCTGCAAGGCTCGGCCTAGCCGCTGGAGCTGCCGTGGGGACACACATCCACCGACCAGCCAAGCTCGCCCGCCGGAGCCCCTGCCTGGGGAATGAGCTCCCGTAGGCAAGGATTAGAGGCACCGGAGGCAGCGCGGACCGCCAGCCCCGGGAAAGCGACGGCCGCTACGGCAGCTCAGCGAGCCGACCCCCGCGGCTGCCGCCCCTCACTCCCTCCGCCGTTCCCGCCCGACGAGTGCATTCGTTTCGGAGGGGTCCCCGCTCCGCCCCGGCCGCGGGTGGTGCGCGCCGCCGGCCCCGCCCCGCAGGGCGCAGGAGCAGCCACGTCCGCAGCGAGGCCGAGGGCCGGCCGCCAGGGGGCGGGACCGCGCCGCCGGGCACCACTCAGCGGCGCGCCTGGTGCCGCGGCCTGCCCAATCCCGGAGCAGGTCGGTGAATCATGCACTCCCGATTGGCCGGAGCGGCGGCGGAGGGCGGGGAGGCAGCGGCGTGACTCCAATTGGCCCGGCGCCTCTGTTGACAAACACCGCTTCTCCCCGCCCTCCCCGCCAGCCGCGCCAATCCAGAGGAAGCGCCAGGCGGAGCGGCGTGGCTTCCGTCCAATGGGCTGCGTCCCCGCCGCGGAAGGGCGGGCGGCGGCGCCGGGGGCGGCTGGCGGGGGTGCCGGTACGTGGCGGGCGGGGCGGGAGCAGCGCGGGCGCCCATTCTGCGGCGGCGGCGGCGCTGGCGGCGGCCGTGTTCATGTCCTAACGGCTGTGCGGCGGCGGGCGAGGCGGGGCCCCTCCATGCGGGGGCTGCGGTGCCGCAGCGCTTTGGCCGCCTTCACCTTGCTGGTGCTGTTTGGCGTGGCGGCGGGCGGCCCGGAGCCGCCAACGGGCGATGCCGCGGCTGTGGAGGCCGCTTTCGGGTTGGGGGCGGCCGCCGCTCCTGCTGTTTTGCCGGCCGGTTCCGCTGACGTGACGGTGGAGGATGATGAGGCCGGTGTGACCTCGGCGGCGCCTGGCGACCAGGAGGCTGAGGAGAGCGGAGAGGCCCGGACCGGCGGCAGGTGGGCCGGGGAGGGCGTACCTGGGGCTGCGAGGGGACGAGGGAGTGGGGGGTCAGCTGCTTGGGTGAGGGCCAGTGCTCGCCGCTGCTGCGGGCAGGAGTCGGCCTTTTAGGCGAGGGGTCAGTGCGTGGAGATGCTGGGGAGGAGTCAGCGCCCCGTTAGGGGGTGCTTGGCATCGATCGGTGCACGGGACGGGGGGCAGTGCCCCGTGAGAGAAGGGAGCAGCGGCTGGTGTCAGTGTGCGGCGGTGCTGGGGCCGGGAGGGCTGTGTGCTGGAGAGAGCAGCTGGGTGCTGCCTAAGGGGCGATGGCAAGGGAGCTGCTCGGTTTTGGGGGTCGTGTGTGGGGAAGAGGCCGTGCGGTGGTGGGGTTCGCTGGAGGGGCTCTTGGCAGGGTGGGGAGCGGAGGCGAAAGTCGGCAGAGTTGCGCTGTGGGGTGTCGGTGTGCGGAGGGCTGCGCTGGGAAGGGCTGCGCGGAGAGCCAAGGGCGCTGCAAGCTGCAGCCTGGGCTTGAGCTGTGGGGCTACGCAGGACAGTGTCTGAAGGTGGGAGGAGAGGCAAAGCGGTCCCCTGAGGGAGCTGCAGGCACGGAGCGAGGGGCGAGGGAAAGGCTGTGGCAGGAAGGAAGGGGCCTCGCCGTCATCGCGGTGCTTGTGCTTTCCGCGGCTGTTAGCAAGCAGAGCGCTTTAGTTCCTAGACGAATAAGCCGCCAGCTGTCGCACCGGGTGACAGACCTCGGCCACTCTGCTCACCCTGGCAGCACCCAGTCGCAGGCCCTCCCCTGGCTGGTTCCTGAGTGGCAGTGCTGTGCCAGCAGGAGGGAGACCCCAAAGCAGTGCTCCTGTAGGCTCGGCTCTGCCCGCCGGCGGCACTCCGCAGTGGTTCAGCGCAGCGCTGTCTGCCTTCCCTCTGCTGAGCTGGCTTAAAAGCAGGCTCTGCTGTGTGCCCGAGGGGAAGCCAAACGTGCGAGACGAATTGCCGGGCAGGTTTCAGGAGCTGGCGGGAGGAAACAAAACACTCAGGAGTCTCACAGAACAAAAAGCTCTGGCAAAAGGAAGAGTTCCCCGAGTGACTCAAGCGCAGAAGTGTTACTGAGTTGTTTGCGCTCTGCTTCCGAATTGGCTGCGGCAGATGAGGTGAGGAGCCGCAGGCAAAGGTTAAAGAAAGGAGCGTGGAAGCTGAAGCGTGGGAAGTTGCTTGGAAACATGAGGACAATCTTTTTCGCTGTGAGGGTGACAGAACCGTGGAGCAGGCTGCCCAGGGGCGTTGTGGAGTCTCCCTCTCTGGAGATACTCAAAGCCTGCCTGGGCATGTTCCTCTGTGAGCTGGTACAGGAGATCCTGCTCTGGCAGGGGCGCTGGACTGGGTGAGCTTTGGAGGTCCCTTCTGACCCCTGCCGATCTGTGACAAACGCCTGCTGTGTCTGAGAACCCATTCTAAAAGTGAAAAGCCCAAAGCTCAGGGTAGCTGAGCAAGAAACCAGCTGAGAACTCGACGTCCTGCTTGCCATGGGGAGAATCTCTTCACCTCTCGGCAGCAGGATGGTTCTTTTGTGTGCCATGCCCTCGGGATCCGGACTGGCTTATTGTAATTCTGCTGGGTTCAGGTTCTAATGGGACTCTCGTTTGGCCCTGGCTATATCTTTTAAAGTGAACCTTCTGTTTGACTAGCAGGAGCGAAGTCAAACACACTGAGGCTGTTCAATAGAGCAATTCAAGGCTGAGATTAAATGTAGCTGTTCTCTAATTGGTTAGTGCATAGGAATAGATTTGCTGTCATCAAATAAAAATAGAACATCTGCCTGGCCATAGTATTTGCCTCATTTCTGCCTTTTTTTTCCTTTGCCATGTGAATTTGTCAGCTAATTGTTCTTCAGCAATAAAATATCTGAGTAGTGTAGCAGGTCAGCACAGCCCGAACAAAACCCCGGCCCCAGCTGCTCTTGCTGCAGGCAAGGGAAGGTGATCAGCTCTCTTCTGAGGCTTCTTTGCGTTCCCAGAAGGAAACGTGAGGGTCAGTGAGCCCTGCTGCTCTGTACCTGCACTCGGGCAGGCTCTGCAGCTGGCACTGCTGTGGGAGTTGGAGCTTGCCCGACAGCTGTGTCTGCAGTGGCCCAATGGCTTCCCAGGGTTTTAAGGTTGTGAGGCTTTTTAAGCTGCCAGCAGAGCAGAGGTAAAGGTTGCACCACAGCGATGCTCAGTGCTGCTTTGTTCTCCTGAAAGAAGACAGCTGATCTGAACATGTACAAAGGGATTGCTTAGTGGCAGGGTGGAGGGGAGCTCGAGAAGTGCTCCTCCTCTGTCCTGTGTACATCCAGTACCTGAAGGGGCTCCAGGAGAGCTGGGGAGGGACTTTTGACAAGGGCTGGGAGAGACAGGAGGAGGGACAATGGATTGAAGCTTGAGGAGTAGAGATTGAGGCTGGAGACAAGGAAAAAATTCTTTGAATGAGGATGGTGAGACACTGGCACAGGTTGCCCAGGGAGGCTGTGGATGCTCCCTCCTTGGAGCTGTTCAAGGCCAGGTTGAGTGAGGGCTTGAGCAGCCTGTGCTGGTGGGAGGTGTCCCTGCCTGTGGCAGGGGGCTGGAACTGGATAATGTTGAAGGTCCTGTCCAACCCTTTCTTCTGCTCTTGGGTGGAGCTGCTACCCTCTGAAGTAGAGCAGAGGTGTGACCAGGCCCCTGGGTCTCAAGGAGTGGGAATGCACCCAAGGGTGTGAAGGGCCAGGGCTGGCCTTTGGTCAGTGGCTGTGGAGGCTGCAGGAGGTGTTGGTGAAGCAAACCTTTCTCCTTGAGCTGTGGTGGCTGGGGCAGGGGAAGTGTGTCCAGATGTCTTCTCATTGCCAAGGTGCCAGTAAGGTCTGACTGTGTAGTGCTGCTGTTGTCTCTGCTGGCTGCTGTCATTACTGATACCTCAGTGTGTGCCATCTTGTCCTGGCCCCTTGCTTTAGTCCTCCTGCTGGCCACCTGTGAGGCCACAGAGGCATTTTCTTCCCTCCGTCACTTGATTCATGTGTTCTGGAGCAGCAGCTGGAGGCCAGGTGAAGCGTGTGAGTGTCTTCAGCATGTCACTGCTGGCTGGCTGCTGGGGCTTGAGTAGCTGCCTAGTTTGGAGGGATACCTTCTGGGGAGGGTATTTGCTTGGGTCTGTTCTGGTCCAGGCCTGTGGCGACTGCTTTACCACTCGGGGTTTGTGTTGGGTGTTTTCCCTCCTGTAGTAGCTGTGGTGGGATTCACCCTCTGCTGGAGTCCCTAATTTCCTCTCAGCACCAGTCCTGCCACTGCAGGAGCCTGCAGCCTGGGTGCTCTTTGTCTCTTCTCCTTGCTTCCTTGGCATGACTGTTGTGACTTTTGACCTTCAACTTGAAGTAGTTGGTAATGGTTTGTGCTTCAGGTAGGGTGATAGGCAGAATCCAAGTCTGCTTTGGTAGTGCTCTTGGAGCACTTGGCTGTTGCTGAAAGATGACTTCTTTGGTCAAGGCAGTCTTGAAGCTTTGCCATTCCCAAGAGGAGGTGTTGGTGGAGCCTCTGTTAAGGAATTGTTTTGCTGAGAACAGCAGAGTTGGTCAGACAGGTTAGGCTGGAGATGAGGGCAGACTGAGACCTCCAGGGAGACCTCAGAGCAGCCTTCCAGTACCTGAAGGGGCTCCAGCAGAACTGGGGAGGGACTTCTGACAAGGGCTGGGAGTGACAGGAGGAGGGACAATGGCTTTGAGCTGGGAGAGGGGAGATTGGGACTGGAGATGAGAGAGAAATTCCTGGCAGTGAGGTTGGTGAGCCACTGGCACAGGCTGCCCAGGGAGGCTGTGGCTGCCCCCTTCCTGGAGGTGTTTGAGGCCAGGCTGGGTGAGGCCTTGAGCAGCCTGGGCACTAGGGAGGTGTCCCCGGGCATGGCAGGGGCTTGGAGCTGGATGATCTTTAGGGTCCCTTCCAACCCCATCTGTGAATCTATTCGTGCTACCCAAAGTGGAAGTGAGCACAGAGATTCCTGCTCCTTGCGAGTTCTCAGCTGGGAGCCCCAAAGCTGCAGGCAGAAGGTGCTGCTGCAGTGAGGTGTGCTGGAGCTGCAGGCACAGCCTCAGGGGCAGCTGAAAGCTCTCCCCCCTGCCGCCGTGCTGCGAGAAGCGGGCAGCATCCGCGCCAGGGCACCTGTGCCAGCGCAGGGCGGGCACAGAGCAAGCTGCCTGCTTCGAAACAGTTTGAGCTCCAGAACTGGTTCCTTGAGGTAGCTGTGCCAGTGTTTTATTTGGCAGTCTAGTGCCTGGTCAGAAAGCTGGGAAGCTCTTGTCACCACCTCACGCTCTCAGCAGGCAAAGGTGCAAGCAGAGAATCTCACAGAGAGATTTGAAGGGGAAAGTGTGATAAGGAGAGAGTTTGGCGCTGGCACCCTTGGACAAATGGCAGCATTTACACTGATTAATAGAGGGTGAGAGGAATCCAACTCGCTGCAGGTTGGGAGAAATCCGAAACCTCATCGAGAGTTCAATTTGCATTAAAACAGAGTAAGAAACAAAGGGTTTTATTACAAGAGTAAAGAGCTTCTGCAGGTTGTTTTTCTGACACAGAGGCCGGTTTTTGTAGAGCCAGATGAAGATAGCACAGAAACACAACTGTTGGGTTCAGACCCCCGGAGTGCCAGGCTGCCAAGGGTCCCCTGCTGCAGCCCTTCTCGGTGGCAGTGCAGCTGGAATGAGCTGGCCCAGCAGCCTGGCAGGCTGAGGCTGCAAACTGCCCCATGCAGGGCACTGCACTGCTTCCCCTGGGAGCTGATTCCAGAGTCTGACTGTGCTCAGGGGGGGACATTTCCTTCTGGAGTGCAGGGGGAATGTCCCCAGCAGTCACTTGCCCCCATCAGCCCTTGTCTTTCCCATGGCACTCCTTGTACCAAGGGAGCCTCCATCCTCCTGGTAGCCACCCTTGGTGTCCTGGTCCATGGTGATAAGGTCTGCCCTGAGCCTTCTCCAGGCTGAACAGCCTCAGCTCTCTCAGCCCTTCCTCGCCTGGCAGAGCTGCCAGGCCTCTGAGCATAAAATTGATCACTTCTTACGAAAAGCAGAGAGCAGCTCCTGATTTTCTTGCAGCCAGTCCCAGTTCTGGAGGCAGATGCATGGTTGCACCCTCTGGCTCTCTACAGCTCCCTGAAAGGAGGCTTCAGTGAGCTGGGGTTGGTCTCTTCTCCATACTACCAGGTCATAGGACAAGAGGAGATGTCCTGAAATTGTGCCAGGGGAAGGTTGGAGATTGGGAAAAATGTCTTTGGTGCAGGAGTGGTCAGGGATTGGCAGAGGCTGCCCAGGGAGGTGATGGAGTCCCCATCCCTGGAGGTGTTCCAGAACCATGTGGCCTTGGCACCTGGGGCCGTGGTTTGGTGGCTGTGGTGGGGTTGGGTTGCTGCTTGGACAGGGTTGTCTCAAAGAGCTTTTCCAGCCCAAGCCATTCTGTGTGATTCAGGTGTGGCTGAGCTGGTCCTGTTCCTGTGTGTCATGGAAATGTTTGCTCAGCAGGTGGAATTTGGGAAGCAAAGTCTGTGCCAGAGCTGGTGGATTGATAAGAGGCTGCCACTGCCCTGGGGTGATGCAGGAGGGCTTGGTCAAACCAGCTCCTCCAGGCGAGTGCTGCGGGAGGGAGCTTCCCTCTGGAGCGGTGCTCCTCCTCCTTCCCAAGCGTTCACCTGAACCCCCAGTCTGGGCACACCACCTTTTGGGTGGCCACAGGCACAGCTGCCAAAGCTGCTGCCTTGGCTGGCAGTGCTGAGGCTCTTGGGGAGGGCTGAGGTTTGCATCTCTTGGGGAGAGATAATAGATGGAAGTGAGGTGCACAAAGGCATCAAAGATGTGTTGCTGGAGGAGAAGCCAGGCGGGAGCAGACAAGGGCAGTGTCCACGGGCAGCTTGGGGGGGTTGTTTTCCGCAGCATTCTCTGCCACAATCCCTCTCTCCCAGCCTGGATGCTGCCTCTCCTCATCATCCTCATCCTCATTGCTGCCTTTCCTCCTCACCCATCTCTCAGCTTCATCACCAGACCCACCTGGGATAATACTTTAATGCAGTGCTTCAGAGAAGTGGTTTTAGCATGAAGCTGGCAGGTTCTTTCCTGTGTGTCCAGAGCCTCAGAGAACCTCAGAACTGGTTCTGTGTCGGGAAGCTCATCCAGTCCAGCCTTCAGCCTGACCCCACCACGGCCCCAGGTGCCACAGCCACGCGATTCCAGAACCCCTCCAGCCATGGGCAGTCCAGCACCTCCCTGGGCAGCCTCTGCCAATCCCTGACCACTCCTGCACCAAAGACATTTTCCTCCTCTCCAACCTAACCCTCCCCTGGCACAGTTTCAGGCCATTTCCTCTCCTCCTATCACCTGAGACCAGGCAGCAGAGCCCAACCCCCACCTGCCTGCAGCCTCCTCTCAGGGAGCTGCAGACAGCAGTGAGCTCTGCCTCAGCCTCCTCTTCTCCACACTGCACACCCCCAGCTCCCTCAGCTGCCCCTCCCCAGCCCTCTTCTGCAGACCCTTCCCCAGCTTTGCTGCACTTCTCTGGACACACTCTAGCCCCTCAATGTTCTCCCTGCAGTGAGTGGCCCGAAACTGCCCCAGGATGGGTGGTGTGGCCTCAGTGTGCACCCGTGAGGCACCAGCTGCTGGCAGTCAGGCCATGGACACTGCTCCCCAGCTGCCAGGGAACTGCACTCTGCAGCCTTTGGTTTCTGGAGGGTTTTACTTTGCTCTAACAAAGTCCAGAAGCCTTCCCCTTGTGCCTCATGTCACTCTGAGTCCCTTAAGTGACAATTTCTTAGGGTGCCCATCAGCCTTCTGCTAATAGTGCCCCACTGACTCCTCTCTCCTCAGTGTTCTCCCGTTCCTGTGTTTACGAAGGGTAACCAAGTCCCTTCTGTTCTGCTTGGCAAACCAAGCCAAGGGCTTTCATTCTTCCTTCCACTCCTGGCTCTCTGCTGCCCTGTGCCCCTCCCCAGCTCTCCCCTGCCCCTCTTCCCCTTGAAGCACAGCAGTGTTTGGGGCGGTCAGGCTGAAGGACCACTCTGACTTAGTTACCGTGAGCAGAAACTTCTCCACTCTAACCCCCCCCAGCTCCCTCAGCTGCCCCTCCCCAGCCCTGTTCTCCAGACCCTCCCCCAGCTTTGGTGCCCTTCTCTGGACTTGCTCCAGCCCCTCAATGTCCTTCTGGGGTGAGGGACCCAAACAGAATCCAGCACTCAAGCTGCAGGCTCACCAGTGCTGATTCCAAGGGGACAGTCCCTGCCCTGCTGCTACTGGCCACACCACTGCTGCTCCAGGCCAGGCTGCTGGTGCCCTTCTTGCCCACCTGGGCCCACTCTGGGTCATCTTCAGCAGCTGTCACTCAGCACCCCCAGGTTCTTCTCTGGGCAGTTTCCAGCTGCTCTGCCCCAAGCCTGGAGCCTTCCTGGGGCTGTTGTGCTGCAGGACTCAGCACTTGGCCTTGTTGAACCTCATCCCCCTGACCTTGGCCCGTTGATCCAGCTTACCCAGGTCTCTGCAGAGCCTCTCTACCCACAAGCAGACCAGCAGTGCCACCCAGCTTAGTGTGTGAGCTGTTTACAGTGCTTGAGAGCAGTCTCCTGCAGCCTGGTTTATCATCAACCTGCGCTTGCTTCCTGTGCCGTTGCAGTAATTGTGTGTGCTCAGCATGTAAGAGCTGATGGAGGCTGCTGCTCAAATATTTGCACAGTTGGTACTTTCCTAACAGTTTCCTTGAGCTGCAGCAGGAAGAGGCTCTTGGGCACCTCAGCAGCAGAGCTGCCACCTTTGTTTTTCTGCAGCTTACAGAGCTGGAATTTTCTGCTTGCTGACAATCACAGGTTGATGGAATGGTTTGGGTTGGAAGGGACCTGCAACATCAGCCACCTCCAACCCCCTGCCATGCTCAGGGACACCTCCCACCAGCACTGCTTGCTCAAGACCTCTTCCAACCTGGCCTTGAACACCTCCCTGTGTAGCCTGTGCCAGTGTCTCACCACCCTCACTGCTAAGAATTTCTCTCTCGTCTCCAGTCCCAATCTCCACTCTCCCAGCTCAAAGCCATTGTCCCTCCTCCTGTCCCTCCCAGCCCTTGTCAGAAGTCCTTCCCAGCTCTGCTGTAGCCCCTTCAGGTACTGGAAGGCTGCTCTGAGGTCTCCCTGGAGCCCTCACTTTCCCAGGCTGAACACAGCCTCCCTGGGCAACCTGTGCCAATGTCTCACCACCAACACTCTAAAGAGTTTCTTCCTCATCTCCACTCTCAGTCTGTCCTCCTCAAGCTTTTTTATGACAGGTGAGGTTCTCCCCAAGTGTTGGGTCACTTTTCTGTGTTTAACTGCAGTGTTTTCCATGGCCTCTGTTGTAGGATGTAAGCCTCTGTCTCTGGGCATGTCTGTTACGGTAATGGCTTCACTTTTCTCCTCTCTGAAGCCAAATGACAGCTCCCATCCTGCCCTTTCTGAGATCCCCCAGCTCCCTGCACTGGCACTTCTGGACAACTTAGCATCTTTGTCTTCAGTTCTCCACAGTGTCCCCTCCTGTTTGGCATAACCAAGTCACACCCAAAGCCTGTCTGTGCACTGCCACCCAAAACCAGTTCGTCTCCCCAGCAGGTTCCACAGGCTCACAGGATGTCAGGGTTGGAAGGACCTCTGAAGATCTTTCTGTCAAACTCTGCCAGAGCAGAAGCAGAGAATCCAGCACAGGTGGCACAGGAACACATCCAGAGAGGGCTGGAAAGGCTCCAGAGGAGACTCCACAGCCTCTCTGGGCAGCCTGTGCCAGGGCTCTGGGACCCTCACAGTCAAGAAGTTCTTCCTCATGTTGAGGTGGAACTTCCTGTGCTGCAGCTTCCATCCCTTGCCCTTGTCCTGTGCCAGGGCAGAAGTGAGCAGAGGCTGTCCCTGTCCCTTCCTTCCTGACCTCCAGCCCTCAGCTATTTGCAGACATTGATCAGATTCTTCTCAGATCAGACCAAGCAGCCCCAGGTCACTCAGCCTCCTCCTCAGGCAGTGCTGCAGCCCCTTCAGCATCCTTGTAGCCCTCCCCTGGACTCTCTCCAGCAGATCCCTGTCCCTCCCAAACCGGGGAGCCCAGAGCTGGATGCAGTATTCCAGGTGAGGTCTCTCTAGGGCAGAGCAGAGGGGAGGGAGAACCTGCCCCTCTTTCTTATGCAGCCTTTGGCCCTCCTGGCCAGAGGGCACACTGCTGCCCACGCAGAGCTTGTTTGTTTGCACAGTTCTTCATTCTCATTCAGAGCAGTGTCTGGAAGGGTCCTTCTGGGTCAGTGCCTGCAGCTCGCTCAGTGCAAGCTGCCTGCGAAGTGATCAAGCTGCCTTGAAGAGTGGTGAGCCTGCTGCAAGCCAGCCCAGCTTTGTCAGGGCAGAGGGAAACAGCCTGCAAAGGGATAAAAAAGGCCCTCCAGAGCTGCCTTGACAGTGTTTTGTCTCGGGGTTGTTCTGGTTTGTTGGGAGGGTTATGCCTTGTTTGTGTTTTCTTTAAAGCCTGAGCTGCAGCCCAGTGAGCAATGCTGCTCCTGGCTGTGCTGCTGGGTGAGGAGCAAGGCTGAAATGGGTGAGCTTCAGGCAGAGCAGAGATCTGCTAGCCTGCCCTTACCATGGCTCTCCAGCCAGAGAAGGTACTTGCAGGTTAAGCTGTGTCAGGAACTTTGCTTTGTCCCCTGCAGAGGTTAGAGGTTGGTTCTGGTGCCCTGCCTGGGCCTGAGGTGAGACTTGGTTTGTTTGAAACTTTGGCAGACCTCCTGCACTTCAGTAGTTCCTGCAGAGGTACTGAAAACTTAGCTGGAGCTTAGTATTTCTTAGGTACTGATTTGCTGGGCTCATGGAATCACAGAATGGAAGGGGTTGGAAGGCACCTCAGGAGATAGCCCAAGCCCTGCCAGAGCAGGGGCACCCAGGGCAGGGCACACAGGAGCACAGCCAGGGGGGCTTGGAAAGGCTCCAGAGCAGGAGGCTCCACAGCCTCTCTGGGCAGCCTGCTCCAGGCTCCAGCACCCTCACACCAAACAAGTTTCTCCTCATGCTGAGCTGCAACCTCCTGGGCTCCAGCTTGTGCCTCTTGTGCCCTGTGCTGTCACTGGGCACCACCAAACCGAGCCTGGCACCTTCCCCTGGCACCCACCCCTCAGCTACTGACAGACATTGCTCAGAGCCCTCTCAGCCTTCTCCTCCCCACACTAACCAGCCCCAGGGCTCTCAGCCTCTCTCCACGGCAGAGCTGTCCCAGGCCCTTCAGCATCCTCCCAGCTCTCTGCTGGACTCTCCCCAGCAGGTCTGTGTCTCTCCTGAACTGGGGAGCCCCAAACTGGACACAGCACTGCAGCTGTGGCCTCAGCAGGGCAGGGCAGAGGGGCAGGAGACCCTCCCTGGCCCTGCTGGCCACACTCCTCTTGCTGGCCCCAGGCTGCTCTTGGCCCCAGGGGCACATTGCTGCCCCAGGCAGCACTTGCTGCCCACCAGCACTCCATGAAGGAGGTGTCTGAGGGTGAGGGCATTTTGGAGGGATGTGCTAAAGAGGAGTGTGGAGGGCCTGGGGACAAGTCGGAGCTGCTGTGAGTGTAAATACCTCAGAAGGTGATGTCAGGCAAGGCTGCAGTGCTGACTCTTGCACCTGGGAGCAAAAAGTCACTGGCCCTTTCGGAAGCCCAGCCTGGCTCACAGCCTGGGCATGAGTTGGTGACATCCAGCCGGAGGCTGCAGCTCTCCTGCTCTCTCGTGGCAGCCTAGAGGGAGGTGCTGAGCGCAGCTGCTGGTTGGCAGTGTGGGAGACTTCCCTGGAGAGCTGGAGCTTGCCTCCACGCAGTCTGGCTGGCAGGCAGCAGGCAGAGGCGCTGTGGCTGCCGCTCTGACAGCTGTGTCTGCACCCTGCAGGTCTCTGGTGGTTATCAGCACCCTGGACGGACGCATTGCTGCCCTGGACCCCGAGAACAGCGGCAGGAAGCAGTGGGATCTGGATGTGGGGTCGGGTTCTCTGGTGTCATCCAGCCTCAGTAAACCAGAGGTAAGGCTTAGTCCCTTCCTGCCTAAAGCTTGGAATCCTGAGCGGGGGGTGAGATGAATGCAGCTTCCTTGTGGGCTGGGGTCCTGGAGTCCTTCAGGCTGGAATCATCAGGGCCACACATTAACCCTGCCCTGCCAGGTTCTCCACTAAAGCAGATCTTGAGAGGCCAGGGTAGAATGACAGCACTGTTGGGTTGGGAAAGCCCTCTGAGACCAGCTGAGTCCAGCCACTCACCCAACCCCACCCTGGCCACCAAACCCTCTCCCCTGGTGCCATGGCCACAGGTTTCTTGAACACCTCCAGGGATGGGGACTCCATCACCTCCTTGGGCAGCCTGTGCCAGTCCCTGACCACTCTGTCAGTGAAGACATTTTCCTGATGTCCTACCTAACCCCCACCTGGTGCAGCTTGAGGCCATCCTCTTGCTTCTGTCACTAGGAGACTAGCACCAACCTCTCTCTGTTGTTCTTTCAGGGAGTTGTAGAGGGTGATGAGGTCTCCCCTTGGCCTCCTCTTCCTCAAACAGTCCTACTTGCCTCAGCTCCTCTTCATCAGATTCATTCTCTAGGCCCTTCACCAGCTTAGTTGCCCTTCTCTGCAGCCCCTCAGTGTCCCTTTTGTAGTGAGGTGCCCAGGGCTGAACCCAGCCCTGGAAGTGGCCTCAGCAGCGCTGAGCACAGAGGGCCCTGCCCTGCCCTGAACTGCTGAACAGCACAGCAGGCTCGGTGTGGGTAAAGTTTGGGAGCTGTTGTCAAACTTGGGGCTGGGAGCTGTTCTGGAGCCCCTTTTTTTGGGGTGCTTACATCATGTTGCCATTGCAACCCAGAGTGTGTCAGTGGCTGAGGTAAGTGATAACTGTCAAACCGGATGATGCAAGTGAGCCTGGGAATTGTTTGCAGGAGCTGAACGAAACCAGTCCCTGGGAATGTGAAGCCAAAGGGAGGATCATCTGCTCTGCCTCCCTGGGCTGTCTTTTGGCCAGTGCTGCCTTTGGTTGGTTGGCTTTTCCCCCTGCTCAAGAGGAGCAACAGTCCTTGTGGCTTAATAGATGAACAAAGGGCTGTGGGGCTTTTCTCCTAGGAAAGCAGCCTGGCAGGAAGCACAATGAGCAGTGCTGAAGGTCACCCCAGGCACGGAGTGCTGCAGGCTTGCATCACTCCTCAGGGAAGAGCTGGCTGCCTTGCTTGGTGCTCTTCACACCAGCAGCTCAAGTAGACAGGCTGGAGATGGGAGAGAAGGGTTTTGCTCTTTCCTCCTGTGCTGAAGAAGTGAGGTGACACCCACAAAGCATTCCTGCCTGCAGCTAGGAGCAAATACTCCAGCTGGGGCACTTGGTGAGGGCAGAGTGTGTGGTCCCTAGAGCCACACTCCCTGGAGTCATGCCCCTTGGAAAAGACTCTTGGGATCAAATCCAACCTTTCCCTAACCAGCCAGGGCTGTGCCTAAATCAGGTCCCTCAGCACTACAGCCCTGCCTCTGAACCTCCTCCAGGGATGGGGATTCAACCACCTCCCTGGGCAGCCTGTGCCAGGCTTTCACCCTTGTGAGAAGTCACTGCAGCCTTCCTGTGGGACCCCTTCAGGTGTTGGATGGCAGCTCCTCAAGGTGCCCCCAGAGCCTTCTCTTCTGCCTTCAGCCTGTCCTCACAGCAGAGCTGCTTCAGCCCTTGGATCATCTTTGTGGCCTCCTCTGGACTCACTCCAGCAGCTCTGTGTCCTTCTTACTCTGGGGACATCAGAGCTGGAGGCAGTACTGGAGGTGAGGTCTCAGCAGAGCAGAGCCAAGGGGCACAATCCCCTCTCACCAGATCTCAGCCTTCCTGGCCTCCTTGGCCCCTCAGGACTGCCCCACAAGGGAACCTGTCCCCCAGACTGCAGAAGTAATGAGAGTTGTAGCTCATGGTCAGGTCTGAGAATGAGCTTTTTAGTCATGGATCCAACTGCTTTTGCCTTTTCAGATCCGTTTTCCTTTCTTAGAAAAAGCACTACCAGGAGAGCTTTCCCTCGGTATATTGTAGGGCAGAACTGAACTGCCTCAGCCCTGGGAGCAGTGTTTGTGCAGAGCTCTGTGCAGAGGCAGCTGGCAGCTGCAGGCTCTGCTCCCTCACCAGTGTTTTCAGTGCTAGACACTTACAGTAATGCTCTGGCATCTGTAAGGAGCTGCTGCTCGGCAGCAGTGTGCTCAGCAGGTTGAGGGAGCAGATTCTACCACTCTGCTCTGGGGAGAGCCCACCGGGGCTCTGGGCATGGAGCTGCTGGAGAGGGTCCAGAGGAGGCCACAAAGATGCTCAGAGGGCTGGAGAACCTCTGCTGTGGGGACAGGCTGGGACAGTTGGGGCTGCTGAGCCTGGAGAAGGCTCCAGGGAGCCCTTAGAGCTGCAGTTCAGTATCTGCAGGAGGCCTGCAGGCAGGCTGGAGAAGGGCCTGTGGGGACAGGACAAGAGGCCATTGCCTCTGGAGCAGGGCAGAGTCAGGTTGGGCACCACGAGGAAGTTGTGCACAGTGAGGATGGTGAGACACTGGCACAGGATGCCCAGGGCTCTGTTCCTGGACACATTCAAGGTCATATTTGATGTGTCCCTGGGCAGCCTGCTCTGGCTGGAAGTGTCCCTGCTGCCTGCAGGGGGTTTGGATAAGATGCTCTTGGAGGGTCCCTTCCAACCTGAGGCAGTCTGTGAACCTGTGGTGAGCACAGTGCAAGCAGAACCCCTGGTTACAAGACACAGATTTGGAATCTGTGCAAATCTGAACCTGATTTTCACTGCAAATGAAGGTCTGAGCCCAGGGTGTTAAGGGTGTCAACAGTGCAAACATTTAATAGGGCCAGAGTGGTTCTGCACTGCTGGATGTTGTCACTCAGCTGCTCTGCTCAGAGTTTGGATCGTTTTCAGTGTGCTGTGACTGCAGAAACCAAAGGCTGGTGCTTAGACAACATAAATGGTAGCTTTTTCCACACAGCCCTTCTGTGGCTGCAGGTTGTGGAAGTCCTAAAATGGCATTGCCTGTTTTTCCTAAGGAGGGTTTGTTATGCATAGAGGAAGCCTTCAGATGGGCTCTCAAACTGCTTCTACAACTGTGGCCAAAGACACTGATGGATTCTGGCAGTTAAGATGCAGAGCCCAGGAGAGACCTAATCTGGGAAGCCAAACTTGAGAGCATCCTTCTAGAAGCCATGAAGTGTGAGGAGCAGAGGCCCTTTTGGACTCCCTGCCATGTAAACAAATGCTGCTGAGATCAGTCAGGGCTGGATGAGAAGCACAAGTGCTGAGTGATCCAAATAAGCTACGTGTAAACACTTACATCCTTATTTTGAGCACTCCAGTGTTTGGTCTGCTGGAGGACTCCATGCAGTGTATTTGGGCAGTGCAGGGAGCAGTTGGCCTCAGAGTTCTGAGGGCAGTTCTGCTCTGGGTTGAAATGCCACTTCCATTGGAGCCCCAGCCTGGCATCTCTGCACTCTGCAGCGCCTCCTCTCCCCTCTGGCCGTGTGACATGGTCAGCCTTTCCTACACCAGGGAGGCTTCTCCTCCTTCTTCCTACACTTTTGAGCTAAGAAAGGTCTCTGCTTACAACCAAAGTAGTATGGAGGGAGGGCATCCAGCCAGGGGGACCTGGACAGGCTGCAGAGGTGAGCCCAGGACAGCTTCAGGAAGGATAACAAGGCCAAATGCAAGCTCCTGCAGCTGGGTCAGGGCAATGCCAAGCACAAACCCAGGCTGGGTGAGCAGTGGCTCCAGAGCAGGCTGCAGGAGAAGGCCCTGGGGGTGCCAGTTGGTGCCAAAGTGCCCAGCAGCCAGCACTGGTCCCTGGCAGCCCAGAGCCAGCTGTGTGCTGGCTGCAACCAGAGCAGGCAGAGCAGCAGCACAGGGAGGGGATTCTGCCTCTCTGCTCTACCCTGCTCAGCTCTCACCTGCAGCACTGCCTCCAGCTCTGGGGAACACAGCACAAGAAGGACCTGGAGCTGCTGGAGAGGGTCCAGAGGAGGCCACAAAGATGCTCAGAGGGCTGAAGAACCTCTGCTGTGGGCACAGGCTGGGAGAGCTGGGGCTGTTGAGCCTGGAGAAGGCTCCAGGCAGACCCTAGAGCGGCCTTCCAGTACCTGAAGGGGCTCCAGGAGAGCTGGGGGGGGGACTTTTGACAAGGACTGAGAGTGACAGGAGGAGGGACAATGGATTGAAACTTGAGGAGGGGAGATTGGGCCTGGAGATTTAGGAAGAGATTCTTGGCAGTGAGGGTGGTGAGACACTGGCACAGGTTGCCCAGGGAGGTTGTGGCTGCTCCCTCCTTGGAGGTGTTCAAGGCCAGGCTGGATGAGGCCTTGAGCAAGCTGTGCTGGTGGGAGGTGTCCCTGGGCATGGCAGGGGGTTGGAGTGGATGATGTTGCAGGTCCCTTCCAACCCAAGCCACTCTGTGTGCTGCAGCAGTAGGAGGATGTGAGCTGCTAACCTGTGCCTTGCAAGCAAAGGCAGGTGAGGAGCCTCCTGTGCCACAGCTGCAGCATCAAAGGTTTGGGCCCCTTTGGAGTGAAGGAAAGGCTGCTGCTGTCTCAGAGTCGTTCTGAGGAGTGGGTTTTACGTTGTCGTGGGTGAGTGCAGGGAAGTGGCCCTGGTGTGGAAGCCTCTGCTGGGTTTCCAGGTACCTTTTAAGGGCAGGCAGCAGATCTTCAAAGGCCGAGTGCGGAGCAGAGCTGCCAGCAGCGCCTGTGCCTGGCTGCCAGGTGCCAGCTCTGCTCTCTGGAGCTCATGTGTTAATTAGGGAAGTGAGGCAGGGAGATTTCAACTGTTCCAGCAGCTCTGTCAAACACTTCAGCTCTTGAAACTGCTGCTTAAGATGCTGACAAGTGAGATGTTCATCATTTGTCATGTGAGCAGATCAATTAGAGGGGAAGAGCTGCTGGGCTGCTCACGGTGTGTCTAGGTACCCACCATGGGAACCTTCCTTCCGTGCCTGCAAGCTGCAAGAGAGAGAGAGAAGGGCAGCTGGCAGTGCTGGAAGGTGGCATCTGCATCTCAGTCTTGTGCAGAGGAGTTACAGAAGTTTGCTTTGCTCTCCAGTGGTCAGATGAAAAGCTCTGCTCTAGAGAAGCTTGCTGCTTGCAGCTGCCAGGGCTCCTGTTCCTTGCATGCAGAGATTGCTGCCTGGGGCTGGGGCTGAAGTTACTCAATTTCAGCCTTCACAGAGTCACAGAATGGGCTGGGCTGGAAGGCACCTCTAGAGCTCATCCAGTCCAGCCCCCTGCACTCAGCAGGGGCTTCCTCCACTGGAGCAGGTTGCCCACAGCCCTCTCCAGCCTCACCTGCAATATCTCCAGGGATGGGCCTCAACCACCTCCCTGGGCAACCTGTGGCAGTGTTCCAGCAGCCTCCTGGGGCAGAACTTGTTCCTCACATCCAATCTCAATCTGCTCTGCTCTGGTTTGCAGCCATTGACCTCATCCCATCCCTGCAGTCTTCTTGTAGCCCCTTCAGGCACTGGCAGGTTTCTATTAGGTCTCCCTGCAGCCTTCTCTTCTGCAGGCTGCACACCCCCAGCTCCCTCAGCCTGTCCCATAGCAGAGCTACTCCAACCCCCTGAGCATTTCCATGGCCTCTTCTGGACCTGCTCCATCAGGTCCATGTCCTTGTGTTGAGGGCTGCAGAGCTGGTCACAGCCCTGCAGGTGAGGTCTCAGCAAGCCTCAGGAGGAGCTTCCCTTTGGTGCAGACACTGCAGCTGACTCGTTGTGGTGAGTGCACCGTCTGAACTCAGACAGAGCAGACTTAGGGAAGAATCAGCTCGTTAAAATAATGATGCTTAATGGCAGTGACAATAGAGAGGTGTCTGTCAGGCAGGAGAAGCAGCTCCCAGCACAGGGGTGAGGCTGCTGTCATTCCCTGACGGGGCTGACAGCTCCTGTAGCTGCACAGCTGCGAGCTGAACTGCTTCATGGGCTTCTGGCTCCTGCTGTCCTGGGCATCTGCTGCAGTGGCTGCCCAGGAGTGGCTGGTGGGACTGACCACAGGATGGGCTGGGCCAGGAAGGACCTCCAAAGCTCATCCAGTCCAACCCCCTGCACCTCCACTAGAGCCTCTTCAGAGCCCTGTCCAGCCTCACCTGCAATATCTCCAGGGATGAGGACCCAACCACCTCCCTGGGCAGCCTCCTAGTGTAGAACCTGGGGCAGAGGAGGTTGGAGAAGAGATGGAGACAGGGTAAAGCCTGCCGTGGAGGAGGGAGATGGCAGGGAGGCTGCCGTGGAGAGGCTGGTACCTGATGTTTGAGCAGAAGGGTGGAAGTGGCACAGCTGATGGGGGGAGGTGAGAGTGACAGCTGGGGAAGACATCTCCCCTTGCAGTGGTGGCAGTGCTGAGGGCGTTCACGGTGACAGGGCAGCTCCTGTGGTGAGATGGCAGAATCCTTTGGGTTGGAAGAGCCCTCCAGGATCATCCAGTCCAGCCCTTCTCTAACTCTGCTGAGGCTGGGGCTAACCCACGCCCCTCTGCACCACAGCTCTGCCTCTTTGCAACACCTCCAGGGACAGGGACTCGACCACCAACATGGGCAGCCTGTGCCAGGCTTTGAGAACCGGCTCACTTGAGAAGTGTCTTCTGATGTCCAACCTAAAGCTCCCTTGGGGCAACTTGAGGCCACTTCCTTCTTCTCCTGTCATCTGATATTGGGAAGCAGAGCCCAACCCCCACCTCACTGTAGCCTCCTCTCGGGGAGCTGCAGAGAGCAAGGAGCTCTGCCTCAGCCTCCTCTCCTCCGGGCTGCTGCAAGCCCCCAGCTCCTTCAGCTGCTCCTCCCCAGCCCCTCTCTTGCCCTTCCCTGGACTCATTCCAGACAAGGGGGATCTGGTCAGTGCTTACAAATACCTAATGGGTGAGCGTGCAGAGGATAGCACCAGACTCTTCTCAGTCACTCAGACACGACCACCCATCCAGGAGGCTTCCATCTGACCACGAGAAGGAGCTTCTTGACTTTGAGGGTGCTTGAGTACTGGAGCAGGCTGTCAGAGAGGGGCTGGAGTCTCCATCTCTGGAGCCTTTCATGGTCTGCCTGGATGTGATCCTCTGTGATCTGTTTCAAGGTGATCCTGCAGGAGATTTGGACATGGATGACCTTCAGAGGTCCTTTCCAACCCCCACCATTCTGTGCTGTTCTGATTCTTGCCATTTTTTACATGCTGATAGCCACATCAGATAAACTTTTCTAGGAGCTTGGACAGATGTCTGCTCATTTTCAGACTTGAGGAGCAGGTTGTTGGGGAACAGCCCAGCAGCATCTGTATGGTTGCTTTCTCCAGGGCCTGAAGGGGCTCCAAGAAAGCTGGGGAGGGATTTCTTACAAGGGCTTGCAGGCAATAGATTGAATCTGGAAGAGGAGAGATTGAGACTGGAGAGGAGGAGGAGATTCTTTATGGTGAGGGTGGTGAGACACTGGCACAGGTTGCCCAGGGGGGATGAGGCTTTGACCAATCTGGGCTGCTGGGAGGTGTCCCTGCCCATGGCAGGGGGTTGGAGCTGGATGATACTGAAGGTCCCTTCCAACCTAGCCCATCCTGTGGTTCTGTTTAGAGAGTCAAAGTTGGTTCTCTTAAGCCTCGGAGCAAGACTAAAGCCAAGTCTCAGCCCAGCAAGCACAGCATCTACAAGTGTCTCTTCATGCTGTGAAGCTCCTTTGCAGCTGTGCACCTCTGGAGCCAGACTGGGAACCTGAAAGTGCCAACGGAGTTGTTACGGGGGCCACTCTCCTGGAGCACAGCTCTTGCCTTGCCTGGGAGAGCTGCTGGTGTCCTGCAGCCTCCTGCCGAGGCTCCGAGAGCTGAGCTGCTGCCTGTAGCCAAGCCTGGGGCACCCCCAGCTGTCAGTGGTGCAGATTTTCTGTCCTGGGCATGGCATCCAAGAGTGGGAGCCGAAACCCAGGATGTGGGGGCTGATACTGGCAGCTGGGGGGGGAGGTCAGAGCTGACCAGTGTGAGAGCTCCCCTGGCAGGCTGCCAGCTGCCTTCTTCTGCAGGGGAAGGGAATGGGATCCTGTGCTGCCTGGAGGAGGAGAGGGGGGCATGAGAGTTTGCAAAGGGCCTGGGAAAGCTGCTCCTGAGTGAGAAACGAGTGTCCAGAATTGTACTTCACAGGCAGGTAAAGGCCAGCTGAGGCACACAGGGCAAATCAGGGCTGAGAGGGAGTGGAGCCTTCCTTGTGCAAGAGCAGAGTGGATGTGGCTGCTCTGGAGCTGCAGAGATGTGTGGGGAGTCCTGGTGGCATGAGTACTGCTGGGCACACGCAGGGTGGACATGGCTGTCAAAGGGGGCAGGCTGGGGAGAGCTGCTGCAGAGACCTGGGGGCTTGGGAGTGCAGTCCTCTGCTGCCTGCTTGGTGAAATGAAATACAGAATCCTCCTGAAAACAGACTTCTGCAGGATGCTCTGTGGGCAGGCAGCCACTGGCCAAAGGTTGGGGTCCCTTGCTGCAAGAAGGACACTGAGATGCTGGCATAGGCTGCCCAGGGATGTAGTTGAGGCTCTGTGCCTGGAGACATTCGAGGTCAGCCTGGAAGTGTCCCTGTGCAGCCTGCTCTAGCTGGAGGTGTCCCTGCTGCCTGCAGCAGCTTGGCCAAGATGCCCTTGGAAGGTCCCTTCCAACCCAGTGCAATCTGTGACTCTGCTGGAGCAGGTCCAGAGAAGGGCAGCAGAGCTGGGGAAGGGTCTGGAGAGCAGGGCTGGGGAGCGGGAGCTCGGGGGGTGCAGTGTGCTGAAGAGGAGGCTGAGGGCAGAGCTCATTGCTCTCTGCAGCACCCAGAGAGGAGGCTGCAGTGAGGTGGGGGCTGCCAGTGAGCAGTGCTGGCACCTGGCAGGTCTGTTACCAACTGACACCCCCAAGGCCTTCCCCTCCAGGCTGTTCTGGTGCCCAGGCTGCGTTTGTGCTGTCACATGTGTGGTAGCAGAGCTCTCTGCAGGCCTCACAAGTGCTGCTCTGCCCGTGACAAAGCCAAGCCACTTTCTCAGTCACTCGAGGCTAATGCCTGTCAGCAGCTTTCATCTGCCACCCGCCCAGGCACGGTCAGGATGCATTGCTGCAGAGCTTGGAAAGGTCATCTGCCATCAGCTCCCTTTCTCTGGGCTGGCTCTCCTGTTCGGCTCCCTCTGTAGCAGCTTGTGATTTAATTACTTCTGGTGCATTGCATGCTTTGTGTTGGCTGTTCCACAGCCCTGCCCTTGGCAGATAATTGATGGCTCACACTCCTAATGCCCAGCCAAGGACCTGCTGCGGCGCAGGGCCAGGCTGGCTTGGGTGCCTGGAGCTCGGCTGCCCTGCCCCGAGGCCTCCTTGGGCTCGCAGCTGGAATCTTCACCTGTAAAAGGAAGGGCCTTTCTCAGCCCCCTAGAGACAGAGCTGGTTGGGTTGGAAATGCCCTCTGAGGTCATCCAGGCCAACCAGCAGCCCCACCCCACCCTGGCCGTCCTGCCGTGCTGAGGTTCATTGGAGTATTTGAATGAGAGAAATCAGATCGTGGGGTGTGAACAGACATCATCATTCACTGGTGTGCTGAGAGGGGTAAAAAGTCAAAACACAAGCAAGGAGCTCTCCCCTTGTCCTGGGATGTGGCCCTGTTGGCTTCTCTGCTCCGAGTGGTCAGATCCAGTCACTTCCTTTTGACCTGATCTGCTCTGATACCTCCCCTCTAATCTCAGCAACTGTTCTGGGGAGAGAAGAAGGCAAGAAAGGAACATGAGAAAGTGAAGGACTTCATAAAGCAGCAAGAGGAGTTGAAAGGGCTCTGGGAGGTTGGTGGATTGTGACGAGTGCCTGTCTGAAAGGCAGCACAGGGAGATGTTTGCGTGCCCCATGGCTCAGCTGCATCACCCATTCCTGGTGCAGCATAAGCTCAGCGCTTACCACCTCAGCTGCTGTGAGACCTGTTGAAGAGAAGTGAAGGTCTAACAGCACAGCAGAAAAAGGTGAAAGAATTCTCCCCCTCCAAAGAGGGAGGCTGGCCGAGGCACTTGGTGCCATGGGTTAATTAGAAGGGTTAGGTGATGGGTTGGGCTCCATGATCCTAGAGGTCTCTGCAGACCTGGTTGGTTCTGCGATTCAGTGAACTAACACCGAAGCTTTGCTTAGGCACCAAACTGTGGCCCCAGGCACCATGGCCACACCTTTAGCACAGAATCAGACAATGGTTTAGGTTGGAAGGGCCCTCAAAGCTCATCCAGTTCCATAGGCAGGGACACCTCCCACTAGAACAGGTCGCTCAAGGTCTCATTCAGCCTGGTCTTGAACACCTCCAGAGAGGTTGTGGAACACAGAAGAATGTGAATCATTTTCTGTGCTCCACAGCCTCCCTGGGCAACCTGTGCCAGTATCTCACCACCCTCACTGCGAAGAACCCTTTGCTAACATCCAGTTTCAGTCTCCCTTCTGCCAGCTTAAACCCATTACCTCTCATCCTGTCATTACAAGCCCTTGTCAATAGTCCCTCCAGGGATAGGGGCTCCACCACCTCCCTGGGCAGCCTGCAGCCAGTGTTTAAAAAACCTGTCAGTGAAGAAATATCTTCTAATACCCACTTCAGCCCTGCCCTGGCACAGTTTCAGGCCACCTCCTCTCCTGTCGCCTGATCCTAGGCAGCAGAGCCCAACCCCCACCTCACCGCAGCCTCCTTTCAGGGAGCTGTAGAGAGCAGTGAGGTCTCCTCTCAGCCTCCTCTTCTCCAGGCAGTTTAGCACCGGGCAGTTAATCAGAGCACTCCTCTAGCTGCTGACAGCTCATTTCCAGCTCCTCCTGCCCTCTCCTGCTTAGGCAGGGAAGTCCTCATCTGCCTCAGTCGCTGCCTCTTCCCTGCGCTCCCTGCAGCCCTGGGACAGCAGAGCCTGCATTTGTTGGCTTCTCCTCTTCTGTTCTCTTTCTTTGCTCTGTGACTTAATTCCTCAGGACACACAGACTCTTGTGTCTTACCTGCAAACACCTCCTGGCCAGGCAGGGCCAGGGGAAGCATCAGGAGAGGTCTGGCTAAGATCACCTGAACCCCTGGGCCCTTGAAGCGAGATAGAATCATAGAATCAGGCAGGCTGGAAGAGAGCTCCAGGCTCAGCCAGCCCAGCCTAGCCCCCAGCCCTGCCCAACCAACCAGACCATGGCACTAAGTGCCCCAGCCAGGCTTGGCTGCAACACCTCCAGCCACAGCCACTCCACCACCTCCCTGGGCAGCCCATTCCAGTGCCAATCACTCTCTCTGACAACAACTTCCTAACAACATCCAGCCTAGACCTGCCCTGGCACAGCTTGAGGCTGTGTCCCCTTCTTCTGGTACTGGCTGCCTGGCAGCAGAGCCCAACCCCACCTGGCTACAGCCTCCTTACAGGCAGCTGCAGACAGCAACGAGCTCTGCCCTGAGCCTCCTCTTCTGCAGGCTGCACCCCCCCAGAGATGGAGCTCTGCTGTTGCTCCTTCTCCCCACCTCTGAAGAGATCACTGCTCAGCTCCCAGCTGGGGCTTTAGAAGCCCAGGTAGGCTGCAGAGGAGCTTGAGGGGTTAGAGATGGTAAAGGGACTGGAGAGCAGGGCTGGGGAGGAGCAGCTGAGATGGCTGGGGGTGTGCAGCCTGGAGAAGAGGAGGCTGAGGGCAGAGCTCATTGCTCTGCAGCTCCCTGAGAGGAGGCTGCAGTGTGGTGGGGGTTGGGCTTTCTTCCAAGTAACAAGTGATGGAGGGTGAGGAAATGGCCTCAAGTTGCCTCAGGGGAGGGTTAAGTTGAAGATGAGGAAAAACTTCTTTGGTGCAAGAGTGGTCAGGGATTGGCAGAGGCTGCCCAGGGAGGTGGTAGAGTGCCCATCCCTGGAGGTGTTCCAGAAACCTGTGGCCATGGCAACTGGGGCTGTGGTTTGGTGGCTGTGGTGGGGTTGGGTTGCTGGTTGGGCTGGATGGTCTCAGAGACCTTTTCCAACCCAAAGAGTTCTGTGAGTCTGTGAGATGGTGGTGGAGGTTAAAACACAGATTTGGAGCATAGTTTGGGTTGGAAGGGACCTTCAAGCTCATCCAGTTCCAACCCCCTGCCGTGGGCAGGGATGCCTCCTTCTAGCCCAGGTTGCTCAAGGCCTTATCCAGTCTGGCTTTGAACACCTCCAAGCTTGGAGCCTCCACAGCTTCTCTGGGCAGCCTGTTCCAGTGCCTCCCCCCTCACGGGAAAGAATCTCTGCCTGGTGCCTCGTGTACCCCTGGCTCCTTGCAGCTGGAAGCCATCCCCCCATGCCCTGTCAGCACAGCGTGCGTCAGCACCCCCGCGCCGCTGAGCGCCCGTCCTGCCGCCGTGCCTGCTGAGCTGCTGCACAGCTCCTCTCCTGAGGGGGTGAAGGATGGAGCATGGCTCAGCCTGAAGCAGCCCCAGCAGCAGCTCTGGGTTGTCTCAGCAAGGGCTGCTCCCATGTTCCAGCAGGCTGTTGCAGGCTTTTCTTCTGAGCAGAACCTAAGGAGGGGGATGGAATCCTGTCACAAGGAAGTCTCTTTCCCAGCACCCTGCGTTTTTTGATGATGATTATTAAAGAGCAGAGTTTTTAAAAGTCTGTTGCCATGGCAGCAGAGCAGGCTGGCAGCTCTGTAGTCACAGCCCCAAGTCTTGTCTGAGTGTGATTAAAGCAGGGCTGGGGTTCTGCTCTGCCAGCCTGCAGAGGAAGGCTCTCTGCCATGGCTCAGCATGGACTGGGGCCTGAGCTCTTCTGAAGCTGGACCACTCTGCTTACCACTCTGCAGCTCCCTCCTTGCTTCTCAAGGGATGGCTAAGTCTTTTGATGGAAAGGTTAAGGCCAACAAGCTTCTGTGGACCCCAGCACGAGAGGGCCATGGACCTGCTAGTGAGGGTCTGGAGGAGCCCACAGAGATGCTCAGAGGGCTGCAGAACCTCTGCTGTGGGCACAGGTTGGGAGAGCTGGGGCTGTTGAGCCTGGAGAAGAGAAGGCTCCAGGGAGACCTCAGAGTAGCCTTTCAGTACCTGAAGGGGCTCCAGGAGAGCTGGGGAGGGACTTTTGACAAGGGCTGGGAGTGACAGGAGGAGCAGCAAAGACCTTGAGCTGGAAGAGGGCAGATTTAGTTTGGGCATCAGGAGGAAGCTGTGCACAGTGAGGGTGGTGAGACAGTGGCACAGGCTGCCCTGGGAGGTGGTGGAGTCCCCATCTCTGGAGACATCCAAGATGTGTCCCTGTGCAGCCTGCTCTAGCTGGAGGTGTCCCCAGTGCCTGCACAAGAGGCCCTAGGAGGGTCCCTTCCAACCCAATGCAGTCTGTGGCTCTGCTGCTGGAGAGGACAACTCTGCAGCCCCTCTGTGCTGCCAGCTGCTGCTGTTTGTGGTGTTTCAGCTGTGTCAGACCTGGGAGCTTACCCCTGAGCAGATGCTTCAGATCTCAGCATCTGAAGTGCAAGCCCCTGGCAGGATGTTGCTTTGAGGGGAGAGGAAGGAGGAGTTGGCAGAGTTCTGTAGCCCTCAGCCCAGCACAGGATGCCAGCAGCACTTCGTGCACTGCTCCTCCACGACGTGCAGGGCCAGGGAAGTTGTGTGCATGGCTGGGCCCAGGCTCCTCTGATCCATGACACATGGAATCAATTGGTGGAGTGTGGGGAGGGTGGAAGGAGAAGAAAGCCTGGAATGGATAGAAAGTGTCAGAAGGTGAGCAGGAGCAGCCAGTGTGGATCTGCCAAAGGAAATCATGTTGGAGTGAGCTGGTGGCCTGCAATGTGCTGGCTGCATGGACCGGCACAGGAGAGCAGTGCATGTTGTCTGCCTGGACTTCAGCAAGCTCTTGGACACTGTCTCCCATTACATCCCTGTAGGCAGGCTCAGGAAGTGTGGGTTAGAAGAGTGGACACTGAGTGGGTGAGAACTGGCTGAAAAACAGAGCCCAGAGGGTGGTGATCAGTGGTGCAGAGCCCAGCTGGGGGCCTGTGGCCAGTGGTGGTCCCCAGGGGCTGGTGCTGGGCCCAGGCTTGTTCAGGTTCTTCATCAACAACCTACACAAGGGCACAGAGTGAACCTCTGCCAGTTTGCTGTGGCACCAAAGTGGGAGGGGTGGCTGAGACCCCCCAGGCTGTGCTGCCATCCAGTGAGCCCTGGGCAGGCTGAGAGCTGGGCAGAGAGGAACCTCCTGAGGTTCACCAAGGCCAAGGGCAGAGTCCTGCAGCTGGGCAGCAGCAAGAGCAGGCAGCAGCACAGAGTGGGGGGCAGCTGCTGGAGAGCAGCTCCCTGGAGAGACAGCTTGGGGTGCTGGTGGGCAGCAAGTGCTGCCTGGGGCAGCAGTGTGCCCCTGAGGCCAAGAGCAGCCTGGGGCAAGCAAGAGGAGTGTGGCCAGAAGGGCCAGGGAGGTTCTCCTGCCCCTCTGCCCTGCCCTGCTGAGGCCACAGCTGCAGTGCTGTGTCCAGTTTGGGGCTCCCCAGTTCAGGAGAGACACAGACCTGCTGGGGAGAGTCCAGCAGAGAGCTGGGAGGATGCTGAAGGGCCTGGGACAGCTCTGCTGTGGAGAGAGGCTGAGAGCCCTGGGGCTGGTTAGTGTGGGGAGGAGAAGGCTGAGAGGGTTCTGAGCAATGTCTGTCAGTAGCTGAGGGGTGGGTGCCAGGGGGAAGGTGCCAGGCTCTGTTTGGTGGGGCCCAGTGACAGCACAGGGCACAGCAGGCACAAGCTGGAGCCCAGGAGGTTGCAGCTCAGCATGAGGAGAAACTTGTTTGGTGTGAGGGTGCTGGAGCCTGGAGCAGGCTGCCCAGAGAGGCTGTGGAGCCTCCTGCTCTGGAGCCTTTCCAAGCCCCCCTGGCTGTGCTCCTGTGTGCCCTGCCCTGGGTGCTCCTGCTCTGGCGGAAGGATTAGAGTGGATGATCTCTGCAGGTCTCTTCGTTATGTGGTTCTGTGATAAGGATTTCATGTGGGCAGCTCTGGTCACTTCCATGCTCCTGTCAGGTGTTTCTGGTTGAGCTGTACAGCCTGGTGGGAAAAGTGCTGCTGAGGTTTGAGAAGCACTTCCAGTGCTTGTGCTGTGCAGAGCTGCTGTGTCCCCAGCCCCCAGGTGAGGTCCCTCGCACAGCTTCCCTGGCTTGGGCTGGCTCTTAGCCCTTCAGAGGAAGGCAACCTGATCGTGCTTCAGGAGGTGCAGCAGGAACGCCTGCTGTGGTGTGCCAGGGTGGCCAGGGGCAGCCTCTGCACAGGGCCTGCTGAACAGCCTGGGCTTGTCTGCTGGTGGCTGCTGTGGCTGCTGTGTCAGCAGGAGTGATGGGCTCACAGGGAAAGCTCTGCTGGAAGCCTGCACCTGTCCTTCCGCGTTCCCTGCTGCAGCTCCCTCTCTGCCCTTGGACACAGCTTAGAAGGGCACTTTGCTGATGTCCTGCACTGCCTTTGCAACCCACTCTGTTCCTCCTGGGCTGCTCAAACAGCTCTGGAAGCTCTGAGGAGTGCTTTGCTCTGCCACCAGTGCTTTACCATAGAATCACAGAGTTCAGCAGGTTGGAAGAGAGCTCCAAGCTCAGCCAGCCCAGCCTAGCACCCAGCCCCAACCAGACCATGGCACTAAGTGCCCCAGCCAGGCTTGGCTGCAACACCTCCATGCACAGCCACTCCACCACCTCCCTGGGCAGCCCATTCCAGTGCCAATCACTCTCTCTGCCAGGAACTTCCTCCTCACACCCAGCCTAGACCTGCCCTGGCACAGCTTGAGGCTGTGTCCCCTTCTTCTGTTGCTGGCTGCCTGGCAGAAGAGACCAAGTTGTTGGCAGAGAGTGGCCATGGTCTGGTTGATTGGCCAGGGCTGGGTGCTGGGGTGGGCTGGATGAGCTTGGAGGTCTCACCCACCCTGGCTGATTCTATGGTTCTAGTGCCAGGCACAGCAGATGCCTGTCCCAGCTCCCACAGCCCTCGGTGCCCCAGCTCTCTAGAGCCCCTTCTGCTGTCCGTTCTGTGTCCCCCCGCAGCCTCACCCTGCCGCCCGAGCTGCCTGCGCTGCCCTCTCGGGCGGGCAGGGGCAGGGGCAGGGGCAGGGGCAGGGGCAGGGGCAGGGGCAGGGGCAGGGGCAGGGGCAGGAGCAGCGGCAGGGGCAGGGGCAGGAGCAGCGGCAGCGGCAGCGGCAGGGGCAGGGGCAGGGGCAGGGGCAGCGGCAGCGGCAGCGGCAGCGGCAGGGGCAGGGGCAGGGGCAGGGGCAGGGAGCCTGCCGTGCGCTGGCAGTGCCGCTGCCCGCCGCGGGGGCTGCGCGGGAGCTGCATTACCTCAGCGCTGTCGGCCTGGAGACTGAGCCGCCGCCGGCGCTGATAGGCTGCGGCCGCCTGCGCGCAGCCAATGGAGCGCTGCGCTGCCGCTCCGCACGGGCGCCGGAGCGGGGGGGCCGCGGGGGGCCGCGGGGTGCCGCGGGGTGCCGGGGGGTGCTGCGGGGTGCCGGAGGGTGCCGCGGGGTGCTGCGGGGTGCCGCGGGGTGCTGCGGGGTGCCGGAGGGTGCCGCGGGGTGCTGCGGGGTGCTGCGGGCTCGGCTGGTGTGGCTCTGAAGTGTTGGTTGCGCTAGGCGGGGCCGCGGGCTCGGCGGCGGCTTGGCGGGGCAGGCAGCCCGCGGGCGTAGCTGTTTCCATGCGAGCCGAGCGGCGTGAGAGCATCCTGCTAACCTACATTTGCTGTGCCAGGAGATTTGCAGCTGACTGCCTGGGTGACTCACCGCCGGGCTGAGGGGATGAGGTAATGCTTCAGAGATACAGGCTGATGTCATTCCTCTACCTGAGCCGCATGCCGATGCTGCCTGCCTGTGCTTTCAAGGAAAGTCCCTCCCCGCCTGCCCGTGCTGGAGGCAGAGCGGAGCGCAGCTGCTCGGCAGTCACACAGAGCTTTGGCGCCTTCGGGATCAGCCACTTCCAGCCCCACTGCCCACCGTCTGGGGCAGCTTCCACCAGAGCTGGTCAACCTGCCTCGGAGCACTTCCAAGGAGGGGATATCCACAGCCTCCCTGGGCAACCTGTTCCAGTGTCTCACCACTATCAGTCTGAAGAATTTCTTCCTCCAGTCTGAGTCTGCCCTCCTCAAGTTCCAGATGGTGCAGACTGCATTGGGTCAGAAGGGACTCTCCGAGGGCTTCCTGTGCGACCCCCTGCAGGCACAGGGACAGTCCCAGCCAGAGCAGGCTGCACAGGCACCCAGCCAGGCTGACCGTGAATGGCTCCAGGGACACAGCCTCAAGCACAGCCCTGGGCAGCCTGTGCCAGTGTCTCACCACCCTCACTGTGCAGAGCTTCCTCCTCGTGTCCAACCTAACTCTGCCCTGCTCCAGTTTAAACCGTTGCCTCTTGTCCTATCTCCGCAGGCCCTTCTGAACAGTCCCTCCCCAACACTCATCTGTGTGGTGGTCTGGGCTGCAGTGTTTTGTTTGAAGGAGGATTTTCTCTGCCATGAGGGAGCTGGAAGTGTTCAGCCTGGAGAGAAGGCTCCAGAGGGACCTCAGAGCTTCCTGCCAGTGCCTGAAGGGATCCTGCAGGAAGGCTGCAGAGGGACTTGTGCTGAGAGTGTCTGAGACAGGCCAAGGAGGAATGGTTTGGAGCTGAGGCAGAGCAGGGTTAGAGTGGAGCTGAGGAAGAAGTTCTTCATCAGGAGGGTGGTGAGAGCCTGGCACAGGCTGCCCAGGGAGGCTGTGGCTGCCTCCTGCCTGGAGGTGTTGAAGGCCAGGCTGGATGAGGCAATGAGTAACCAAGTCTAGTTGAGAGGTGTCCCTGCCCGTGGCAGGAGAGTAGGAGTAGAGGATCGCTGCTTATGCACAGGGCTTGGACAAGATGATCTTTGGAGGTCTCTTCCCACCTGGCCCGTTCCATGACTCTGAGGTCATGTTTGAGCTGAGCACTACACACGCACTACACACTCCTTGCTTCCTGCCATGTGAAGTGGCTGAACCATTCTCCTCATGCTGAGGAGAGCTGCCCACATGGACAGGGCTTGTGGAGAAGCCTCATTACCATCAGCCCTCTTAATGCCTCTTCTCAGAAGCTGAGCTGCTGCGGGTTGCAGTTTCTCAGTGGTGTGGGTGGGCACAGCCACTGTGGCTCCAGTGAGCAGTGCTGTGTATTAGTTCTGGTCTATCCTGCTGCTAATGAGCTTCTGCAGCAGTCCCTAAGCACTCACTCACAGTGACTCATGCTTCCCAACAAGGGGCTCCCTGCAGGATGGACACCAGGGCCTGGGCAGGACTGGGCTGCTCTCTTTTTCTAGCACTCGTGTGCTTAAGGAGAGGCCAAGGAGCAGTGTGCTGAAAGCTGAGGAGTTCTGGGGAGGAGAGGTTGGATTTAACTCTCTGTAAAGGCAAAAGGGAATGTGGGCTTGAATGCCTCTGCTCTGATCTCTCACCTGGAGTGCAGCACTGCATACAGCCATGAGAACCCCAAAAGAAGGACATGAACCTGCTGGAGAGGGTCCAGAAGAGGCCACAAAGATGATCAGAGGCCCGGAGGACAGGCTGGGGGAGTTGGAGCTGTTCAGCCTCAGGAAGAGAAGGACTGCATGGAGAGCTTAGAGCTGCAGTTCAGTATCTGAAGTGGCTCTGGGAAGGCTGGGGAGGGACTGTTCAGAAGGGCCTGTGGGGAAAGGACAAGGGCAATGGTTTGGAGCTGGAGCCCAGCAGAGTTATGTTGGACATCAGGAGGAAGTCCTCCCCAGCTCACCTGTAGGTACTGGAAGGCTGCTCTAAGGTCTCCCTGGAGCCTTCTCCAGGCTGACCAGCCCTGATTCTCTCAGCCTGTCCCCATAGCAGAGGTTCTGCAGCCCTCTGATCGTCTTTGTGTCCTCCTCCGGACCCTCTCCGACAGCTCCAGGTCCTTCTTGTGCTGGGGGCCTTAGGGCTGGAGGCAGGTGAGGGCTGAGCAGAGCAGATGCAGCCAGCACACAGGTGGGCAGGGAGGGCTCACAGCAAGGGGAGCAAACAGTGCAGCAGAACCCTCCCTGCACTACCATTGTCTGGGAGCTGTCAGGAACCATCTGCACAGCTTGCAGTGGAACCAGGACCTGTGTCTTCAGGAGTGCAGTTTGTCTGAATTCTGATCTGTGAGCTGGTTGAGCTTTAAAGTGTTTTGCTTCAAAGGGAACAAGTGCCACAGGCTGAACTTCTTGGCTTAGACGAGTGGCAGAGAGCTGTGGGTGGAATGCCTGAGCACTTCCTGTCCTCAGCAGAGCTCTGCAGGAGAAGCCTCTGAGCTGCAGAGTGGGATGCAGTGCAGGGCAGGGCAGCATTGCTGCTTCCAGCTGTGGTCTGTCTGCTTCGATCCAGCCGTGGTTCAGCGGTAGCCAACCTTCCCTTCCATCCTTCCAGGTGTTTGGCAATAAGGTGATAATCCCTTCCTTGGATGGGGACCTGTTCCAGTGGGACCGGGACCGAGAGAGCATGGAGGCTGTGCCCTTCACAGTCGAGTCCCTGCTCGAGTCTTCCTACAAGTTCGGTGAGGACGTTGTCTTGGTTGGGGGAAAGTCTCTGACAACCTATGGGCTGAGCTCATACTCAGGGAAGGTAAGAGCCTGAAAAGTTGTCTTCTGTGTCTGTGTTTTGAGCACCGTTGCAAATAGGATGGTCTTGAGCTGTGGACTGCAGGGCAGCTCTGAGCTGACAGCTGCACAGCAGAGGGGAGCAGAGTCTGCGCCACCTGGGAACCAGGGCAGTGGCTTGGGGCTGCTGCACTTAGAATCACACAATTGGGTTGGAAGAGCTCTCTGAGATCACCCAGCACCCCCATGGCCACCAGACCATGGTCCCAAGTGCCATGGGCACACCTTCCCTGAACTCCACCACCTCTCTGGGCAGCCTCTGCCAATCCCTGACCACTCTTGCACCAAAGAAGTTTTTCCTCCGCTCCAACCTAACCCTCCCCTGGCACCATTTCAGGCCATTGCCTCTCGTCCTGTAACCTGATAGTAGGGAGCAGAGCCCAACCCCCCCCTCACTGCAGTCTCCTCTCAGGGAGCTGTGGAGCACACTGAGCTCTGCCTTCAGCCTCCTCTTCTCCAGGCTCAACACCCCCAGCTCCTTCAGCTGCTCCTCCCCAGCCCTGTTCTCCAGATGCTTCCCCAGCTTCGTTGCCCTTCTGTGGACCTGCTTCAGCCTCTAAATGTCCTTCTGGGGTTGAGGGCCCCACAACTGAACCCAGCACTCAAGATGTGACCTCGCCAGTGCCCAGTCCAGGAGGACAATCCCTGCCCTGCTCCTGCTGCCCACACCATTGCTTGATCCAAGCCATGCTGCTGATGCCCTTCTTGTCCACCTGAGCACACCCTGGCTTTTGATCAGCAGCTGTCACCCAGAACCCCCAGGTCCTTCCCTTCTGGACAGCTTTCCAGCCGCTCTGCCCCAAACCTGAGGCGTTGGTTAGGTGCAGGACCCAGCCCTTGGCCTTGCTGAACCTCATACAGCTGCCCTTGGCCTGGCCTGTGGATCCAGCCTGGGCAGAGCCTTCCTACCCTCCAGCAGATGAAGACTTCCACCCAGCATGGTGCCATCTTCAGACTGACTGAGGAAGCCTCCATGCCCTCCCCCAGGTCACTGATAAAGACACTCAGTGGAGCTGGCCCAGCACTGAGCCCTGGGGAGCAGCACTGGTGCCCACCCCTGCAGCTAACTCCATCCCCCAGCAGCCAGCACCAGTAGATGATGTTGCTGAGCTGCTCACTGCAGCCTCCTCCTGTCTGTGAGCTGCTGCTGTGCCCCTGTGCTGCCCTGCACACTTCCCTGGCTGGCTGCTGAGTGATTCAGCTTTGTCAGCCAGGGCTGAACCTTTCCCTCCTTGTTAGCTCACTTCTGTGATGAGCTTGCTGGAGCCAGCCCAGGGGAAGGGACAGGGGGTGTGTGACCAGAGGGGACTGGGGGGAAGAAAAAGGGATGACCCAGCTCTGCTGAGCTGGAAGAGAGGTGCAGTTTTAGCACTGAATCACAGAATGAGTTGGGTTGGAAGGGACCTTACAGCTCATCCAGTTCCAGCCCCCTGCCGTGGGCAGGGACAGCTCCCACCAGCACAGCTTGCTCAAGGCCTCATCCAGCCTGGCCCTGGACACCTCCAGGTAGGGCACATCCACAGCCTTCCTGGGCAGCCTGTGCCAGTGTCTCACCACTCTCACTCTAAAGCATTTCCTCCTCATTTCCATTCTCAATCTCCCCTCCTCAAGCTCAAATCCATCCCCCCTTGTCCTGTCACTCCCAGCCCTTGTCCAAAAGTCCCTCCCTAGCTCTCCTGGAGCACCTTCAGGTACGAGAAGGCTGCTCTGAGGTCTTCCTGGAGCCTTCTCTTCTCTTGGCTGACCAGCCACAACTCTCCCAGCTTGCCTCCACAGGGGAGGTTCTGCAGCTCCCTGAGCAGCTTGGAGGCTCCAGCAGCTCCAGGTCCCTCTCTTTGAAGTTGTATATTTTGAAAAATAAAAGCAAAAAGCAAACCAAAACCACCCCAGAAAAGCAAAGGAGGCTGGAAAAAGGCAGCGAAATGAATTGCAGTGCTCAGAGTCGCAGAAGGGACAGCCCCTCTTTGATGTCAGATGTCACCAGAGTGCTTCTAGAGACCTCCTGTGGTGCTGACCCTCTGCCGGGTCAGAAGCATTTGGTGCAGTTTGAAACCAGACAGACGAAGAGGGAATGGCCTAAGCTGCTCCAGAGGAGGTTTGGACTGGACATTAGGAAACATTTTTCCTAGCAAGAGTGGTCAGACGCTGGAATGAGCTGCCCAGGGAGGTGGTGGAGTCGCCAGCCCTGGCTGTGTTTCAAGGTGGTTTGGCTATGGTGCTTGGGGCTATGGTTTAGGGTGCACCTTGCAGGGCAGGGATAAGGGTTGGACTTGGTGAGCATGGGGGCTTTGCCAACCTGAAGGGTTCTGTGGTTCTATCATGAAGGGAGGCTGGGCTTGAAAACATGGAAACTTCCAAGGTGTGTTCTGCCAGGGATGACTTTTCTCCTGCTGACCTTGGATTCTGGGGTAGCCTATTGCAGGGGTGGTCAGTGGTGATGGAGAGCAGAGACCCAGTGTGAGTGTGGATGGAATCATCTTGATTTCCTCTCTGAGAGCAGGGGGCCCTGGCACCCACAGCTGGCTGCTCCCCCAGGGTGCAGGACGTGGACCTTACAGCCTCTGCTTGGCCTCCAGCCCTGTGCCCCCAGCAGCAGGGCAGTGTCTCCCAGGCAGTGCCTGGCTCTCAGTAGGAGCTTTGCAGGCTTCTGTCTTTGGCAGCGCCACAGCAGTGGAGATTTCCTGAGTCACTGGAGCAGGCTGCCCAGAGAGGTTGTGGAGTTTCCTTCTCTGGAGACTTTCCAACCCCTCCTGGATGTGTTCCTGTGTGCCTGCCCTGGGTGATGCTGCTCTGGCAGGGGGGTTGGACTGGGTGAGCTCTGCAGGTCCCTTCTAAGCCCTACCATTCTGTGACTCTGTGCAAGAGGCTCCAGGTCCCTTTGCCAGACACCACTGCCCAGGTCAGCCACCTCCTGTGAGGCCAAGTCTCTGCTGCTGCCAGGGTTAGGCAAGGTCCTCAGTGCCCTTTAATAGCTGACAGGGCAAAAGGGGAATCACAGAATTGGGGGATTTGGAGGGGACCTCAGAAGAGCATCCAGTCCAACCCCCCTGCCTGAGCAGGATCACCTGGAATGAATCACACAGGAGCAGTGCCCAGGCAGGTTTTGGATGGCTGCAGAGGAGGAGACTCCACAGCCTCTCTGGGCAGCCTGCTCCAGGCCTCCAGCACCCTCACAGGTGAAGTTTTCCCTTATGTTTGCATGGCACCTGCTGGGTTCCAGTTTGTGCCCATTGCCCCCTGGCCTGTCACTGGACACCGCTGAGAAGCCTCTGGCTTCGAGCTCCTGACACTCGCCCTGCAGCTGTTGATGAGCATCAATGAGACCCCCTGCCCAGTCTCCTCCAGGCTAAGCAGCCCCAGAGCTCTCAGCCTTCCCTCCCAGGACAGATGCTCCCTCACCTCCCTGGCGCTCTGCTCTTCCATAAATCAGTAGCTTGATGTGGAGCTGATGGATCTGTGCTGACAGAGGCACGGCAGGAGGCAGAGTCGCACCGTGGGACACACAGAGATGTTCTTTTGAGGGCTGTGGAAGCAGGGAGGAAAGAGAGGGCTAAGAGTAGCCCAAAGTGGAGCTCTCTTGGCGCCCGTGGAAGCTGTGCCTGTGCCCAGGCGTCGCTCCGAGCCAGGCGTGCAGCAGCCGCGGGCGCGCAGCCAGCAGCGTCCTCTCAGCGCCCTTGTCCTGGCCGCGACGCTGCTTTGCTTGGAGCCGCTCGGAAGCATGTGCGAGCCTCTCGCCTTGTCCCTCAGGTGAAGTACATCTGCTCAGCCGTGGGCTGTCGGCGCTGGGACGACGAGGAGACGGAGCAGGAGGAGACTCTGCTCTTGCACCGCACGCAGAAAACCGTGCGGGCGGTGGGACCGCGCAGCGGCACCGAGAAGTAAGTGCAGGGGCTGCGGAGGGCAGGGAGCGCTGCTCGCTGCCTGCTGGCTGCGCGGCGGCTCGGAGGGGCTCCAGGGGGCACGGAATCGCCATCGAGTCCCAAGTGTCACCGAACACCTTCTGATCAGCTAACCCCTGGCACTAAGTGCCTCATCCAGCCTCCTAAACACCTCCAGGGATGGGCACTCCACCACCTCCCCGGGCAGCCCATTCCAATGCCAATCTCTTGCTTTCAAGAGCTTCTTCCTAACACGCAGCCTGAACCTGCCCTGGCACAGCCTGAGGCTGTGTCCTCTTGTTCTGTCCCTGAGTGCCTGGGAGCAGAGCCCAACCCCACCTGGCTACAGCCTCCCTGCAGGCAGTGGTGGAGAGCAATAAGGTCTGCCTCCTCCGGTCCAGTGCCCCTGCTACCCAGGACCACCCAGGGGCACATCTCTCTAAAGGAGACTCCACAACCTCTCTGGGCAGCCTGTTCCAAGGCTCCCTCAGAGTTTTCTCTCGTTGAGGTGGAACTTCCTGCGCTCCACTTTGTGTCCATTGCCCCTTGTCCTGCACCGGGCACCAGTGAGCAGAGCTTGGCCCCTTCTTGGCACTCACCCTTCAGATGCTGCCGTTTGCAGCTGGGCTGCACTTGCAGTAGCTCTAAGGAGTGAACCGAGCAGAGGTAAAGTCTGCTCCCGGGAGCAGGCAGGGCTGTGTGCAGCCTGTGTTTTGCACACCTGGCTCTGCCAGGAAGCGAGAAGAGCTTCATTCCAGTCACAGAGTCCTGGGATGGGTTGGGTTGGAAGGCCCCTTGCAGGTCACCCAGTTCCACCCCCCTCCATGGACAGGGACTCCTCCCACCAGAACAGGGTGCTCCATGCCCTGCCCAAAACCTTTTCAGTCTTCAGTTTTTAAAGTCTCATTCTGAAATCTGCTTTGGTGGTGCTCAGAGCATAGGTCCTGTCCTTGAGCTGCTGTGGGGACCAGTTGAGGCTGTGGCCTTGCTGATGCTGTCCCATGGGAGTGTGAATGCAGCAGGATGGCTGTAAAATCCAGACACCTTTTCTGCTCCAGAACACAGGCTGACAAGGCTGCTCTGCTTGGCCTACAGAGCTACAGCTTGGAATTGCAGGATGGCTTGGGTTGGAAGGGACCTCCAGAGGTCATCTAGTCCAACCCGTTGCCGTGGGCAGAGAGGCCTCTCAGCTAGACTTGGCTGCTCAAGGTCTTATCCAGCCTGGCCTGGAACACCTCCAGGCAGGAGGCAGCCACAGCCTCCCTGGGCAGCCTGTGCCAGGCTCTCACCACCCTCCTACTGAAGAACTTTTTCCTCAGCTCCATTCTAACCCTGCTCTGCCTCAGCTCCAAACCATTCCCCCTTGTCCTGTCTCCAGACCCCCCTCAGCAAAAGTCCCTCTGTAGCCTTCCTGCAGGATCCCTTCAGGCACTGGCAGCAGCTCTGAGGTCCCCCTGGAGCCTTCTCCTCTGCAGGCTGCACACCCCCAGCTCCCTCAGCTGCTCCAGCCCTGGGAGCATCTGATGCTTTCCTCATGGGCTCTAGAAGAGGCTCAGTGAAAATGAGCTCTGATCTCCAGCTTGTCAGTGTTTGTCTGGAAGGAGAATGGAGAGAATCTGGAAAGCATCCAGGGAGAACAAAGCATGGAAAAAAAGACCTGAAAACCGAAGCTGCCCTCAGGCCCCTCTGCAGCCTTCCTGTAGGCTCTTTCAGGAGCAGGTGTAGCACAGGAGCAGCCATTCCCTGTGCCCTTGCTCCCTCTCCTGTCTGCAGCAGGCTTTGGCAGGCTGTGCAGCTGCTGTGTGTCACATTGGCCTCATTACAGCTGTTATGGATTCCAGCTTTGATGCCTGCAGAGCGAAGCCTTGGCTTGTGTGGCTCCTGGGCTCTGCTCTTGGCAGGGGAGGGATCTGCTCCAAACCTGTTCTCCCCTCTCACAGCTCTTTCAAAACCAGGCTAGCATCTGCACCAGGACCCTGCTGGCACTGTAGGCAGGAGCAAAGATTCCTTCCTGGTGACACAGTAAAGCTGCTCTGGAGTTCACAGGGTAGAGCTGGGGTGGGGTTAATCCAGAGACTAAATCCTGAGTGTATAAAACCTGCCAGACTTTTACCAGAAAGGTGTCAGCTCTTCAGGAGACAGTTTGGGCTCCTGCTGCTTGCCAAAGTGGCCTCGAGAGGTTTTGGGTAGCAAAAGAGTGTTTGAGAAATGTTTCCCTCCCTTCTTGCCGTTCAAGACACACATTTGCCATCTGCATCCTCTCTACAGCACTGGGCTGTGGGGGACAAAGGGAAGACAAGGAAGAGTGAAAAGAGACAAATAACAAAGAAGTAAAAAAGAGGGAGAAAAGAAGAAGAAATGAAAGAAGACAAGAGGAGAGGAGGGGGAAGAGGAGAGAAAGAGGGAAAAGAAAAGAGGAAGGAAAAGGAGAAAGGGAGAGAGAAAAAGGGAGGGAAAAGAAGAGGGAAAAAGGAGGGGGAATGAAGAGGAGGGAAAACAGAGGGGGAAAGAAAAGGAGGGGAAATGGAGGGGAAAAGAAGAGGAGGGAAAATGGAGAGTAAAGGAAGAGGAAAGAACAAAGAGGAAAGGAAGAGGAGGGGAAAAAGAGAGGAAAGGAAGAGGAAGGAAAAAGGGGAAGAAAAGGAGGGGAAAAGAAGAAGAGTGGAATAGGAGAGGAGAAGAAAAGGAGGGGAAAAGGAGGAAAAAAGAAGAGGGAAAATGATGAGGAAAAGAGGGGGAGGCTGCGGGAGCCAAAGCAGATGTACCTGCTTTATTCTTTGCCCTTCTGAAAGTGTTCAGCCTCAGCCCCAGTTTGGTGTGCAAAGGCGTCTGAGCTGCTGGCTCTGAAGGTCAGCTCTGTGCTCCTGCAGCTGTACCTGGCTCAGACCCTGGCTTGGCTTCTGTGAGATTCAATCAAGCAGGGTAAAACAAAAAGCACTGCCCCACCCTGAGCGTGGAGAACCTCCTGGGGCTAATTAACTCCACTTCGTTAATGAGGAGAAATGTGTGCAAAGAACTCTGGGGGCGGTTCCGGGGCCCTCACTCCAGTAAGGACATTAGGGACTGGAGCAGGTCCAGAGAAGGGCAGCAAAGCTGGTGAAAGGTCTGCAGAACAGTGCTGGGGAGGGGCAGCTGAGGGAGCTGGGGGTGTGCAGTGTGGAGAAGAGGAGGCTGAGGCAGAGCTCACTGCTGTCTGCAGCTCCTTGAGAGGAGGCTGCAGTGAGGTGGGGGTTGGGCTCTGCTGCCTGGTCTCAGGTGATAGAAGGAGAGGAACTGGCCTGGAATGGTGCCAGGGGAGGGTTAGGTTGGAGGAGAGGAAAATGTCTTTGGTGCAAGAGTGGTCAGGGATTGGCAGAGGCTGCCCAGGGAGGTGGTGGAGTGCCCATGGCTGGAGGGGTTCTGGAAACCTGTGGTCATGGTTTGGTGGCCATGGTGGGGTTGGTGGTTGGACTGGATGTGTGCACTGAACCTTTGCTGCCACTGGCCCTGCTCCAGCTGCCTTCTCACCTTGCCCACCATCTTGAGCCAGAGTTCTTAGCTTGTTTGGTGTGGCCAAGTTATTATTTTCCCCCATGATTTCATCCAAGACTTCATCCCTTCAGAGCTCCAAATCAGCCTGCAACTGTACAGAGGCATGAAGCACAACAAGGCCAAGGGCAGAGTCTGGCATCTGGGAAAGAACAGCCACATGGACCAGGATAGGCTGGGGCTGACCTCCCGGAGAGCAGCACTGGGGAAAGGGACCTGGGGGTGCTGGTGGGCAGGAGAATGCCACAAAGGCCAAGGGCAATGTGGGATGGATTGGAAGGGCTATGGTGAGTAGGTCCAGAGAGGTTCTCCTGCCCCTCTGCTCTGTCCTGGTGAGGCCGCATCTGGAGCCCATCCCAGAGCCAAAGCTGCTGCAGGCAGTGAACATCTCCTGTGGGGCCAGGCTGAGGCAGCTGGGGCTGGGAGCTGGCAGCAGAGCAGCCTGAGGGCTGCCCTCCGTGCTGTGCTGAAGATGTGCAGGGCAGTGTGGGCAGGACACAGCCAGGCTCTGCCCAGGGGTGGCCAAGGGCAGCACAAGGGGCACTGGGGGCAAGCTGGAGCAGAGGTGCCATGGTCTGAGGGGCCCCAGGTTATCCCAGACTCCCTAAAAAACTGCAGAGACAAAGATCCATCCCAGGGGATGAACCAGTAATGGGAGGTGCCAGGGAACAGGAGGGGAAACCTTGTCACTGAGGGTGCTGGAGAAAGCTGAGAGGGAGCTGAGCAATGTCTGTAACTGCCTGAGGGGTGGGAGCCAGGGGGAAGGTGCCAGGCCCAGTGACAGGCCAAGGCACAAGAGGCACAAGCTGGAGCCCAGGAGGTTGCAGCTCAGCATGAGGAGGAACTTGTTTGGTGTGAGGGTGCTGGAGCCTGGAGCAGGCTGCCCAGAGAGGCTGTGGAGCCTCCTGCTCTGGAGCCTTTCCAAGCCCCCCTGGCTGTGCTCCTGTGTGCCCTGCCCTGGGTGCTCCTGCTCTGGCAGGGGTTGGCCTGGCTGAGCTCTGCAGGTCCCTTCCAAGCCCTAACGTTCTGTGATTCTGGATTAGCGCTCCCTGCCCTGGCACAGTTGTGTCCACTGCCAGTGAGAGCTTGCTGGCAAAATGTGGACCGTGTCTAGCTTGTTGGGACTAAGAGCCTGCTGGGTGGAGCATGTGGAAGTTGCTTGGACTCAGTTTCCATCCAGCTTTTGCTGTTTCCCTTGCAGGTGGAATTTCAGCGTCGGTCACTTCGAGCTGCGCTACGTCCCAGAGCTCGAAAGCAGAGCTGGGTACCTGGAGGGCAGCTTGAAATCAACTGTGGGCAAGGAGGACACCAAAATCATTTCAGATGTGGAGGAGCAGGAAGCTGTGATGAAAGACACAGTGATAAAGGTCTCAGTAGCTGACTGGAAGGTGATGGCTTTTAACAAACGAGGAGGACATCTGGAATGGGAATACCAGGTAGGGGAAAGGACAGCAGAGAGCTGCGGCATGGATGGTGGCTGTGAGCCTGGGGGTCAGGAGTGGGCTTCACAAAGGAGCAGACAACTGCTGGGCACTGAAGTTCTGGCTCAGAAGCACTGCAGAAGGATCCCGAGGAGCGTTAGTGCTGTGGTTAGCATTGTCCTTCTCCCCTCTCTGCTTCCCCCAGCGGTAATGTGGCACTCGCCTCTCTCCTCTGCAGTTCTGCACTCCCATCGCCTCTGCGTGGCTGGTGAAGGACGGCAAAGTGATCCCCATCAGCCTCTTCGATGACACGAGTTACACTGCCAGCAGCGAGGTGCTGGAAGATGAGGAGGATCTGGTGGAAGCTGCCAGGGGGGCCACAGAGTCCAGCGTCTATTTGGGTGAGGCACTGCCTGCAGCCTTCTCTGTAGGGAACTGGGCTGAGCCCTTGCTCTGCTCAGCCTGGAGTGCAGCAGATCAGCCAGTCCAGCCTTACCTCGGGACCAGCCTGCTGTCCCTCAGCACCACCTCTCTGCCTCTTTGAAACACCTCCAGGCATGAGGACTCAACCTGGGCAGCCTGTGCCAGGTTTGGAGAAGCCTTTTGGTCAAGAAGTTTCCTTCTCATGTCCAACCTAACCCTGCCCTGGGGCAGTTTGAGGTCATTTCCTCTTGACCTAGCCCTTGTTACTAGGTAGAACCCAACCTCCTCTCAGGAAGCAATGAGCTCTGCCTTCAGCCTCCTCTTCTCCACAGTGCACATCCCCAGCTCCCTCAGCTGCTCCTCCCCAGCCTTGTTCTCCTGACCCCTCACCAGGTTCATTGCACTCTTCTGGAGCTGCTGCAGTGTCCACCTTGGAGTGAGGGCCCCAGAACTGAACCCAGCACTCAAAAGCGTGGCCTCCCCAGTACTGATTCTAGTGAGAGAATCCCTGCCCTGGCTCTGCTGGGCACAGCACTGCTGATCCAGGCCAGGCTGCTGCTGCCCTTCTTGGCCACCTGGGCTCACTGCCTGCTGTCCATCAGCACCTCCATCTCCAGCCCACTCATGTGCCACATTCATTTCTCCTCTCTGCTCCTTACAGTACCTTCCCATGAAGACAATCCCTGGGAGATTTGATGTGACTGTCAGCATTTGTTTGGGGTGGTTTGTGAGAGCTGGCAGGAGAGTGGCCCTGGGCCCTTCCTCTCTGCTGGCTGTCCCTGGGTACTAAATGTTCAGACCCTTTCTGGGCCGCAGCCTTTTCTGTAAGTCTTTACCCTGTTAGTGTGTTCCATTAGAACCCTGGGAGGAAGCTAAATTGTTCCAGCACTGCTGGTAATGGCTGTTGAGGAATGGTGTGGTCAGCAGGAGCAGGGAGGTCATTCTGCCCCTGTACTCTGCACTGGTTAGACCACACCTTGAGTGCTGTGTTCAGCTCTGGGCCCCTCAGTTTAGGAGGGACATTGAGATGCTTGAGTGTGTCCAGAGAAGGGCGACGAGGCTGGGGAGAGGCCTTGAGCACAGCCCTGCGAGGAGAGGCTGAGGGAGCTGGGATTGGTTAGCCTGGAGAAGAGGAGGCTCAGGGGTGATCTTATTGCTGTCTACAGCTACCTGAGGGGTGGTTGTGGCCAGGAGGAGGTTGCTGTCTTCTCTCAGGTGGCCAGCACCAGAACAAGAGGACACAGCCTCAGGCTGCACCAGGGGAGATTTAGGCTGGAGGTGAGGAGAAAGTTCTTCCCTGAGAGAGTCATTGGACACTGGAATGGGCTGCCCGGGGAGGTGGTGGAGTCACCGTCCCTGGAGCTGTTCAAGGCAGGACTGGACGTGGCACTTGGTGCCATGGTCTGGCCTTGAGCTCTGTGCTAAAGGGTTGGACTTGATGATCTGTGAGGTCTCTTCCAACCCTGATGATACTGTGATACTGTGATACTGTGATACTGTGTGTGAATTTGAAAGGAGCCTCAGCTCTGCAGAGCCTGAACTCCTTTAGAGCTGGCATTTCTCTGTAGCAGCTCAGGAGGTGCTTCATGGTTAGGAATGTTCTCATCTCCTGTTTTTCTGCAGCAAGGGGAATGCATCACTTGAGTGCACCCAGCCTAGCAAGCAGAGTCAGCATCTCAGATTGGCAGAGGAATTCAACAGGGCAAAGTGCAAGGTCCTGCCCCTGGGTCGAGTCAGTTCTCAATGTCAGCCCAGGCTGGGGATGTGATGTTGAGAGCAGCCCTGCAGAGAAGGGCTAGGGGGTGCTGGTGGGGAGAAGATAGACAGGGGCCAGCAATGGGCACTGGCAGCACAGAAGTCCAAGGGCATCCTGGGCTGCATCCAAAGCAGTGTGGGCAGAGCTGGAGAGGGGATCCTGCCCCTCTGCTCTGCTCTGGGGACACCTCATCTGCAGGGCTGTGGCCAGCTGTGGGACCCCAAGATGAGAGAGACCTGGGGCTGCTGGAGAGGGTGCAGAAGAGGCCCAGAGATGCTCGGAGGGATGGAGGACCTCTGCTGTGAGGACAGGCTGGGAGTTGGAGCTGTTGAGCCCTGGAGAAGAGAAGGCTCCAGGGAGACCTCAGAGATGCAGTCCAGTATCTGGAGGGGACCTGCAGGCAGGCTGGGGAGGGACTGTTCAGAAGGGCCTGTGGGGATAGGCTGAGGGCAGTGGTGTGGAACTGGAGCAGGGCAGAGTTAGGTTGGACATGAGGAGGAAGTTGTGCACAGTGAAGGTGGTGAGACACTGGCACAGGCTGCCCAGGGCTGTGCTTGAGACTCTGTCCCTGGAGCCATTGAAGCTCAGGCTGGCTGTGTCCCTGTGCAGCCTGCTCTGGCTGGAGGTGTCCCTGTGGGCAAGATGCCCTTGGAGGGTCCCTTCCAGCCCAGTGCCATCTGTGAAGCTCCTTTCTGTGCTGTTTTTAACCACCTATCTTAACTGAGCAGTTCTCCAAGGATGAGGAGAAGTACATCTGAGCCCTGACCCCCTCTGGTTTGCCACTCAGGTATGTACAGGGGCCAGCTGTACCTGCAGTCCTCAGTCAGGATCTCTGAGAAATTCCCAAGCAACCCCAAGGCTCTGGAATCCAGGAATGACAACTCCATTATCCCTCTGCCCAAGATCAAGTGGAAGCCTTTGATCCGTGAGTACCAATTTGCAGTTGCCTTTCATGCCTGCTCCCTGCACACACAGCACAGCTTCCTGCTTGCCAGTCCGCTTCAAACCAGGGCAGTGTTCCCCTCTGGAAGCTGCTCCAGGAGCTAGCTCTGTGCTGCATTAGTGGTTGGTTTGGGGCAGACAAATGGCTACTGTTTGCTTTCTTTCCCTGTTAACTTGACAGGACCAAATCTCAAGGGGCAAAAATAATAAAGCTTTTTGTTTTCCAAAGCAAAGTTTCGATCACAGAGGGGAAGATGTTTGCAGTGATGGGGATGAGTGAGTTGACTTGTCCCAGACCAGTGTTTAGTGGGGGGGGAGAGATATTCACAGATGGCATTGGGTTGGAAGGGACCCTCCAAGGTCATCTGATCCAACTCCCCTGCAGGCAGCAGGGACACCTGCAGCTGGATCAGGCTGCTCAGGGCCACATCCAGACTGATCTTGAATGTCTGCAGGGTATTAGTAACTGTTCCCATCAGATGCCCTTCTTAGTGTTTCCTTGCACTCCTTGGGGTTCTCTTGGTCCAAGAGGTGCTTTCTAAGGCTCTGCACTTGTATGAAATCATAGAATCAAGCAGGTTGGAAGAGAGCTCCAAACTCATCCAGCCCAACCTAGCACTCAGTCAACCAGACCATGGCACTGAGTGCCCCAGCCAGGCTTGGCTTCAGCACCTAAACGCATGCAGGAGCAGAAGCTGTCTGACAGTTGAGCTGAGAGCAGTCTGCCTTCTCTCTGCTCAGATTCTCCTTCCAGGACTCCCGTGCTGGTGGGCTCTGACGAGTTTGACAAGTGCCTCAGCAACGACAAGTTCTCCCATGAGGAGTACAGCAACGGAGCGCTCTCGGTGCTGCAGTACCCCTACGGTAGGTGGGGGCTCTGCCCTGGGACGTGCCACAGGGAGCACAACTGCATCCTGGAATGGTTTGGGTTGGAAGGGACCCTATAGCTCATCCAGTTCCAGCCTTTGAGACGTGGGCAGGGTCAACTTCCCCTAGCCCAGGTTGCTCAAGGCTTTATCCAGCCTGGCCTTGAACATAGGTCTGAGCAGAGCAGAGGGGCAGAATCCCCTCCCCTGTGCTGCTGCTCTGCCTGCTCTGGCTGCAGCCAGCACACAGCTGGCTCTGGGCTGCCAGCCACCAGTGCTGGCTGCTGGGCACTTTGGCACCAACTGACACCCCCAAGGCCCTCTCCTCTAGGCTGCTCTGGAGCCACTGCTCACCCAGCCTGGATTTGTGCTTGGCTTGCTCTGACCCAGCTGCAGGAGCTTGCACTGGGCCTTGTTGTCCTTCCTGAGGCTGCCTTGGGCTCACCTCCACAGCCTGTCCAGGTCCCCCTGGCTGGATCCCTTCCCTCCAGCCTGTCAGCCACACCACACAGCTTGGTGTCACCCACAGACAGCTGAGGGTGCCTCAGTCCCAGTGTCTGTGCCACTGACAGGTGTTAACCAGCACTGGTCCCAGTACAGAGCCCTGAGGGCTGCCACCTGCCCCTGGTCTCCATGTGGGCATTCAGGAGGGACCAGCACTTGCTGATGTGCCACTGAAGCTCCTGGGGCATGCAAGCAGACCCCTCCTTGCCTGCTGAGGACTCGTGCCAGGGAGAGGACCAAAGCATTGGTGGTGCCCCCAAGCCACTGTGCCCCTCTCTGCCCTTCCCACCCAGACAATGGCTACTACCTGCCCTACTACAAGCGGGAGCGCAGCCGGCGCAGCACCCAGATCACCGTCAGGTTCTTCGAGGACGCCGGCTACAAGAGCCTCCGCAAGAAGGACCCTGTGCTGCTGCTGCACTGGTGGAAGGAGATCGTGGGCACCATCCTCTTCTGCATCGTGGCCACCACCTTCATCGTGCGCAGGCTCTTCCACCCCCAGCCGCACAGCAGGGTGAGCGCTCGGCCGGGCTGGGGCCTCGGCGCTGCCGCAAGCTGCTCAGGCTTTAGCCCTGACTCATGGAGCCATGGCATGGGCTGGGCTGGGCTGGGAGGGGGCTTAGAGATCACAGTCACAGGATGGGATGGGATGGGATGAGATGGGCTGGGCTGGAAGGCACCTCCAAAGCTCATCCATCCCAACCCCCTGCACTCAGCAGGGACATCCTCCACTGGAGCAGGCTGCCCACAGCCCTCTCCAGCCTCACCTGCAATATCTCCAGGGATGGGGCCTCAGCCACCTCCCTGGGCAGCTGCTGCAGTGTTCCAGCAGCCTCCTGGTGCAGAACTTGTTCCTCACATCCAATCTCAGTCTGCTCTGCTCTGGTGTGCAGCCATTGCCTTCATCCTGTCCCTGCAGGCCTTTGTGAACAGTCTCTCTGTAGCCTTCTTGTAGCCCCTTCAGGCACTGGCAGGTTTCTGTTAGGTCTCTGCAGAGCCTTCTCTTCTGCAGGCTGAACACCCCCAGCTCCCTCAGCCTGTCCCCATAGCAGAGCTGCTGCAACCCCCTGAGCATTTTTGTGGCCTCCTCTAGATCGTCTCCACCCCCTGTCATGGGCAGAGTCACCTCCCACCAGCACAGCTCACTCAAGGCCTTATCCAGCCTGGCCTTGAACATCTCCAAGGAGGAGACATCCACAGCCTCCTTGGGCAGCCTATTGCAGAGTCTCACTGCCCTCCTACTGAGGCACTTGCTAAGACCCAGCCTAACCCTGCTCTCCCTCAGCTTAAACCTGTAATGGAGAGCCTAAAGTCCAAAGTTTGTTCAGCCACCACAGCTCCAGAGCTGGCAGCTGCCATGCACCGTTGGCCTCCTTGTTCAGAGTGCATCAACCAGAGCTTTGGAGATGCTTCCAGTGACATCATTTTGTGCCATAGCTGAGGGGTGCAAACTGCCTCAGGGGCTTGAGGAGCTGATTGGTTTGCTTGGGTTTCGTTGTTCTTGCCTTGGTGACCCCCCTCAGCTGCGGAAGGAGTCGGAGACGCAGTGCCAGACAGACAGCAAGTACGAGCCTGCTGCTGAGAGCGTCCAGGACAGCAGCTGGAGCGACCTCAAGAGCTCCGGATACGTGTCCAGGTGAGCTCAGCCAGCACTGCACTGCAGGGTGTGCCAGGGGCACCTCCCTCCAGCCCAGCCTGCTCAAGGCCTCATCCAGTCTGGCCTTCAGCACCTGCAGGGAAGGGCATCTGCAGCCTCCCTGGGCAACCTGTGCCAGTGCCTTGCCACCCTCACTGCCGAGAACCTTCCCAGTCTCCAGTCTCAGTCTGCCCTCCTCAAGCTTCAGTCTGTTCCCTCTCATGCTGTCACTGCCAGCCCTTGTAAAAGGCAGAGAATCCCAGAATGGTTAGACTTGGAAACGACCTTAAGGATCATCTCCCACCTCCCACTAGCCCAGGTTGCTCAGAGCCTCACCCAGCTTTCTTGTGGCCTCCTTCAGGCACTAGAAGGCTGCTCTAAGACCTCCCAGGGGATGTCAGTGTGAGAACCACCCAGGGGAAAGAGCAGATTCTGCTCTTGTCCTCCAGCTTGGCAAATAGTCAGCAGCTGCCACAAGGCACCCTGCCAGCCCAGTGCCAATGGCAGCCTGCAGCTGCAAGCGATCCCAGAGGGCCTCCTGGACTCCTGTGATCAGGAATGTTGCTCTCATATCTCCTGCTCCTCCATGAAATGGGAGATTGCTTCGTGAAGGTTTTGATCAGTTCTGCCTTCCTGTGTCCCACTCTGTGCCCACTGTCCCTTCTCCTGTCACTGGGCTCTACTGAAAACATGTCAGCTCCAGCTTCTTGCCCTCACCCTTTAGGGCTTGCTGAGCACTGAGCAGATCCCTTCTGGGGCTGCTTTTCTGCAGGCTCAACAGCCCCAGGGCTCTCAGCCTCTCCTCCTCACAGAGCTGCTTCAGGCTGGATTCCCTCCAGTAGTTTCCTGTCTCTCTGGACCTGGGGAGCCCAGAGCTGGCCATGATACCTGCATCCTTTTCAGGGTAGAGTGGAGGGGGAGCAAAAACTCCCTCAACCTGCTGGCCACACTCCACAGATCAAAGAGTCACAGAACATCAAGGGTTGGAAAGCACCTCCGGAGCTCAGCCAGGCCAGCCCCTGCCAGAGCAGGGCACCCAGGGCAGGGCACACAAGAGCACAGCCGGGGGGCTTGGAAAGGCTCCAGAGCAGGAGGCTCCACAGCCTCTTGGGCAGCCTGCTCCAGGCTCCAGCACCCTCACACCAAACAAGTTTCTCCTCATGCTGAGCTGCAACCTCCTGGGCTCCAGCTTGTGCCTCTTGTGCCCTGTGCTGTCACTGGGCACCACCAAACAGAGCCTGGCACCTTCCCCCTGGCACCCACCCCTCAGCTACTGACAGACATTGCTCAGAGCCCTCTCAGCCTTCTCCTCCCCACACTAAGCAGCCCCAGGGCTCTCAGCCTCTCTCCACAGCAGAGCTGTCCCAGGCCCTTCAGCATCCTCCCAGCTCTCTGCTGGACTCTCCCCAGCAGGTCTGTGTCTCTCCTGAACTGGGGAGCCCCAAACTGGACACAGCACTGCAGCTGTGGCCTCAGCAGGGCAGGGCAGAGGGGCAGGAGAACCTCCCTGGCCCTGCTGGCCACACTCCTCTTGCTGGCCCCAGGCTGCCCTTGGCCACCTGCCCACACTGCTGCTCCAGGGCTCACTGCTGCGTGAAGTGTTGCACAGGAAGGTTGCCCTCTCAGCCACAGGTGGCTCAGGGTTCCAGCTGTACTAACACATTTTCTGCCCCCTCCTTTCTTCTGTGCCTCCCTCCCCCAGGTACCTGACAGATTTTGAACCCATCCAGTGTCTGGGGCGTGGAGGCTTTGGAGTAGTCTTCGAAGCCAGGAACAAAGTGGACGACTGCAACTACGCCATCAAACGGATCCGGCTGCCCAACAGGTACCCGGGGCTGCCTCTGCCAGCTGCTGCTGCCCTGCCTGCTCAGCTCTCCACGGGGAGCAAGGACAGGCTTGTCCTGGGGGGCTGGCCTGGACTGGCATCGCAGCAGAGGGGTGACCTGCTCAGCTGAAGTGCTTGCAGAGCAGGAGCCTTGTGAGGATGCTGCAGCTCCATGGGAACTCACAGATCCATAGAGTGGGTTGGGTTGGAAGGGACCTCAAAGATCATCCATTGCCATGGGCAGGGACACCTCCCACTAGCCCAGACTGCTCAAGGCCTCATCCAGCCTGGCCTGCAGCACCTCCGGGTCAGATGAAGGCCTGAACTGCTTTGGTTCCCTCGCTGATCAGAGCCTTTGGCAACAGCATGACTTATTTGTGGCACTGTTAATTTGCTTCTCTCCTTCCTCTCCTTACCTTTCCTACTTTCCTTTTCTTTTCCCTCTCTCTCCCCAGCTTCTCTGGCTCCATTCCTCCATTTTGTTTCATTTTTTGGCCCCACAACCCCTCCCTTTTCTTTCAGTCGTAGGTGGTCAAGCCATGCTGCTGAATTACCCTACCCAGAGCTTGCAGCAGTTCCTTTTAGTGGGAGATGGGAGACTGCTTCTGGAAATCTCAAGTTAGAACAGCACCAGGCAGGCCAGTAGAGGGAGGGGGTAAAGCCATGGCATCCAGACTGCCTTTGGAATGTGTTGCACAAGTGTGGCTCTTGGACAGGGAAGGAATTTATGGTAGCCCAAATTCTTCTTTCTCAGGCACGTTCAAACCCATTGACTAAAAGCATCTGACTTCATCTGATCCACCTGGGGTCTTCTGAAGAGAAATGAATTAGCTCAACAGGCCAGCAGCTGACTTCCTGTCCACAGAGTGGCAGGGGGTGGAAGGGACCTCCAGAGCTCAGCCAGTCCACCCCCCTGCCAGAGCAGGAGCACCCAGGGCAGGGCACACAGGAACACAGCCAGGGGGGCTTGGAAAGGCTCCAGAGCAGGAGGCTCCACAGCCTCTCTGGGCAGCCTGCTCCAGGCTCCAGCACCCTCACACCAAACAAGTTTCTCCTCATGCTGAGCTGCAACCTCCTGGGCTCCAGCTTGTGCCTGTTGTGCCTTGTCCTGTCACTGGGCACCACCAAACAGAGCCTGGCACCTTCCCCCTGGCACCCACCCCTCAGCTACTGACAGACATTGCTCAGAGCCCTCTCAGCCTCGTCTCCACACTACCCAGCCCCACACTGGAGATGCTCTTTCTGCAGTCTCCCTGTCTGTGCCATTAAAAAAGAAGCCCCAAGGTGTCCCTGCCTGTCTCCCTTGCTGTCAGTGTCTTCTGCATTCCTCTAGAAGTGTTTAGTGCTCTTTTCCCTGTTCCTTTGAAGAGTGAAGAGCAGGAAACTCTTCTCCTGAGCTCTGCTGCCTGTCAGGGTTTGAGGAGGGCTGGCTGAGAGCTGAGCTTTGGGAGCACCCCCTGCAGCTGCAGCCCTCCAGAGGAGTTCTCAGGGCCTGAAGGTCTGTCTGTTGGCATGGGGAGCACCACTGCTGGCCTCTCCCTGCTCAGCTAGCTGAGATTGAGCTCCTGTGCAGAGATCAGTGTGCCATGCTGCTGCTCTCTGACCCTGTGCCTGTTGTCTCCTGGCCTGGCAGGGAGCTGGCGCGCGAGAAGGTGATGCGGGAGGTGAAGGCCTTGGCCAAGCTGGAGCACCCAGGCATCGTCCGCTACTTCAACGCCTGGCTGGAGGCTCCCCCCGAGAGCTGGCAGGAGAAGATGGATGAGCAGTGGCTGAAGGATGAAAGGTAACTCGAGGGGGTTAACAATTCAGTCTGAGACTGGGCAGCAACAGAACTGGAGAACTGGTGAAGAGCCCAGAGCTGGTTGTGAAATGTGCCTTGGCAGCTTGTGCTGGGAGAGCTGGGGCTGCTCAGCAGGGAGAGGAGAGGGCTCCAGGGAGACCTCAGAGCTGCACTTCAGGATCTGCAGGGCACCTGCAGACAGGCTGGGGAGGGACTGTTCAGAAGGGCCTGTGGGGAATGGACGAGGGCAGTGGTTTGGAACTGGAGCAGGGCAGTTAGGTTGGACATGAGGAGGAAGTTGTGCACAGTGAGGGTGGTGAGACACTGGCACAGGCTGCCCAGGGCTGTGCTTGAGGTCCCATCCCTGGAGCCGTTGAAGCTCAGGCTGGCTGTGTCCCTGTGCAGCCTGCTCTAGCTGGAAGTGTCCCTGCTGCCTGCAGGGGTCGCACAGGATGCCCTTGGAGGCTCCTTCCAAGCCAATCCATTCAATGATTCTGTGATTCAGGTATATCACACCTGGTCATTTTTGGGTCCTGCCTTGTGGCTCCTTCTTTCAGTTCAAGACACACCTTGCAATGCTTAAAACAACCTCTGTGACTGAATCTTCCCACGGTTGGAGCATTGCTTTTACACTTTGGCATCTCCCTCTTCTTTGCTCCTTTCATTCAGTACTTCAGTGGTTTCATGTCAGCAGCAGTCTGGGGGGGATTGCGAGAGTGATCATTTATAAAGCTTAGTAGAAGTAGTTAAAAATGGAAAGTGAGATGAAGGAGCTGGAGGGTGTTAGGAGACAGGCAGAAGTGGGAGTGTGTTAGCATTTAAAAAAGGAAGCCTCATCTCAGACTGTTTCCTGGCCTCACAATAACATCTGAACGTGCCCAACCCTTTGTAGAGTGTAGCAACATTTATGGTGTCAGGCACCAGTGACCATCTCACAGCCTTCAAGGTGGCTCAAAGAGTCACTGTCAGGCATCTGAGTGTGCAGGGCTGCATCTCCTCCTGCTGCAGATGAGCCTGACTCTGTGTTGGGAGTCCAGGCACTAGATCTTGCTCAGTGGCCTTTGATCAGCTCTCTTGTCTCACTGAGAACATCAGTCCCTGCCAGCTGAGGCCTGCTGCTTAGTGGTTCCCACACCTGAGCACTCAGCCTCATGGTGTGACATGGCCCTGCAGAGGAGGTCACCAGGATGCTCAGAGGGCTGGAGAAGCTCTGCTGTGGGGACAGGCTGGGAGTTGGGGCAGTTGAGCCTGGGGAAGGCTCCAGGGAGAGCTCTTACAGTACCTGTAAGAGAGCTGGGGAGGGCCTTTGGACACTGACTGGGTGTAACAGGACAAAGGACAATGGATTGAAGCTTGAGTAGCAGAGATCGAGGCTGGAGATGAGGAGGTGATGGTGGGGGACACTGGCACAGGTTGCCCAGGAAGGTTGTGGCTGTCCCCCTCCCTGGAGGTGTTTGAGGCCAGGCCTTGAGCAAGCTGTGCTAGTGGGAGGTGTCCCTGCCCATGGCAGGACTGGATGATGTTGAAGGTCCCTTCCAACCCAGCCCACTGTAGGAGGCTCTGGTGTGGTCCTCAGTAGCAGCAGTTCAAAGCTGGGCTCCTGCAGCGCCTGTGAGCGGATTGCAGGTCCCTGGTGTTGACCTCTTGGTTGTGTTCCTGCAGCACTGACTGGCCACTCAGCTCTCCCAGCCCCATGGATGTGCCATCCTTCAAGATCAGAGCAGAGCCTTTCTCTGCCAAGGAGCAGGTGGAGGTGGCTGCCACTTGCTCGGAGAGGCTGGCCTCCGTGGGAATACCCTGTGGGCAGTCTGACACCTCTGGAAGCCACTTTTCTCCTCTGGAGTTCTCTGCCACGGACAACAGGGACTTGCAGCAGTCAGAGGACCCTCTGCTGAACCTGCAGGACAGTGTCCTGACAGGCTGTGATGCAGAGGACAGCACCATCAACAGCAACGTCCTGGAGCACTCCCTGGGAATGTGCTCTTCGGCTGCTCCTGGAGGGCACCTGAGGGAAGGGACCTCCTCCTCCATTGTGTTTGAGGATTCAGGCTGTGGCAACGCCTCCAGTAAGGAGGAGAAGGTTGATGTTTCACACAAGGAGAGCTTTTCTGACGGGAAGGCAAGAGGTGCAAAGGAACCTGAGCATCAGAAGTCTACTTCAGGAAGTCCTCTGTCTGTGTCTCCGCCGAGGCCAACCAGCCTGAGCCTGGACCTTTCTAAGAACATTGCAGACAAAGTCAAGCCTCCCTCCCCAAAGGTCTACCTGTACATCCAGATGCAGCTCTGCAGGAAGGAGAACCTCAAAGACTGGATGAGCAGGAGGTGCAGGATAGAGGAGAGGGAGAGGACGGAGTGCCTGCAGATATTCCTGCAGATAGCTGAAGCTGTTGACTTCCTGCACAGCAAGGGCCTGATGCACAGGGATCTGAAGGTTGGTACTCAAGGGGCACAGTAGCAAGGCAGTTGGTTCGGGGGGGGGGGGGAATTTATTTACTACCATGATCACCACAGAATTCAATAGGGCCAAGGGCTGGGTCCTGCACTTGGGTCACAACAGCCCCAGGAAGGCTCCAGGCCTGGGGCAGAGTGGCTGGAAGCTGCCCAGCAGAAAAGGACCTGGGGGAGGTTGGTTGACAGCAGCTGAAGATGGTCAGGATGTGCCCAGGTGGCCAAGAAAGGCACCAGGAGACTGGCCTGGATCAGCAGTGGTGTGGCCAGCAGCAGCAGGGCAGGGATTGTCCCCTTGGAATCAGCACTGGTGAGCCTGCAGCTTGAGTGCTGCGTTTAGTTAGGGCCCCTCACTCCCAGAAGGACATTGAGGGGCTGGAGCAGGTCCAGAGAAGGGCACCAAAGCTGGGGAAGGGTCTGGAGAACAGGACTGGGGAGGGGCAGCTGAGGGAGCTGGGGGTTGATCAGCCTGGAGAAGAGGAGGCTGAGGGGAAACCTGGCTCTCTGCAGCTCCCTGGGAGGAGGCTGGAGCAAGGTGAGGGTGGTCTCTTCTCCCAAGGAACAAGTGACAGGTCAAGAGGAAATGAGTTCAGGTTGCCCCAGGGGAGGGTTAGGTTGGACATTAGAAGAAACTTGTTGATTGAAAGGGTTCTCAGAGACTGGGACAGACTGCCCAGGTTGGTGCTTGAATGCCCACCCCTGGAGGTGACTGGCAGAGGCAGAGCTGTGGTGCTGAAGGCCATGGTCAGCCCCAGTCTGGGCAGTCAGGCAGTCCCTGGGCTGGATGCTCTGAAAGGGCTTTGCCAACGCAGAGTTCTGTGATTCTCTGCCCGCCTGAGCTCTGCACCTGCTGGCTGCAGCTGGTTAGCTGCCTGGCTGTGTCCTGGGGGCGAGCAGCCCCTCGGTTACTGCTCTGAGGTGACCTGTGACTGACCTGTCCCCAGGCTGTCCTGCAGCAGCCGCTGGGGCTGCAGTTCCCCGGGAGGCCTGGACTGGCTCCAGTGACATCACAGGGTCGTGGTCCCTCTGCTGCTTGCCAAACCTGGGCAGCAGCAGCCCCAAACCTGCCTGCTCCTCATGCAGCAGTGCCAGGCTGTTAGCTCAGTGCCAGGTCCTGCTTTAAACTGGCAGATCCCGAGTGTGGTTCCTGGCACCAGTTGTTTCTGGTGTGTGGGAGCAGTGTGGAAGTGGAGCGGAGTCCTGCTGGAGCAGCTGAGTCTCATCAGCCACCTCGCCGGGGGGTGCCAAAAGCAGAGTGAAGGCCTGGAGGTGCAGCACTCCGGGGGAGACAGAGGAAGCATCGCTCAGTGCAGTGAGAGCCTCTGGCAGCAGGGCTCCTTGCAGCTGGCACACAGCAGTCCCCCTGGCTCGGTGGCATTTTGGGGTACAGGTTCTTGCTGCAGGGCTGAGCTGGGTGCCAAGGGAAGCTGCTTTGGATCCACTTCTGCCAGCTCAAGTGCAGCAGATAAATGATGGTGTCAAGTCTACAGATGGATTCTTGATACCAGTCCAGGCTGGGGATGATGAGGCTGAGAGCAGCCCTGCAGAGAAGGGCTTGGGGGTGCTGGTTGGGGAGAAGCTGGACAGGAGCCATCAGTGAGCACTGGCAGCACAGAAGGCCGAGGGCAGCCTGGGCTGCATCCAGAGCAGTGTGGGCAGAGCTGGAGAGGGGATCCTGCACCTTGCTCTGCTCTGGGGACACCTCACCTGCAGGGCTGGGGCCAGCACTGAGGGCCCCAAGATGGGAGAGACCTGGAGCTGCTGGAGAGGGTGCAGAGTAGGCCACAAAGGTGCTCAGAGAGCCCTCTGGGAACCTCTGCTGTGGGGACAGGCTGGGAGTTGGGGCTGTTCAGCCTGAGGAAGAGAAGGCTCCAGAGGGACCTCAGATGCACTTCAGTATCTGGAGGGGACCTGCAGGCACGCTGGGGAGGGACTGTTCAGAAGGGCCTGTGGGGACAGGAAGAGAGGCAATGGGTTGAAGCCTGAGGAGGACAGATTGAAACTGGAGATGAGGAAGAAGTTCTTGGCAGTGAGGGTGGTGAGACACTGGCACAGGTTGCCCAGGGAGGCTGTGGATGTGCCCTCCCTGGAGGTGTTCAAGGCCAGGCTGGATGAGGCCTTGAGCAAGCTGGGCTGGAGGGAGGTGTCCCTGCCCATGGCAGGGGCTGGCACTGGATGGTCTTCAAGGTCCCTTCCAACCCAACCCCTTCTGTGAATCCATCTGAGCGTTGCTGCCGCAGCTCAGCACCGACAGTGTCTGTCTGTCACTCAGAGCAGCCCCCGCAGGGTGGCTTCTGCTGGACGCCTGAGGGGCAGCTCCTGCTCCTCTGGGCTCAGCTCAGGGGGCACTGGGGGCAGCAGCTGAGGGAGCTGGGGGTGTGCAGCCTGGGGAAGGGGAGGCTGAGGCAGGGCTCACTGCTCTGCAGCTGCCTGAGAGGAGGCTGCAGTGAGGGGGGGTTGGGCTCTGCTGCCTAGGGTCAGGTGAGAGGAGAGGAAATGGCCTCAGGTTGCCCCAGGGCAGGATTAGTTTGGACATCAGAAGAAACTTGACTGAAAGGGCTGTGGAGCCCTGGCCCGTCCCTGGAGGCGTTTCTCAGAGGCAGAGCTGTGGCGGTGAGGGCCATGGCAGAGCCCGGTCAGGCTGCAGGCCATGCCTCGGAGCTGGGCTGACTCTGGCCTCGCCCAGCAGGAGAAGCTGCTGCCCAGCCCGCGGGGCAGAGGAGGGCACCGCAGGTCAGCTCCCGCTGCAGGGTCAGGCTCAGCAGCGGTCGTCGGTGGATGGCAGAGGAGCTGCAGGAGGGCTGCCTCGGGAGCTGGCTGTGCTGGGCAGGGCTGCAGTGCCAGCTGCGGAGCAGACCTTCCGCGCTGCAGCGCCCTGCCCTCCCCTGCACAGGCCCGGGGCGAGGGGGAGCCTTAGCAGCGGCAGGGGCTCAGGGGCAGCCTCAGCAGCGGCAGGGGCTCAGGGGCAGCCTTAGCAGCGGCAGGGGCTCAGGGGCAGGCTCGGCAGCGGCAGGGGCTCAGGGGCAGGCTCAGCAGCGGCAGGGGCTCAGGGGCAGCCTCAGCAGCGGCAGGGGCTCAGGGGCAGGCTCAGCAGCGGCAGGGGCTCAGGGGCAGGCTCGGCTGCGGCAGGGGCTCAGGAGCAGGCTCGGCTGCGGCCGGCGCTCAGGGGCAGGCTCAGCAGCGGCAGGGGCTCAGGGGCAGGCTCAGCAGCGGCAGGGGCTCAGGGGCAGGCTCGGCAGCGGCAGGGGCTCAGGGGCAGGCTCAGCAGCGGCAGGGGCTCAGGGGCAGGCTCAGCAGCGGCAGGGGCTCAGGGGCAGGCTCAGCAGCGGCAGGGGCTCAGGGGCAGGCTCGGCTGCGGCAGGGGCTCAGGGGCAGGCTCGGCTGCGGCCGGCGCTCAGGGGCAGGCTCAGCAGCGGCAGGGGCTCAGGGGCAGGCTCGGCAGCGGCAGGGGCTCAGGGGCAGGCTCAGCAGCGGCAGGGGCTCAGGGGCAGGCTCAGCAGCGGCAGGGGCTCAGGGGCAGCCTCGGCTGCGGCAGGGGCTCAGGGGCAGGCTCAGCAGCGGCAGGGGCTCAGGGGCAGGCTCAGCAGCGGCCGGCGCTCAGGGGCAGGCTCAGCAGCGGCAGGGGCTCAGGGGCAGGCTCAGCAGCGGCCGGCGCTCAGGGGCAGGCTCAGCAGCGGCAGGGGCTCAGGGGCAGGCTCGGCAGCGGCAGGGGCTCAGGGGCAGGCTCAGCAGCGGTCGGCGCTCAGGGGCAGCCTCAGCAGCGGCAGGGGCTCAGGGGCAGGCTCGGCTGCGGCAGGGGCTCAGGAGCAGGCTCGGCTGCGGCCGGCGCTCAGGGGCAGGCTCAGCAGCGGCAGGGGCTCAGGGGCAGGCTCAGCAGCGGCAGGGGCTCAGGGGCAGCCTCAGCAGCGGCAGGGGCTCAGGGGCAGGCTCAGCAGCGGCAGGGGCTCAGGGGCAGGCTCAGCAGCAGCCGGCGCTCAGGAGCAGCCTCAGGGTCTCAGGAGCAGGCTCGGCTGCGGCCGGCGCTCAGGGGCAGGCTGCTGCCCGCCGGGGCTGCTCCTCTGCGCCTGGCTCCGCTCCACCGCTGCCCGCCGGCCCCTGGCCGTCGTCTGCGGGCACAGAAGCCAAAGCTGAGCTGTGGCACCTGGGGCTGAAGCCCAGCAGTCAGCACCAGCAGCTGCTGGGAGTTTGCCCTGTGAGGGAGAGCTTCTCTGTGCTCTTCCCAGCAGCTGCTGGCTTCCCTGCAGCCCTCGGTGCTGCCAGGACACCTCTCCCACCTGAGCACTCTGGGGCCTAGTGCCAGGATAGTTCCTTCTCTCACAGCTTCTCAGCTGGCGCTGCCAGCCTGCTGCCAGCCTGCTGCTGCCTGCTGAGCCTGCCTGGCCTTGGCAGCAGAGCAGAGTGGGCGAGGATGCAGCGGGAGCAGGACACCTCCTGCAGCCCTCTCTCTGCCTCACACTTCTGTTTCTTCTTCCTCTCAGCCTTCCAATATATTTTTCACCATGGATGACATAGTGAAGGTTGGGGACTTTGGGCTGGTGACTGCTATGGACCAGGACGAGGAGGAGGAGTCGGTGCTCACCCCAATGCCAGCCTACGCCAGGCACACAGGACAAGTAGGGACCAAACTCTACATGAGCCCAGAACAGGTTTGTGCTCCCTGCTCTGAATCTGCACTGGGACACCTGGAGGTCTTCCAGGCCCTCTTTTGAGGCAGTTGTTGCCAGCAGGCTGTTCAGCTGGGTCGGGGCAATGCCAAGCACAGATCCAGGCTGGGCAGTGCCAGGCTGGAGAGCGCCAGGCTGGAGAGCAGCCCTGAGGTGAGGGACTTGGGGGTGCTGCTGGAGGAGAAGCTCAGCAGGAGCCAGCAGTGTGCACTTGCAGCCCAGAAAGCCAAGCAGAGCCTGGGCTGCAGCAGCAGCAGAGTGGCCAGCAGGGCCAGGGAGGGGATTCTCCCCCTCTGCTCTGCTCTGCTGAGACCCCACCTGGAGTCCTGCATCCAGTTCTGGAGCCCCTGGGACAAGAGGGATGTGGAGATGCTGGAGTATGTCCAGAGCAGGGCCAGGAGGATGCTGAGAGGCTGCAGCAGCTCTGCTGTGAGCACAGCCTGAAAGAGTTGGGGCTGTGCAGGCTGGAGCAGAGGAGGCTCCCAGGGGACCTTCTTGTGGCCTTCCAGCACCTGAAGGGGGCTCCAAAAAAGCTGGGGAGGGACATTTTAGGCTGTCAGGGAGTGGCAGGAGTGGGGGGAATGGAGCAAATCTGGAGGTGGGGAGAGTGAGGCTGGAGGTGAGGAGGAAGTTGTTGAGCAGGAGAGTGGTGAGAGGCTGGAATGGGTTGCCCAGGGAGGTGGTTGAGGCCCCATGGCTGGAGGTGTTTGAGGCCAGGCTGGCTGAGGCTGTGGGCAGCCTGCTCTAGGGTAGGGTTGGAAGTAGCTGCTCCTTGTGGTCCCTTCCAACCCTGACTGATTCTATGATTCAAATTCTCACCCCTCAAAGCAGAGTTTGCAGTTAAGTTGAATCCCAGAATTGATATTTGTGCATTTAGATGGAAATTAATCCCAATATAGCTTCAGATGGAAATTAATCTCAATATAGACTTGGATGGGAATAAATCCCAATATGCATTCAGATGGAAATTAATCTGAGTATAGCTTCAGATGGAAACATAGATTTAGATGTAAATAAATCTAAATATAGATGAAGATGTAAATGAATCTGAATTTAGTTATAAACAAATCTAAATGTAGATTTAGATGTAAACTAATCTGAATTTAGATATAAATAAATCTAAATGTAGATAAAGATGTAAACTAATCTGAATTTAGATATAAATTATATTTAGATAAAGGTGTAAACTAACCTGAATTTAGCTGTAAATAAATCTAAATGTAGATTTGGATGTAAATACATTGAAATATGGATGGATTGAGATATAAACCTAAATGGGAATAGATTTAGGTGTTAATAATTATCAATATAGGCAGATTTAGATGTAAATCAATCTAAATACAGGTAGATTTAGATGTAAATCTAAATGTAGGTAGATTTAGGTGTGAATAATTCTGAATGTAGATAGATTCAGGTGTAAATAAGTGGAGATAGATTTAGGTGTCAGTGAATGTAAATGGAGGCAGATACAGATGTAGAGAAATCTAGGTGTAGATTTAGTTGTAAATTAACCTAAATGTAATAGATGTAAATAAATCTAAATACAGATAGCTTTAGATGTAAATAAATCTAAGTACAGATAGAGTTAGGTGTAAAGAAATCCACCTGGAGGGAGACATAGGTATAGATCTAGGTGTAAATTAACCTAAGTATATAGGGGTAAATAAGTCTGAATACAGATGTAGGTGGGAATTTAAATACAGATTTAGATGGAGATTTAGGTACAGGTAGCTTTAGGTGTAAGGAGATTTAAATACAGATAGATTTAGGTGTAAATCTAAATATGGGTAGATTCAGTTGTACATTAACCTAAATATAATAGATGTAAATAAATACAGATAGTCTTAGGTGTAAATAAATCTGAATACAGATAGATTTAGGTGTAATTAATTACAGGTAGATTTAGATGTAAATGAATCTAAATACAGATAGATTTAGGTGTAAAGAAATCTGAATACAGACAGAGGTGTAAATAAGTCTAAATACAGATAGATTTAGGTGTAAAGAAATTGAAATACCTATTTAGATGTTAGTTTAAATATGGAGTGAGATGTAAATAAATCTAAATAAAGATAGATTTAGCTGTAAATTAAGCTAAATATAGGTTTAGATGTGAATAAGTAAAAATAGATTTAGCTGTAAATTAAGCTAAATATAGGTTTAGATGTGAATACATTTAACTATAGATAGGGTTAGATGTAAATTGAATGGAGTCAGGTGTCAATAATCTCTAAAGAGAGATAGCTTTAGATGCCAATAATTCTAAGATACAGATAAGATTTAGATGTAAATGTAAATAGATTTCATTGCAGATAGATTTAGGTGTCAGATCTTACTACAGACAGATTTAGGTGTCAAGTCTAACTACAGATAGATTTAGGTGTCAAGTCTAACTACAGATAGATTTAGGTGTCAAGTCTAACTGCAGATAGATCTAAGTGTCAGTAAATCTAAGCAGAGACAGCTTTAGTTGTCAATCTGAACAGGGACAGACTTAGCTATAGAGCAGAGTGGCTGCTGGTGGCTGCTTGAGTACCTTCCTTGCTCTTGCTCTGAGTGCAGCTGAGGGGTAAGTGCCTGATGTGCAAATGGACTGAGCAAGGACACTCAGCTCTGCACGAGGTTTGAGTTGGAACCTGTGAGCAGGTGAAGCTTTCCCAGCCTTGGAGACTTAGAGGGTGTTTGAATTCAGGGATGCAAACAGCTTGCATGCAGCTCTGCACACAGCAGCTATGCCCTGGGCTGCAGCAAGAGCAGTGTGGGCAGCAGGGTCAGCGAGGGGATTCTGCCCCTCTGCACCCTCTGCTGAGACCACACCTGGAGCACTGTGCCCAGTTCTGGAGCCCCTGAGACAGCAGATGCTGGAAGGTGTCCAGAGAAGGGCTGGAGCAGAGGGCTGGAGCTGCTCTGAAGTGGGTTGAGGCTGTTCAGTCTGGAGAAGAGAAGGCTCCAAGGAGACCTTATTGTGGCCTTCCAGTATCTGAAGAGGGCTACAAGAAAGCTGGGGAGGGACTTTTTAGGGTGTTGGGCCTGGGGGGAATGGAGGGGAGGTTTAGATTAGAGGTTAGGAAGAAGTTCTTCAGCATGAGGGTGGTGAGAGACTGACACAGGCTGCCCAGGGAGGTGGTGGAAGCTTCATCCCTGGAGGTGTTTAAGGTCAGGCTGGATGTGGCTCTGGGCAACCTTATCTAGCGTGAGGTGTCCCTGGGCATGGCAGGGGGGTTGGAGTTGGATGGTCCTTGAGGTCCCTTGGGGTGTTGTCTTCCTCCAGCCTGGCTGACCTAACCCGTGTTGCACTTGCAGATCTGTGGGAACACTTACTCACACAAAGTGGACATCTTCTCCCTGGGGCTGATCCTCTTTGAGCTGCTTTACCCTTTCAGCACGCAGATGGAGAGGGTCAGGGTACGTATGGCACTGGCTTCTCACTGTGGTGCTTTGCTTCAGACAGCTGCTCCCTTGGGCAAACAGCTCCAGGAGCAGCTGCTCCGGTTTGGAACAGCCTTGCAGTTAGGAGCACAACTTCTGTGTCAGCTCTGAGCAGAGCCCCTGAGTCCCTGCAAGGAGATTGCAGTCTTCTGGTGTGTGCAGTTGAGTTGAGGCCTCCGTTTCTGCACAGAGCTCCTCTGTTGGCAAGCCAAGAAAGAGCAAACTATTGAACTGGCCAAGAGTGCAAGCAGCAAATGCAGCTTGTGGCTTGGTTCTCGTGCCAGAGCTGGAGCCACACTGTGAATTCCTCCTTCCCTGCTCTGCATCTGCAGTGCTTGACACCCAGAGCTCAGTGACAGCTCTGCTCGAGCTGTGTCTCGCAGCTTCAAGCACTCTTCACACCCGTGCCCTGCATTGCTCCCACTGTGAATCTGGGAGGAGGTCTGGAGTGCACCACGACCCACCCTTGCTGTTAAAATGCACTTGAGATCCATCTGGCCCAGTTACAAGGTCACAGAAAACAGGAGCTACAGACAGGAAGGTGTTTCCCTTGTTTATGGTGACCAGGAAGGAGTCACTTGAGCTTGAATTTGAGCTTGGAGCGCTTCATTTCTCCTGTGAAGATGGATTGGCTTTAGCAGAGATGCCAGGAGCAGCTTGACCCATGCCATTAGGGCAGCCTCACCTGTGCTGGTGTTGGATTCTCTTGCTTCAAGTGCTCTGGCTTTTGATAGGACAACAAAGCATGGTCTGGAAGAGGAGTGACAGTGCTTGGTTTGAACCCCTCCTACTCACACCAGTTGCATGCTCCCCAAACAAACCCAGTTTTACTGAGCTGTGCACTCAGCATGGAGCTCTCTGCTCCGTTCTCCCTAGTCTCAGGTGATCGAAGGAGAGGCAATGGCCTGAAGTTGTGCCAGGGAAGGGTTAGGTTGAAGAGGAAGAACAATGTCTTTGCTGCAAGAGTGGTCAGGAACTGGCAGAGGCTGCCCAGGGAGGTGCTGGAGTCCCCATGCCTGGAGGTGTTGAAGAAACCTGTGGCCATGGCACCTGGGGCCATGGTTTGAAGGCCGTGGGGGTGCTGGGTTGCTGATTGGACTTGGTGGTCTCAGAGGGCTTTGCCACCCAAAGAATTCTTCCATTCTCTCCTGGCTTCTGATGTCCTGCAGCAGTCACTACAAGCTTTGCCCTTCCAGTTTCTGTCCTGAGCCTAGAAGCAGAGCAGATGATCAGAGGGGATCTTAAACTGCCTCCAGCTCTGACGTTTTACTTGGTGAGGATGAGGCCTTGAGCAACCTGGGCTAGTGTGAGGTGTCCCTACCCATGGCAGCAGTGTTGGAGCTCTTGAAGGTCCCTTCCAGCACAGACTGCTCTGTGAGTAAGTGGGCAAAGAGCCTGCCCCAGCTTCCCAGGCTTCTCACTGCCCTTCTGCTCTATTTGGTAGCACCACCAAGCAGTCCCAGCCCTGCACTGCCCACACCTGCAATTCAGCTACTCCAGCAGCTGTGCCCACATTGGTACACTGAGCCTCTCCCTGGCATCAGGCAAGCATTGGCCCTGCTTCCTGAGGCAAAACCTTCTCTGCCTGATGAGGCAGCCCAGCAAAATCTGTGACAAAGAGCTGGAAACAACCCCAGAGCAGAAGACTGAGACCTGCTTCTGTCTGAGGCTATCAGCACTGAGGCTGGGGCAGGGCATTTTGTTTCCACATTAGATGTTTGGAAGCAGATCTCTAAAGGCTGAGTGATGAGATAGAGGAGAGCAAAGTCCTAGTGGGCAGCAGGATGCCCAAGAACCAGAAATGTGCCCTTGTGGCCAAGAAGGCAAAGGGCAATGTGGGATGGATTGGAAGGGCTGTGGTGAGTGGGTCCAGAGAGGTTCCCCTGCCCCTCTACTCTGTCCTGCTGAGGCCACATATGGAGTCTTGTGTCCAGTTCTGAGCCTCTCAGCTCAAGAAGGACCTCAGGGAAGTGCTGCAGAGAGCCCAGCCCAGAGCCAAAGCTGCTGCAGGCAGTGAACATCTCCTGTGGGGCCAGGCTGAGGCAGCTGGGGCTGGGAGCTGGCAGCAGAGCAGCCTGAGGGCTGCCCTCAGTGCTGTGCTGAAGATGTGCAGGGCAGTGTGGGCAGGACACAGCCAGGCTCTGCCCAGGGGTGGCCAAGGGCAGCCCAAGGGGCACTGGGGGCAAGCTGGAGCAGAGGAGGTGCCAGGGAACAGGAGGGCAATATTTGTGCCTGTGAGGGTGCTGGAGCCTGGAGCAGGCTGCCCAGAGAGGCTGTGGAGCCTCCTTCTCTGGAGCCTTTCCAACCCCCTGGATGTGTTCCTGTGTGCCCTGCCCTGGGTGCTCCTGCTCTGGCAGGGCTTGGCCTGGCTGAGCTCTGGAGGTCCCTTCCAGCCCCTGATGTGCTGTGGTCCTGTGAAGGTTTTGAAGCATTTCAGTACCATGGAGCTCAGTTCTCTTCAACAGCAGAGGGCTGGCTCTTGCCCACCCTGCTGACTGCTCAGCTGAAAGCATATTTCAGTGCAGCACTCAGGGAACTGAGTTCTGCTTGAACATTTTCTGTTCAAACCTTTACCAAAGCTGCTCCTTCCTAAAACAAAGAGCTAAATGTTGCCCTTCTGTGCTAAAAAGCGTCCTGAGGTGGGTGCTGGGTTGCTGGCAAACCTCCCCAGCGGTGCTCAAGGCCAGGCTGGATGGGGCCTTGAGCAGCCTGGGCTGGTGGGAGGTGTCCCTGCCCATGGCAGGGGTTGGCACTGGCTGATCTCGAAGGTCCCTTCCAGCCCAAGCCATTGTGAGTCTCTGAGCAGCGGGAGAATGCTGTCAGCAGGTGGAGCCAATGCCCTTGGCATGCAGGGCAGGCGGAGGGCTGCCAGCCACCTGAGGAGGACGCAGGCACGGGCACAGTGAAGGCGCTGAGGAGCCTGCTCTGCCTGAGCTCTGGGCTCGGGGGTGCTGCACAGAGGTGCTCCAGGCTTTGCTGAGTGACCTGGCTGCAGGAGGCAGAGCTCTGGAGGGGTGGTTCTTGGTGCAGCCTGGGTGCTGCTGGGTTCAGACTCAGCCTGCTCGAAGGGCCAGGGGCATCAGGTTGTGGTTTTTAACCACAGGAGACTTCCAAAAGCAGTTTTCCCATCGGGCTGAATTGTTTGCACAGTTTGGGAACAGTCATGGTTGGTGTTTTGGAAGAGTTCCCATCTTTCTCCTCCTGTTCTTTTGCAGACCTTGAGTGATGTTAGAAATCTGAAGTTTCCACCACTGTTCACTCAGAAATATGCACAAGAGGTGAGTCTGACACTGGGCACTGCAGCTGCTGCTTGCCTCACTGCAGCTCTTTGCTTTGCAGGTACAGCTGAGGGGGAAGGAAAGGCTATTGTGCAGTGTTTTGTGCTACTGCCCAGATGGGGATGGAGTTAGCTGCAGGGGTGGGCACCAGTGCTGCTCCCCAGGGCTCAGTGCTGCCCCAGCTCCACTGAGTGTCTTTAGCAGTGACCCGGGAGAGGGCACTGAGGCTCCCTCAGTCAGTCTGCAGATGGCACTACATTGGGTGGCAGTGTTGATCTGCACAGGAAGGCTCTGCAGAGCCCCAGAAAGGCTGGGTCCAATGGCCAGGGTCAGTGGGATGAGGTTCAACAAAGCCAAGTGCCAGGTCCCGCACTTGGGTCACAACCACCCAGGGAGGCTCCAGGCTGGGGGCAGAGTGGCTGGAAACTGCCCAGCAGAGAAGGACCTGGGAGTGCTGGGGGACAGCTGCTGAAGATGAGCCAGGGTGTGCCCAGCTGGGCAAGAAGGGCACCAGCAGCCTGGCCTGGACCAGCAGTGGTGTGGCCAGCAGCAGCAGGGCAGGGATCATGCCCATGTGCTTGGCACTGGTGAGGTCACACGGGGTTCAGTTTTGGGCCTCTCACTCCAGGAAGGACATTGAGGGGCTGGAGCAGGTCCAGAGAGGGGCACCAAAGCTGGGGAAAGGTCTGGAGAAGAGGGCTGTGGAGGGGCAGCTGAGGGAGCTGGGGGTGTGCAGTGTGGAGAAGAGGAGGCTGAGGCAGAGCTCACTGCTCTCTGCAGCTCCCTGAGAGGAGGCTGCAGTGAGGTGAGGGTTGGGCTCTGCTGCCTAAGGTAATAGCAGGGGAAGAACTGGCCTGAAATTGTGCCAGGGGAGGGTTAGGTTGGAGACTGGGGAAATGTCTTTGGTGCAGGAGTGGTCAGGGATTGGCCCAGGGAGGTGGTGGAGTCCCCATCCCTGGAGGTGCTCAAGAGAGGTGTGGCCATGGCACCCGGGGCCATGGTTTGGTGGCCAAGGGGGTACTGGGTTGCTGGTTGGACTGGATGAGCTCAGAGAGCTTTGCCAGCCCAAACAGTTGTGTGGCTCTGTGATTTCCTGCCACATGCCCATGTTCTGAAGCAGGAAGTGCAGAGTCCTAGGCACGTAAGGATGTTGGTGGTAGCTCCATCCTAGTAGCCAGGGATCCTGTCTTGCTGTGCAGCTGCCTGGGGCACTGGGATCAGCTGTGCTCAGCTGCAAGGGCACCAATGCTGCCTGGGTGTGAGACAAAGCCTCCAGCTGCCTCAGGGGGCAAAGGAAAACCTCCAGTTCAGCATGGAAGACCACTGCCTGCTGGATTGGAAGGGAAGTGGAGGCCTAGGAGGAAGGTACTGACTTGGAAAGAGGTGGCTGTGGCTTGGAAATTGATGGTGGCAGCTTAGAAGGTGGTGGTGGCTTGTAGGGAAGGTGGTAGTGGCAGCTCAGAAGGAGCTGGTGGTCTGGAGCTGGTGGCATGTAGGGAAGGAGCTGTGGTCTGGAGCTGGTGGCATGTAGGGAAGGAGCTGGTGGCCTGGAGCTGGTGGCATGTAGGGAAGGAGCTGGTGGCCTGGAGCTGGTGGCATGTAGGGAAGGAGCTGTGGCCTGGAGCTGGTGGCATGTAGGGAAGGAGCTGTGGCCTGGAGCTGGTGGCATGTAGGGAAGGAGCTGGTGGCCTGGAGCTGGTGGTCTGTGGGGTAGGAGCTGGTGGCTTACCCAGGAGGCTGCACAGGACCTCTGAATTCCATTTCCTGAGTTCGAGGTTTTTGGGTTGCAAACAATGTCCAAGGCTTCCACAGCTGAACCCTGGGCCAGCTGGGACTGGCCTGTGCCCATGGCCTCGGCACAGACAGCTCCTGATGTGCACCACCACCGAGGGCACCTGTGGCTCTGCTGCCCGAGCTCCAGCAGCGCCGGGGCCGCGGAGGCTGCTGACTGCCCGCCGGTGCCTGCTCTCTTGCAGTACACCATGGTGAAGGAGATGCTCTCGCCCAGCCCCACCGAGAGGCCAGAGGCGGCAGCAGTGATCGAGAACCCTGTGTTTGAAGAGCTGGAGCTGCCCCCCAAGCCGGTGCTGAGGCAGAGGTCACGGACAATGAGCCTGTCGGGGAACAAGCACTGCAGGCAGCCCAGCAAATGACTGCTCAGGACCCCCCTGCCCGCCCAGGCTGGGTGGGCTGGGGCAGCAGCAGCATGCCCAGCAGGATGCCCAGCCTGGCAGTGGGTCACCAAAGCTCTTCCTGCTGTGCTGGATGGAGAAGATGTCTTGGCCAGAGTTGGGTTTCCTTTGCCAGCCAACAAAAGCCACACTTCCCACATTCCACTTCCTCTCCTGGGCAGGGGGTGCAGCCCCTGTGCCCACCACTCTCCTGCCCCAGTTTCCTTCCTTTGCTGGGGGGTGGGGGGCATTTCTTTTCCTTTGGGAAGCTTGTAAATGTCAGCTTGCTGGGTAAGGGAGAGCTGTAAGGTGTAAATAGAACTAAATCCTGTATTTTTATAGAGCAAATTACAGTCTCTAAGCCTGGTGAGGATCTCTCCTGCTCCTTGGTGAAATGAAGATGATTTTGCAATGAGCTGCGACTCCACTTTTGTTGTCTCTGCTGGGGGAAACTGGGGACCTGCACTGTTTTTAAAGCAAAAACCACCCCTGAATCCCACAGCTGTATCAACTGGCACTGGCCAGAGCCAGCCACCCCCTCCCTCTGCACTCTGCTCTAGCTTAGGGAATGCATTTTAGCCCGAGAAGGAAAAGGAGCTTCTGCTGGTTTGGCCATTAAGAAGGGCTTGGGCTGGGTTTTTAACCTTAAGGCAGTGGCTGGAAGAACCCTAGTTGGAAACTAAAATCATCTAGGAAAAGCTTGAGGTTCTGCAAGCTTCAGGCTGATGAAGTCATCCCTGTCCTGGGGCAGCTGCTGCAGTTGGACTTGGGAAAGGCAAAAACATCACAACACCAGGCAGCAGGGCCCTGTGTGCTCTGCTGCTGGAGCTGCCTCCTGCCCTGCTCCTGCTCCTGCCTCTGCCCTTCTCAAAGCTCCTTCTCCAGCCTCTTCTCCTCCCCTGCTCCTTCTCCAGCCTTTTCTCATGCCCTTCCTCTGCTCCTGCCTTTCTCAAAGCTTCTTCTCCAGCCTTTTCTCTTGCCCTGCTTCTGCTCCTGCCTTTCTGAACACTCCTTCTCCAGCCGTGTCTCCTGCCCTGCTGCTCCAGCTCCCGCCTCTCCTCCTGCCCCGCTCCCGCGGTGATTGTGTATGGCAGCCAGGCTCAATCCGTTTGGGTTGGTGGTGTACAGAAGGCACTTGCTGTCACTGTCGAGTGCACTGAGATTATTGTGACTTCTTTCAAGTCTGAACGATTTAATAAACTTCTCTTTGTTTTATTTATAAACCCCTCCCCCCGGTGTCATCGCTCTGTGCCCAGCCCGCAGGAGAGAGGGAAGGTGGCAGCAGGCTGGGTGCTGCGGGCAGCAGGCTGGGCGCGGCGGGCAGCAGGCTGGAGGGAAGGTGGCAGCAGGCTGGGCGCGGCGGGCAGCAGGCTGGAGGGAAGGTGGCAGCAGGCTGGGCGCGGCGGGCAGCAGGCTGGAGGGAAGGTGGCAGCAGGCTGGGTGCTGTGGGCAGCAGGCTGGAGGGAAGGTGGCAGCAGGCTGGGCGCTGTGGGCAGCAGGCTGGAGGGAAGGTGGCAGCAGGCTGGGCGCTGTGGGCAGCAGGCTGGAGGGAAGGTGGCAGCAGGCTGGGCGCTGTGGGCAGCAGGCTGGAGGGAAGGTGGCAGCAGGCTGGGCGCGGCGGGCAGCAGGCTGGAGGGAAGGTGGCAGCAGGCTGGGTGCTGTGGGCAGCAGGCTGGAGGGAAGGTGGCAGCAGGCTGGGCGCTGTGGGCAGCAGGCTGGAGGGAAGGTGGCAGCAGGCTGGGCGCTGTGGGCAGCAGGCTGGAGAGAAGGTGGCAGCAGGCTGGGCGCGGCGGGCAGCAGGCTGGAGGGAAGGTGGCAGCAGGCTGGGCGCGGCGGGCAGCAGGCTGGAGGGAAGGTGGCAGCAGGCTGGGTGCTGTGGGCAGCAGGCTGGAGAGAAGGTGGCAGCAGGCTGGGCGCGGCGGGCAGCAGGCTGGAGGGAAGGTGGCAGCAGGCTGGGCGCGGCGGGCAGCAGGCTGGAGGGAAGGTGGCAGCAGGCTGGGCGCGGCGGGCAGCAGGCTGGGTGCTGTGGGCAGCAGGCTGGGCGCGGCGGGCAGCAGGCTGGAGGGAAGGGAGGGCAGCCAGAGGGACCTGCACGGGCTGCAGCCGTGAAGCTCAGCAAGGCCAAGGGCGAGGTCCTGCCGCTGCAAGCACGAATCCAGGCTGGGTGGGGAAGGGGCAGAAAGCAGTGCTGAGGAGAAGGACTTGGGGGTGCCGGGTCAGAAGCTCAAGGTGAGCCAGCAGTGGGCACTGGGCTGCATCTGAAGCAGCATGGGCAGCAGGGCAGGGAGGGGATTCTGCCCCTCTGCAGCCCCCAACACAAGAAGGACTTGGAACTGTTGGAGCGAGTCCAGACGAGGCCACAAAGGTGCTGAGAGGGCTGAACAGGCTGGGAGAGTTGGGGCTGTTGAGCCTAAGGCTCTGGGAGGACCTCAGAGCAGCCCTCCAGTAGCTGAAGGGACTCCAGGAGAGCTGGGGAGGGACTTCTGAGCAGGGCTGGGGGTGCCAGGAGGAGGGACAATGGCTCTGAGCTGGGAGAAGCCTTGCTCCAGCAGTGTCCCCTTGCAGCTTAGCCTGGGCACTTCTGCTGGTTGCCTGCAGGCTGCAGCAGCCGTCCCTGGCCTGAGCAGCTGCCTGCACACTCCAGAGGGGCTCTTCCAGAAGCCACCCCTCAAGTGTTGCATGTGCACAGAAGCTGGGTCTCAGGGCAGGCTCTGGGTGCAGCAGTTCCTCACCCGAGGCTGCTCAGGAGCACTGTGGCCGGGGCCTTTGGCCGCAGCCTGCACCCACTGCACGCCGCAGCCTGCGCTGCCAGGGTGGCGCTGCAGCAGCTGCTGCTGCTCCGTGCGGTTCACAGCCAGGCAGGTGCTTGGGGCTGGGAGGCTGCGAGCAGTGCCCCTGCCCACGCAGCACGGGGGGGTTGGAAGGGACCTGTAGAGCTCGCCCAGACCAACCCCCTCCTCTGCCAGAGCAAGGTCACCTGTGGCAGGCCACACAGGAACACATCCAGACTCCAGAGCTGCAGATGCCACCACCTCTCTGGGCAGCCTGCTTCAGGGCTCTGCCACCCTCAGCACCTTTGGTTATGGCTCTGTGGCCCAGCAGTGCTCTCCAGCTGCAGTCACAGCACCAAGGCATGGGCACCACAGTGCCAAACACGCAGGCAAGCGTCTCCCTAGCTGGGCTTGGTCACCTGGAGTCCCCTTGGAGGCCCCTGCAGACTCTGTGCTGCCAGCATCTCTTCCCCTGGGGCTGCCAGGCAGGAGAGGCCCTTCCTGAGCTGAGAAGGGACGTCACAGAAGCCACTGAAGGCTCTGAGCCTCGCCCTGTGTCAGAACACTCTGACTGGGGCACCAGAAGATATTTGCCCACAGCAGTTCACAGCCTGAGTTGTAAAGTTGTAGGCAGGTGGAGAAACCAGAACAGTTCATCCCAGAATAGGTTGGGCTGGAAGGGACCTCAAAGCTCATCCAGTGGGCAGGGACACCTCCCACCAGCACAGCTTGCTCAAGGCCTCATCCAACCTGGTCTTCAACACCTCCAGGGAGGTTGTGGAGCACAGAATCACCCAATGTGATCAAAGATAACACTGAGTGTTTCTGTGCTCCACAGCCTCCCTGGGCAACCTGTGCCAGGGTCTCACCACCCTCAGTGCCAAGACTTTCTTCCTCATCTCCAGTTTCAATCTCCCTTCAGGCTTCAATCCATTGTTCCTCCTATCACTCCCAGCCCTTGTAAAATGCCCCTCCCCAGTTCTCCTGTACCCCTCTTCAGGTACTGGAAGGCCAACCCCAACCATTCTATGAATCTCTGAACCCTGAGCAACAGCCCAGGCAGCAGAGTGGTGCCTGTGTGACCAAGTGGCTTCTGCTCTCTGACCACATCCCCGGGGCCCCACACACAGCCTGACACAGGAGGGTCACTGACCCTGGCCAGCTTTGTCATATCAGCTGGAGGGGCTTGAGCACTGTCCCACCTCCTGGTGTAGCTCAGCAGGACCTACAGAAAGAGGTCACATCACTGAGGGCCTTTGCCCCAGCATGAGGAGTGAACCTGCCTTAGGAAGCACCAACAGGAACAACGACCCCAGGAGGAGCTGCCCCCAGCACAGCACCATCCAACCCTTCCACTCCCAACAGGCCTTTAGGATCCTCCAGTCCAAGCACTGACCCAGCACTGCCCTCTCACCACTAAACCACCTCCCCCAGCATCCTTTAAATGCCCCTGGGGATGGCTGCCTGGCCCAGTGCCTCACCACCCCTTCAGCCCAGAACTGCTTCCTAACATCCAGCCTAAACCTCCCCTGCTGCAACCTGAGGCCATTTCTTCCTGCCCACACCCAGGTTCCTCTGCAAAGCTGTGGAGGATGAAGACACACACCTGTGCCACATGCCCCCAGCTGCAATATTCCAGCCCCTCCTCGCCCTGTTTTTCTCCCATGGTTTCTCCACTGGGATGTGCTCTGGACCCCAGCAGCTGGCTGGGAGTCCTCCTCACTTGGGTTTGCCCTTCAGGACGCCGTTGGGCCCCGGCACCGCGATGCCGTAGTCGAGGTCTGGAGCAGTCCTGGAGAAGGTGGCTATGGACACCACGTCCTCGCCAATGGCCACCTGAGACCTGTGCCTGCAGACCAGCAGCTTCTTCAGCGCCCGCTGGAAGTCCCTGTTGAGGAAGGCATAGAGCATGGGGTTGATGGTGGAGTTGCAGTAGCCCAACCAGGTGATGATCTTGAAGGTGCTGGCCACAAGGGCGCTGGTAGAGCTGGCACCGCTGGCGGCCAGCCAGATGTTGAGGATGAAGTAGGGCAGCCAGCAGAGCACAAAGGCTGAGATGATGATGCTGATGGTCCTGGTGGCCTTGTTCTCCAGCTGCAGGTGGTTCTGCCGCTGGCTGCTGGGGTGGTAGTGGATGTCCAGGGCCTGGGACACGATGCGAGTGGCCTTGAGGCGTGAGGCTCGGTAGATGAAGAAGTACATAGTGCACATCAGCAGGGAGGGCAGGAAGAAGGCCAGGGCAGAGGCCACCAGGGCAAACACCCAGTTGGTGACAAAGATGCACTCCCTGCCCGCGTCGAAGTCCTCCCCGGGGATCTCGTTCCAGCCTTGCATGACAGGGAGGAAGGAGATGAGGGAGGAGTAGACCCAGACCATGCAGGTCATCAGGATGCATCTGCAGGAGGGGAGAGGACAGGGGAGAGGGGCTCTGAGCAATCTTGTGCTGCAACATCCAGGGCCACTCAGCCCCCTGGCAACCTGTGTGGGACAGCACAGCTCAGGGGGGACAGCCAGTCCCAGTGAGTGGCTCTGATGGGGCTGTGGCTGCAGGACTGGGCTCAGGCTGAGGGGTGCTCAGAGCTGCCTGAGAGCAGAGGAGAGGTTTCCCCCAGGGCTTTTGGTACTATTTAAACCCACAGCAGGCAGGTCTCTGCAGGTATTTTTTCCTTGGAGCAGCCTTTGAGGACTTGGTGGGGACCTCCAGGGAAGATGAGGAGCAACTTCCACCAGGGCAAGCGGCAGGACCAAGGCAGTGGTTTAAACTGAGAGAGGGGAGGTGTAGATCAGACAAAAGGGAGAAATTCTTCCCTGTGCTGAGGCATGGAGCAGGCTGCCCAGAGAAGTTGTGGAGCTTCAAGCCTGGAAGTATTCAAAGCCAGGCAGGATGAGGCCTTGAGCAACCTGAGCTCGTGCAGGTGTCCCTGCCCATGGCAGGGGGTTGGAACTGGATGGTCTTGAGGGTCCCTTCCAGCCCAACCCACCCTAGGATTTGGCTGCAGCTTTAGTGGTGGCCATTGCCTTATCCTCTGAGGAGCCACAGGGGTGGAGCTGACAGACCCCAGCAGCACTTGCTCTGCAGTGTGCCCCCTCCTCATTGTGCCCACTGCCAGCACTCCCCAGATCACACACAGCAAGAGCTGCAGTGGGTGAGACACCCCCAAAAGGGCCTGAACCCACCTTGGCCAACACCCTGCAGCTGCATCATCCTCCCTGCCACCCCCAGACAACCTGCCCAGCCCTGCAGCCCTCACTTCAGTGTCTCCCAGGAGGCTTTGGCAGGAGCTGAGAAGCTCCTCCTGTTTTCCCTGCACTCCCCCCTCGGCAGAACTTCAGAAGGCATTGTGAGGCTGCCAGGAGGAAGCCACCACTGCTGCCTGGCTGCTTCTGGGAGTCACTTCCCTGGGCCCTGGGCAGGGTCTCGTTAAATGCCTGCAAAGAGCAGAAGCTCCTAGAACCAGAGAATGGGTTGGGGTGGAAGGGACCTCAAAGCTCATCCAGCTCCAACCCTCTGCCACAGGCAGGGACATCTCCCACCAGCACAGCTTGCTCAAGGCCTCATCCAGCCTGGCCTTGAACAGCTCCAGGGAGGGAGCATCCACAGCCTCCCTGGGCAACCTGTGCCAGTGTCTCACCACCCTCACTGCCAACAATTTCTTCCTCATCTCCAGTCTCAGTCTCCCATCCTCAAGCTTCAATCCATTCCTTCTCCTCCTGTCACTCCCAGCTCTTGTCAGAAGTCATTCCCCAGCTCTCCTGGAGCCCCTTCAGGTACTGGAAAACCTGCTCTGAGGTGTCCCTGGAGCCTTCTCCTCTGCAGGCTGCACACCCCCAGCTCCCTCAGCCTGTGCTCACAGCAGAGCTGCTCCAGCCCTGGGAGCATCTGATGCTTTCCTCATGGGCTCTAGAAGAGGCTCAGTGAAAATGAGCTCTGATCTCCAGCTTGTCAGTGTTTGTCTGGAAGGAGAATGGAGAGAATCTGGAAAGCATCCAGGGAGAACAAAGCATGGAAAAGAAGACCTGAAAACCGAAGCTGTCCTCAGGCCCCTCTGCAGGGACATGGAATGGACCTTCAAGATCATCCAGCTCCAAACTCCTGCCATGGGCAGGGACACCTCCCACTAGAACAGGTCACTCAAGGCCTCATCCAACCTGGCCTTGAAGCCCTCCAGGTAGGGCACATCCACAGCCTCCCTGGGCCACCTGTGCCAGTGTCTCACCACCCTCACTAAAGCATTTCCTCCTCATTTTCAGTTTCAATCTGGTTCCTCCCCCATTTTGCAACCCACCTATAGCTCAAACTGTGCTTTCCCAGCAGCACCATCAGCCCAGCCCAGCTGCATTCTCCTTTCCTCTGCACCACATCAAAAACCTTCTGTGAGGTGTGAAGTGTTGTGAGGGTCCTTTGGCCACATCGCTCTGCTTTGGGGCACCAGGCCCGGAGTCGGTGCAGACCACAGCCCAGTGACACTCTGGAGGGAGCCAGGGTGAGCAGCAGCTGCACTTACCTGCCTCGGGACATCCTCCTGGGGTAGTGGTAGGGAGTCACCACCGAGCAGTACCTGTCCAGGCTAATGAAGCACAAGGTGACAATGGATGCCGTGCAGAACATGACATCAAAGGAGATCCAGACCTTGCAGAACAGCCTCCCAAACAGCCACATCCCTGTCACCTCATAGATGATGCTGCAGGAGGGAACAGGGAGACGTCAAAGCCAGAGGGACTCAGCCCAACCCTCATCCAACTGCCCAGCCTGGGGCTGACCCTGGCCCTCAGCACCGCACCTCTGCCAAACACCTCCAGGCATGGGGATCCAACCTCCTCCCTGGGCAGCCTGTGCCAGGCTTGGCGAACCCTTTCAGTCAAGAAGTTTCTTCTAATGTCCAACCTAAATCTGCCGGGGGGCAACTTCAGGCCATCTCCTCTTGTCCTATCACTTGTCCCTTGGGAGAGGAGCCCAAACTACACCTCACTGCAGCCTCCTTGCGGGGAGCTGGGGAGAGCAACGAGCTCTGCCTCGGCATCCTCTTCTGCAGGCTGCACACCCCCAGCTCCCTCAGCTGCTCCTGCCCAGCCCTGTTTATCGCAGTGCCCTGTGCAGCACAGGCTTTACCAGGGCTCCCTAACTCCTGAGGCAGGGACCATGCTCTCTCCAAAGAGAAACATCCATTTGCTTCTGGTCTCATGCTCCAGACTGAGAGGATTTCAGCTCCAGGCTGGGGAACAGCTGCCCAGAGGCAGCCTGCGGGGCTCAGCCACGCTGCAGCTCAGCTGCTCAGTCACCCGAAGCCAGCAGAAGCAGGCAGATACTGCCTGGGAGAAGTGAGCAGGGACAGAAGGGACACTGGCAGATACTGCCTGGGAGAAGTGAGCAGGGACAGAAGGGACACTGGCAGCTGTGGCAGGGCTGAGCCATGCTCCAACAGCAGCCTTTCAGCAGCCTGCTGCAGCACTTCTTGGGTGGCAGCGTGAGAAGAGCTGAGTGCACACAGCCTGCTGAGCTGCCACCCCCCACTGCAGCACTGCAACATCACTGCCAGCCCCACAGCAGCAGCACTGCAGCAGCACTGCCATTCCCCTGCAGCCTCACTGCCACATCAATGCCACTCCCCCGCAGCTGCACTGCCACATCACTGCCATCCCCTCACAGCCTCACTTCCACATCACTGCCCCCGCCACAGCCTCACTGCCACCTCACTGCCCCCCCCCCCCCCAGCCTCACTGCCACCTCACTGCCCGCCAGGTGGGCTCTGTGCTCCAGCCCCGCGGCAGAGGGCTCAAGGCAAGCCCTGCTCTGCAGCCAGCCAGCAGCAGTTCATTACAGCCATTTGCAAAGGCCCTCCTGGAGCCGGGCAGCTGCGGGGCAGGGCTTCCCGTGGTGGGATCAGAGACTCACCTTGGTGGCAGAGCCCTGTCAGATCCTCCAGCCCAACCCTCCTCTGCCTCTGCCGAGGCTGTGCCTGACCCTCAGCACCACAGCTCTGCCTCTTCTCAGCACCTCCACGGACGGGATTCAACCACCACCCTGGGCAGCCTGTGCCAGCCAAGAGGCTTCTTCTAATGTCCAGCCTAAACCTCTCCTGGGGCAACTCGAGGCCATTTCCTCTTCATCTGGCACCTGCTACTCGGGAGACCAGCCCCGACCTGGCTCCAAGCTGCCTTCAGGCAGCTGTAGAGAGCCAGCAGCACCGCCTGACCCCAGCACATGAGCAGCATGGAGGATCCCACAGCACACACAGGGCAAGGCTTCATGGCTCTTCTCATGGCACCAGGGGCACCTCCAGCCAGAGCAGGCTGCACAGGCACACAGCCAGGCTGACTTTCAACGTCTCCAGGGACAGAGCCTCAAGCACAGCCCTGGGCAGCCTGTGCCAGTGTCTCACCACCCTCACTGTGCAGAGCTTCCTCCTGATGTCCAACCTAACTCTGCCCTGCTTCAGTTTCAAACCACTGCCTCTTGCTCTATCCCCACAGCCCCTGCAGAGGGACTTTTGACACAGGTTTGCAGTGACAGGGTGAGAGGCAATGGACTGAAGCTTGAGGAGAAATTGAAACCGGAGATGAGGAAGAAATTCTTGGCAGTGAGGGTGGTGAGACTTGGCACAGGTTGCCCAGGGAGGCAGGATGCCTCCTTCCTGGAGGTGTTCAAGGCTGGGTTGGATGAGGCCTTGAGCAAGCTGTGCTTGTGGAGGGTGAACCCCCAAGCTCCCCTGGAGACCCTTCAGGTACTGGAAGGTTGCTCTAGAGTCTCCCTGGAGCCTTCTCTTCTCCAGGCTCAACAGCCCCAACTCTCCCAGCCTCCTGTAGGGGAGGGTCTCCAGCCCTGTGAGCATCTTTGTGGAGTACTGGGCCCTACAAAAAAGCTGTGGACAGGCTGGAAAGTGTCCAGAGAAGGGCCAGGAGAATGCTCAGTGGCCTGGCAGCTCTGCCAGGTGAGGAAGGGCTCAGAGAGCTGAGGCTGTTCAGCCTGGAGAAGGCTCAGGGCAGACCTTGTCACCATGGACCAGGACACCAAGGGTGGCTACCAGCAGGATGGAGGCTCCCCTGGTACAAGGAGTGCCATGGGGAAGACAAGGGCTGATGGGGACAAGTGACTGCTGGGGACATTCCCCCTGCACTCCAGAAGGAAATGTTCCCCCCTGAGCACAGTCAGACTCTGGAATCAGCTCCCAGGGGAAGCAGTGCAGTGCCCTGCATGGGGCAGTTTGCAGCCTCAGCCTGCCAGGCTGCTGGGCCAGCTCATTCCAGCTGCACTGCCACCGAGAAGGGCTGCAGCAGGGGACCCTTGGGTCCCTCCCAGCCTGCCACTCTGTGACTCATTCACAGGCGGCAGAGGTGACACTGCCCAGGCTCTGCTGTCTGATCTTACCCTGCAGCACTTCTTACCTAAAGGGCATGACCAGACAAGCCACGAGGAGGTCTGCCATGGCCAAGGACATGATGAAGATGTAGGTGACGGTGCGAAGCCTCTTCTCCACCACGGGGCAGATGAAGACCACTGTGTTCCCCAGCAGGGTGAGCAAGTCGATGAGGGCCAGAACCAGCCCAACCACCACCTCCTGCAGGCCGATGCCCACCAAGCTGTCACCTCCTTTCACAAAGGATGAGGCAGCAGAGGAGAAATTAGACAACCAAGATTCATTTTTGTCCACCAGCATCTTCCCACCGCTGGAAGCTGAAAGAGAGGAGAAGAGCAAAGGAAGCAAATCAGCGCAGGGCTGGTTGGGCTGCGTGGGGAGGCTTCCTCTGCTGCCAGGAAGAACCCACACACCCTGCTGTGCCATCACTGTGCCATCACTGTGCCCTGCTCACAGCTCCAGCAGAAGGCTCTCAGCTCCTGAGGACAAGGCTGAAGGTGCAGCTCTTGCTGAAGTCCTCCCCATGGCAATGGCAAGGCCTCCTGTGAACAGAAATGCAGCAGCGGGTGAAGGGTGAGACCAGAGGAGCCAGAGACAGGGAGAGCAGAGAGAGCAGGAGGCTGCAGCCAGAAGGGAAGCAGCTCAGCTAAGTCAAGGTAGAGCCAGTCCAGAGGAGGCCACCAGGATGCTCAGAGGGCTGCAGCAGCTCTGCTATGATCATAGGCTACAAGAGTGGGGGCTCTGCAGCCTGGAGAAGAGAAGGCCTGGAGGTGACCTCGGAGTGGCCTTGCAGGATCTGAAGGGGGCCACAGGAGGGCTGGGGAGGGACTGTTGGCAAGGGCTTGGAATGACAGGACGAGGGATGGGTTTGAACTGGCAGAGGGAAGACTGAAATTGGATGTTAGGACAGGGTTCTTTGCAGTGAGGGTGGTGAGACACTGGCACAGGTTGCCCAGGGAGGTTGTGATCTTTCATCACACTCTGTGCTTCTGTGCTCCACAGCCTCCCTGGAGGTGTGCAAGGCCAGGCTGCAGGCTGGATGAGGCCTTGAGTGACCTGTTCTAGTGGGAGCTGTCCCTGCCTATGGCAGGAGGTTGGAACTGGATGAGCTTTGAGGATCCTCACAACTTAAATGATTCTATGATTCTAAGTCCCACTCCAGGCACTGCCCAGTCACAGCCTGGGAGCTGAGCTCTGGACATATGCACATGGATGCCCTTCACTGCCCATCACCCACCATGGAGCAGGCAGCATCCTCTGCCAGCTGGACCCTGGTGGCCTTCCAGGACTTCCAGGAGTGAGAAGAAATGTGGGGACAGACCCTTTAGCAGGGTTGTTGTGCCAGGACAGGGGGTACTGGTTGGAACTAAGGGAGGGAGACTCAGAGTGGAGAGAAGGAAATGTTTGAGATGGTCAGACAGTGGCCCAGGGTGCCAGGAGTGGTGGTAGATGCTCCATCCCTGGAGATCTTCCAGGCTGGGTGGGACAGGGCTCTGAGCAAGCTGCAGCATGGACTAGATGACTTCTGAAGCTCTCTTCCAACCCAAAGCATTTTGTGATTCTGTAATCCTAAGCTTCCTTAAAAGCTCCCACCACAGAGGGAGACTCCTTTGCTTGGAAGACACCTTTAAGATCAAGTCCAGCATTGCCAGGTCACCACCAAACCATGGCCCTCAGCATCACATCTCCATGGCTTTGAAACCCCTCCAGGGATGAGGACTCCACCACTGCCCTGGGCAGCCTGGGCCAGGCCTTGACAACCCTTTTGGAGAAGAAATTGTTCCTCATATCCAACCCAAACCTCCCCTGGGCAGCTCGAGGTGTTTTCCTCTTGTCTCTGGGAGCAGAGCCCAACCCCACACAGAATCACAAAAACACCCAGGCTGGCAAACCCCTCAGGATCACCAAGTCCAGCCTAGAGCCCTACTCGACAAGATTCACAATAAACCATAGCCCCAAGCACCACATCCAAACCACCCTGAAATACCTCCAGGGTGGGTGACTCCACTACCTCCCTGGGCAGCTCATTCCAGTGCTCTGGCCAGCAGCACAGCCACAGCAGCTCACAGGAGAATTCCAAAGCTCCCATATCTCAGTGCCTGGCCTTAACATCAGTCTTGCAGCCTTCCCCATTAGGAGCCCCTGGGATAAATGCCCAGCTGTCCCACGGGGTGGGGACGCCCCAGCTCCCCAGGGGACCCCAGCTGTGCTGTGCACATTTGGCACCTGATGGGCTAGATCTTGCTCTCAGCCTGCCCAGGCAAAGCAACTCCATCCTTTCAGCAGCTTCCCCTTAGCACACAGAGAGAAGAGCATACCATAGCATAGCATCAAGTAGGTTGGGAGAGAGCTCCAAGCTCAGCCAGCCCAACCTAGCACCCAGCCCTGCCCAACCAACCAGACCATGGCACTCAGTGCCCCAGCCAGGCTTGGCTGCAACACCTCCAGGCACGGCCACTCCACCACCTCCCTGGGCAGCCCATTCCAGTGCCAATCACTCTCTCTGCCAACAGCTTCCTCCTAACACCCAGCCTAGACCTGCCCTGGCACAACTGAGACTGAGTCCCCTTGTTCTGGTGCTGGGTGCCCAAGTTATTCTGCAGACAAATCCCCAGGAGAAAGTTCACCTCATCACTGAATGCTTTGCTTTGACTGCAGCAGAGGGGGAAAAAAAGCTCTGCAGCCTCAAGGCTGACTGCACATTAAGAGGAATGGTGAAGACTGGAAATACATTTCCTGCAGACCATGGCCCCCACCACCCCAAGCAGCACCGAGGGCACGGCAGTATGGACCAGTCCTGCTCCAGGACCCCCAAACATCCTCCTCCTCCTTTCTGCTGCCGGCCGGGGCTGCAGCAGCTCAGCCGCCTATGGAGCAGTGCGAGCAGAGCTGATGTCTGGTGAGACAGGAGGGGGCACATGCCTCGGGATGCTTCCACCTGTACAACAGGCAGGTCTGAGGAGGCCGGGCAGCAGGAGACCCTTGGCACGGGCTCTCTTCTGTCCCTCTGCCCCCATCCGACTTTCCCGGATGAAAGGCAGCACTTCTCTGGACACAAATGGTTTCTTTACACCCCAACACCAGTGCAGAACAACTCCTACAACCTCTCCATCAGCTAACCAGCCCCAGCAAAACACAAAGTCCTTACCTTAAAAGCCCGCTGGTGAAGGCAGCCAGCGTGGGGCAGCTGCAGCACGGCTGGGACGGATGCCTCCTGCTTGGCCCAGCTACCAGGGGCTCTTGTTGGCTCTCAGATGCCCGTCCACGGAGCCGCTTCCAGCCTGGCTGTGCGAGGAGTGCCCCCCGCAGTTTATGCTCTTCCCCAGCAAATCTGAGTCTATCGCAACCACCCCTCTGCGGAGCGAGGAGAGAGCGAAGCGAAACGAGGGCTGCAGAGGCTGGGTGCCCTCGGCGCTAGGGGAGCGAAAGAACCGGGGTGCCAACCTGGGGGCCAAAACCCACCAGCCCCCAGGGCGCAAACCGCCAGTCCCCAGAGGCCAAATGCTAATATCTGGGGAGGGCAAGAAACCAGCCCCCGAGCAGCACACCCCCAGCCCTCGGAGGGCAAAGCTTCGGTGCTGCCGGAGAGCACATTCTGCAGCCCGGAGCGGGGCGGCACTGCCCGGGAGGAGGCGGCAGGCTCCGGCCCGGCAAACGGCCTTCTGCGGCGGGAGGGAAGCAGCAGGAGGAGCCCTGCCCAGGGCCGCGGGGGTAGTTTGCGGGGTCCTTTGGCCAGGGTGTCGGGGACTGGCTTGGTGAGAGCCCACCGAGAAGGGGATCCTACATGAAGAGGACGAGCAGCGGCGGAAGCCCGGGGCCGGAGCCGCAGAACCCGCGGGGAGTGGGAGAGGGCCCCGGCGGCAGCGCCGCTTACCCAGAACGGCTGCCGCTGCCGCCTCCCGCGGGGCCCACGGCCGGCAAAGGCACCAGGAGCGGCCGCTAAGCTCCGCCGCACAGCCGCCCGCGCTCCGCCCGCTGCCGGCCCCGCCCCGCCCCGCCACCGGCCCCGCTCCGCCGCACAGCCGCCCGCGCTCCGCCCGCTGCCGGCCCCGCCGCGCTCCGCCCCGCCCCGCCCCGCCACCGGCCCCGCCCCGCCCCGCCACCGGCCCCGCTCCGCCCCGCCACCGGCCCCGCTCCGCCCCGCCACCGGCCCCGCTCCGCCCCGCCACCGGCCCCGCTCCGCCCCGCCCCGCCACCGGCCCCGCCCCGCCGCACAGCCGCCCTTGCTCCGCCCCGCTGCCGGCCCCGCCCCGCTGCCGCTCCGCCCCGCTGCCGGCTCCAGGGCGCTGGAGGCTTTTTTCCCTGCCTTCGGAGTGGTCCCTGCCGGGCACGGCGAGGGCCAGCTGGGTTAAAGTAGCACAAGCAGAGAGGCGTTCAGCAGAGTCGCCAGGGGCTGCTTTGCTCTCCAACAGAACCAGAATGCTAAACGCCCGCAGCCATCGGGAGGCATGGCAGAGCCGCAGCCTGCCGAACTGGAACGGACCTCAAGCATCTCCCGGTTCAGCCTTTGCTGACAGAAACATAGACCCAGCCCCTTCACTTAAACAGCAGGAGAAACTTCTTCACTGTGAGAGTGCTGGAGCCTGGAGCAGGCTGCACAGAGAAGTTGTGGAGTCTCCTTCCCCGGGAACATTCCAAACCCACCTGGGCCATTGTGACCCTGGGCAAGCTGCTGTTGGTGCCCTGCTTGAGGGGAGGGAGGGGCTGCACTGAGGACAGAGTGGTTGGAGATCATCCAGGCAGAGAGGGATCTGGGGGTGCTGGGAGAGAGGAGCTGAAGATGAGCCAGCAGTGCCCAGGTGGGCAGCAGAGCCAATGGCATCCTGGGCTGGCTGAGGAGCAGTGTGGGCAGCAGCACAAGGGAGGTTCTTGTGCCTCTGTGCTCAGCACTGCTCAGGCCACCCCTGGAGTGCTGTGTCCAGTTCTGGGCTCCTCCATTGCAGAGAGCTGCTGAGGTGCTGGAAGGTGCCCAGAGAAGGGCAGCAAGGCTGGGGAGGGGCCTGGAGCACAGCCCTGTGAGGAGAGGCTGAGGGAGCTGGGGGGGTGCAGCCTGCAGCAGAGGAGGCTCAGGGCAGAGCTCATTGCTGCCTGCAGATGCCTGCAGGGAGGCTGTAGCCAGGTGGAGTTGGGCTCTGCTGCCAGGCAGCCAGCAACAGGAGAAGGGGACACAGCCTCAAGCTGTGCCAGGGCAGGTCCAGGCTGGATGTTGTTAGGAAGTTGTTGTCAGAGAGAGTGATTGGCATTGGAATGGGCTGCCCAGGGAGGTGGTGGAGTGGCTGTGGCTGGAGGTGTTGCAGCCAAGCCTGGCTGGGGCACTTAGTGCCATGGTCTGGTTGGTTGGGCAAGGCTGGGTGCTAGGTTGGGCTGGCTGAGCTTGAAGGTCTCTTCCAACCTCGTTGATTCTATGATCTCCAGAGGTCCCTTCCAACCCCACCATGCTGGGATTATCATGGGATCATAGCATCGCAGGAGAGCTCTGCAGATCAGGTAGTCCAGCCCCCTGCTAAGGCATGGGAAGATGCCCAGGCAAGTTTTGAAAGTCTCCAGAGAAGGAGGCTCCACAACGTCTCTGGTGCCCTGTCACCTCCAGAGTACAGAAGTGTCTCCCTAAGTTCAAGTGAAACTTCCTGTGTTCTAGTTTGTACCTATTGACCCTGCCCTGGCACTATTGTTCTTTGCCTTGGCACTGGCCACCACTGCCTCTCTGCCTGGCTGCTCTCAGCCACTCTGGCCCCAGCCTCTAGTGCTGCTTGGGGCTGTTGTGGCCAACGCACAGAACCCTGCACTTGGCCTTGATCAGTCTCATCCCATTGGCCTCTGCCCACCCATGCAGCCTGGCCAGGTCCCTCTGCAGGGCTCTGCTACCCTCCAACAGCTCCACAGCTGCTCCTAGCTTGGTGCCATCTGCAAACTCCCTGCTGCTGGACTCAATCCCCTGCTGCAGATCATCTGCTTTGAGAGCATCCCTGTGGAGAAGGACTCGAGGGCACTGGTGGGTGAAAAGCTGGACGTGAGGCAGCAATGTGTGCTCACAGCCCAGAGCCTGGGCTGCACCAGAAGCAGCCTGGTCAGCAGGTCGAGGCAGGGGATTCTCCCCCTTTGAAGTGTAGCTAGTTTCTCCTGGCACCGTGCCCAGACAAAGGCCACCAGCCCGTTGCACTGAGCCTGACTCAGTCTCCCCAGCAAGGCAAAGAACATCTGTGCAGGTAACAGCTCACCTATGTCAGACCTAGGGACTAGGAAGCTGCCATGGGAGGAAAGGCTGAGAGAACTGAATCACAGAATCAATTAACCAGGTTGGAAAAGACCTCTAAGATCATCAAGTCCAACCTATCACCTAACCCTTCTAATTACCTAACCCATGGCACTAAGTGCCTCATGCAGCCTCCTCCTAAACACCTCCTGGGTTGAGGACTCCACTGCCTCACCTGGTAGCCCGTTCCAGCAGCCAATCTGTCCTTGAAGAGCTTCCTCCTGACATCAATCCAGCTGAGTCTATGGACACAATGCAGCCAGCCTTGAGCTCAAACCCAGCTTTACAGATGGATTCATCTTCAGGTCCTCTCGAAGGATTTCCTTAATGGAATCCAGAAAAAGCATTGGTTAATGCTCTTGCAGTTAGATCTGCCCTTGCTGGTACAGTTTCCAACCCATGGCTAAATCACATTTCTTCCCTGGACCTGGCATAAGGCAATAACAATGAACACATCATCTAAACCATGAAGGCTAATTAGCAAAACCACACCAAGAAGTTCAACCTGCACAAAAATCACATCAAAGATCTTCAGGGCTTGTTCAGCCTGAAGAAGGCTTGGGGGAGAACTTCTCAGCATGTTCCAGGACCTGGGGGATGGCTAGGAAAAAGAGGGAGGCCTCCAGGGAAGTGGTGAAGCCCCCAGGGAAGTGGTGAAGCCCCCAGTGTTGGATGCTTTTAAGGTTGGGCTGGACAGAAATCTAAGAGAGGGAGACTCAGACTAGACATGAGGAAGAAGTTTTTTACACTGAGGGCGGTGGGAGCCTGGCACAGGCTGCCCAGAGAGGTGGCAGCTGCCCCATCCCTGGCACCAGTGCAGGTCAGGCTGCCTGGGTTCCGAGCAGCCTGCTCCAGCTGCAGGTGTCCCTGCTGGCTGCACGGCAGTCTGGATGGACTTTTAAAGCTTTTAAAGCTCTCTTCCAAGCCAAAGCATTCTATGACTCTATGACTCGCCCGGGTGGGAGGTGGTGGGTGGGGCCTGCTGCCCCTCTCCCTGGTGCCTGCGGTCCTGCTGCTCTGCCTCCCTTGGGCACGGTGTCCTTCCTCTGCTTGTGGCTTCTCTCCAGGCCGTCGGAGTGGAGCCTCTAGGCAGTAGAGAGCAACGACAGAGGCCTGCAGTGCCTGGAGAGTAGCAGCAGAGATGGCAGCAAGCTGACACAGAAGGCAGGCAGCAGCAAGGGGAAGAAGCAAAGCGCTGCAACTGCTGCCTCAGGCACTGGTACTAATGGCACCGGCGGCCAGGCTGCCCTGCCCGTGTGTCACAGACCAGCGCGGCCCGCGGTGACTTCGTGCTGGCTGGGGTCTGCAGGGGGGGGCAAGCAGGAGCTCCTCGGGGGGCTGGGGATTGCTTTTTCTTACGTGCTGTGCAGTGCTGCCCGGAGAGGGAGGAGTGAGGGAATGGGAGCTTCATGGGCATCCTGATCTCGGCAGCAGCAGTCACAGGAAACGCAGCTCCCAGAGCCCTCTGCACATCACCAGCAGCCTGAGCTCGGCAAATCCGAGCAGCAGCAGAGCTGTGCTCTTGCACGCACGGAGGTACAGCCGAAGGTGAAAGGCAGAAGTCTCCTTCCTTCGCCCAGTCCGAGGGCACAGGGAATGCTTTGGGAAGCACTGCTAAAAGCCCTGGGAAAGGGGACAGGGGCTCAGGGTGATGTGTTTTGTTGCCAAGTGGGAGGATACGGAAGAAACACCGTGATGGGGCTTGGATGTCAAGGCTTCAGCAGTGAGGATGCTGCCGGGGGCACAGCCTAACCCCAGCACACAGGGAGCTTGGCCAAGAGCACAGGGAAAGACAAACCCAAAAGGCTGCAAATCAGATTGACTCACAGAGTGCATCAGGTTAGGAAGGAGCCTCCAAGGGCATCCTGTGCAACCCCCTGCAGCCAGCAGGGACACCTCCAGCTACAGCAGGCTGCACAGAGACACATCCAGCCTGATGTTCAGTGTCTCTAGGGACAGAGCCTCAACCATCTCCCTGGGCAACCTGTGCCCGTGTCTTACCACCCTCACTGTGCACAACTTCCTCCTGATATCCAACCTAACTCTGCTCTGCTCCAGTTTCAAGCCATTGCCTCTCATCCTATGACTCCAAGGCTCCTCAACAGTCCTTCCCCAGCACCCCCAAGGCCTTTCCTTCAGGGCTGCTCTCAGCCTCATCATCCCCCAACCTGGATTGTTATCAAGGATCACCCCAACCTAGGTGTGGGACCTTGAACTTTGCCTTATTGAACCTCATGAGATTGTCCTCAGCTCACATCTTCAGCTTGCCCAGGTCCCTCCAGATGGATCCCATCCTTCAGTCTTCTCAGCTGCACCACTCAGCTTGGTATCAGCACCAGACACTGGGTAAATGGCCCTGTAGGAAGGACAGACTTGGGGCTGTGTTTCCCCTTCCTTTGTCTCAAAAGCAGGAGCCTGTGCTGATGGAACTGCCTCTTCTTCAGCACCTTCCCCAGGGCAGTGGCATGAAAGGTGGGAGGCAGAAATGAGCATCTGCTTTCCTGCCTGCCCTCATCCAGCCAGGCCTGGAGCTGTGCAAAGAGTTGTGTCTGCCAATGTGAAACCCTTCACTGGACAGGGCTCCTGAGCAGAAGCCACCAAAGATGCCTGCCAGCTGCTGCAGCTCTGGAAGGCAGCTGCCTGAGCTGAGCCTTCTGCCAGGCATCACTGGTGCGCCACAGCTGCTGTCTCTGCCAGGAGCTCAGTCATGGGCTGAGGGCAGGACCTGCGCTGCTCTTGCACTGTGCTGCCTTCACACCTCCTGTGCTGCTCTGCCCAGACACTGCTTGTGCTTGAATTCTGTCTCACAACTTCCCTTTCATTTTCCCCCCTCAGACTCCCTGTGTTTGTTTGCTCTTTCCAGTGGGGTCTGTCATTCTCCTGCCTTGATATAGTCACTCCCAAAATCAACACTCAAGGGTTGCCCTAACTGCCTGCTGCAGGCACCCATCTCAGCCCTGCTGTGCTGCTTCCACTCACCTCTCTGGCCTCAGAACTGGTCTCACTTTTCATAGAGTCACAGAGTGGGTTGGGTTGAAAGGGACCTCCAAGCTCATCCAGTTCCAAGCCCCTGCCTTGGGCAGGGACACCTCCCACCAGCACATCTTGCCCAAGGCCTCATCCAGCCTGGCCCCGAACACCTCCAGGGAGGTTGTGGAGCACAGAATCACAGAATGTGATCAAAGATCATACTGGGTGATTCTGTGCTCCACAGCCCCCCTGGGCAACCTGTGCCAGTGGCTCACTCCCAGCAATTTCTTCCCCATCTCCCGTCTCACTCTGCCCTCCTCAAGCTTCAATCCATCACCTCTCATCCTGTCACTGCTAGCCCTTGTCAGAAGTCCCTCCTGTGCTTTCCTGTAGGCTCCAGTGGCTCTCCAGGGGTTACTCACCCCTCATTTATCCTGTTCCACTTGTATTTAATTTCTACCCTGGCAGTAGAGAGCACAGGTGAGCCCCTGGCCTTCCACACTGGCTGCCTCTGTTGTTTCTGTTGATGCACCTTTAAGTCTTCATCCATGTACTGCCTGCACTACAGCCTGTGTCATTCTCTTGAAAAATCCTCCTCCTCCTGGTGTGCAAAGCAAGTAGAAATCCCCAGAATGCCAGAATGTCTCTGGCTGGCAGAGCCCTCCCAGCTCAGCCAGGCAGACCTTGGTCCAGCACTGCAGGCTCAGCACCAAGCCAGCTCCCTCAGCACCAGCTCCACAGCCTGCTGCAGCACCCCCAGGGATGGGGACTGCAGCACTGCCCTGGGCAGCCTGTGCCAAGGGCTGAGAACCCTTCCAGTGCAGGACTGTTCCCTGAGCTCCAGCCTGAGCCTCCCCTGGGGCAGCCTGGAACCATTTCCTCTGCTGCTGTCCCTTGGCCCCGAGCAGCAGAGGCTGCCCCTGCTCACTGCAACCTCCCTGCAGGCAGCTGCAGAGAGCAGTGAGCTCTGCCCTCAGCCTCCCCAAGCCTGCAGCCTGCACTCCCTCAGCCCCTCCTCAGAGGTCCATATTCCTAAGACCACAGCCACTGGTGGAGCCCGGGACAGTGTCTGGCAGGCAGGTATTGCTGCAGCACCCCTCGCTGGAGGCAGAAGGATGGATGGGCTGTTGTGGAATTACATCAAGAAGAAAAGCTGAATCTGGCTGCAGCAGTGTTTGCAGGCACCAGGGGAGCTTTATGGAGTTGCTCAGAGGTTTTGGTGTTGGGGAGCAGTTTGGGGTCATTGGCTAAATCCCACTTGCAGAGGAAGAAGAGCAATTGTGATTTCAAAGCTTCCAACCCAAAGCTCTAAACTGCAGTGTTTGTCTTCTGTCCAAGGGCTGACCCACTCCAGTCCTTCTTGGTGATGAGGCTGCAAACATCATAGCTGGAGCAGCTCTCCTGCAAGCTAGGCTGAGCTTCAAACCACTGCTCCTTGTCCTGTCCCCACAGCTCCTCCTGAACAGTCCCTCCCCAGCCTGCCTGCAGGACCTGTAGCGAAATGCAGCTCTGAGGTCTCCCTGAAGCCTTCTCCAGGCACATCAGCTCCAACCCTCCCCATAGCAGAGGGTCTCCAGCCCTCTGAGCATCTTTGTGGCCTCCTCTGGACCTCCTCCATCAGGTCCAGGTCTCTCTTTTGTTGGGGGTCCCACAACTGGCCCCAGCCCTGCAGGTGAGGTGTCCCCAGAGCAGAGCAGAGGGGCAGGATCTCCTCTCCAGCTCTGCCCAGGCTGCTTTGGAGCGGAAGCAAAAAGACCTCTTCACGGGCAGTGAAAGGAATGAACAGGCCCTGAGGAGTTTGTCTTATCTTGCTCAACCCCAGCTGCCTGCACAGCTCCCACCTCTCAGCAGCATGGTCTGAAGGCCAGGGCTGCTTCCACGGGGGAGGCACTGATCTGGGTCTGCCCTCCATGCCCTTGTTGGCCTTTGTGACCTGTCAGACTCAGTGATCACCGAATCACAGAGTCACAGGCTGGGCTGGAAGGCACCTCCAAAGCTCCTCCAGCCCAACCCCCTGCACTCAGCAGGGACATCCTCCACTGGAGCAGGCTGCCCACAGCCCTCTGCAGCCTCACCTGCAATGTCTCCAGGCATGGGGCCTCAACCACCTCCCTGGGCAACCTGCTGCAGTGTTCCAGCAGCCTCCTGGTGCAGAACTTGTTCCTCATATCCAGTCTCAGTCTGCTCTGCTCTGGTTTGCAGCCATTGCCCTCATCCTCTTCCTGCAGGCCTTTGGAAACAGTCCCTCTGCAGCCTGCTTGTAGCTCTCTTCAAGTGCTGGCAGGCTGCTGTTAGGTCTGGAGAAGAAGAATCTGAGCATGGCACAAGTGGCAGAGCAAACAGCCACACCTGGCAGCACCAGAGGACAGCAGGATGCTGAGCACAACTCAGAGTGGCTTTCTTCTCCTGCGCCCTGCTACTGCAGCAGCCACACAAAGCAAAGCCCAGACCTGCCCCTGCTGACTCTCTGCTGCCTTTACTTGAATTTCTCCCCCGTGACAGCCCTGGGAAAGCCTGCAGAGTGGGGCCACGAGATGCACACATTCACAGAACAGGTTGGGTTGGAAGAGACCTTCAAGCTCATCCAGTTCCAAGGCCCTGCTGTGGGCTGGCTCAAGGCCCCATCCAGCTTGTAGTAAATTAATAAGGAAACAAATCAAGAATGACTCCAGGTCACCTCTGAAGCCCTGGAGAACTTTGGAGGACCACATCCCTTCATGGGCAGAGCATTTCTCACCTGCTCTTCCTCAGCTCTCTTGGCACTGGGTTGCTGGCACACACCACAGTGCCAGGACCTGTCTGGTCCACACATTCACAGATGGCATCAGGTTGGAAGGGAGCCTCGAAGGGCATCCTGTGCAGCTCCCTGCAGCCAGCAGGGACACCTCCAGCCTCATCTTCTGTGTCTCCAGGGATAGGACCTCCACTACCTCCCTGGTGCCAGCGTCTCACCAGCCTCACTGTGCACAACTTCCTCCTCATGTCCAACCTCACTCTGCCCTACTCCAGTTCCAAACCACTGCCCTCATTCTGTCCCCAGAGGCCCTTCTGAACAGCCCCTCCCCAGCCTGCCTGCAGCTCCCCTGCAGATATTGAACTGCAGCTCTGAGGTGTCCCTGGAGCCTTCTCTCCTCCAGGCTGAACACCCCCAGCTCCCTCAGCCTGTCCCCACAGCAGAGGTTCTCCAGCCTCTGATCGGCTTTGTGGCCTCCTCTGGACTCTCTCTGGCAGGTCCTTGTCCTTCCTGTGTTGAGGGCTCCACAGCTGGCCCCAGCCCTGCAGGTGAGGTGTCCCCAGAGCAGAGCAGAGGGGCAGGATCCTCTCTCTCCATCTCTGCCCACCCTCTGCTGTCCTCTGCCTTTGTTGCTGGGCAGACAGAGCTGTGGTTTATTTTTAGCTTTAATTGAATATTTCCTTTCAAATCTTGTCAGCACCAGCCCAGATGAAGGGGAAGGGAGAGAAACACAAGTGTGATGTTGCCTGCTTTATGCTGAAGAGCACAAGAGCAGCAAATCCATCAGCTGTTGGGTGCTTTTTCTTGCCAGGCAGCCTGGGAGAGCCTTGTTTACTGCTGTGATTCATAGCTGAAGAGCCAAACGCTGCCTGGCAAGGCTGATGTGTCTGACATCTGCATGTGGATTTTTCACCTGAGGAGCTCAAAATGTTTACAAACCAATTTTTGTGCAGCAAATATCCTTTTGCTGCTGCTGCTGTTGTTGTTCATTATGATCACGAGCTTCCCCCTGCCCCCCGGTGCTGCTCAAAGCAATCACAAGCAGCACCACATTGTTTGAGGCTGTGTACTTTAACTCCCTTGCCAATAGGAGAAACACTTCTGCTCACTGCAGTGCCTTGCTGCCTGCTTCCAAAGCCTTGTGGCACTGGGACAAGGGGCAGAGGTTTTGAACCAGAGCAGGGGAGATTTATACTGGACCTCAGGAGGAAATTCTGCACTGTCAGAGTGGTGGAACCCTGGAACAGGCTGCTCAGGGAGGTGGTGAAGGCTCCATCCCTGGAGGGGTTCAAGATCAGGCTTGATAGGGCTCTGTCTGGGCAGCCTGATCTGGTTGGGAATGTCCTTGCTGGCTGCAGAGGGGTTGGACTGGATTCATAGCTTCATAGATGCACAGAATGGGTTGGGTTGTGAAGGGACCTTCAAGACCATCCAGTTCCAACCCCCTGCCATGGGCAGGGACACCTCCCGCCAGCACAGGCTGCTTAAGGCCTCATCCAGCCTGGCCTTGAGCACCTCCAGGGAAGGGACAGCTCTGAGGTCTCCCTGGAGCCCTCTCTTCTGCAGGCTGAGCAGCTCCAACTCTCAGCCTGCTCCCATAGTGGAGGTGTTCCAAGCTCTATGATCAACTCCTTGGCCCTTGTCTCTTCCATCCCAACCCATTCGCAGGATCACAGAATCAGCCAGGGCTGGAAGGGAGCACAAGGAGCAGCCAGCTCCAACCCCCTGCCATGCCCAGGGACACCCTACCCTAGAGCAGGCTGCACACAGCCTCAGCCAGCCTGGCCTCAAACACCTCCAGCCATGGGGCCTCAACCACCTCCCTGGGCAACCCATTCCAGCCTCTCACCACTCTCCTGCTCAACAACTTCCTCCTCACCTCCAGCCTCACTCTCCCCACCTCCAGCTTTGCTCCATTCCCCCCACTCCTGCCACTCCCTGACAGCCTCAGAAGTCCCTCCCCAGCTTTTCTGTAGCCCCCTTCAGATCTTCAGATGCTGGAAGGCCACAAGAAGGTCCCCTGGGAGCCTCCCTGCCCTCTCTAACCCCGACACCACCTCGGCTTGCCTTTGCCAGCCCCACTGGTGGGGAGGCCTTGCAGCTGCAGGGCTGGTGCTGTGTGTGCTGCGTGCCCAGGCGGTGCCCAGGTGCCACCTGAGCCGCACAGCTGCGCAGGCTGAGCAGACCTGAGGCTGTGCTCAAGCAAGCAGCACGAGAAGCTGCTTCCCTCTGATGGCAAACCAAGCCTGGCAGTGGTATTCTGCTCCAGAGCCAGGTAAGCCCTGGGGACATTAAAGCAGCATGGGCTGGAAATGAGATGCTGCACTCCAAGGATGTATTAGCTCTTGCTGGATGCCTGGGACGGTCATAAACTGCGGATGGGAAGAGAGGGGGCAGGATATAAATGCAGGGGAGTGAAGGCAGGTGAAAAATGGAACTGTGTGCAAGGCAGCAGAGTCCCTGCACACAGCACCATGGAGCTGCTTGGGCTGGCAGAGACCTTTGGCACTGTCACGTTAGCCCCGCAGCGAAGCATGGCCCTCAGCCCCGCTCCCAAACGGCTTACAGCCCCTCCGGGCATGGGGACTCCACCACTGCCCTGGGCAGCCTGCTCCAGGCCTCGACATCCCTTCTGGGGAAGAAATTGTCCTCTTGTCCTACCTAACCCCTGCCCCGGGGCAACTCGAGGTGTTTTCCCCTTCTCCTAGCCCTTCTGTGGGAGCAGAGCCCAACCACCCCCAGCTCCAGCCTCTTCTCAGGCAGCGCAGAGAGATGAGCTCTGCCCTCGGCCTCCTCCTCCCTGGGCTGCACACCCCAAGCTCCCTCACTGCTGCTCCCCAGCCTGCTCTCCAGACCCCTTCCTGGCCCTCCTCCAGCCCCTGACGTCCTTCCTGGAGCGAGAGGCCCCGAACCAAGCACAGCACTGCGGCCGCGGTGCCCCCAGCGCTGAGCACCTGGGCACAGTCCTGGCCGTGCAAGTGCCAACCCCCTGCCATGCCCAGGGACACCCTACCCTAGAGCAGGCTGCACACAGCCTCAGCCAGCCTGGCCTCAAACACCTCCAGCCATGGGGCCTCAACCACCTCCCTGGGCAACCCATTCCAGCCTCTCACCACTCTCCTGCTCAACAACTTCCTCCTCACCTCCAGCCTCACTCTCCCCACCTCCAGCTTTGCTCCATCTCCCCCACTCCTGCCACTCCCTGGCAGCCTCAGAAGTCCCTCCCCAGCTTTTGTGTAGCCCCCTTCAGATGCTGGAAGGCCACAAGAAGGTCCCCTGGGAGCCTCCTCTGCTCCAGCCTGCACAGCCCCAACTCTTTCAGTCTGTGCTCACAGCAGAGCTGCTGCAGCCTCTCAGCATCCTCCTGGCCCTGCTCTGGACACTCTCCAGCATCTCCACATCCCTCTTGTCCCAGGGGCTCCAGAACTGGATGCAGGACTCCAGGTGGGGTCTCAGCAGAGCAGAGCAGAGCAGAGGGGCAGAATCCCCTCCCTGGCCCTGCTGGCCACACTGCTGCTGCTGCAGCCCAGGCTCTGCTTGGCTTTCTGGGCTGCAAGTGCACACTGCTGGCTCCTGCTGAGCTTCTCCTCCAGCAGCACCCCCAAGTCCCTCTCCTCAGGGCTGCTCTCCAGCCTGGCACTGCCCAGCCTGCATTGGTGCTTGCCATTGCCTCCACCCAGCTGCAGGACCTTGCCCTTGGTCTTGTTGAACCTCCTGAGCTTGGCTTGTGCCCACCTCTGCAGCCTGCCCAGCTCCCTCTGGATGGATCCTGCCCTCCAGCCTGGCTGAGCACCACACAGCTTGGTGTGGGCAGCAAACCTGCTGAGGCTGCACTCAGTGCCTCTGCCCATGGCACCCACAGAGATGTTGAACCAGGCTGGTGCCAGGACTGATCCCTGAGGGACTCTGCTTGTCACTGCCTGCACTTGGCCATGGAGCCATTGACAGCCACTCTTTGGGTGCCCACCAAGCCAGTTCTGTCTCTGTCTCATGGTCTTCCCATCAAACCCATGTGGCACCAGCTTGGAGAGCAGGCTGTGCTGTGGGACAGTGCCAGAGGCCTTGCTCAGGGCCAGGTCAATGCCATCAGTTGCTCTCCCTCATCTGTTCATGGTGTGACCTGTTCCTAGAAGGCCACCAGTTCTGTCAGGCAGGACTTGCCCTTGGTGCAGCCATGCTGGTTGCAGCCAATCACCTCTTCACTCTTCTCCTGTCTCAGCAGTGCCTCCAGGGGGATCTGCCCCAAGGGATCCAACATGTCTGAAACAGGTTGGGCTGAGAAGCTGGAACGAGCAAAAACTGCCTGGACAGATCCCAAACAGCAGGATATGAGAGAAGAAAGTTTGCAGAGCCTCCTCTGCACCAGGATGAGGGCAGGATTTAGGCAGCACAGACTGGGGCTGAGGGCAGGATTTAGGCAGCACAGACTGGGGCTGAGGGCAGGATTTAGGCAGCAGAGAGTGGGGCTGAGGGCAGGATTTAGGCAGCAGAGACTGGGGCTGAGGGCAGGATTTAGGCAGCAGAGAGTGGGGCTGAGGGCAGGATTTAGGCAGCAGAGAGTGAGGCTGAGGGCAGGATTTAGGCAGCACAGACTGGGGCTGAGGGCAGGATTTAGGCAGCACAGACTGGGGCTGAGGGCAGGATTTAGGCAGCAGAGACTGGGGCTGAGGGCAGGATTTAGGCAGCACAGACTGGGGCTGAGGGCAGGATTTAGGCAGCAGAGAGTGAGGCTGAGGGCAGGATTTAGGCAGCAGAGACTGGGGCTGAGGGCAGGATTTAGGCAGCAGAGACTGGGGCTGAGGGCAGGATTTAGGCAGCAGAGAGTGAGGCTGAGGGCAGGATTTAGGCAGCAGAGACTGGGGCTGAGGGCAGGATTTAGGCAGCACAGACTGGGGCTGAGGGCAGGATTTAGGCAGCAGAGAGTGAGGCTGAGGGCAGGATTTAGGCAGCAGAGAGTGAGGCTGAGGGCAGGATTTAGGCAGCAGAGAGTGAGGCTGAGGGCAGGATTTAGGCAGCAGAGACTGGGGCTGAGGGCAGGATTTAGGCAGCAGAGAGTGAGGCTGAGGGCAGGATTTAGGCAGCACAGACTGGGGCTGAGGGCAGGATTTAGGCAGCAGAGACTGGGGCTGAGGGCAGGATTTAGGCAGCACAGACTGGGGCTGAGGGCAGGATTTAGGCAGCAGAGACTGGGGCTGAGGGCAGGATTTAGGCAGCAGAGAGTGAGGCTGAGGGCAGGATTTAGGCAGCAGAGAGTGAGGCTGAGGGCAGGATTCAGGCAGCACAGACTGGGGCTGAGGGCAGGATTTAGGCAGCAGAGAGTGAGGCTGAGGGCAGGATTTAGGCAGCAGAGAGTGAGGCTGAGGGCAGGATTTAGGCAGCAGAGAGTGGGGCTGAGGGCAGGATTTAGGCAGCAGAGAGTGAGGCTGAGGGCAGGATTCAGGCAGCAGAGAGTGAGGCTGAGGGCAGGATTCAGGCAGCACAGACTGGGGCTGAGGGCAGGATTTAGGCAGCAGAGAGTGAGGCTGAGGGCAGGATTTAGGCAGCAGAGAGTGAGGCTGAGGGCAGGATTTAGGCAGCACAGACTGGGGCTGAGGGCAGGATTTAGGCAGCAGAGAGTGAGGCTGAGGGCAGGATTTAGGCAGCAGAGAGTGAGGCTGAGGGCAGGATTTAGGCAGCAGAGAGTGGGGCTGAGGGCAGGATTTAGGCAGCAGAGAGTGAGGCTGAGGGCAGGATTCAGGCAGCAGAGAGTGAGGCTGAGGGCAGGATTCAGGCAGCACAGACTGGGGCTGAGGGCAGGATTTAGGCAGCAGAGAGTGGGGCTGAGGGCAGGATTTAGGCAGCAGAGAGTGAGGCTGAGGGCAGGATTTAGGCAGCAGAGACTGGGGCTGAGGGCAGGATTTAGGCAGCAGAGAGTGAGGCTGAGGGCAGGATTAAGGCAGCACAGACTGGGGCTGAGGGCAGGATTTAGGCAGCAGAGACTGGGGCTGAGGGCAGGATTTAGGCAGCAGAGACTGGGGCTGAGGGCAGGATTTAGGCAGCAGAGACTGGGGCTGAGGGCAGGATTTAGGCAGCAGAGAGTGAGGCTGAGGGCAGGATTTAGGCAGCACAGACTGGGGCTGAGGGCAGGATTTAGGCAGCACAGACTGGGGCTGAGGGCAGGATTTAGGCAGCAGAGAGTGGGGCTGAGGGCAGGATTTAGGCAGCAGAGACTGGGGCTGAGGGCAGGATTTAGGCAGCAGAGACTGGGGCTGAGGGCAGGATTTAGGCAGCAGAGAGTGAGGCTGAGGGCAGGATTTAGGCAGCAGAGAGTGAGGCTGAGGGCAGGATTTAGGCAGCACAGACTGGGGCTGAGGGCAGGATTTAGGCAGCAGAGACTGGGGCTGAGGGCAGGATTTAGGCAGCACAGACTGGGGCTGAGGGCAGGATTTAGGCAGCACAGACTGGGGCTGAGGGCAGGATTTAGGCAGCACAGACTGGGGCTGAGGGCAGGATTTAGGCCTCTGGAGGTGCCTTCCAACCCCTGCCGTGCTGTGGTTCTGTGACATTCTGTGTGCAGAAGAGGCGCAGCGGAGGCTGATTCGAAGCAGGACTTCGGAGCGCTGCTTGCTCTGTGCTTGGGCAGCGCACACAGGACCCCGCGGCAAGCGCACAGCAGCTTACAGCAAACGCTCGGCTAGGGGAGGGGCCTGGAGCTGCATCTTTCATGTCTGATAGAGGGGAAGGGGATACTTGCTTGTGAACCTTCATCAAGCTGATTGCCTGTAGGCTGCCGATGCTTTCACCCAGGAAATGAAAATCCCCACCCAAAGGTAAAGCCTGGCTGCTCTGGCTGGGAAATAAATCACACTCAGGGAGCCCCAGCCAGCTCTAAAGTGTACTCCAGGAATATTCCACAAGTTAATCTGGAGTTAAATTGCTCTTCTGTAAAACCAAATCCACCTGGAAGCAATAAAGGGCAGGTGCAGTGTTCATAGGTTTCCAAAGAGGAGAAGCCTCCATCTTCAAGGGGTTGCTAAAGCCCTTAGCTGGAGGCTCCAAGCAGTGTCTCTGCACTGGCTTGTGGTGGGACAAAACTGCCTGCTGGTGGCTTGGATGGACACAGCTCTGCTGGATAAACACTGCTGGGTGAAAGGGCTCAAAGGGTGGTGGTCAGTGGAGCAAAATCCAGCTGCCAGCCAAGGACAAGTGGTGTCCCTCCTGCCTCAGTGTTGGGACCACTTTATTGATGCACTTGATGCAGACAGAGTGTGCCAGCAGGGAGTTCACAGGTGCCACCAGGTGAGTTGGCAGTGTTCATCTGCAGGAGGGTAGGGACAGCATGCAGAGGGACTTGCATAGTTTGGATCCATGGTCAGTGTCAATGGGGGGAGATTCAACAAGGCCAAGTCCTGTTCAACATCTTTCCTGATGATCTGCAGCAGGGGATTGAGTCCAGCAGCAGGGAGTTTGCAGATGACACCAAGCTAGGAGCAGGTGTGGAGCTGTTGGAGGGTAGGAGAGCCCTGCAGAGGGACCTGGCCAGGCTGGATGGGTGAGCAGAGGCCAATGGGATGAGACTGAACAAGGCCAAGTGCAGGGTTCTGCACTTTGGCCACAACAACCCCAAGCAGCACTACAGGCTGGGGCCAGAGTGGCTGAGAGCAGCCAGGCAGAGAGGGAGCTGTGGGTGCTGGCAGAGAGGAGCTGCAGAGGAGGCAGCAGTGCCCAGGTGGGTAGCAGAGCCAATGGCATCCTGGGCTGGCTCAGGAGCAGTGTGGGCAGCAGCACAAGGGAGGTTCTTGTGCCCCTGTGCTCAGCACTGCTCAGGCCACCCCTGGAGTGCTGTGTCCAGTTCTGGGCTCCTCCATTGCAGAGAGCTGCTGAGGTGCTGGAAGGTGTTGAGAGAAGGGCAGCAAGGCTGGGGAGGGGCCTGGAGCACAGCCCTGTGAGGAGAGGCTGAGGGAGCTGGGGGGGTGCAGCCTGCAGCAGAGGAGGCTCAGGGCAGAGCTCATTGCTGCCTGCAGCTGCCTGCAGGGAGGCTGTAGCCAGGTGGGGTTGGGCTCTGCTGCCAGGCAGCCAGCAACAGGAGAAGGGGACACAGCCTCAAGCTGTGCCAGGGCAGGTCTAGGCTGGGTGTGAGGAGGAAGCTGGCAGAGGGGGTTGTGCCATATGAAGGGCAGCTGGGTGCAGGTGGTGGCCTGGTGCACACAGAGCTGAGCAGGGGCCTTTGTAGCTTGGGCACTTGGGATGTCAGAGGTATGGAGCATGGGCTGCAAGTGCTGCTTCTCCTGCAGGCACAGCACTGCCCCTCTAACGGGGTCGGCACACAGCCCCCTGCATGCACACAAGTGTAAAGCAGGCTAAGGGAGAGAAGATCAAGACCAAGCCCCGGGCACAGGCTGAGCAGCTGGACCTGGCTTGCATCCACACTAATTAAAGCTAATCTTCTGGAGCAGGTTTGTCTTGGAAAGGCAGGGAGGAAGCTGCCAGTTCAGTTATGTCTGCCACAGTGGTCCAGCAATCACAGATTCACAGAGCACAGAACGGCAGGGGTTGGAAGGCACCTCCAGAGCTCAGGCAGTCCCACCCCTGCCAGAGCAGGGGCCCCCAGGGCAGGGCACACAGGAACACAGCCAGGGGGGCTTGGAAAGGCTCCAAAGCAGGAGGCTCCACAGCCTCTCTAGTCTCTCTCCAGGGAGCTGCTCTCCAGCAGGTCCCCCCCAGTCTGTGCTGCTGCCTGTTCTTGTTCCTCCCCAGCTGCAAGGCTCTGCCCTTGGCCTTGCTGAATCTCAGGAGGTTCTCCTCAGAACTTCAGCTGCTGTCTCTGCCCCTCTGGTCCAGCAGCACAGCTGTGCCTTCAGGATTCCTCTTAACCCCATTCTTCAGGGCCAGTTCAAACGTGGGAACAAGAGCAACAGCCCACCCCCCATTTTCAGGGCCACCCCCAGAGGACACCACTCATTTCTGATACTGATGGAGTCTTGCAGTGGGCGAGGGACAGAGGAGTGAGGTCCTCCCACTTCCACGGGGAAAAGAACACAGGCCCTGAGTGAGCAAGCCTCTGGTGCAGGCTGTGCAGTTAGCATGGAAAATGTGAAGCCAGGAGCAGCTTTATGAGAGGGTGACTCAGACTTTGGTCATCTCCACGGAGTGGTCACAACAGGCAGGAGCAGGGAAGCAGCTGCATTGCAGGGCTGGGCTGACTCAGCCCTGGAGGTCCCTCTGCAGCATCCCTGACTAGCAGCTGCAGACCTGGGAGCCCAGGGCTCAGGCTTGGGCACTTTTTCTCTCCCTCCCAGAGCTGAATTCTGGGGGCAGGGTCCCCTTCAGTGCAGCATTCACTCAGAGTGAAAAACTCCCTTGGCCACGAGGCCATTTAAAACTTGAGGCAGGTTGCAGCTGGCACCAAGCTCGGTGGCTGTGTCCATCTGCTGCAGGGCAGGGAGGCTTTGCAGCAGCACCTGGACAGGTGAGAGCCATGGGCCAAGGCTGTGTGGAGTTCAGCAAGGCCAAAGCCAGGTCCTGCCCCTGGGTCACAACAGCCCCGTGGGGAGCTACAGACCTGGGGATGTGTGCTGGGGAAGCTGCAGCTGGGAGAGGGCCCTGGGGGTGTTGGTTGGCAGTGACTGACCAGGAGCCAGCAGTGCCCAGGTGGCCAAGAAAGCCAATGGCATCCTGCCTTGGATCACAAGCAGGGTGGGCAGCAGGGACAGGAGGGGATCACTCCCTGTGCTCAGCACAGGAGAGGCCACAGCTCGAGTGCTGTGTTCAGCTCTGGGCCCCTCACTGCAGAAGGACACTGAGGGGCTGGAGCCTGTCCAGAGCAGGGCAGCGAGGCTGGAAAAGGGCCTGGAGCAGCTGGGGGTGAGGAGGGGCTGAGGGAGCTGGGGGTGTGCAGGCTGCAGCCTTGGGGAGGCTGAGGGCAGAGCTCATTGCTCTCTGCAGCTGCCTGCAGGGAGGTTGCAGTGAGCAGGGGCAGCCTCTGCTGCTCGGGGCCAAGGGACAGCAGCAGAGGAAATGGTTCCAGGCTGCCCCAGGGGAGGCTCAGGCTGGAGCTCAGGGAACAGTTCTGCACTGGAAGGGTTCTCAGCCCTTGGCACAGGCTGCCCAGGGCAGTGCTGCAGTCCCCATCCCTGGGGGTGCTGCAGCAGGCTGTGGAGCTGGTGCTGAGGGACCTGGCTTGGTGCTGAGCCTGCAGTGCTGGGCCGAGGGCTGCCTGGCTGAGCTGGGAGAGCTCTGCCAGCCACCTGTGCTCTGTGACCCTGTGGCTGACTGCAGCTGCACAGCAGAGGTGCAGGGATCAGGCACTGCACCTTCTCCAGGAGAGTTTCCCCTTGGCCCCAGGAGGTGGCACCAAGGCACTCACACAGCATCGCCTCCACCTTGCCCAAAGCCTCCTTCCTCGGCTGTGCTGGGGATGGGGAATGGTGCAAAGTTGGCACTGCCTGGGTTGTGCCTCTTGTGATGGGACCAGAAGAATGTCCTGGAGGGAGACATTTCTGGATGCTCTGCGGGTGCCCTCACCTGGGTTTGAGGTGGATTGTCCTTCTCGTGGCTCCAGGGGCTTGCCCACTAGAGCACAGCTTCCACCCAGGCTGTGCTCCCCCTTTTTGGACACACAGCAGCACCAGGTGCAGCTTGGATCAACCATAGGAAACGTGGTCCTGGGCAACACCTTGAGTGCTGTGTCCAGTTCTGGGCTCCTCCATTGCAGAGAGATGTTGAGGTGCTGGAAGGTGTCCAGAGAAGGGCAGCAAGGCTGGGGAGGGGCCTGGAGCACAGCCCTGTGAGGAGAGGCTGAGGGAGCTGGGGGGTGCAGCCTGCAGCAGAGGAGGCTCAGGGCAGAGCTCATTGCTGCCTGCAGCTGCCTGCAGGGAGGCTGTAGCCAGGTGGGGTTGGGCTCTGCTGCCAGGCAAGCAGCACCAGAAGAAGGGGACACAGCCTCAAGCTGTGCCAGGGCAGGTCTAGGCTGGATGTTGTTAGGAAGTTGTTGTCAGAGAGAGTGATTGGCACTGGAATGGGCTGCCCAGGGAGGTGGTGGAGTGGCTGTGGCTGGAGGTGTTGCAGCCAAGCCTGGCTGGGGCACTTAGTGCCATGGTCTGGTTGGTTGGGCAGGGCTGGGTGCTAGGTTGGGCTGGCTGAGCTTGGAGGTCTCTTCCAACCTGCTTGATTCTCTGATTCTATGACTCTATGAGTCTATGATTTTATCTGATCTCCACAGTCTGACTCCTGTCCAGATTTCCTCTGTGCTGTTTTCTTTCCCCCCTGGACTTTATTGCTGGTGTTAAGATCTGGTCCCTCCATGCTGCAGCCCTTTCTGAATCCTGCTGAGCTCTGTTCTCACCTGGGACCATGAGCCCAGCTTCTCAGAACCACAGGAAATCACAGGGTCATGGAAAGGCCCTTCCAGATCACCCAGCCCCACCGTTCTCTGACTGCCCAGGCTGGGGCTAAGCCATGGCCCTCAGCTCTGCCTTTTAGACACCTCCAGGCGTGGGGACTCCACCACCTCCCTGGGCAGCCTCTGCCAATCCCTGACCACTCCTGCACCAAAGGAGTGCAGGATTGCATTGGGTGATTCTGTGCTCCACAACCTCCCTGGAGGTGTTCAGGGCCAGGCTGGATGAGGCCTTGAGCAAGCTGTGCTGGTGGGAGGTGTCCCTGCCCATGGCAGGGGTAGGCACTGGATGAGCTCTGAGGTCTCTTCCCATCCAGCCCATTCTGTGACTCTCTCATCGCTGAACTCCTCGGGCATGCCTCACCCAAAGCAAGGGCTGCTAGGCGCTAGGAAGAGACTGCTCCACACCTCTAGCCCAGGCTAATTTCGGCATCTGTGACACAGAAGAGCCGGGACAGAGCAGCGAAAGCAGAGGCTGTGCTGGGCACGGCGACGCCAGCCCCTGCCAGCCCATCGGCGGCTCTGCATTGCCATCTGCAGGGTGGAAGCAGCTCCGCTCCCGCCTGCGGAGCTCCCAGGCGCAGCAAACTGTTTGACACTGGCTCGGAAGTGAATTGGAACGAGGCTGATATAAAAATGATCAAATAGTTCATTAAATAGAGAAGGAAAAATCCCCCAAACGTATTGGCAGCTACAGCCACAGGATCAGGCAGGGCTGGAAGGGAGCACAAGGAGCAGCCAGTCCCAACCCCCTGCCATGCCCAGGGACACCCTACCCTAGAGCAGGCTGCACACAGCCTCAGCCAGCCTGGCCTCAAACACCTCCAGCCATGGGGCCTCAACCACCTCCCTGGGCAACCCAGTCCAGCCTCTCACCACTCTCCTGCTCAACAACTTCCTCCTCACCTCCAGCCTCACTCTCCCCACCTCCAGCTTTGCTCCATCTCCCCCACTCCTGCCACTCCCTGACAGCCTAAAATGTCCCTCCCCAGCTTTTTTGTAGCCCCCTTCAGATGCTGGAAGGCCACAAGAAGGTCCCCTGGGAACCTCCTCTGCTCCAGCCTGCACAGCCCCAACTCTTTCAGGCTGTGCTCACAGCAGAGCTGCTGCAGCCTCTCAGCATCCTCCTGGCCCTGCTCTGGACACTCTCCAGCATCTCCACAGCCCTCTTGTCCCAGGGGCTCCAGAGCTGGATGCAGGACTCCAGGTGGGGTCTCAGCAGAGCACAGCAGAGGGGCAGAATCCCCTCCCTGGCCCTGCTGGCCACACTGCTGCTGCTGCAGCCCAGGCTCTGCTTGGCTTTCTGGGCTGCAAGTGCACACTGCTGGCTCCTGCTGAGCTTCTCCTCCAGCAGCACCCCCAAGTCCCTCTCCTCAGGGCTGCTCTGCAGCCACTCACTGCCCAGCCTGCATTGGTGCTTGCCATTGCCTCCACCCAGCTGCAGGACCTTGCCCTTGGTCTTGTTGAACCTCCTGAGCTTGGCTTGTGCCCACCTCTGCAGCCTGCCCAGCTCCCTCTGGATGGATCCTGCCCTCCAGCCTGGCTGAGCACCACACAGCTTGGTGTGGGCAGCAAACCTGCTGAGGCTGCACTCAGTGCCTCTGCCCATGGCACCCACAGAGATGTTGAACAAGACTGGTGCCAGGACTGATGCCTGAGGGACTCTGCTTGTCACTGCCTGCACTTGGCCATGGAGCCATTGACAGCCACTCTTTGGGTGCCCACCAAGCCACTTCTGTCTCCTTCTCATGGTGTTCCCATCAAACCCATGTGGCACCAGGTTGGAGAGCAGGCTGTGCTGTGGGACAGTGCCCGAGGCCTTGCTCAGGGCCAGGTCAATGCCATCAGTTGCTCTCCCTCATCTGTTCATGGTGTGACCTGTTCCTAGAAGGCCACCAGTTCTGTCAGGCAGGACTTGCCCTTGGTGCAGCCATGCTGGTTGCAGCCAATCACCTCTTCACTCTTCTCCTGTCTCAGCAGTGCCTCCAGGGGGATCTGCTCCATGATCTTACTGGGCACAGAGGTGAGCCTGCCTGGCTCCTCCTGCCCACCCTGTTTGACAATGGGAGTTCTTTCCCCTTTCCCGGTCAGTGGGGACTGCCCCAGGCTACCAGGGCTTTCGGAGTAGAACAGAGAGGGGTTTAGCAGCCTCACCTGCCAGCTCCCTCAGCACCCCTGGGTGCACCTCATCGGGTCCCATGCACTTGAACACTTTCAGATTCTTCAGGTGATCACGAACCTGCTCTTCACTTCTGGTGGGCAGTTCTTCCTGCCAGCCCCTGCCATTATCTTCCCTGGCTCCAGCAGTGTGGCTGCAGGCCCTTGCACTGAAGGCTGAGTGTCTGGGTTCTAATTTAAATTCCCAGAGCCTCAAATAGAGCTGACAGAACCAATGACAACTGCTAGGATGCCCTTCCCTCTTCCCCTTCACTCCCAAAGGAAAGGAATCAAATAGAGAGAGTAAAGGTAATCACTCCCACGTGAACAATCTCACTGCCATTTGGGAGTTAAAAGGAACTGAACAGTAAGTGAAAGGTGTTTGAGGCAGGGGAGTTACAAAGGTGCAGGGAAGGGAAAGAAAGGTACAAACCATGCACATACACAGCCAGGTTTGCTGGCAATGGCTTTGGCTGCCCCGTGCTGCCGATGGCCACCTGGTGAGACAGAGCAGCAGGAGACAGGAAGGGTGATCGGTGGTGAGCAGGAAGGCAGGGGAGAGAGAGAGGGAGAGCAGGAACTCTCTCTGCTTTTGTGGGTCTCAGACAGCAAGAGGGACTGGGCTAAACCACCACCTGGTAGCTTTCAGACCCACCCCTGGGGAGGGCTCAGGCCCACCTGGGGTCAGGTTCCAGATCACTCCCCAGGAGGGTTAACCCTGCATGCTGGGGCAGAGAAGCTGTGGAGAACAGCAACCCTTCCAATGGCACCCTGCCTGTTCCACCTGCTCCTTCCCATGGCACCCTGCCTGTTCCACCTGCTCCTTCCCGTGGCACCCTGCCTGTTCCACCTGCTCCTTCCCCTGGCACCCTGCCTGTTCCACCTGCTCCTTCCCCTGGCACCCTGACTGTTCCACCTGCTCCTTCCCATGGCACTCTGACTGTTCCACCTGCTCCTTCCCGTGGCACCCTGCCTGTTCCACCTGCTCCTTCCCCTGGCACCCTGACTGTTCCACCTGCTCCTTCCCATGGCACTCTGCCTGTTCCACCCTCTCCTTCCCGTGGCACTCTGACTGTTCCACCCACTCCTTCCCATGGCACCCTGACTGTTCCACCCGCTCCTTCCCCTGGCACTCTGACTGTTCCACCTGCTCCTTCCCCTGGCACTCTGACTGTTCCACCTGCTCCTTCCCGTGGCACTCTGACTGTTCCACCTGCTCCTTCCCGTGGCACTCTGCCTGTTCCACCCTCTCCTTCCCGTGGCACTCTGACTGTTCCACCTGCTCCTTCCCATGGCACTCTGCCTGTTCCACCCTCTCCTTCCCGTGGCACCCTGACTGTTCCACCTGCTCCTTCCCGTGGCACTCTGACTGTTCCACCTGCTCCTTCCCATGGCACTCTGACTGTTCCATCTGCTCCTTCTCGAGGCACCCTGACTGTTCCACCTGCTCCTTCCCGTGGCACTCTGACTGTTCCACCTGCTCCTTCCCATGGCACCCTGCCTGTTCCACCTGCTCCTTCCCGTGGCACCCTGACTGTTCCACCCGCTCCTTCCCGTGGCACTCTGACTGTTCCACCTGCTCCTTCCCGTGGCACTCTGACTGTTCCACCCTCTCCTTCTCGAGGCACCCTGACTGTTCCACCTGCTCCTTCCCGTGGCACCCTGACTGTTCCACCTGCTCCTTCCCGTGGCACCCTGACTGTTCCACCTGCTCCTTCCCGTGGCACCCTGACTGTTCCACCTGCTCCTTCCCGTGGCACTCTGACTGTTCCACCTGCTCCTTCCCCTGGCACTCTGACTGCTCCACCTGCTCCTTCCCGTGGCACCCTGACTGTTCCACCTGCTCCTTCCCGTGGCACTCTGACTGTTCCATCTGCTCCTTCCCGTGGCACCCTGACTGTTCCACCTGCTCCTTCCCGTGGCACTCTGACTGCTCCACCTGCTCCTTCCCGTGGCACTCTGACTGTTCCACCTGCTCCTTCCCGTGGCACCCTGACTGTTCCACCTGCTCCTTCCCGTGGCACCCTGACTGTTCCACCTGCTCCTTCCCGTGGCACCCTGACTGTTCCACCTGCTCCTTCCCGTGGCACTCTGACTGTTCCACCCACTCCTTCCCATGGCACTCTGCCTGTTCCACCCTCTTCTTCCCGTGGCACCCTGACTGTTCCACCTGCTCCTTCCCGTGGCACTCTGACTGTTCCACCTGCTCCTTCCCGTGGCACCCTGACTGTTCCACCTGCTCCTTCCCGTGGCACTCTGACTGTTCCACCTGCTCCTTCCCGTGGCACCCTGACTGTTCCACCTGCTCCTTCCCGTGGCACTCTGACTGTTCCATCTGCTCCTTCCCGTGGCACCCTGACTGTTCCACCTGCTCCTTCCCCTGGCACTCTGACTGCTCCACCTGCTCCTTCCCGTGGCACCCTGACTGTTCCACCTGCTCCTTCCCGTGGCACTCTGACTGTTCCATCTGCTCCTTCCCATAGCACCCTGACTGTTCCACCTGCTCCTTCCCGTGGCACCCTGACTGTTCCATCTGCTCCTTCCCGTGGCACTCTGACTGTTCCACCTGCTCCTTCCCATAGCACCCTGACTGTTCCACCTGCTCCTTCCCCTGGCACTCTGACTGTTCCATCTGCTCCTTCCCATGGCACCCTGACTGTTCCACCTGCTCCTTCCCGTGGCACTCTGACTGTTCCACCTGCTCCTTCCCATGGCACCCTGACTGTTCCATCTGCTCCTTCCCGTGGCACTCTGACTGTTCCATCTGCTCCTTCCCATGGCACCCTGACTGTTCCACCTGCTCCTTCCCGTGGCACCCTGACTGTTCCATCTGCTCCTTCCCGTGGCACTCTGACTGTTCCACCTGCTCCTTCCCATGGCACCCTGACTGTTCCACCTGCTTCTTCCCGTGGCACCCTGACTGTTCCACCTGCTCCTTCCCGTGGCACCCTGACTGTTCCACCTGCTCCTTCCCCTGGCACCCTGACTGTTCCATCTGCTCCTTCCCGTGGCACTCTGACTGTTCCACCTGCTTCTTCCCATGGCACCCTGACTGTTTCATCTGCTCCTTCCCGTGGCACTCTGACTGTTCCACCTGCTCCTTCCCCTGGCACTCTGACTGTTCCACCCTCTCCTTCCCGTAGCACTCTGACTGTTCCACCTGCTCCTTCCCGTGGCACTCTGACTGTTCCACCTGCTCCTTCCCATGGCACTCTGCCTGTTCCACCCTCTCCTTCCCGTGGCACTCTGCCTGTTCCACCCTCTCCTTCCCGTGGCACTCTGACTGTTCCACCTGCTCCTTCCCATGGCACTCTGACTGTTCCATCTGCTCCTTCCCGTGGCACTCTGACTGTTCCACCTGCTTCTTCCCATGGCACCCTGACTGTTTCATCTGCTCCTTCCCGTGGCACTCTGACTGTTCCACCTGCTCCTTCCCCTGGCACTCTGACTGTTCCACCTGCTCCTTCCCGTGGCACTCTGACTGTTCCACCTGCTCCTTCCCCTGGCACTCTGACTGTTCCACCTGCTCCTTCCCCTGGCACTCTGACTGTTCCACCCTCTCCTTCCCGTAGCACTCTGACTGTTCCACCTGCTCCTTCCCGTGGCACTCTGACTGTTCCACCTGCTCCTTCCCATGGCACTCTGCCTGTTCCACCCTCTCCTTCCCGTGGCACTCTGCCTGTTCCACCCTCTCCTTCCCGTGGCACTCTGACTGTTCCACCTGCTCCTTCCCATGGCACTCTGCCTGTTCCACCCTCTCCTTCCCGTGGCACTCTGACTGTTCCACCCACTCCTTCCCATGGCACTCTGCCTGTTCCACCCTCTTCTTCCCGTGGCACTCTGACTGTTCCACCTGCTCCTTCCCATGGCACTCTGCCTGTTCCACCCTCTCCTTCCCGTGGCACTCTGACTGTTCCACCTGCTCCTTCCCATGGCACCCTGACTGTCCCACCCGCTCCCTCCTGCGGGGCTCGACCTTCCCCCGGCTGCTCCTGGCCACTGGCACCTTTCCAGGGCACACGTCGGGCCCCCGTGCAGCCGGCAGGGTTGGCTGCAGTCTGTCTGTGCAGGCAGGGGAACGCTGAATGACTGGGGCAGGGCTTCTGGAAACGGCTGCAGAGTCACAGTATCACAGTGTCACAGCATAAGCAAGGTTGGAAGAGACCTCACAGATCATCAAGTCCAACCCTTTACCACAGAGCTCAAGGCCAGACCATGGCACCAAGTGCCACGTCCAGTCCTGCCTTGAACAGCTCCAGGGACGGCGACTCCACCACCTCCCCGGGCAGCCCATTCCAGCGTCCAATGACTCTCAGCGAAGTCCTGCAGCGCGAACCGAGCCTCAAGGCTGAGCACAGGCTGCAGCAGTTCACTCACTGGCAGAGCCTCAGCTGTCGCGATCCGAACGCCCTGTGGAAGCCCGAGGAGGGGAAGCACAGCCCCCGGTGCGCCGTGGCCTCCCCTCGGGCGGTGGGGAGCGGCAGGGCCCCGCCGCCTCCCGAGCCCGGCTGAGCACGGGACACGATCCACGGGAGCCAGGCAGGTCCTCCGCGGCGACCAGGAGGCCGTGGGAGCGGGCACCCGGGCGGAGGAGCACGCAGGCTTGCCGGCTGGAGCGGCCCCATCGGGTGCTGTGCACGGCACGGGAGTTAGCCCTGCGGCTGGGGCTGGAGCTGGGGCTGGGGCTGGGGCTGGGGCTGGAGCTGGGGCTGGGGCTGGGGCTGGGGCTGGAGCTGGGGCTGGGGCTGGGGCTGGGGCAGGCGGGTCCGGGGGCACCGCCCGTGGCTAGGTCGTTGCCTGCACTCGGGTGCGGCTGAGCTCAGGGGGCAGCTGTACCCCAGCCCGGGGCGAGCCGTTCCAGTCGCTGGGCTGGCTCAGGCAGGGCCAGGGCTGCCGTTCGCGGGGAGGCAAGTCCCCAGCTCCGCGCAGGGCACAGTGCGGTGGCACAGGGGCACGCAAGGCAGACAGGCGGCAGCCAAAACAAGGGCAGCAGCAGCAGCCAACGGACACACCGGCTAGGTTGGCCAAACAAGCCGGCTTAAAAGCATCCTGATGAGTCTTTGACCAACAGCATCAGACCAAGACAGCCCTAGAACCGACCCCTCACCAAGCGAGGGAGATGCACAGGCCCAGCATCCCTGCCCCGTGCCCGCAGAGCGGAGCAGGCTGCAAAGCAAGGCCAGATGTGGCGCCTGTGGCAGACCCAGGGGCACCGAGGCTTTTGCCTGCTCTCCCGCGCCTCTGCCCCCCGGGAAGAAGGGAGGGGACACACACCGAGGAGGGCACTCAGCTGGGTGCTTAGGACATGTCTTGGAGATGTACTCTAGGTATCATTTGGACCTTCCACCACAAAGCCAACCCCAGCTCACCCGGCGCTGCCGCAGGCTGTTGCCCAAACGCTGTGAAGATGGTGCCAAGCATAGTGGGGGGGGGGAGGAGGTCCCCGAGGCTGGTGCCCAGCTGCCCTGGGAAACACGGGTGGTGGGTGCCCCCTGCCAGCACAGGAGGCTTTGGAGAGCAGTGCTGTGGGCCACTCCTCACCTGCTGGTGCCAGGCAGAGTTAATGGGGCAATGCTCTGTCAGGGACAGAAACAGAGGCTGCCTGAGTGATTTGAGCTCTGCAGCCTGCACTGTCCCCCACAAAAGCTTTTTCTGACAAAAAAAAAGAAAGCTCAGGTTATGGAAGATTTTAATGTGCTCAGCAAGGTCTCTGCCAGCACCTCCCACACTGGTGTGTCTGGAGATGAAGAGGTCTGCAGACTCCCAGAGGGTCCAGCTTGGAGGGCCATGGAGCTGTAAGCAGAGGACAGCACAGGTAACAGCCTAGAACAGAGCAGAACAGGGCATGGGGTGATGGAAGTGTTCTGGCACAGCACAGGAGAGGTTGCTCAGACCTTGTCTTGGCAGCTCCCTGTGACCCTGTGAGGGTGCTGGAGCAGGCTGCCCAGAGAGGTTGTGGAGTCTCCTGCTCTGGAGACTTTCCAAACCCACCTGAATGTGTTCCTGTGTGCCCTGCCCTGGGTGCTCCTGCTCTGGCAGGGGGCTTGGACTCAATGATCTCAAGGTCCCTTCCAACCCCTCCCATTCTGACTCCCCTCTCTGGTCTCCAGGCAGTGTTTGACCACCCTCTGTGGAGAAAAATGGTCTCCTAATAAGACCTGTCTGGAAAACGACTCGCACAGGAGCACAGGAAATCACAGCTCCTTAGAATCTGGGGCTGGAGGTTTAGCCTGCTCAGGCCAAGCCTCCTGCAATGAGCAGGGCCAAAGGCCAATGTTCAGCATCAGAGCATCCTCGGGTGGGAAAACACCTCTAAGGCTGTCAAATCCAATCACTGACCAGCAGCAAACCATGGCCACTCTTTCCTTCAACACCTCCAGGCATGGGGACTCCACCACCTCCCTGGGCAGCCTCTGCCAATCCCTGACCACTCCTGCACCAAAGACATTTCCCCAGTCTCCAACCTAACCCTCCCCTGGCACAATTTCAGGCCAGTTCTTCCCCTGCTATTACCTGATCCTAGGCAGCAGAGCCCAACCCTCACCTCACTGCAGCCTCCTCTCAGGGAGCTGCAGAGAGCAGTGAGCTCTGCCTCAGCCTCCTCTTCTCCACACTGCACACCCCCAGCTCCCTCAGCTGCCCCTCCACAGCCCTCTTCTCCAGACCTTTCCCCAGCTTTGGTGCCCCTCTCTGGATCTGCTCCAGCCCCTCAATGTCCTTCCTGGAGTGAGAGGCCCAAAACTGACCCCTGTGTGACCTCACCAGTGCCAAGCACATGGGCATGATCCCTGCCCTGCTGCTGCTGGCCACACCACTGCTGGTCCAGGCCAGGCTGCTGGTGCCCTTCTTGCCCAGCTGGGCACACCCTGGCTCATCTTCAGCAGCTGTCCCCCAGCACCCCCAGGTCCTTCTCTGCTGGGCAGTTTCCAGCCACTCTGCCCCCAGCCTGGAGCCTCCCTGGGGTGGTTGTGACCCAAGTGCGGGACCTGGCACTTGGCTTTGTTGAACCTCATCCCACTGACCCTGGCCATTGGACCCAGCCTTTCTGGGGCTCTGCAGAGCCTTCCTGTGCAGACCAACACTGCCACCCAATGTAGTGCCATCTGCAGACTGTCTGAGGGAGCCTCAGTGCCCTCTCCCGGGTCACTGCTAAAGACACTCAGTGGAGCTGGGGCAGCACTGAGCCCTGGGGAGCAGCACTGGCGCCCACCCCTGCAGCTAACTCCATCCCCCAGCAGCCCTGGGCCAAGACACCAGGCAGCATTTTACCCAGCAAAGCATCCACTGGTGCCCTCCTCTGGTCGTGCTGCAGCCCCCAAGCTCTCCCTGTTCTCTCTCAGCCATGCTGATGTCTGTGCCAGGCCTCACTACTCTGCAGATCTTCCCCCGTGCAAGCTCAGCCTCAGTCCTGGCTCTCAGGCCACAATTTGTAGGATCAGAGAATCTTTGATTCCCCTCCCAGGTAGTCCTGGTACTTACCAGCACTCACTGGGCTGTGTCCGTGGCAGTGCCTTTGCCAGGGCAGAGCCCAGGGCACAGCCCCGCTGCTGGGAGCTGAGGCAGGCAGCTGCACCTCCGCTGGAAGATGCTGTAGCTGTCCTCGTACTCAGAGACCCAGCGATGCCTGCAGGGGCCCAGGGGGTAGGAGTCAGAGTCAGACAACTGTTTGGCCTGGAAAAGCCCTCCAAGGTCCAAAATCCATCCCAGCACCCCCACGGCCACCCAGCCATGGCTCCAGGTGCCACGGCCACACCTTTCTTCAACACCTCCAGGCAAGGGCACTCCAGCACCTCCCTGGGCAGCCTCTGCCAGTCCCTGACCACTCTGGCACCAAAGAAACTTTTCCCAATCTCCAACCTAAACCTCCCTGACACAATTTCAGGCCATTTCTCTCCTCCTATCACCTGAGACTAGGGGGGAGAGCCCAACCCCCACCTGGCGTCAGCCTCCTCTCAGGAAGCTGCAGAGAGCAGTGAGCTCTGCCTCAGCCTCCTCTTCTCCACACTGCACACCCCCAGCTCCCTCAGCTGCTCCTCCACAGCCCTCTTCCTCTCCAGACCCTTTCTCAGCTTTGTGCCCTTCTCTGGCCCTGCTCCAGCCCCTCAATGTTCTTCTTACAGTGAGTGGCCCAAAACTGAACCCAGCACTCAAGCTGTGGCCTCACCACTGCCACATCTAGAGGGACAATCCCTGCCCTGCTCCTGCTGGCCACACCATTGCTGGTCCAGGCCGGGCTGCTGGTGCCCTTTCTGGCCGCCTGGGCACACCCTGGCTCTTGGTCAGACAGCTGTCACCCAGCACCCCCTGGTCATTGCTTGCCAGGCAACTTTCCAGCCGCTCTGCCCCAGAGGAGAGCTCCATCCTCTGCTTTAGGCAGCTGGACAGGGTGGCCTCTGCTCTGCAGCAGCTGAGCACCCATGCAGAAAGTGCGCCTGAAAGCAGAGTCTGATGGCATGGGCAGAGAGGGAGCAGCCTGCCTGCCGCAGCAGGGCGGCAGGGGCTGGACACACGCAGCGCTCCCGCCTCGATCAGCCGCTGCGGGGGCCGGGGCTGCAGCCCCCCAGCAGCAGGATCCCAGATCCCAGGAGCCCCTCAGCTCTGGGCTCCGTGCGGCGGGGTGCCGCGGGGAGCTGCGGGGGCTGGGGGAGCTGCGGGGGCTGGGGAGCTGCGGGGGCTGGGGGAGCTGCGGGGGCTGAGGAGCTGCGGGGGCTGGGGGAGCTGCGGGGGCTGGGGAGCTGCGGGGGCTGGGGGAGCTGCGGGGGCTGAGGAGCTGCGGGGGCTGGGGGAGCTGCGGGGGCTGGAGAGCTGCGGGGGCTGAGGGAGCTGCGGGGGCTGGGGAGCTGCAGGGGCTGGGGGAGCTGCGGGGGCTGGGGAGCTGCGGGGGCTGGGGAGCTGCGGGAGCTGAGGGAGCTGCGGGGGCTGGGGAGCTGCGGGGGCTGGGGGAGCTGCGGGGGCTGGGGAGCTGCGGGGGCTGGGGAGCTGCGGGGGCTGGGGCAGCAGGGGCAGCAGCCGGGAGCTGCTGTTGAGGCGAGGCACAGGAGCCGAGGAGCAGTTCCTGCCTGCTTGCTCACAGCGTGAGGATGTCAGCCTGCGGGGAGCTCCTGCCCTGACTCCGGAGCGCCTGTCCCAGGAGAAGCCCAGGCACGGAACGTTCAGATTTGTCTCCCACCCTTGGCCCCGCAGCGACTTCAGGCAGCTTCCTCGCCCGGGGCCGAGGCTGACCCAGGAGCAGCTGTGCCCGCTGCCAGCACCCCGGGGAGCCCTTCGGAAGGCTTTGGCCCCCAGGGCACCATTCGGGCTTGCTGGGTGACAGCACCGCGCAGAGACGGAGCCGCCAGCCCGGTGAGCTTCGCAGCCTCCCTGCCTACTCCAGCCCTCCCTGCGCTGCCGGCAGCAGCCTCCCCCCGCGGCCCACCGCTCCCTCACCGCTGGAAGTGGTCTGCAGGGAAGATGTGAGGAAGGCTCTCCCTCGCCCCGCAGGATGCGCCAGGGGCTGCTGGCCAGCGCCCGAAAGCTCTGCTGTAGGCACTCCTCCAGCCGCGGCCCCGGCGCTCTGCTGAACGGAGGTCAGACAGCTTCAGCTGGGACCCGCTGCAAGGTCCCAGCCTCCTGCACCGCACTCTGGGCGCTCCCCTCCGCCTGCCCCGCTGCCTGCTCATCCTTTCAGGAACCCACGATCGAAGGATCAGCTGGAAATAACGCTGGACCAAGCAGAGCCTAATTTGGAAGAGACTGTGCCACTCCAGCTTCCTCCAGCTTAGCAAAAGCCTCCTCAGCTGCAACAGCAATTTCCCTGGGGAAGGTTACCTGAGCTGTTGGCACCCCTGAGGCTGTGAACTGCCCAGGTCAGGCTCTACAGAGCAGATATGCAGATAATCACAGCATGGCAGGGCTTGGAAGACACCTCCAGAGACCATCCTGAGCCCAAGCCCCCTGCCAGAGCAGGGGCACCCAGGGCAGGGCACACAGGAGCACAACCAGGGGGGCTTGGAAAGTCTCCAGAGCAGGAGGCTCCACAGCCTCTCTGGGCAGCCTGCTCCAGGCTCCAGCACCCTCACACCAAACAAGTTTCTCCTCATGCTGAGCTGCAACCTCCTGGGCTCCAGCTTGTGCCTCTTGTGCCCTGTGCTGTCACTGGGCACCACCAAACAGAGCCTGGCACCTTCCCCCTGGCACCCACCCCTCAGCTACTGACAGACATTGCTCAGAGCCCTCTCAGCCTTCTCCTCCCCACACTGCCCAGCCCCAGGGCTCTCAGCCTCTCTCCACAGCAGAGCTGTCCCAGGCCCTTCAGCATCCTCCCAGCTCTCTGCTGGACTCTCCCCAGCAGGTCTGTGTCTCTCCTGAACTGGGGAGCCCCAAACTGGACACAGCACTGCAGCTGTGGCCTCAGCAGGGCAGGGCAGAGGGGCAGGAGAACCTCCCTGGCCCTGCTGGCCACACTCCTCTTGCTGGCCCCAGGCTGCCCTTGGCCCTCTTGGCCCCAGGGGCACATTGCTGCCCCAGGCAGCACTTGCTGCCCACCAGCACCCCAAGGTGTCTCTCCAGGGAGCTGCTCTCCAGCAGCTGCCCCCCAGTCTGTACTGCTGCCTGCTCTTGCTGCTGCCCAGCTGCAGGACTCTGCCCTTGGCCTTGCTGAACCTCAGGAGGTTCCTCTCTGCCCAGCTCTCAGCCTGAACTTGTACACTTGCCTTGCAGCCCCACACACAGCAGCAGTCAGCTCCAGCTGCCTCAAGGCAGGATGTAGCCCAAGCAATGGCATGAAGACTTCCTGAGCTCTCTTCTGCTTCAAAGTGAGCTAAGCAGCACCGTGCCCTCTGCCCTGACAGCACAGGGATTGCCATTCCCCTACCCCACCCTGCACCTCTCTCAGCTCTGCACAGGACAGATCCAGTCTTCCTGTCACTGGTGGCCACTGGCTTCAGCCAGAGAGGGACTTTATTTCTTATCTTTGCAGGAGGGTGAGCTGGGTGCCAGCTGCAGGAAGGAAACCCTGAGGAGCCCTCCTCGCACTCCCCAGCAGGGGAGCAGCTCGCTGCTGGCACAGCATCTTCCAAGCAGACTTAGAATCATAGAATCATAGAATCAACCAGGTTGGAAGAGAGCTCCAAGCTCATGCAAGCCAACCTAGCACCCACCCCTGCCCAACCAACCAGACCATGGCACTAAGTGCCCCAGCCAGGCTTGGCTGCAACACCTCCAGCCACGGCCACTCCACCACCTCCCTGGGCAGCCCATTCCAATGCCAATCACTCTCTCTGCCAGCAACTTCCTCCTCACATCCAGCCTAGACCTGCCCTGGCACAGCTTGAGGCTGTGTCCCCTTCTCCTGTTGCTGGCTGCCTGGCAGCAGAGCCCAACCCCACCTGGCTACAGCCTCCCTGCAGGCAGCTGCAGGCAGCAATCAGCTCTGCCCTGAGCCTCCTCTGCTGCAGGCTGCACCCCCCCCAGCTCCCTCAGCCTCTCCTCACAGGGCTGTGCTCCAGGCCCCTCCCCAGCCTTGCTGCCCTTCTCTCAACACCTTCCAGCACCTCAGCAGCACTCTGCAATGGAGGAGCCCAGAACTGGACACAGCACTGCAGGGGTGGCCTGAGCAGTGCTGAGCACAGGGGCACAAGAACCTCCCTTGTCCTGCTGCCCACACTGCTCCTGAGCCAGCCCAGGATGCCATTGGCTCTGCTGCCCACCTGGGCACTGCTGCCTCCTCTGCAGCTCCTCTCTGCCAGCACCCCCAGCTCCCTCTCTGCCTGGCTGCTCTCAGCCACTCTGGCCCCAGCCTGTAGTGCTGCTTGGGGTTGTTGTGGCCAAAGTGCAGAACCCTGCACTTGGCCTTGTTCAGTCTCATCCCCTTGGCCTCTGCCCACCCATGCAGCCTGGCCAGGTCCCTCTACAGGGCTCTGCTACCCTCCAACAGCTCCACAGCTGCTCCTAGCTTGGTGTTATCTGCAAACTTACTGCTGCTGGACTCAGTCCCCTGGTGCCCTTTGGGCAGCCTGTGCCATGGATATGATGGAACCAGCTGAGTTTGGCAGAAACTCTTTGTGAGCAGTTGGTGCTCACCTGTTCAACCCAGGGCTAAGCCACAGCAAACTGGCAGAGGTTCACTCTGTGCCCTCGTGCAGGTTGTTGATGAAGAACCTGAACAAGCCTGGGCCCAGCACCAGCCCCTGTGCACCACCACTGGCCACAGGCCCCCAGCTGGGCTCTGCACCACTGATCACCACCCTCTGGGCTCTATTCCTGAGCCAGTTTCCAACCCAGCTCACAGCCCAATCAACCAGCCCACTCTGCTGGACCTTCCTTATGACAAGGTCTTCTGGATGAGGTTGTTCAGCCCTGATTTCCTGCAGCCTTTGATGCCTGATGGGTGTCCCTCAAGGCAGATCTGGCTGTGGTGTCTGTGCCTGCTCTTTCTGGACGTTGAATTCTCAGTGGTGGGCAGATGGACAGTTTGGACCTTTCCTGCAACTTTCACTTTCCCTTCCCCTTCCTCAGTCTCTTTCTGCATTCAGTGAAGGACCCCCAAGCCAGGCTGAAGGCCAAAAGTCAATTGCCCAGGACAGCTGCCACAGCCTCCACCTACTGACCTTCTGCCAAGCCAGAGGAGCTCCTGTCCCTGTTGTGCTGAGCGTGGCACAGCAGTGCCCGGTGGCTCTCCAGGAGGAACCGCTGGTAGGTGGTCCAGCCTGGCACCAGCTTCTGCCTGCACAGCAGCTTCCCTGAAAGATGGCAGAGCATTAGTTTGGTAGCACCAGAGGTTACTGCCCCAAAGCCTACCCTGGGCTGAGAGCAAGCAATAACAACAGCGAGTTGGAGCCTGAGCTGGCATAAATCAGAGCAGACTTATTTGCTGCAGCAGAGCTTTGATGAGAAGCACCAATTTTGCATCAGCCTGGTTCATGAAGCCAGCAGAGGAAGAGTTTGTGGTGCTGTGAACCATGGTGTCTCCGTGATGCTCTGGAGTGCTGGAAGCAGGTGGGACCTCTGCAGGAGGTCTGTATGTGAAAGGCTCTGTGGGGAGTGCTGCACTGCTGGGCCACGGAGCAGAGAGGGAAGGGAAAAGCCCCCAGCAGACTGCTCCCTGGGACAAGAGAGGTTCGGATGTGCTTGGTGAGGAGATGCTTGGAACCCTCAGGTAAGGGGAGGCTAAATGGTGACCTGCCCAAATGGAGAGTGTCCACTGAGCTCTGCTGCAGGCTTGACTTCTGCTGACTGGGGACACAGGAAACCTGCCAGGGTTTGCTTGCCCTCATCCTCAAGGAGGCATTTAAGCTACAGGAGATGACTGTGCCTTTTGTCCCCACTTCATCATGAGATGATCAGAGGATGTTAGGGGTTGGAAGGCTGCCCAGGGAGGTGGTGGAGTCACCGTTCCCTGGAGGTGTTCAAGAAAAGCCTGGATGAGGCACTTAGTGCCATGGTCTGGTTGATTGGATAGGGCTGGGGGATAGGTTGGACTGGATGATCTTGGAGCTCTCTTCCAACCTGGTTGATTCTATGATTCTATGATTCTGTGATCTCTGGAGATCTTCCAATCCAACCCCTGCCAGAACAGGAGCGGAGAACCCAGCACAGGTCACACAGGAACACATCCAGAGAGGGCTGGAAAGGCTCCAGAGAAGAAGGCTCCACAACCTCTCTGGGCAGCCTGTGCCAGGGCTCTGGGACTTTCACAGTCAAGAAGCTCTTCCTCATGTTGAGGTGGAACTTCCTGTGCTGCAGTTTATACCCATTACTCCTTGTCCTATCCCAAGGCCCAAGTGAGCAGAGTGTCTCCTCCCTCCTGACCCCCAGCCCTCAGCTATTCACAGACACTGATCAGAGCCCTCTCAGCCTCCTCATCAGATCAAGCAGCCCCAGGTCCCTCAGCCTCTCCTCCTCAGGCAGTGCTGCAGCCTCTTCAGCATCCTTGCAGCCCTCCCTTGGACTCTCTCCAGCAGATCCCTGTCCCTCCTGAACTGGGGAGCCCAGAGCTGGATGCAGTGTTCCAGGTGGAGCCTCACCAGGGCAGAGCAGAGTGGGAGCAGAACCCTGGAGAGGACATCCCTGCTCATGTGCTGCTTGATCTTGGAGCATTGCTGAACAGTGCTGCTCTCTTCTATCTCAAACAGCATCTCCAAGGAAGGTCTCTGCTGCTCTGGGAAGGTGGAGCATGGCTGGGTGGTGCCTGGTGACCCTAATTTTGTTCCCCTGACTTCCACCAGCATTTCCATCCTCACGAGCAAGCTGCCCTGCAGTGTGGCTGAGGGCTGCCTCTCTGCCCCTTGGTGGCATTTGCTCCTAGGGAGATATCCCTGGGAGAAGGGCACTGAAGGCTGATGGTTTGGACCACCCAAGTCCTTCATGCTCAGCCATGGAGTCCTTTTGCTTCCCTGCACTTCTGATGGGCCTGCAGCATGGGGTTAAGAGCAGCTCCCCCTGTCCCAGAGGAGCTGTGCAGGTGAAGCCCTAGCCTTGCTGGCAGGGGATCTCCATGCACCATGCATGCCTCTGCAGATGTTTCAAGGGCTCTGTCTCACTAGGTCTGCACTTTATGCTGGCCTGGAAGCTGCATATCAGTTTCAATAAGATGCTGGGCCCATGCTGCTAGTCCTGGGCTGCATCAAAAGCAGCAAGGCCAGGGGAGAAGATTCTGCCTCTCTGCTCTGCTGAGAGCCCATCTGGAGGACAGTCTGGGGACAGGCTGAGACAGCTGGGACTGTTCAGCCCAAAGAAGGCTCCAGGGGGACCTTAGAGCTGCCTTCCAGTATCTGAAAGAGACCTACAAGAACACGGTAAAGGCAATATTGACAAGAGCTGGGTGTGACAGGACAAGGGGGAATGGATTGGAGCTTGAAGAGGGGAGATTGAGATTGGAGATGAGTAAGAAACTCTTGCCAATGGAGGTGGTGAGACACTGGCACAGGTTGCCCAAGGAGGCTGTGGATGCCCTCTCCCTGGAGGTGTTCAAGGCCAGGCTGGATGAGGCCTTGAGCAGCCTGTGCTGGTGGGAGGTGTCCCTGCCTGTGGCAGGGGGTTGGCACTGGATGATCTCTGAGGTCACTTCCAACCCAGACCTTTCTGTGGTTATGATCCTGGCCAGGCTCAGCTCTGCACCCGCAGCTCACCAGGCTGCTGCCACCTGTGCACATCCAGCCAGGGTGGGTGGCAAGCAGGGCTCAGCTGGCTAAAGCCCAGGCAGGCAGAGCTTTGGGTAGCTGAATGTGGCCAGTCAGCCGCCAGCCAGGGCGGGGGTTAGCTGCTGCTGCTGCAGCCTGGGCAGCCGCTGGAAGGGCTGGCACTAAGACGACTCCTCTGGCTCACCCGGCGCCCGTGGCCTTTCCATGGCCGCTGCCCCTGCCGCTGGCAGCCCGGCGGCAAGGCAGTGCTTTCGGCGGCAGCTGTCCGCAGCAGGAAGGGCTGCAGCCAGATGCTCTCCGTGCTGCGAGCCCTTGGGGCCAGAGGAGCTGCCTCCTGCCGTCCTCCACCCCGCGCCACCAGCGCGGCTGCTGCCGCTGGGGCTCCCTGCTGCGACCACCGCTCTGCTCTCCTCAGCAGCGCTGGCACTGCAGGGCACTGCCAGCTTCTCCCGGGGGATGGCAAACTCCTTGGCTTTTAGCTGGGCATCTGCAACCTGCAGCTTCTGCGGAGAGACAAGTGCCATGTGAGCGGAGAGGGGAAAGAGGACTGCTGAGGTCCGGTCTGGCTCTGGCGATGCTCCCTGCCTGCCCTCCAGTGGCGCCAGACCCCCGGGCACAGGACGGCCAAAGGGCAGGCCCGTGGCTGTCACTGGAGAGGCACAGAGCAGCACAGCTGGGCCCCAGGTGGGAGGCAGGGAGCCTCAGAACAGCGGTTTGCTGGTGGCAGAGGGAATGCCTAGAGGGTTCCTGCCAGGGAGAAGCTAATGGGGCTGCTGGCATGGCTGCTCTGGGGGCCTGCTGGCTGCAGCACCTGGCACAGTTTCAGGCCATTGCCACTCCTTCTAGCACCGGAGACTAGGGAGCAGAGCCCAACCCCCAACTCACTGCAGCCTCCTCTCAGAGACAGCAACGAACTCTGCCCACAGCCTCCTCTTCTGCACACCCCAGCTCCCTCAGCTGCTCCTCCCCAGCCCTCTTCTCCAGACCCTTCCCCAACTTTGGTGCCCTTCTCTGGCCCTGCTCCAGCCCCTCCTATCTCTCCTATCTCTCAAACAACACCGAGACCTCCAGAGGCAGCGTGGAGACTTCCCCAAAAAATCCTGAACGGTTTAAAATCGTTTCAAGAAGCAGAAGCAGAGAAGGGAAAGCTCTGGAGGTGGCTGCTGTGGACACTGCGCCAGCAGCAGGGGTTAAACCCTGCCTGCCCGGCCAGGATCTGCTGGCAGCAGAGCAACCACCGAAGGCTGGGGGTGCCCGGGAAGCCCTGGCCAGCCCCCGAGCAGTGGGAGCCACGAACGGGGCCCTTAATGAAGGTTGCTGGCAACAGGAGCCCCCGGGAGAGAGTGGAGCGGGCTCCCCAGGCTGCTGCCAGGCGTGGATGGCAGTGGCGGCCACGGCCAGCCCCCCTGCCCCGGCGGGCACCGCCGCACAACGACTCCTCTGTCGCTATCCCCCCCCTCGCCCTCCCCAGCACCGACCCTTTTCCCTCCCGTCGGAGCCCAGAGCCCCGCAGCGGCCGAAGGTGCCCCCTGCCAGGTGCCCCAGCGCAAGGCACAGCTGTCCCCAGGGTGCTGCCACAAGCAATTAGACCAGGGCCTGCCGAGCAGGCAAATCAGATTAAATAGCTCGGGGGGGGCAGGGGAACGTAAACAGCCCCACCGGAGCCTTCCCAGGCCTGTGTCAGGGCAAGCAGCCACGGCCAGCCCCGCCGTGGCTCTAATCCTAAGGACTGCATCAGCCCACGGGGAGGGGCAGAGGCCAGGCGCAGGTTCTGCAGGCAGTCCTCAGCGCCCGGACTTAATGAGCGTAATTAGCACTGCTGCCCCAAGGGCTCCTCCGGAGGGTGCGGGGCAGGTTTCCTGCAGAAGGCATGGGGACACAAGCCCAGGGCACCTGGGCGCGGTGGCACCTGCCGGTTACGGCCGCCACAGCAGCACCCACCCCGTCTGCAGCTGTCCTGTGGCCGTGCGAGAGGAGCTGAGGGCGAGGGCTGAAGAGCCAGGGCACGGAGCAGCCCGGGTACCTGCGGGTCCGGTGCCCCGGCTGGCCTGCGGTGCTGGCACCAGCGGTAGTCTCTCCGGTAGGAGCTCCTGTACGTGCCGGCGGACACGGGCGGCTGCGACCAGAAGAGGCAAGTGCGAGGAGCTGCCAGGACGTGGGGGAAGCCTTCGAAAGCGGTGATGTTAACTCAAAATGCTCCCGTGCAGCTCAGGAGGGGATGAGCTGCTCTTTCTGGGCACAGCCTTTGTCCCCTGGGCCAGCGGGGGCCAGTCCGACAGGGACAGCTCCCTGCTCCGTTGAGCCCTGAGGAGCACAGCCAGGGGAGTCCCTGTGCTCGTTCGGCAATGGCCCCCGGGGACTCCTGATCCCTGGCAGCCCCTCGCAACAAACACTCTCCTCCTGCCTTTCTCCAGCCCCCTGCGCCTGCCCAGGTGCCCGCGGGGAGAGCGCTAACAAAAGCGGCAGCAGTGCTTTGATCAGCTCTGAGGTCCAGTGTCACCCAGGTTCAACCAGCATCTGCTTCCCCTTTCTGTCCCACGAACACTTCCCAGGTGCTCCCCACAGCCTTCAGGTGAAGCACTGCCCAGAGCTGCTCCTCAGCCTGCAAGCTCTCCAACATCAGGACAGTTCTGCCAAGGCAAATGCCAGTGACTCTTGCCCCAGTGCCAGGGATGAGCCAGTGGTGCCTGCCCCAGCACCCAGAGTCACCACAAGGCAGATTTCTGCAGGTGGGAAGGGGAGACCTGAGCCAGGAGGGCTGAGCCAGGAGGGCTATCTCAATGCTGGAGCATTAGATGTGCAGAGCTGTCACTGCACAGCAGAGGGCTGGGGTGGCTGAGCTGAAGGGGTCCCTGCATCTCCACAGCGACACAGGCATGCCTGCCAGGAGGGCTGCTTGCCAGCCAGAGGCACAGAGATGTGCCCCCAGGCCCCTGTGATAGGAAGGGGCCAACTTGCTCCTCCTGCCCTGCCGCCGGCATCACCCATTCCTGGCCAGGGTCTGTCTGCTTTCTTCTTTTCTGGCATTGAGCTCTTGTCCCACTCTGTGCTTCTCAGCCCAAGGCCCAGCACCTGGGTGTCACCAGCCCCCCTTGTATTCCCAGCCTGGCAGACCCTGCACCGCCAGCACTCGGTACCAGAGAGGGTGAGTCCCAAGTGTCCTTCACCTTCCATCCACCTGTTCCACTCGTTGTGTGCTCCATGGTGACCCAGGAACCTGGACCAGAAAAGTCAGTCAGCAGCCAGCAAACCCCCTCCTCCTCACCTCCCCAAGGATTTGGGCATCTAGAGCCCTGCGGCTGGGCACTGGCAGGAGGAAGGGATTCAGCTGATGCCATAGGTGCTGCAAGAGCCCTGTGCACCCCAAGTCAGCAGTTAGGGGACAGCTGACTTACTCCAGCTTCAGCAGTGCAAAAGATGCCTGCCCTGCCCAGCAGCCAGCACCTATGGCATCAGACACCTCAGAGGATGCATCCTGGTGGGACCCAGCAGGGAACACAGAGGGTTGCTCTCCACCAGCAGCAGAGACAGCCAGAGGCTGAACACAGGTGTCCTGTCCTGGGCCGGGCTGTGTGTGCAGTGGGGTCCCCCAGGGCCTGTGTGGCCACAGTGTCTGCTGGCACACGGCAGAGCTCTGCCCCTTTGTGAGACACTCATGCTCTAGAACACTGCAGGCTTTGGTGCCAGGGGAGGGGCCCATGAAGGTGTGGACTACCTGCAGGGAGGCTGTAGCCAGGTGGGGTTGGGCTCTGCTGCCAGGCACCCAGCGACAGGAGAAGGGGACACAGCCTCAAGCTGTGCCAGGGCAGGTCTAGGCTGGATGTGCCCAAGCCTGGCTGGGGCACTTAGTGCCATGGTCTGGTTGGTTGGGCAGGGCTGGGTGCTAGGTTGGGCTGGCTGAGCTTGGAGCTCTCTTCCAACCTGCTTGATTCTGTGATTGTATGACCGAGGGTTTCTTGGAGGAGACACTCCACAGTCACAGCCGGGGAGCTGCTACCCACTCCTGCTGCTGCAGCCAGCCACGCTGGGGAGGTGTGGCCAGGAGAGGGACAAACCTGCCCTCAGCTCTCGAAGCATGCTCAGCTCCTGCTAAAGATGGGAGCAAATGATGGGGACACTGGGGAGAAAAAGACCTGCTTTGTGGGTGCGTGGAGCAGAAACCCCAGCACAGAAGGGGTAAGGCAGGCAGGGACTTCTGCTGGGTCTTGCAAGGTGGCCAAGTCTCTCTTTGAGCTGATCCTTCATGGCATGTTTAGCCCAGCTCAGGTGATCAGTGTTCTTGAGGATGCAATTCCTTCCTCAGAAAGCCTGAGCTTGGAGGGCTCAGTCTCATCCAAGAGTTCAACATCTGAGCCTGGCTCTTGGTTCAGGACTGAGACTGCCCAGCAGTGCAGCAGTGCAGGCAGCAGAGGCTGCTGCTGGTGTCCCCAGTCTGAGAGACTCACACAGAACCACAGAAGCAGGGGCTGGAAAGAAACTCAAAAGATCATCCAGGCCAAGCCCTGCCAGAGCAGGAGCACCCAGGGCAGGGCACACAGGAGCACAGCCAGGGGGGCTGGAAAGGCTCCAGAGCAGGAGGCTCCACAGCCTCTCTGGGCAGCCTGCTCCAGGCTCCAGCATCCTCACAGGGACAGTTTCCCTCTCCTGTTCCCTGGCACCTCCTCTGCTCCAGCTTGCCCCCAGTGCCCCTTGTGCTGCCCTTGGCCAGCACTGAGCAGAGCCTGGAGCTGGTCTGAGGCCTGTGTGCTCAGGCCCCACCATAACTTCCAGAGCTGCTTCTCCTGGCTCACTGCTGGGCAGCAGTGTCCAGCTGGGGCCCAAGGATGCTGAGGCTCTGTCAGGTGTTGTGTTCTGCCAGCAGCTCAGCACTGGAGTCAGGCAGGATAAGAAGTCCTGCACCTCCTCTGCAGGTTATGCAAATCAGTGTTAGGAGAAATGGTGCAAGAAGGAAAGCAAAGGAGCAATGGATTCCAGAGCTGTGAGGCTCTCCTCTGCTCCTGTGCTTATATTAAAGGGATTACACTGCACTTCCTTCTTAATACAGCTAATGCTCTCTGGGAAGTCCTCAGGCAGGGATTAAAGCACTTATTCAATTAATTAGGAACAAACTTCTGCCTTAAAGTCAAACACACAGATACCAGTAAGTCCTTGAGAGTGTCTTCCTTCTAGGGCAGGGAAAATGGATCTTGTTTCTGATGTAAATGAAACCAAGCCTGAGCTCTGGAATTGGCAGGGAACATGGAAATTAAGAAGATTCACTCCTAAAATATTGTAGCTGTGGAAAGCAGCACAGGAAAGCAGGGACAGGACTCTCAGCCTCAGCTGAGCACTGGGATCCCCACCAGTTCCAGTGGGAGCAGAATCAGGCCCTACAAGAGCAGCTGTAGGTGAGAGGCAGTTTGGGGATGTGAGGTTGGTAACAAGCTGCAGGCAGCAGTGTTTGGACAGCTTTGCAGTTAGGGGCAAAGCCCTGGCCCTGCTGAACTCCAGACCCAAAATGCTCATCCAGGAGGATCTGAATTTCACCTAAGGTGTCTGATTCATTACTGAGATAGGAGATGATTTCCCAAACCTGGCTCCAAATCCCAACCTTCCTTGCTGATGGCTTGCTCCTGCTGCAGGCACAGCTCACACGGAATGAAAGGGCATTTTGCCAGGACAGCTCCTGCAGGGGCAGCCCAGCACTGCTCCTCACCTTCCCCTTTCTCCTCCCCATCTACCAGGCAGTGTAGACTGATCAGAGAATCATAACATGGTTTAGATCATCCAGTTCCAACCACCTCCCACTAGAACATCTTGCTAAAGGCCTCATCCAGCCTGGCCTTGAACACCTCCAGAGAGCTTGTGGAGCACAGAATCATCCAATGTGATCTTTGATCACAACCTGTGCCAATGTCTCACCACCCTCAACCTGTGCCAGTGTCTCACCACCCTCAACCCGTGCCAGTGTCTCACCACCCTCAACCTGTGCCAGTGTCCCACCACCCTCACTGCAAAGAACCCTTTCCTAACATCCAGTTTCAGTCTCCCCTCTGCCAGTTCAAACCCATTCCTCCTCATCCTGTCACTGCAAGCCCTTGTCAATAGTCCCTCCCAGATCATGCAAGGCCACTCCAAGGTCTCCTGGAAGCCTTCTCTTCTCCAGGCTGCAGAGCCCCAGCTCAGTTTGTCAGCAGAGCAGAGCTGCTGCAGCCCTCTGAGCATCTTTGTGGCCCTCCTGGCCTCGCTCTAACAGTTCCAGGTCCTTTCCAACCTAAGCAATGAATCTGTATACCTCTGGAAAGTGAATTCCATCACCTCACTAAGACTGCAGTAGCATAGAGAACATGGCACAGAGCTCAGCTTCACTTCATTCTGGCCCTACCTTCCCAGCTCTCTGTTCTGTTTCCCCACTTGTGTCACACCAGGGTGCTGCCTGCACCTGCTTTGCTCTTCTGCGAGGTGCTGCAGCCCATAACCAGCAGGGCTCAGGTGAACCATTTCAGCTATTAGCAGTTCGAGGCAAGAAAGCATGGCCCAGGAGGACATACCTCTGTCAGCCCAGCTCTTGACAAGTGCTCTTTGGGCTAGGAATAAGATTCATTGTCCCTGTGAGGATGTTGAAAGAGGGCAGTGATGGGTAAGCAGGACCTCCATCGTGTGAAAGAGGCAGGGTTTAATCTGTGCATCTCCCTTCAGGTTATCACCACGAGGAGCTAAAGTGCCAAGGGGAGATTGCTCTCCGAGGCAGGAGTGTTGACAGCCTCTTCTGTCAGCGTGAGGTCACTCACCCGTTTGGGCCTGAAAGCACAACCCAGGGCCGACGCTGCCAAAGCCAGCGGCATCGCAGCAGCGCCGCCGCACCGCAGCTGCCTTCCCACCCAGCCAGGCCTGGGACACCCGTGGGGGCACTGCTGGCATCTTGTCATCAGACACCAGCAGCATCCTTTAGCCCCAGTCTGGGGCACCGGTGACCCTCTGCCAGCCACCTAAACCGCTTGCAGGCCTGAGCTCCCCCGGCCAAAGTCCCTGCTGCCCAGGCACCCCTCTCTGCAGAGAGCCCCTGGGGCTCCCCCAAACCTTCGGGCAGCTCTGCCTCCTAAAACAGTCACTGTTTGCTCTGAGTTCCCCCTCCAAAGGGCATCCATCAGCAGGCGGTGGCCAGAATCTCCTAGCTGCCCCTGCAGCCTGTCCTGGGCTACAAACCAGTGCACATTTAGGCACCTGTGTAAGGCAAATGCATAAAAGTGTTGTTGGAGAAGCTAAAGCTGCTCTCCAGTGCCATTGTTTGAACAGCTCTTTAACCACAACACTTTTCTCCTCCTTAGGTTAAGGCGCTGGAGGTGAAAAAGTCCTTCCAAAAGGGTTTTCACTCACTCACTCAGCCCAAAGTAAACATGCCTCTGGGACCATTATGGGTATCAGATATCCAAGGCTTTGTTAAGAGCTTGCCTGTTAGGTAAATCCTGCTTCTCTTTTGCCTCGGAAGGGAAAGGTTAACAGCAGAGATGGGCTCAGGTGAGTACAGCAGAGCAGCACTGAGCGCCAGGGGTGAGATTCAGAGCAGTGCACACAAGGGACCCAGGGCTCAGGGAGGCCTCTGAGCTGACATAACTTTGGTTACAGCAATGACATCGGTTTGACTTATGCCTGTCACTTGCAATCACACTGATCACAGATCTTATGGTGGCCAAGAGCCTGGCATCTTCATGGGCAGTCAGCAGAGCCTCCACAGAGGGCAGACAGCCCAGAACGAACAAGCAGGAGCCATAGCTAGAACAAGCACAGGGCAAAGGTGCATGTAGAGCATGTCATGGAAAGTCATAGAACCCCAGAGTGCCAGGCTGGGAGGCACCCCAAGCATCAGCATCATCTGCTCCAACCCTTCTAGGTGGCAGCCTGGCAGGCTGAGGCTGCAAACTGCCCCATGCAGGGCACTGCACTGCTTCCCCTGGGAGCTGATTCCAGAGTCTGACTGTGCTCAGGGGGGAACATTTCCTTCTGGAGTGCAGGGGGAATGTCCCCAGCAGTCACTTGCCCCCATCAGCCCTTGTCTTTCCCATGGCACTCCTTGTACCAAGGGAGCCTCCATCCTGCTGGTAGCCACTCTTGATGTCCTGGTCCATGGTGACAAGGTCTGCCCTGAGCCTTCTCCAGGCTGAACAGCCTCAGCTCTCTCAGCCTCTCCTCACATGGCAGCTCTGGCAGCCCTCTGAGCACTGGCTCAGGAGCAGTGTGGCCAGAAGGACAGGGAGGTTCTTCTGCCCCTTTGCTCAGCACTGCTCCGGCCACACCTGCAGTGCTGTGTCCAGTTCTGGGCTCCTCCATTGCAGAGAGATGCTGAGGTGCTGGAAGGTGTTGAGAGAAGGGCAGCAAGGCTGGGGAGGGGCCTGGAGCAGAGCCCTGTGAGGAGAGGCTGAGGGAGCTGGGGGGTGCAGCCTGCAGCAGAGGAGGCTCAGGGCAGAGCTCATTGCTGTCTGCAGCTGCCTGCAGGGAGGCTGTAGCCAGGAGGGGTTGGGCTCTGCTGCCAGGCAGCCAGCAACAGGAGAAGGGGACACAGCCTGAAGCTGTGCCAGGGCAGGTCTAGGCTGGATGTGAGGAGGAAATTGCTGTCAGAGAGAGTGATTGGCACTGGAATGGGCTGCCCAGGGAGGTGGTGGAGTGGCTGTGGCTGGAGGTGCTGAAGCCAAGCCTGGCTGGGGCACTGAGTGCCATGGTCTGGTTGGTTGGGCAGGGCTGGGTGCTAGGTTGGGCAGGCTGAGATTGGAGCTCTCTTCTAACCTTATTGATTCTCGGATTCATTTCAGTGGCCCTCAAGCCATGTGCCCACATTTGGAGGTGTTTATGGGCTTCAGTCAGCAGGACTCCCCTTAAGTTTCACCTCCCCATATGATCACATCTGCCTGCTAAAGGCCAGCTCAGCAGGCTAACTGCCACCCCACTCAGCTCAGCCAGGCCTCGTCCACAAGTGGCAGCTGCAGCAAATAGAAGCATCCCCATGGACTGCACCAAGGCCTGGAGATTGTCCCACTGCAGCCAGTAACTGCTCAGCTGATCTAACCCTGCCGGGGAGAGTAAAGCAGCCAGCTGCTCCCAGTGACAGGGCAGACAGAGAGAGATCAAACGCTGGCAGGAGCACGGAACTCAGGCAACACCAGAGGTGGCTGCATGTCAGCTCAGAAGGCTCCTTCAGCCTTTGATCTGTGCTTAGGAAGTGGGCATCTCTCGGATCAGGTGGTCATTAGAGAAGTGTGCCACTGAAGTCATCCCACCTTGAAGTCTCAAGTGTTTGCTTTCCCCAGGGATCCCCCCTGCACTTCCGCCGCTGTGTCATTCATCTGCCCCTTGGGACGGAGGATTAGCACAGGCTGGGGAGCAGAGGCCAGCTCTGTGTCCTCCTCTAACGCCAGCATTGCTCACTGTGATGAAGCTGAGGCTGCCCTTCTATGACTGTATTATACCTGCACAGGTTGGGCCTCCAAAGATCAGAGGAGAATCACTACAAGAGCTGTTACACAAGAAACCATCCTGGCCCCAGATTGCTCACAGACAGTCACAGCTTGCACTGGGTCAGAAGGGAGCCTCAGGGAGCATACTGTGCAGTCAGTGGGACACCTCCACCTACAGCAGGCTGCACAGGGACACATCCAGTCTGATCTTCAGTGGATCCAGGGATGGGACGTCAAGCACAGCCCTGGGCAGCCTGTGCCAGTGTCTCTCCACCTTCACTGTGCCCAACTTCCTCCTCATGTCCAACCTAACTGCCCTGCTCCCGTTTCAAACCATCATCCCTTGTTCCTCCAAGCTCTTCTGAACAGTCCCTCCCCAGCTCTCCTGGAGCCCCTTCAGGTACTGGAAGGCTAATATCTCCCTAAAGACACTCCCTGAGACCCTAAGGTCTCCCTGGAGCCTTCCCTTCTGCAGGCTGGACAGCCCCAACTCTCCCAGCCTGTCCCCACAGCAGAGGTTCTCCAACCTCTGAGTATCTTTGTGGCCTCCTCTGGAGCCTCTGCAGCAGCTCCAGGTCTCTCTTGTGTTGGGAGCCCCATAGCTGGACAGGGCAGTGCAGGTGAGGTCTCAGCAGAGCAGAGCAGAGAGGCAGAATCGCTAGGTCAGCAACAGCACTTTGACTGGAGGAATTTTACAGGCCAAGTACCCTGGGAGAGAGCAAGCTACAGCTCACACAGATCTGTGGCTACACCCCGCTCTGCTGATGCCTCTCCTGGGCTGCTGCCTCTGCTTTAGCAGCACTAAGTCAAGCACTGTGCAGTTTGGAGGCGGTGGGCACAAGCTGCTGCCTTTCGAGGGCAGGCATTTAGAGCAGGCACCGCTGCAGAGGTTTGCCAGTGCCAGGCATGGGCTCAAATAAACCCTTTGCATGTGGCTTGTTGATACCTTCGGTGAGTGCTAACGAGAGGCAAAATCAGAGCCTGGTCTCAGGTTACCCCCGAGATTGGCTGAGGCTGCAGGGAGGATTACAGTCCCAGAGCCACCCAGAGCACGGAGGTGTCATTGCGGCAAAATCAAAGGTAACCGTGGGGCTCGGCAGGGAACTGTCAACAGCTAGGGCAAAGAGGCAGCCCGAGAAGCAGCTCCTCATCAGGATGAAATTCAGTCACCTTTATTTTCATTTCAGCTGAGGGGTCAAGCAGAAAAGCTCTCCCCAGTGGCCTTTATTTACAGTCTTGCAGGGAGTGGCTGATGGAGCATTTAGAGGCAGGATGAAGGCAGCAGCCCCTCACCCGCCGGCACTCGCCGATGACAGACAGAGGATGCTGAGATGGCACAAGGGCTGGGAAGATGACTTGAATAAACGAAGCAGCACTGCTTCTAATGAAGTCATTGCCAACCTTGCCAGCGACTTGAGCCAGGCTGGACCTTCATCTGGAACATTTGCAGGGAGACCAAGGCAAAGATCTCCCCATCGGGACCTCACTCTGCAGTACAGAAGTTGGCTCAGTGACAACAGCAGAGCCCCAGAAGCAGCTTTCATTCATGGATTCACAGAAGGGCTTGGGTTGAAAGGGACCCTAAAGATCACCCAGTTCCCACCCCCTGCCATGGGCAGGGACACCTCCCACCAGCACAGCTTGCTCAAGGCCTCGTCCAGCCTGGCCTTGAACACCTGCAGGGAGGGGACATCCACAACCTCCTTGGGCAACCTGTGCCAGTGCCTCACCACCCTCACTGCCACGAATTTCTTCCTCATCTCCAGTCCTCGAGCTACAATCCATCCCCTCTTGTCCCAGCCCAATGAGGCATTTCTCAACCTGAGTTTCTATCCACATCTCACAGTAGCCAACCTGAATTTCCAGGACACCACAGTATGGTTGTTCTTTCCCTCTTAGACATGCTGCCAGTTTGTGATGCAACTTTGCAAGACTTCTGCACTTCTCTGTGTCTCCTGTTGATGGATGGGTACAGAAGCTCAAAATGATTGTGTGTTGTCACGTCCATGCTGGAGAGCATACCAGGGGCTGCTCTTTGGCCCTGGGCTCACACCCATGCAGCCCACACAGCATTCCCCACAGCCATCTGGTCTCATGGAAACTGCCCACTGGTAAGCTTGTAGCCTCTTAGCCACAGCAGGCCATGAAGAGAATAGAATCACAGAATTAAGCAGGTTGGAAGAGAGCTCCAAGCTCAGCCAGCCCAACCTAGCACCCAGCCCTGCCCAACCAACCAGACCATGGCACTCAGTGCCCCAGCCAGGCTTGGCTTCAGCACCTCCAGCCACAGACACTCCACCACCTCCCTGGGCAGCCCATTCCAGTGCCAATCACTCTCTCTGCCAACAACTTCCTAACAACATCCACCCTAGACCTGCCCTGGCACAGCTTGAGGCTGTGTCCCCTTCTTCTGTTGCTGCTTGCCTGGCAGCAGAGCCCAACCCCACCTGGCTACAGCCTCCCTGCAGGCAGCTGCAGGCAGCAATGAGCTCTGCCCTGAGCCTCCTCTGCTGCAGGCTGCACCCCCCCAGCTCCCTCAGCCTCTCCTCACAGGGCTGTGCTCCAGGCCCCTCCCCAGCCTTGCTGCCCTTCTCTCAACACCTTCCAGCACCTCAGCAGCTCTCTGCAATGGAGCAGCCCAGAACTGGACACAGCACTGCAGGTGTGGCCTGAGCAGTGCTGAGCACAGGGGCAGAAGAACCTCCCTTGTCCTGCTGCCCACACTGCTCCTGAGCCAGGCAACTGATACAAAACTCTTAATCTCCAAACATGTGTGGCCCATGCTGATAATTAACAGAATGGACTGCTGCAAGCCACTGCCCACAACTGGAAATACAGCCCAGAGTGTCCACAGTGGGCACCCTCTGCCTTTCTCTGGTGCTATCCAGCAAGGTAGAGAACTTGCAAGAAAGATATAAGACCTTACAGCTTCAAGCTGACATGCATGGGGAGGCAGAAGGTGATGGCACCTTGTGAGACCCAGAAGAAGGATAGAAAGAGACTCATTACAAAGGAAGTGTGCAGAGCAGATTGGGATTGGATGTGAGGAATAAGTTCTACCCCAGGAGGCTGCTGGAACACTGCAACAGGTTGCTCATGGAGGTGGTTGGAGCCCATGCCTGGATATGTTCTCAAGGTGAGGCTGGAGAGGGCTGTGGGCAGCCTGCTCTAGCTGACGATATCCCTGCTGAGTGCAGGGGGTTGGACTGGATGAGCTTTGGAGGTCCCTTCCAGTCCAGACCGTTCTGAGATTCTGTGATTCCATGACCCAGCAGGGCAGAGCTGTGGCCCTTCCATGGGCCTTGGGGTGCAGCAATGCAATGAGTCAAGTGCAGGTCCCTGCCCTGAAATCGCCTCCTAGCACCAGAAACAGGAAGCAAAAGGTAAAACTTCTCCCTTTGCACTCAGACACAGGAAAGCTTCTGTCGCCCTACCTCCTCTTTAAGGACCTGACCCTAAGCAGCAGCCAGTTTTGCAAGGGTTAACCAGCCAGAAATGAATGTGGAGAGACAGTCTGGGAGGGTAATCACTTATTATTTTCAGGTAATATGCTTTATCTCTGCCTAATCTGCTCATCTGCAGAAACACTGACTGCAGCCACGCGTCACCGAGGTTATCTCTGGTGCTGGAGCTCTGCGCAGCGCTGGCTGCGAGGGACCCGGCGGCGGCCGAGGAGAGGTCTTCACTTGTGGCCTGAACTCTGCTCTGGTGGCTGAAGGGCCGTTGTTTAATCTGCTAGAAATCAACTCCTCTAGCAGCTGACGGGATTGCCTGCGTTTCCTTTTCCCCCTGTTATTGCAGCTGCCCGTGGAAGAGTCAGCAGCAGAGGGAGAAGCGGTGCAGGTATCAGGAGAGCTGCCGGGGAGATGCGAACTGATCGGCACCCTTTGATGCTGCTCCATCACCTCCGTCGCTGCCCACCCTCCCTGCAACCCGGATTAAGTCACCTGACTCTCTCCGTCCCGCATTCTGATCTGTGCTTTTAAGGGCTCCCACCCCAGGGAGGGTGAATCCAGCGCCCCGCAGAAGCCTCCCAGCTGGTGCAGAGCCCCGCAAGGAGAGGGTGGATCTTGCTGCTTCTGCACACTTGGTGCTGGCTGCTGCCTCACAGGGCTCTGCCTGGTGGCCTGTTGGGGTGATAGAGTGTCGCAGGCTCAGTGCTCGGGAGCTCAAGAGTGGCTTCATCGATCAAGGCTGAACTTGAAACTGCTGCATGCATAAGGATGCTGTGTGCTCCTTTTCCCTCTCAGTCCCCTGTCTTTAGGGAGGTGTGCCCTGTGTTTTTTCTGTCCCACGGGCCAAGCAAAGAACAGTGGCAAGTCATTCTCCAGTGCTCCCCTGTGTTCAGCAAAGACAGAAGCATTCTCCTCTGTCACCTCTTCGATGCGTGGGCTGCAGAGCCAAAGGCTCCGTGACGGAAGGTTAAGAAGCAGCAGATGTCAGCTCAGTAAGTAGGGTCTGCACCTCTGCCAAGAAACTTGTAAGCCAAACCCATGGAAGCAAAAGCCAGCCCTCTCCTTTCTCCTGCCATCAGGGCTTTGGTCCTCTTCCCTTCCCCAGAAGAAAGCACAGAGCAGTCAGGGAGCAGGCAGCCAGCAGGCAGCTTCCTCTCACAGTGACTGCACAGCCTGCTGCTGTCCCTCCTGTGTCTGTGGTCTGACTCTCAGCCATGTTACACTCAGCTCTGCTTTCTTGCTCTGCCTTCCTCACCACCATTTCTTAGCACACAGAGCAAGGCCTGAGCAGGCTGATTTTTGCTTCCACTTGTCTCTGTCTGTGATTGTTTCGGATGATCTGTGCCCACGTGTGCCAGCTATGTCCTCCTCCCAGTCTCTGCAGAGGAACCTGTTGCTGTCCCGTGTGGTGAGATGTCTCAGGTAAATGGAGTTGTCCATCTTGTCCACCTGGCTGCTACCTGCCTGTGCAGCACTCATCCTTTCTCCCTTTCCTCCTGGTCTTTGGCTCAGTCCAGTGTTTGATCTGCATTGTTCATCATGGGACACGGCAGCCTGGCTTGGCACATCTGATGAGCTGGCACCACCACTGAAGATGTGGTCATCCTGGGCCTTTTGATCTCCTTGTCTGACTTTGCCCAGAGTCTTTGGTGCCTGTAGCTCCATCCTTCACTTTCCACAGGCAGTGCCAGGAGTCAGTGCAAATTATCAAGGCCCCCTGCCCGCTGCCGGTGCTGAACCAGTTCAGCTCGCTCCTGGCCAGGACTGCTGACCTCATCTCCTCATGGTGCCTTTAGCAGCTTCTTACACATATCCTATAGCCCTGGGACACTCCACACAGCTCTTGCAACACTCTGGGCCAGATGCCTTTTAGAAATTGTGCAACTGAAGTTCTCCTCGATGCCTCTGAACCTGCCAGGCAGTGAGCAGCCTCTTGCACCGCCTTTGCTGCACTTTCCCTCTGCTTTGCAGAAACTGATTCATCCTCCAGCAGGAAACTCAGTGAGGAATTTGCTCAAGGTCTCAGGGCTTGGAAGGTCACCACTGTGGGAATTCACTTATTAGGATCCACTTTTCCCTGTTTAGGGGATCTTTCCTTCCCTGATAACATACAATTGCCCAGCTTGGTCAATGACCCATGCTACAGCTCCACTGATCCATTCTCAGCTCCTCATATTTCTTCAGTCTCCTGACCCTTCTTAGCAGTCTCTGCTAGCAAGATCCTTCTTGTCACCCTGCTCCTGAAGCGTTATAATCTCCCAAACACAGAGAATCCCTTCCTCTCTTGATCTGCCATCTGTGAAAACTCTGGTAGCATTGCCCCCAGCTCTTCTGAGAGCTCTGTTCAGCACTAGGGCCATGGTGGGCACACTTCTGCTTCTTCCTTGCTGCCTGCTACAAAAGGCCACCTCCGTTTGGACAGAACCACAGACTGGGCTGGGCTGGAACGGACCTCCGAAGCTCACCCAGTCCAACCTCCTGCACTCAGGGACATCCTCCACTAGAGCAGGTTGCTCACAGTCCTGTCCAGCCTCACCTGGAATATCTCTAGGGATGGGGACCCAACCACTTCCCTGGGCAACCTGTTGCAGTGTTCCAGCAGCCTCTTGGAGCATCACTTGTTCCTCACATCCCAGCTCAATCTGTTCTGCTCTAGTTTGAAGCCATCACCCCTGCCCTGTCCCTGCAGCCTTTGCAAACAGTCTCCCTCAAGGTTTCTTGCATCCCCTTCAGGCACTGGCAGGCTGATATTAGGTCTCCCTGGAGGCTGAACATGCCCAGCTCCCTCAGCCTGTCCCCATAGCAAAGCTGCTCCAACCTCCTGATCATTTTTGTGGCCCTTCTCTGTACCCTCTCCATCAGGTCCATGTCCTTCCTGTGTTGAGGGCTGCAGGGCTGAGGCCCCAGCAGAGCAGTGTGGCTTTCCCCATATGCATTGCTGCCTTCTCTCTCTCTTTTCAAAAGGTGAACACTATCACAGAATCCTTTGGGATGGCAAAGCCCTTTCTGAGCATCCAGCCCAACCATCCTCTGACTGCCCAGGCTGGGGCTAAGCCATGGCCTTCAGCACCACAGCTCTGCCTCTGCAAAACACCTCCAGGGATGGGGTTCAGCCACCAACCTGTGTGGCCTGTTCCAGTCCCTGAGAACCTTTCTGGAGAAGAAGTTTCTTCTGCTGTCCAACCTGAGCCTTCCCCAGGGTCATTTCCTCTCGTCCTGTTGCTTGTTGTTGTGCTGGCACAGCTCCAACATGCTCATGGTGAGACTGCACTCCAAGTGACTCCTGTTTCTGCTGGCCATCAGCAGTAATGCTCTCACTGAATCACCTCCCCTCATCAGGCATCTGTCAGCATCCACACGGCAGAGAATTCTGAGCTGACCCCAAAACTCTCCTCACTGCCAGCAGATGTTTGAGCATCCTTTGAGCACTTGTCATGAAAGAGGCCATGGCTCAGGTACAAGCTGCTCAGACCTTCTCGTGAGAATCACACTTCCAACAAAGAGCAGTTCTTTAGGCATCAAAGCAGCACCCAGAGTAGCAAAGTGCCCTGCCTGGCTGGACAAAGAATCCTGGGCAGCTGCACCACTGAACTCATCTGTAGTGTGCAAACTTCAGTGCAGCAAGGACAGCAAACCAGCTGAGGGCAGCTTGGAATCTGCAGCTGAAGTATGCTGCAGTGTCCAAGGTGGGACTGCTGGTGGGGAAACAGGACCAGAGGAGATCATCATGGACAGCCTGCAGGCATACAGGAGGCTCTCAGCTGTGGCTTCTCCTCCTGGTGTGGTGGTTTAGAGCTGACACTCCAGACAAAGCCTAAATTATAAGCCAAGAAATAGAAATTTTCTGGACAGATTTGAATAGAAAGGAAACAAAAGAGAGGGTTGGTTACAGAAGAAGAAAGAATACAGGAGCCTGTACTATTCCATTCTTTGCTGGACTAGTCTAGAATCTGCTCTACAAACTGTTCTTGGCTCTGTGCTTCCTGCCTCCTCCTCCTCTCTCCCTGGCACTGCCTGATGGCTACACTAACCTGGGCTGAGCAGGTAGCACTGGGTCTTGGCTCTCTCTCTCTCTGGGGCAGCTGCTGGCCCCTTCTGGGTTTGTCCAGGGGATATCTCATAAAATCATCACTGCTCAGGCCACCCCTGGAGTGCTGTGTCCAGTTCTGGGCTCCTCCATTGCAGAGAGATGTTGAGGTGCTGGAAGGTGTTGAGAGAAGGGCAGCAAGGCTGGGGAGGGGCCTGGAGCACAGCCCTGTGAGGAGAGGCTGAGGGAGCTGGGGGGGTGCAGCCTGCAGCAGAGGAGGCTCAGGACAGAGCTCATTGCTGCCTGCAGCTGCCTGCAGGGAGGCTGTAGCCAGGTGGGGTTGGGCTCTGCTGCCAGGCAGCCAGCAGCAGAAGAAGGGGACACAGCCTGAAGCTGTGCCAAAGCAGGTCTAGGCTGGATGTTGTTAGGAAGTTGTTGTCAGAGAGAGTGATTGGCATTGGAATGGGCTGCCCAGGGAGGTGGTGGAGTGGCCGTGGCTGGAGGTGTTGCAGCCAAGCCTGGCTGGGGCACTTAGTGCCATGGTCTGGTTGGTTGGGCAGGGCTGGGTGCTAGGCTGGGCTGGCTGAGCTTGGAGCTCTCTTCCAGCCTGCCTGATTCTGTGAGTCTCTGATATGCATTGTGCTATGTGCTCTCAGATTTTAGCTTGCTGTAATATACAGCTTTATCTTGCTGCCAAGCCTCCTGAGCTGCTCTGGTGGCTTTATTTTGGGGAGGTAATTTTAACCCTACCACAACTGACTGACTTCTGTCAAGAATGTCTTAGGAAGAAATCACAGAGTCAGGTGGCACTAGTTGGAAGGAGCCTCCAAGGGCATCCTGTGCAACCCCCTGCAGGCAGCAGGGACACCCCCAGCCAGAGCAGGCTGCACCGGGACACATCCAAGCTGATCTTCAATGTCTCCAGGGATGAGGCCTCCACCACAGCCCTGGGCAGCCTGTGCCAGTGTCTCACCACCCTCACTGTGCACAACTTCTTCCTCATGTCCAACCTAACTCTGCCCTGCTCTGGTTCCAAACCACTGTCCCTTGTCCTATCCCTCCAAGCCCTTCTGAACAGTCCCTCCCCAGTCTTTCTGTAGGGCCCCTGCAGATACTGGAATGCAGCTCTAAGGTCAACCAGAGCCATCTAGATTTTGAATCAGTGGTGAACCCACCATAAGCCCTGGCAAGTTTGGGATCAATGATCTCTAAGGTGCCTCCCAACCTGGCCATTCTATGACTGTGATAGCACACCAGAGGGGTCAGGGCTGTCTGTGTTCCCTGGACACCTGAGACATCTGCAATAACATCAGTGGGAGAGCAGTGAAGATCACAAGCACCTCAGACAGCCCCAGCAGTCCCTGTGTGAGCAGCTGAAATGAGCCTTTCTGTCTGTCCTGCTTCGGCTCTGGACACTGAAGCCTCTTCAGACTCTGCACCTAGCCTGGATTTGTGCCTTGGGGCACTGTGACCCAGATGCAACAAATTCACATCCTACCCACTTGCCCCCAGTTGCCATGCTCAGATGGAGGTAGCTCTGTGTCAGAGAACTGTCCCCTTCAGTATTTAGCACTCCTCAGCCCCAGGTTCAGGCTCCTGCACATCTGGCAGGGCATTCTCTGGTTCTCTGATTCTTGAGCTCCCCCAGGACAGGAGCAGCAAAACAAAAGTTTCCAGAGCAGTTCCCTGCTCAGAGATTCAGGATTCATTTTCTCTGAGGTCCCTGTTTAACTGTCTGGATCCACCCAATTTGGACCACGTTGAGTTTATTTAGAAGCCACCTCCAAGACCTTCAGAACCCCAGCCACAGCAGGACTTGCTCCCTCAGACTGACTGGGCAAGGGCAACCGACTACAGACACACACTGACTGCATCCACTGGAGCCACAGAATGGTAGGAAGGGACCAGCAGAGCTCATCCAGCCCAGCCCCTGCCAGAGCAGGGGCACCCAGGGCAGGGTACACAGGAGCACAGCCAGGGAGGCTTGGAAAGGCTCCAGAGCAGGAGGCTCCACAGCCTCTCTGGGCAGCCTGCTCCAGGCTCCAGCACCCTCACACCAAACAAGTTCCTCCTCATGCTGAGCTGCAACCTCCTGGGCTCCAGCTTGTGCCTCTTGTGCCCTGTGCTGTCACTGGGCACCACCAAACAGAGCCTGGCACCTTCCCCCTGGCACCCACCCCTCAGCTACTGACAGACATTGCTCAGAGCCCTCTCAGCCTTCTCCTCCCCACACAGCAAACTGGCAGAGGTTCACTCATCCAGGTAGTGGAGTGAGCTCAGATGAAGCCTGGGTGTTGGGAGCTCAGTACTCAAGTGATGTCCCCACTGTTTCTTACCCTTAACAGTGGCAGGCTCACAGCCTGGACATTACCCAAACCATTTGCTCAATCCTTCTAGGTACAGAGCCAGCATCAGCTCTCCAGGCCTCTAACCTCTTCCTAGTGTTCCAAACTGAAGTCACTCTTAGCATGATCCTGATTCTGAGAGTCCTGAAACCCTGGGCTGGGACTTACCAGGGCTGGATGATGATAAAATACTGAATTTCCTGAGCACAATCCCCAGCTACTACTGCAGCCCCAAATGCTCTTTCCCCAGCACCTGATGCCCACACACTGGCTGCCTGATTTTCCCCTGCACACAGATATGGAAGAGAAACATCAATTTCATACTCCTCTGTTTCCCTGCAGGTGCTGCCCTCACCCACTAATAGTTTTGCTTATTTTTACCTTAGCTAACCCTAAATTTCTGGGTTTTCTCTGCTTCCATTGCTCACTGCAGGGCAGAGGTGACCTATTCAAATGAATCAAGACCAAAAGATGTTGGCCTTTCTCTTACTCTGTGGGTGGGCACCCAGCCCAGAGCACCAAGCACCACTGAGATATGGCAGCACACATCAAACCCAAGGGCAAGGCAGCCAAAGGTTGTCTCATTTCAGCCAAAGGCAGCTGCTAGATTTACAGGGGAGTAGTGAAGCTCCCTGCTTGACGTGGCTCCCAGAGACGAGCCTCCTGGAGGGCACCAACTTAGTCACACCTCATTGGCCAGGTGGACTTCTTGATTGTTCCAAAACTCAAATGAGGAAGGACGAAAGTTGTGGGATCAGAAGGGGGATTTTTAACTGCTTTCCATGAATCTTAAGCCTGAGGAGAAGCAGGAGGAATGCAGGGTGCTGAGGGCCTCTGCAAAGGTGCGTCTGAACACCTGAGAGCATCTGCTTAATCCCCCCCACAACAGCTGACTTCCTTCTGTCTCCCACCGGGATCCTCTTTCTCCCCAAGCCCAGCCCCAGCTTCTTTCCCAGTGCTGGTTAAAGGACTGCGGATAGGCAGCTACTGAAGCCTGGCCACATCCCTTTGTCCTCCCAGGCTCTGCAGTCCCCTCTTGTCCGGCTCTGGCTCCCAAGGTGTCTGTTTAATCCCACGCGGCCCTGGGTAGCTTACAGAGGCTGCAAACAATGAAGCTTTTATCAGCACCTTGCCTAATCAGTGCCTAACAAGCTCTCGCTCAGGAAGGGACTAGGCAGGCTGAAACTAACCCGAGGGGCTGAAAAAAGCTTCAAAAAAGGGCCTGGGCAGAGGGGGTTCCTCTCAGCCTGGACCAGTGCCCCGGCCCACGCTCACGGAACACTCGTGCGCGCCAGCAGCCAGCAGTGGGCACAGAGAACTGCTTCTCTCAGCTCTCAGCAGCCTCAACTGCTGCAGCAGCCACAGCTTGGGCTAAGCTGTGGTTTGCTCCTTGCTTTGCCGTGCAGTCCAGGGGCTCACTTAGGCTCAGCACCAGAGAAGTGCTCTTCCAAAACGCTCAGCCTCAGCCTGCAGCATTTTGGTAAAGACCATGATGGAGAAACTAAAGCAAAACGAGCCCAGAAATGGTGGAATGAAGGCACCTCCCCGGGTCTGAGAAACCAAGAAAGGTTTGAAAACCTCTGCTCTTATCACTGGGTAAGTTGGCAAAATATAATCAGCAGAGCTCCAGCCCAATAGGTAGGTAGATACAAGGAGGGAGGAATATACTGGATTCTCCTTAGGGAAGGGGTACAAATTACTTCGACCTGTATAGACACAGACAGAACACCCAGCCCGGGCTCACAGCAGTGAGACACCTACTGCACACCGTCTGACGTGCTGCTACCCGGGACCAACCAGAGGGGAACAAGAGACTTCCTTACAGCAGTCTAGCAGGTGTAAAGAGTCCAGCCTAGGAAGGAGCAGGCTTAGCTGTGCATGAGGGAGTGCAGAATCACAGCACTGTCAGGGCTGGAAGGGTCCTCAAGGATAGTCCAGTTCCAACACCCTGCCATGGGCAGGGACACCTCACGTTAGAACAGGCTGCCCAGAGTCACATCCAGCCTGACCCTCAGCGATGAGGCTTCCACCACCTCCCTGGGCAACCTGTGCCAGCCTCTCACCATCTTATGATGAAGAACTTCTTCCTAACATCCAGTCTGAATCTACCTATTTCTAGTTTTGCTCCATTCCCCCTACTCCTATCACTCTCTGACACCCTAAAAGTCCCTCACCAGCATTCTTGTAGCCCCCTTCAGATAGTGGGAGGCCACAATAGGGTCTCCCCAGAGCCTTCTCCTCTCCAGACTGAGCAGCCTCAACTCTCTCAGCCTATCCACAGAGCAGCTCCAGCCCTCTGACCATCCTGGTGGTCCTTCTCTGGACACCTTCCAGCACCTTAGGTACTGCAGCTTGGCTTTATTTTGAGCTGTTCTTAATCAGTTCTTTGCTGCTCTTGAGACAGAGGCACAATCCTGGGCCACTGTGAGGGAAAATGACAGCTCTCCTGTCCTGTGCCAGAGGTGAAGAACTCCTGCTCCATCCTGCTGATGACTCTGGAGAAAGACACAGCCTGCCCATGCACAACTCTTCTAGGTGCAGGCCACTGAGTTACTGTCTTGCCTCTTGCCAGCCCTGGGGAGAAAGTAAGAGTTACACTGCAAAGGCAGCCGAAACAAACCAAACCTGTGGGCCTGCTTCACTGGGGCAGCTGGGAACCAGTGGAGGGATCTGGGCTCCCTCCCACTGGTAAAGTAGCCAATATGGGCTACCAGGTCCCCGTCCTCCAATGTGTTCTCTGTGTCTAGACCTTGGCATCCTCAGGAAATGCAGACAGAGCCAGGTGGGTGCAGGTGTGGGGTCCTGCTCAGCTCTGAAGCATTTCCAGGCTTCCACATTTGGCTGTACACATCTGAGATGCACAGCAGGGAAGTGAAGCCTGTGCCTGCATGTTCAGAGGAGCAGGGCCTTGGAGGCAAAGGCACTGTCTGCTCAGCAGGGCAAGAGGGTTGGCTGCATGTGCCACAGGGACCAGTGCCCAGCAAAGGGAATGGTGTGGCTGGCACAGGCAAGGATGGGGAGCACCCTGCTCCCCTGCAGCACTTCTCAGAAAGTCCTGAAACACTGCTCAAGGCAGCTGGCAGAAGACATCTGCAGGCACTGGCAGCTGCCTGGGCATATGGTTCAGCCCCGACTGCCAAGTGCCACAGGCTCCTCTCTTCGGTCAGACCTCACCACCCAGGTGCCATGGGCTCCTTCCTTCGGTCAGACCTCACCACCCAGGTGCCATGGGCTCCTTCCTTCGGTCAGACCTCACCACCCAGGTGCCATGGGCTCCTCTCTTCAGTCAGACCTCACCACCCAGGTGCCATGGGCTCCTCTCTTCAGTCAGATCTCACCACCCAGGTACCATGGGCTCCTCTCTTCAGTCAGACCTCACCACCCAGGTGCCATGGGCTCCTCTCTTCGGTCAGACCTCACCACCCAGGTGCCATGGGCTCCTCTCTTCGGTCAGAACTCACCACCCAGGTGCCATGGGCTCCTCTCTTCAGTCAGACCTCACCACCCAGGTGCCATGGGCTCCTTCCTTCGGTCAGACCTCACCACCCAGGTGCCATGGGCTCCTCTCTTCAGTCAGACCTCACCACCCAGGTGCCATGGGCTCCTCTCTTCGGTCAGAACTCACCACCCAGGTGCCATGGGCTCCTCTCTTCAATCAGACCTCACCACCCAGGTGCCATGGGCTCCTCTCCCCAGACAGACTTCACCACCATGCTAGCAAATGTCCCAGCCACTGAATAGCAGCAGCAGCAGAACTCCACATTGCTGCTCAAACTCAGCCCTCAGCCTGCTGGCAATGATGGGCTGGAGCCTCTTGCCCTGATACTAACTGCAGCTGAGGCAGTTTTGTTTCCAGTTTAGGTTTCAACACTTTGCCTCCCAGCTTCTTGGGGCATCACTGAAAGGCAAACGTCTCCCGTCCTCTGTGGGGAAAAAAACGCAGCAGCGTTTAGGGAGGAGAGAGGCAGAGTGCTGCTGGGTTTCTTTGTGCTGCTCTCCTCATGCCTTGGCAGAAGGGCACAGCAACAGGTCAGTACTGAGAGCCCAGGATATTTCGAGGCAGCACCGCACGCTGCTCGCAGGAGAAACGCGATGAGGAAACGAATCATCTTTGCAGCCATCGCACCACCAACGCTTTATTCCCTCCACTCTTGCTGTGCACACCCGTGCCACCCCAGCTGTCTAACAACCTCTCTAAAGCTGCTTTTGTTTCAGCTTTCTCGTCATCCGGTAAAGCAAAGTGGAGTTTGCTGAGGACACGCAGTTTCAGTGCAGCTCGTTCAGCACTACTGCCAAGGCGTGTGCTCGGTTGGAAGCAGAGGAATCGGCTGAGGAAAAGCCGAGGGCAGCACAGCACAGCTCCGAGGGGGCTGCCTTCCCCACCTCGCCCTAGCTGGGCTGTTCCTCTAGATGGCTCTGCCTTTACCCAAATCAGCCAAACCCCCGAGAAGAAAATCGCCACACGGAGCAAACCCGAGAGCCATTCGACTGCTCCTCTCCCTCCTGCAACCACCGTGGGGGTTGGAGCAAACGGGTAAAGAGAGATTTGTTGTCATTTTAGAGAACAACCTTTTCTGCTTAGCTCTTCAAGCACAGAGGGGAGTTGCTTCCAAAAAATCTACCTGTTTCTTGTCCTTTAGGTGTCCTTTCTAGCTACGATTTCCCCGTAAACTGCAGGGTTTAGATGCCTGTTGTGTGCTCAGGCTTCAGCACTTCCCAGCGCGACCCTTCTCTGAAGAGACACTGAGCTGTTAGAAATAAGAAAGGCGAAGCTGAGAACGGAAAAGGCACCTTGTGAAACACAGTGAAGGATATCCCTCGCTGCTCTGGCTAGCCAAACACACACAGTCAGCTCTTTCCCCGAAAGCTGCAAAATTAACTCAGCAGCGACAGTGACAGGAGCAAAGTAATAACGGAAAGCCATCCCACCCCCTGCTCCCTTCGAAAATCCCCAAACATCAAAAAACCCAGCCAGACAAAACCAAAAAATGCCAACAGAGCACTAAAAACAACTCCCAGCAAACCTCCCTCACGCCGGACGCCTTCCCTTACGATTAAAGGAGGAAACTGAAAATCGGAATCGGAGGACTCCGTTAAAATCAGAATCGGAGCACTCAAAGTGATTCTCTCTCTACAAACTGCCTGCCCACTCATTTTAAAACGAAATCTAATGGTGAAAAGCCTCCTTATCACGTCCCTGGCTAAAGCGCAGGAGGCATGACAATCTGGGACCGGAGGCAGCCCGGGAAAGCTGTCCCGACTCAGCTCCACTGACTGCGATGTGCCTTCGCAACTCTTTTACTGAGACTTATCCCGACCGCTCCTCTCTCCCCAAAATCCTGAGCTTCCCTTCTGTACCCGGAAAGAGGATCTGGGGGCATTTTTATCAGCGGGAAAGTAACAACCGCGTTTAAGACCTTATATCTTCTAAGCGACTGACAGAGCCTCTCTAAATTCTGCCGCACCATTGAGCCTATTTTTCTTGTTACGCTTGTGGGTCCGATCTCGTGTGCTCTGCCCTGGACGGGAAGGATTTGTGGGTCCCAGTTGCAAACCCCGGGATGTTGGGATCGTTATGAACACCGAGAGCTTCCTCTCTGCAAAAGGATGCACTTTCCCCCCGGCTCCCTCGAAGCGCCAAGGCGAAAAACAACTTCATTCGTTCGATCGCGTCCCGCGGCTTGCCAGCCCTGTCCTGCCGCGGGACGAGCCAGCACGCCACGGGTGTTTGTTTGATTTTGGGCGATTTCTTATCCACAGTTAATTAAGAGCAATCTCAGCACTGGTTGTTGCTGGACGGGCGGCAAAAGCGAACACAAATAACAGACGTTTAAGCGAATTTCACCCTTCTCGTTGCCGTCGGGGCAACGGCAGCGATGCTAGTGCCCCACGCACTTCAATTTCGGAGCCCAAGGACCAGAGACGATCGAACCCCTGAGAAAGGGGGATGGGATCACTGAGTACCGGGGCAGCGCGGAGAGACCCCGGGGGAGCGGGTGTCGGAGCAGGGCCAGGGCAACGCGAAAATCCCCGGGGAGGTGGTGCCGGGCATCGCCGGCGCAGCGCGGAGAAACCCGGGGACGAGGGCGGGGGAGGACGGGAACGGACAGCCGAGAGCGGGGGGAAGGTTCGGGGATGCTGCCCCCGCGCAGCCGGGAGCCAAGTCCCTGGCGCCTCCCGCAGCTCCTCCCGCCGGTCCCTCCCCCATCGCCGCTTTTGGGGCTCGGCCTTGCCCCCTCCGCCTCCCTGCCGGGCGCGGAGCCGCGCTACTGGCTGCTCCCTGCGCGCCGCCGCCGCCCGCCCAGCTCCGGCCGCGGGCGGGGAGACCCGGGAGCACGGCAGCGCCTATAAGGACGCGGCGCCGCAGCCCTCCGGGATTTTTTGGTCTGGGGCCACCGGGGTCGCGGGGGGGGACCGGGAGCGGCGGGGAGCGCCGGCCGCCCTGCATGGCCAGGGATTATGAGCGCCGGTGAGTTGCAGCAGGCGCAGCCCAGAGCCTCGGCCCCGGCGGCCGCCCCCGCGCCCCCGCAGCCCCGCAGCGCCCAGGAAGCCCCCGACATGGCGGTGTACTGCAGCGAGAACTTCAGCGTCTACCCCCAGCCCAGTCTCCACCCGCCCGGCGCCGCTGCCGCCGCCGCCGCTGCCGCCGCAGCCGCCGCAGCCGCCGCCGCCTCCTCGGGGCAGCGGGCGGGCGGGTACGCGCTGGGGGACTATGGGGCGCCCGCCAACGCCGGCTACTTGTGGGGCATGAACAGCCCCGCGCCCTACCTGCAGGGCCCGCCCGGCTCCGCCGCCGCCGCAGCCCCCTTCCTGCCGCCGGCCTCGTACGGCTGCTCGCGGGGCGGGCAGCTGGTGGGCTCTCCCTCGGCGCCCGGCTCGCCGTCGGCGGGCGGCGCGGAGCTGAGCTGGCTGAGCCTGGCCAGCCAGGAGGAGCTGCTGAAGCTGGTGCGGCCACCCTACTCGTACTCGGCGCTGATCGCCATGGCCATCCAGAGCGCCCCCGAGAGGAAGCTCACCCTCAGCCACATCTACCAGTACGTGGCCGAGAACTTCCCCTTCTACAAGCGCAGCAAGGCGGGCTGGCAGAACAGCATCCGCCACAACCTCAGCCTCAACGACTGCTTCCGAAAGGTTCCCCGCGACGAGGACGATCCCGGTGAGGCCGCCGCGCCGGGCGGGACGGTGGGCTGAGGGGACGGGGGGAGCAGCGGCCGCAGACCCCGCGGGGCAGCCGGCGCCGTCTCGAGGAGAGCGGGCAGCAGCGGTCCCCGGGGCGAGCTGGTCCCTTGGTCCTTCGGGGGTCTGCTGTCCCCTCAGACCAGGTAGTGTGAGGAGACCGTCCCGTTTCGTTCCCCTCGAGGTCGATCGCCGTGACGAGGCTCCGCTGTCCCCTCGGGGCGGAGCTGTGACCGAGCTCCGCTGTCCCCTCGGGGCCGGAGTTGTGACCGGGCTCCGCTGTCCCCTGGGGGCCGGAGCTGGGAGGACATTGGTCCTTCTCGCCTCCGGCTGCCCCGGCACTGGCCCCCGCGAGTGCCGGTTGTGCAAGGCAAGGCTCCTCCGGCCGTGATTCATTGCTCTCCTCCCTGCGCACCGACCCGGGCCCGGGGCTCAGCCGGTGCCCGGGAGTAGGCGGAGGGCGGCGGCTCGCTCGGTCAGCTCCGACCTGGCCCGGGTGGGAGGAACGTGCCGGCCTGGGGCTTGTGCGGGGGTGCTGTGGAGTCACAGCTCCTGTCGGGCCTAGGCACGGGCAAGAAGCGTGTGGGGACAGTTGATGCCCCTTCTTGGGTGTGGTGCAGCTTGTCTGCAGCCCTTGCAGCTCAGCGCTTCTGTCCCCTTGGTGTACCCGGGTGTGCCAGCCCACCTGCCCATCAGCAGTTCTGAGAAGAGCCCTGGCAGGGGCACCACCTTGTCAGGCGTGGACAAGATGGCATCAGGTGCCCCTTCTTGATGTGAGGCAGCTGGAACAAGGGAAGCCTCACTTTGTGTTGCTTCCAGCCAGATTGGAGGTAGAAGTGCAGATCCTGCAAGGAGGTTTGTGCTCCGTGATGAGGAGGTTCTCCTTCTCCTTAAAGTTCACTTGGGTTTTGGATGAGTGGAGGTCCTAATGTCCCGGAGCCAGGTCTTGGGCTCCTTGTGCCGGACAAGAGGGGAGGAGCAGGGGTGGGACAGATACGAGTCCTGCGCCAGTCAGACGAGACATGGATGTTGCTCATCTAGCTGCAGTCACAGAAGTTGACTTTCTCTTGTTTCTCCTGCTTTCTACCAGGGAAAGGGAACTACTGGACCTTAGATCCCAACTGTGAGAAGATGTTCGACAACGGCAACTTCCGCCGCAAGCGCAAGCGGCGCTCCGAGCCCGGCGCCCCTGCCGCCACCTCTGCCGCCTCGTCGCTGGGCGGCCTGAAGGCCGAGGAAGAGCGATCCGTCCCCGTCACAGGCAAGCCCTGTGGAAACAGCCCGCCCCCAGAGCTCGACCCCTCGCCCTCTGCCAGGGACCATCCAAAAAGCTCCTCTCCCTCCGGTATCATTTCATCCACCCCTAGCTGCCTCAGCACCTTCTTCAGCGGCATGAGCTCCCTGAGCAGCGGAAGCAGCCGCCTGACAGGGGGTCTTGGCAGTGACCTGCACCACAGGAACTTCTCTGCTGGACAGCTGAGCAGTGGCACTTTCACCCCTTCCAGCAGCTCTTCTCAGGAGATGCCCTCACCAGAGCAGCTGCAGCGGGTGGCAGGACCCTCCCCTGCCTACTACAGCTCCTTCCATCCCAGCAGCAGCAGCCAGGGAGCCCAGTACAACCACTACTACAACTTCACGGTGAACAGCCTCATCTACACCCGGGATGGCACGGAGGTGTAGGGTGCTGCAGAGGGAATGGGAGTTGCAGGTGCAGCACAGAGGGCCTTTTGCAAACAGCATTTCAATGTGGACGCTCCCCAGGAGTTCTTCCAGGACAGATTTTCTCGCCTTCCAGAATCAGAAGCCAGCAGAGGCAGCAGCGAAGCCTTTTCCCCACCCTGGAAAGCGCTGCCTTGCCGTCTAAGTTCTGCAGACAGAAGCGAACTGAATGAGTATTCTCAGAGGTTTCTAATCCTGAATGTAAAATAAGAATTTAAAACCTGTAACTGTAAAGCAGCACCAGCAAGGGCCAGGTGTAGGCATCCAGTGAGTCTTAGAAGAGAGCAGGACAACAAATGAAGAGATTTCTTATGAAGTGCCTTGTACAATGTGTTAAAACCTCTTCTGCCACAGGTGCCTCTGTAAGCCCCTTGCTCCCCACCCTGCTCCAGGGGGCTCTCTGGGTGAACACCCAGCCGAGGCCTCCTGGAGGCTGGCTCTGGCCGTCCCGTGCGGGGCACACTGTGCAGCCTCGTGAAGCAATGCCTTGCCCCGAGCTTAGTACCAAAGATAACTCCAGCCACGCAGCTTTAGCACGAGAGCAGACACTGGGCTATTTTTATACAGGTTTGTACCTAAGGTAACTCCTCTGTACATATGTTTCTATGTGGTTTTATATTTGTAAATTATGCTCTGGAGCTGTACTTATTTATGATGTGTTTTGAACTTGGTTAAAAGTTTATTTCACTTCCTTTCCTCCTTCGTTTTGTTTTATTTGGTTGGAGTTTTGGGTTTTGTTCCCTTAATGTATTCATGAAACTTTTCAGGCCGAACAGCTGTTGGGAATAAAATGTTTGAGAGTTGTTAGATTTTAGTTATTTAATGTTTGCCTGCTTGCTCCTCAATGTGTTTGAGGTGTTTAGAAAACCTTTGTGGGAGGCTGATTTTGCTTTTGCATAGTTTGGGATTAAAAGACGCAGATATCTAGGAAGGGTTTAATCTGCCCAGTAAGAGAGGATGAGCCTGCTCTGGGCACAGAGGAGAAGGGCCTGAGCTGCTTTGCAGCCTCTTGTGGGCTCAGTGTGCAGAGTGGGCACTGCAGGCTGCTTTTGTTTGTTTGTTTTTACCAAGGCTCCAAATCACAACTGTCCTTTTCCAGCCTGCTTTAGTGGAGGAAAAAAAAACACCATAAAAGGCTTGCCAAAGGAAAAGAAGCAGGGCCAGTGCCAGCCCAGTGCCAGCTAGCAGGAGGCAAGAGCTCTGAGCTTGGCTGTTGGCCGTGTTTTGCACGCAGCAGCTGGAGCAGGGTGGCACCTGCTTGCCACGGTGGGCTAGTGAGCTGACAGACCCGCAGCCAGTGGGGCAGGTCGTGAAAATTTCAGGCATTCCTGAAATTCCCTCTGATTCCTGCTGTACTTGAGCAACCACTAGGCAAAGCAGCCCAGCTCCCAGATCTTGCCATCTGCTTCAGGTGTGCGCTGGGTGCTGCGGGTGGGTACAGTGTCAGCGTTGTGAGGGATGTGGCAGCCACAATGAAGCAAAGCATGAAGCTGCAGCTGTGCAACCTCCAGCACTGGCTAGAGTGTGCAGCCCTCCCCACAGGCTGGGCAGAGACCAGTGCCGCAGGCAGTGCCACAGCACCTCTGCACTGGCCACCTGCATGCCGTGATGGCAGACAGAGCCCTGCCCCGACCCAGACAAAGCCGTGATGAAATGTCAGATGACTTCCATGTGCCTGGGATCAGGACCAAGAACTCGCCCCGGCACCGGCCAACCGCCACTGGTGCTGCAATAGCTGAGACCAGTGGGCGGCTGGCAGCTCCTGCCTCATCCCTCCCCTTCCCAGCAAAGATACCATCTTGACTTCAGGGGTAATTCCTCCCTGTCTTGGCTGTTAATTGAACCTTGAATGATGCAGCGGTAATGATGATGGGAGGGAGAGGGCAGACTGACACTAGCAAAACAGACAAGGTGGTCAACCTTACCGTACCTAGGCTCAAGCACACCGGCTGTGGAAGAGCTTTATGCGGACCTTGGACTGCTGGGTTTCCTCTAAAAGCAGAGGAGGGGTGCCCAGCACCTTCAAAAGATTTAGAGCCAGCCCTTAACTAAGCCAGGAACTGCTTACTCGTGTGTCTAAGCGACCACTGCACCCCTTCTCTGCTCCACCAGCCTGTTGTCAGCCCTCAGCAAGCAGTGGGCCAATGTGGAACACCTGCATGTGCCCACTTGTGTTCTCCCACCCAGGTTTGTTTCAGGATTTGCACTTTTCCCCTTCCATCAGCTGTGTATTTCTGCAGACAGTGCCCACAGAGATTTGCTCCCGAGGATCCCGAACCAGTAGCAAATGTGTGCTGCTGTGTGGTCCGTGTCTTGCAGTACATCCTCAGCCAATACCCCATGGCTCCGTGGACTTTATTGTGCCACCTCGGTTAGCTGGTGGCATAGCCAGCACCTGACAGACCAGAGCCCGGGAAAGAGTCGCCCTTCACAGTGCTCCAGCCCTGCTTCTGAGGGGTGATGAACCTCCAGGGAGGTTCCGCTAGGTCTAACTGTCCCCAGAGCACCTTTCCTGCCATTAGCATCAACTCCTGCTCCCTCCTAGCTGGAGCCAGGCGCGGTGAGCTCCAAAGGTTGGTGTGCTCTTGATAAAGCAATCAACCCAAGGGACACATGGGAGTAGATTTCAGCAAATAGACACCTAGTCTGCTGAAAGGGGCCAATGGAACGAGCTAATGGCAGCCTTTTAGGTTTCCTTTTGTCATTAAAAGAGACTTTGCTTTTAGCATGTCTTAGGAGAGGGAGGGCGAGAGGATTGAGTTCAATGAAAGGCACTTAAAAGCAGCAGGGCTGTTGTCATGACTTTGGGGATTTACTGCGGTTGTCTCACTGAAGGAGGGGGAAGACAAAGGCAATTAGCCTGCTGATTCCACCCTGAGAGCCCTCACTGCCCTCTAAATGCCAAGGCCGTGCCTGGGATGGCCAGTTCTCCATGACAATGAGCCTCCTCCCAGCCTGCTCAGGTGAGAGCCCAGATGCCCAGGGCACAGCCGGCTCCCGGGGCAGCCGGGAGAGAAGTGCCCTTCCTTTGGAGAGCGGCTCCAACCTCAAGCTCTGTTCTCTCTGCTCTGGCAGCCATGGGAGTCACTCTGTAAAATGACTTCTGGCTTTGGAGCTGCAGTGATCTCAGGAATGGTAGCTGAGAGCGCCCAGATCGCGGCAGCTGCTCGGTGTCACAGGCAGTCTCTGTGCCTGGGTTCTCTGCTCTTGCTAGGCATCTGGAAAGATGCCACCTCCCCTGGGCAGCGCAGTGGCGCTCGATGTGCAGCCTTGGTCGGGACGATGCCTGCAAACACAAGCGCCTGATGCCTCTGCTCCGGGCCGGCTGTACCCTGCAGCGCTCCCGGCTGGGGACTGTGGCTGCCCCAAAAGGCAGTCCCTGGGTGAGAAGCAGCACCGTCCACAAGAGGTGCCTCGAATCGGTAGCGCCGATGCTTGCCGGCTCCTACGTGTGGCACCTCTCCAGCACGGGGTCGTTTAACTTTACTCAGCACTGGCCTTATCGACCTGCCAGCAAAGGCTGGGGCGGGCACCCACTGCAGGTCTGCACTTGAGCTACTCCACGTTACAAAGGCTGTGCCAGTACAGCTGGATCAGCCCAGGCCCCTAGAGGAGACCCAGCTCCCAGCAACAAAGGAAACTCCTGTGCCAGTAAAGTTAAACCCCCCACCCCCAGCAAGAGCCAGGGACTGCAGGGCGCCGGGAGGGGAGTGGGAGGCAGAACAGAGCCATCCGCACTGGGTTTCATCGCCCGCCAGCTCCTCTGGAAGGAGGGCTCCACTCGCTGCCACCGGCCCTGGGCTGTGGCTCCTATCTCCTCTGAAGGAGGTGGAGGCTTTTGAGCTGCCCTGTTGCTCACTAAGTCCACCCCGGAGAAAGCTTCTGCCACGGCACCTGCTGCCTGGGTGGGAGTTTTGCTGCCTCCTTCGCGCCGGCCCAGAGCCATTTCCCCCCGAGCCCTCTCGGGACAGTCCAAAAGCTGTGCGAGCATCCTCGACAGCAGAGCTACCCTGCCCCTGCCCAGGCTGGGCTCCTGGCCAACGAAATCTTCCTCAGACCTCACCTTGAGAGAAGGACCCCACAAGCCCTGCAGACCTCAACTGACTTTGAAGGCCTCGTACCCTGCTCAAGGTGGTCCTCCCAGTCCCCTTCTGCTGGCACAAAGGAAGAGGGACAAAGGCTCATTGCGTGGCCCCCAAGAAGGGGACAAGGAGAGCCAGGCCTGGCCAAGGGTACACGGGAGGCTGACACCTCAGCTAGAAAGAGCTGTGTGGGATGGAGACTGCAGTGGTTGGGGAACTGCTGTTTCTCCGAGCCGCTGGCAGCAAAGGACCTGATTGCTTCTATTGTCCTGTCAGGAAATGCCTCCAAACCAGAGGTCTGCTCCCAGATAACTTTTTTGCCTTCTCTATTTTTTCCTCTTCTCATCACCAAAAGAAGAAAACCACGGATTTATCTTTTTTTTTTTTTGCAGAAAGCCTCTTTTTGCCCCCTTTTCCCCTCCCCCTCTCTTCTGACCGTTGACAGAAGGAAAATGTGAAATTATCTCTGCATTTTCCTTCTTTTTGCCAAAAATTCTGTTTGATGGGTTGTTGTTGGGTTGGTTTTTTTCCTTCCTGTTTTTTTGGTTGGTTTGGTTTGGTTGGTTGTTTTGGTTTGTTTTCTGATCACTGAAAGAAAACCATGGCTTTACTTTTTCCTCCTTTCAGGCAGAAACTGGGGGCTTGCTTTTTTTTTTTTTTTGGTGTGTGTTGTGTGTCGTCCCCCCCCTTTTCTGATCATTGAACAAAGGAAAACGCAGCCCCCTGCACTATTTTCTGTTACAAAGAAAGCTGCTGGAATGTTTTGGACCACATTACTGAGCTCAGTATTCCCCTGGGTAAGGTGACGAGAATTGGCCCCTGAAGGAACAACTGAAGTGCAAGGGAGAACATCAAAGAGGGTGGGGTTCTGCCCCCCCTCTACCTCCTACCGGAGCTATCTCTGAATCATATCAAACAATCTGGTTTCATAAGCCCATACAATGCAGGCTAGAAGCGTATGTGATCTGCTTTGTGCGCTGCTTGAATGGAAGATTAAACTGTCTAACCCCGGGGAGATTCATCCAGGGCCTGCCCCAAACGCACTGAACTCAGGCAAAAGACTCCCACTGACTTCAGAGGGCTTTGGAGCAGCCCCACAGTCAGCCAGGCTCTGAGAGACTTCAGGTGGTGTCTACAAGACTGCCTGGGGACACGGAGAAGGAGCTGCAGATCACAGAGCTGTGAATCAAACATCGCAGGCCTGATCCAGGCAATCGGCTGCTGTGGGAGCGCAGGAGCCACCGAGGCTCCTGGCATCAGTTTCCCTGCCCTGCAGTCCCTTGTGTCCAGGGCTTAGTGGCAGAGCAAACCTCTGTCCCTGTGACAAGGCAGCCCAGGGCCCGTGGTTCATCTGGCCCTGGACCATTCCAGTGGTGCTGCTTTTGCAGCTAACAAAAGCAAGGAGCAGAGCCAAGCTCTGCCACTTGCTCCCAGGATGCATGGAGGGTGCTGGAACTCACACCTCACACCTCACACCTCACCAGGTTGGGGGCAGCACAGATTGTGGCGCTGAAACGCAGGGGTGGCACCTCAACTCCAAGGAAGAGGAGGGAGGCAAAGCTAGTACAAGCAAACAGCACTGAGAGAAGCAAGCCTGGACCTCCTGCAGCACCGAGAGAAGCAAGCCTGGACCTCCTGCAGCACCGAGAGAAGCAAGCCTGGACCTCCTGCAGCACCGAGAGAAGCAAGCCTGGACCTCCTGCAGCACCGAGAGAAGCAAGCCTGGACCTCCTGCAGCACCGAGAGAAGCAAGCCTGGACCTCCTGCCTGGACCTCCTTCAGCACCGAGAGAAGCAAGCCTGGACCTCCTGCAGCACCGAGAGAAGCAAGCCTGGACCTCCTGCAGCACCGAGAGAAGCAAGCCTGGACCTCCTGCAGCAAGGTGCCTGACACTCAAGTGAGGCCAAATGATGTTGTGTGTAAGGAGATTTTATAGACAAGATATGCCAATAAACTCCATGAGTGTTCTTCTGCTCTAGAGAATGGACACATCTCCAGGGAGACCTTAGAGCAGCCTTCCAGTACCTGAAGGGGGCTACAGGAGAGCTGAAGAAGGACTTCTGGCAAGAGCTTGCAGTAATAGGATGAGAGGCAATGGACTGAAGCTTGAGAAGAGCAGGCTGAAACTGGAGATAAGGAAGAAATTCCTGACAGTGAGGGTGATGAGACATTGGCACAGGCTGGCACAGACTGCCCAGGAGGTTGTGGATGCCTCCTCCCTGGAGGTGTTCAAGGCCAGGTTGAGCAACCTGGGCCAGTGGGAGGTGTCCCTGCCCATAGGAGGGGGGTTGGAATTAGATAATCTTGAAGGTACCTTCCAACCCAAACCCATTCTATGAACCCAGCCATGCTGCTGGGCAACAGGTTGAAAGCAGAGCAGGGCAGGTGGATGTGCCTTACTGCTGCTGGAGATCTCCTTGCTTCAGGAGGATGGAAGCTTGTAGGGAGGCAGGATGAGTTCATAGAAGGGAAACTCAACAAGGGTTAGGAAATGCAGAGGCTCTCATCTTTAGGTAGGAAGTTCCTGCCCTGCAGAGTGCTGAAGAATGGGAGCATGTTTTGAGCCTTCCCCAGGATAGCACCTGTTGGAAGCAGGAGGCAGGGCAGTGAGCTGGGCAGGCTGATCCCACAGAGCCACTCCACCTCCCTGCAGTTTTAGGAGTGTCGTTGAGAGCATCATTTCAGGTTTCTGTCTTGGGACAGGTTGATGTGGAGCTCTGGACAGCCTTGGTGGTGGTTTGCACAACCGCTGCAGCAGCTCTGCCCCTGAGCGAGAGCTGACAGCGTCAGGGCAGACAGGGTGCCCCCTGCGGGGGCCAGTGTCTCTCCATCCACTGCAGAGGAAGCCTGGAGAGCTGATTTAGACCAAGCATTTAGATGTCCCTCAGGGCAGGAATGCACGGATGGGTGGCATCTGCCCTCTGTGGTTTGGTATCTGGTTACAAATAGCACCGTGGCCACCAGAAATGGAGGTGTCAAGAGAGGTATCAAAGCAAGACTTTCAAAGCTTAATCCATTAGCCAATCTCCTTAGTCATGGGAGAGACATGGGAGGAGAGAACTCCTGCATGACATTTCCTTTTCCCACACAGCAGCAGCTCAGCCTTGCCTGCATTCCTTGAGTCCTGGGGAGAAGCAGAGAACTGCCTTGAGGTGGGACAGGAAGGTCTGATGAGCTTTTTACTCTGCTTCTTGTATTCTTGTTCCCACAGAACCACAGAACTGTCAGGATTGGAAGAGAGCTAAAGCTTCATCCAGTGCCAGCCCCCTGCCATGGGCAGGGACACCTCCCACCAGCACAGCTTGCTCAGGGCCTGGCCCTGAACACCTCCAGGGACGGGGCAGCCACAACGTCCTTGGGCAACCTGTGCCAATGTCTCACCACCCTCATTCTAAGGTATTTCTTCCTCATCTCCTGTCTCAGTCTCCCCTCCTCAAGCTTCAATCCATTGTCCCTCCTCCTGTCACTCCCAGCCCTCGTCAAAAGTCCCACCCCAGCTCTCCTGGAGCCCCTTCAGGTACTGGAAGGCCGCTCTAGGGTCTGCCTGGAGCCTTCTCTTCTCCAGGCTCAACAGCCCAAACTCTCCCAGCCTGTCCCCACAGCAGAGGTTCTTCAGCCCTCTGAGCATCTCTGTGACCTCCTCTGGACCCTCTCCAGCAGCTCCAGGTCCTTCTTGTGCTGTGTTCCCAGAGCTGGAGGCAGTGCTGCAGGTGAGGGCTGAGCAGGGCAGAGCAGAGGGGCAGAATCCCCTCCCTGTGCTGCTGCTCTGCCTGCTCTGGGCTGCCAGGGACCAGTGCTGGCTGCTGGGTACTTTGGCATCAACTGACACTCTGAGGAGCACCTCGACAGCAGGACAGGAAGAGCTGCCCTATTTCCTGGAGCACACAGGACTGTCTTCTTGTGTTGACATTTGCAGCTGATCCTCAGCAGCATGGCAGGGAAGCAGACCTGACAAGAACCCAAGAAGGCCTTTCAGGGAAGCAGAGTGCACTTATCAGGACTGAGCAAGGGTTTATTCTTACTGTCCCTGTCCCTGGCAGGGGAAGCCTCGAGCAATGAGCTCCTCACCAGTGCTAAGATCATTTATCAGAGCTCTGAGTGCTCTTTCTCCCAGGCAGCAGCTCTCTGTCACAGTGTGAAACCTCATTCCCTGCCCTGCAAAGGTGACAACCCAAAGAAATGAGTGTGACCGAGGAGGTGTTGCTGGCCCTGGCTTATTGCAAGTGGCCGAGGAACATCATGGGAAAGTGATTTGCTGAGGGTCACAATGGGCTACACATACTACCCAAAGCCTCCATCACAGGATCACAGGATCACAGAGTGTCAGGGACTGGAAGGGACCTCAAAAGCTCATCCAGTCCAACCCTCCTCCCACAGCAGGAGCACATGTGCCAGATTACACAGGAACACATCCAGACAGCTCTTGAGTATCTCTAGAGAGGGAGACTCCACAACTCCCCTGGGCAGCCTGTGCCAGGCTTCTGTCACCCTCACAGGCAAATAAATCCTCCTCATGTTTCCATGGCACTTCCTATGCCTCAGCTTCCACCGCTGCCCTTGTCCTGTCATGGGCATCACCCAGCAGAGCCTGGCTGCAGCCTCCTGGCACTCACCTGCACACCTTTATAACCACTGATGAGGTCACCTCTCAGTCTCCTCTATCAGCAACACAGCCCCAGCTCCCTCAGGCTCTCCTCCTAACAGCTGTTCCATTCCCTTCAGCATCTTTGTGGCTCTGCACTGGACTCTCTCAAGCAGTTCTATGTCCCTCTTGAACTGGGGGGCTCAGAACTGGACACAGTACTCCAGACACAGCCTCAGCAGGGCAGAGCAGAGAGGCAGGAGAACCTCTCTCGACCTACTCACCACAGCCCTTCTAATCCACCCCAGAATGGCACTGTCCCTCCTGGCCACAGAGCACATTGCTGGCTCATGGGCACCCTCCCACCCACCAGGACCCCCAGGTCCTTCTCCCTTTGCTGCTTTCCAGCAGGTCAGTCTCCAACCCGTATTGATCCCTGGGGTTGTTCTGTCCCAGCTGCCAGACTCTGCCTTTGCCCTTGTTGGATTCCGTTCCATCTCTCCCTGCCCAGCCCTCAGCCTGTCCCAGTCTGGCCGAATGGCAGCACAGCTTGAGGGCTTTCAGCCACTCCACCCGGTTTGGTGTCACCAGCAAACCTGCTGGCAGTGCACTCTGTGCCCTCAGCCAGACTGTTGATGAATGTATTGAACAGAACTGGTCCCAGTACTGACCCCAGAGGGATCACAGGTCAGTACTGGTCCATCACAAAGCTGGCCCTTCTGTGTCAGCCTGAAACACTCTGGCATGGCTTCAGACTCATCCTTCCTCGGGGCTGCCACAGGAAAGCACAACAGAGCTCCACATTTCTGGCCTGGTTCTTACCTGTAGCTGCTTTACTCAGCAGCATGGCTGCTCCTGCCTAGGGACTGGAGCAACCATCCCAACCCTATGTCACCTGCATGTCACCTTGGGCCTCACCAAGAGATTAGCATGGAATGTAAGATCTGGATGTTAGGAGGAAGTCGTTGGCAGAGAGAGTGATTGGCACTGGAATGGGCTGCCCAGGGAGGTGGTGGAGTGGCTGTGGCTGGAGGTGTTGCAGCCAAGCCTGGCTGGGGCACTTAGTGCCATGGTCTGGTTGGTTGGGCAGGGCTGGGTGCTAGGTTGGGCTGGCTGAGCTTGGAGCTCTCTTCCAGCCTGCTTGATTCTATGATTCTATAATTCTATTCTTAATCACAGGACAACTGGAGATGTGCTAAACCTGCCAGAAACAGCAGTGGGGAGCTGCAGCAGCCAGAAGCTTGAGCTGCCTTTCCACGCATCGCCCAGGAGCTCAGGTTTTGCCTGAGCTGTCTGCTCTGCCTGCCAGAGTCTTAGAAGAAAGGGTTAAAACATGCTGTGGGCTGAATCCTGCTCTGGAGATCTGAGAGCCTAGTTACACCAGGTCAGGTCCCTTCTCTACCCCCAGTGCAACCGTGTTTGCATCCAGGAGCGATAGGGATCTGATTCCCAGCCAGCTGGAGGTCTCTCCAAGCAGCAGCCTTGCTGCCCATGCAGCAGGTGCTGCAGGCACTTGTGCACCTCCGCCTGGCTGCTGACTGCACCGAGAGCGCCTGCTCTCCGCAGCCTACTGCTGCACGGGTGAGCTCCTGAGCTCTGCTCGAGTGAAACGCTGTGGAAGCAGGAGTGCTGCTTTATCCCTCTGCCACGGCAGGCTGCTGCCACTGGCAGGAAGCGATGCTCAGTGCCTGCGTGGGGAGCGTGCTGCGCGCAGGGGCAGGGGTACTTCACTGCCCTCACTCCTCTTTGTAAGATGTGCAGGTGAGTGCCAGGAGGCTGCAGCCAGGCTCTGCTGGGTGATGCCCATGGCAGGACAAGGGCAGTGGTAGAAGCTGAGGCATAGGAAGTGCCATGGAAACACGAGGAGGAATTTTTTGCCTGTGAGGGTGACAGAAGCCTGGCACAGGCTGCCCAGGGGGGTTGTGGAGTCTCCCTCTCTGGAGATATTCAAGAGCTGTCTGGATGTGTTCCTGTGTGATCTGGCACAGGTGCTCCTGCTGTGGGAGGAGGGTTGGACTGGATGAGCTTTTGAGGTCCCTTCCAGTCCCTGACACTCTGTGATTCTGTGACTTCTGAAGTGGCCTCTGAAGTGACCTTTGCCTGGCCAAGCCACCACAAGTAGATCCTCAGCTGTTAGGAGATGCTGGCTCAGTCATTTGGCAGCAGGAGTTGCCCCAGCTCACTCCATGGCAGACATGTCACTGCATGACTTGCTCCTTGGGCTCCTCTGGCTGCACAGAGTGTTTGGACCCCTTGCCCACCTGCAGACACCTACCATCTAGTGCTTCACCTGCAAGCTGCATCCTGCCCTCCCTGCCCACCTACATCTGGCTCTCAGATCCCCACCAAAACTCCTCAGCTCTTTCTAAGGGTGAGATTAGTTTCACCAGCTTCAGGTGTTTCCAGCACAGATGTCTGCATCTGAGCTGATCACCCTCATCTCCCTTTTGAGCTGAGAAATGTGGGTGATGCATCTGCTTTCTCCTCTTGGAGAGAGGCTCTCCTCTTGTTTTAGGCCCCTTCAGGAAGGGATGAATCAATCCCAGATCTCTGCTGCAAACAGAAAGGCAAATCTGCTTTAGTCAGATCAAGTCACTCCTCTCTGTACTGCAAATGTAGAATAGCTTAGGAGTTACAGAATCATAGAACCATTTTGGCTGGAAAAGACCTTTAAGATCAGACTTTAAGATGTCCAGGTCTGGAGCCCTCAATACAGGAAGGACATGGACCTGATGGAGAGGGTCCAGAGAAGGCCATAAAAATGATTGGAGCAGCTCTGCTATGAACACAGGCTGAGGGAGTTGGGAGTGGTCAGCCTGCAGAAGAGAAGGCTCCAGGGAAACCTTAGAGCAACATTTCAATACCTGAAAGGGGCTACAAGAAGGCTGCAGAGGGACTGTGCACAAAGACCACAGGACAAGGGCAATGGCTGCAAACCAGAGCAGAGCAGACTGAGATTGGATGTGAGGAACAAGTTCTGCCCCAGGAGGCTGCTGGAACACTGCAACAGGTTGCCCAGGGAGGTGGTTGAGGCCCCATGCCTGGAGACATTGCAGGTGAGGCTGCAGAGGGCTGTGGGCAGCCTGCTCTGGTGGAGGATGTCCCTGCTGAGTGCAGGGGGTTGGGCTGGAGGAGCTCTGGAGGTCCCTTCCAGCCCAGCCCACCCTGTGACTCTGTGATTCGGTGATCACTGCGTCTGACAGGTCACAAAGGCCAACAAGGGCATGGAGGGCAGACCCAGATCAGTGCCTCCCCCGTGGAAGCAGCCCTGGCCTTCAGACCATGCTGCTGAGAGGTGGGAGCTGTGCAGGCAGCTGGGGTTGAGCAAGATAAGACAAACTCCTCAGGGCCTGTTCATTCCTTTCACTGCCCGTGAAGAGGTCTTTTTGCTTCCGCTCCGACACCTGGAGAAACCACTGTGCTTCTCTAATTGTTGAAGGAATGAGGCCAAGTTCCTCTTCTGATGTAAATCCTCCTGGATGCATCCTGCTATTCACAGTAGGGAGAGCTTCATTTGCTCTGAAAGCAGCCCAGGGAGCCACGCTGGGCCCGGGCTGAGCGGCATCCAGAAATGGAATTCAGCAGCCCTGGTGCTTAACTGCTGCTCAGGCAGTGAAGAGAAAATGCAGCCAGGGGCTCTGTCCCTCGGCCCAGGGAATGGCTCCACTTGTGCTTCAGGAGGATTCAGGTGAGTTTGTCTCCTGGCCAAGGCACCAGTGTTGCTGCTTGGAACCCACCACCACCAGCCCTAGGAGGTAAAGTCTCCCTCGGTCCTTCACCCTTCACCAGGTTCAGTGTTTGCCTCCCTTCTCCTCAGGGTTTTCAGCAAAGGGGAGGAATTGCCCTTAGACCATCCCTACATGTGGCTCCAGCACTTGGCTGCCCTAGAGAAACCAAGGCTGGGCACAGAAGATGCCATTGGGGCTGAAATCCCTGCCAGCTTTGTAGCCCTTCCCGTGGCCGAGCCACGCCGAGCACTGCAGCACCGTCTGTGCCCGCGGACCCGAAGTGTCCATCCCCAAAGCTCTCCTCTTCCCAGCGTCTTTTCAGTGCCCCTGCACTGGGGCAGCCAATCCAATTAGGCTCACAGAAGGAAGCAGACAGCCAGATTTACTTTTCAGAGGCGGGGGGGGGGGGGGGGGGGGGGGGGGGGGGGGGGCTGTTGGTTTTTTCCTTTTCCTTTTTTCTTTTCCTTTTTCTTTTCCTTTATTTTTCTTTTTCTCCTCTCCTCTTTTCTTCTCTCTGAGCCTCTCCTTTCTGAACGTCTCCTCTATGAACCCCTCTGAACCTCTTCTCTCTGAACCTCTCCTCCCTGAACCTCTCTGAACCTCTTTCCTTCTGTTCTCTTTCCCCTCTAACCCTTTCCAGAAGTCACCCCAGCTCCAGCACTCTGCTCCTCTGCACGTTCTCCTTTCCTGTGTAGGCAGAAAGTGCTGGAGGTAGAGGTGTGGCAGTGGTGTTTGATCTTCTTTCACATGAAAACTCCTGCAGCGAGGGCTGCTGCCCCCACGCACACCTTCCCCTTGAAGAGCATCCTACTCTCGCCGTGCTCTGCGGGAATGAGGAAGGTAACACCTGCTGTAAGCAGGGCTGGCAGGGCTGGTCCTGGAGCAAGCTGCCATCCCTTCAGGCTATGAACTCTGTAGCCTGCTCCAAAGTAAAGGTGAAGGTGATGGCACAGCTTTTAGGCAGTTCATGCAGTTCATGCCCCAAAGCATATGCTGGTTCCAGCTGAGGAGATAACCTCACCAGGGCTGGGATTTTGCCTACCTCTGCCTCCAAGGAACAGAGGAAACCACCTGTCTTTTCCCTACTCCATTTCAGTGAGGGCAGAATTTATTGTTTGAGAGCACCCCTGTTGTGCTGAGACCTCACCTGGAGTGCTGTGTCCAGCTGTAGAACCCTCAACCCAAGAGAGACATGGACCTGATGGAATGGGTCCAGAGGAGGCCATGAAGATGATCAGAGGGCTGGAGAACCTCTGCTATGGGGACAGGCTGGGAGAGCTGGGGTTGTTCAGCCTGGAGAAGAGAAGGCTCCAGGGAGATCTTAAAGCTGCAATTCAGTATCTGAAGGAGATCTGGGGGAGAGACTGTTCAGAAGGGCCTGTGGGGATAGGACAAGAAGCAATGGTTTGGAACTGGAGCAGGGCAGAGTTAGGTTGGACATCAGGAGGCAGCTCTGCACAGTGAGGGTGGTGAGACACTGGCACAGGCTGCCCAGGGCTGTGCTTGAGGCTCTGTCCCTGGCGACATTGAAAACCAGGCTGGAGGCTGGATGTGTCCCTGTGCAGCCTGCTCTAGCTGGAGGTGCCCCTGGGGGCAGGGTCTTGGACCAGATGAGCTTTAAGGGTCCCTTTCAACCCAATGCAATCTGGGAGTGAGTGATTCCTGCAGCCCTTTGGCTTCCCAAGCAGAGGTGAATGGGAGCTCTGCAGTGACTGCTTGTCACAGAGGGACTGGAGAAGGGCAGTGTCAGGGGCTCTGAGATGAAGCAAGTGTGAGGAGCATGCAGCCCCGGAGCCGCAGGCAGGCTGCAGGGCTGTCTCTGGTTTGCTTACCGGGGTCTGAGCTAGCCCTTCCTTTGTATCAGTATCACAGTATGGAGAGCTGCTCTGTTACAAACGCTGAGCAGTTTCCTCCCAGAACGTTTGAACATCACTGCAGGGAGCAGCCCTTCAGATCTGCTTGCTGCTGCCCACCTCCATGCCCTGCAAACCCACCCTGGGTTCTCAGCTTCAGCAGCACGCAGAGGCAGCCCAGGCCACCCAGGCAAGCTGCCCCTTCGCAGGCACCCCCAGGGAAAGGACAGCTCTTGCAGTGGAGGCACCCACAGGACCCCATGCCTCGGGATGAGGGGAGAGAGCAGCTCAGAGGAGAGCAGGCTGGGAGCATTAAGCAGCAGACCTTGGGACACTCTCTATGTGGTACACCCGGGCTGGGGACAGATTTGAAACCAAAGAGGAGAGATGTAAACCTGTACAGGCTCACCCATAGCAGGGAAGGCAGGGAAGGTCATGTCTGCCCCAAGGCATGGAGAGGTCATCCAGTTCCATGTGAGCACAGATATGGGAGCTAGAGCAGCCAGGCTTAGGTCTGGTTCCTCTAGTGCCACCAAGCTTCTCCTTGAGATGCACACCTCCTCCATGGTGTTTCATGGTTGTGCACCAGCCAGTGGAGGAACCATATCTTGACTCCAGTGGCCACCACTGGTGAAGACCCAGAGAGAGTGAATCATATAATCACAGGTTGGAAAGGACCTCAGATCTCCACCTCCCCTCCATGGGCAGGGACACCTCTCAACTAGACTCAGGGCCTCATCCCAAGGCAACCCATTCCAGGCTCTCACCACCCCTGTACTGAAGAACTTCTTCCTCAGCTCCACTCTAACCCTGCTCTGCCTCAGCTCCAAACCATTCCCCCTTGTCCTGTCTCCAGACACCCTCAGCAAAAGTCTCTCTGCAGCCTTCCTGCAGGATCCCTTCAGGCACTGGCAGCAGCTCTGGGGTCCCCTGGAGCCTTCTCCTCTGCAGGCTGCACACCCCCAGCTCCCTCAGCCTGTGCTCACAGCAGAGCTGCTCCAGTCCTTGGATCATCTTTGTGGCCTCCTCTGGACTCTCTCCAGCAGCTCTGTGTGCTTCTTGTGATGGGGACAACAGAGCTGGAGGCAGGATCAGAGGTGCTGCTTCTTCAGGTTTTTCCCCATCAGAGAGGATTGAGATACTTGGACATGGAAAAGACATAGACAGCTGTGGAAAAAAAAAGATACAAGAGCAACAACATCTCTAAGGGAGTGAGTGAGAGACAGGGAGAGCAATTCAGTGTTCAGAGCATGGCAGGAAAGGCAGAAACACAACCAGTGCCTGGAAGTACAAAGAGTGCCAGAGAGGGAAGCAGTACAGGGGATTGTGTTAGTGAGTAGGAAAGCAAAGGTAGCTGAAGTGCAGTGCCTGCTCCCCAGCTCCTCCATTGCCAGAGATGATCATAATTTAGCAGTCAGTACTTGCTAGAGACACAAAAGAGGCCACTGGGAGAGCATTGAAGGTTTCTGAGTGGTTTCTGGGTGGTTTCTGTGCCTCCTGCCAGTTGACCTAACCAGGAAGGCAATGGACGGAAGCACAGAACGTCAGGGGCTGGAAGGGACCTGCAGAGCTCAGGCCAAGCCCTGCCAGAGCAGGAGCACCCAGGGCAGGGCACACAGGAACACATCCAGGGGGTTGGAAAGGCTCCAGAGCAGAAGGCTCCACAGCCTCTCTGGGCAGCCTGCTCCAGGCTCCAGCACCCTCACAGGGACAAAGTTTCCCCTCCTGTTCCCTGGCACCTCCTCTGCTCCAGCTTGCCCCCAGTGCCCCTTGGGCTGCCCTTGGCCACCCCTGGGCAGAGCCTGGATGAGTCCTGCCCACACTGCCCTGCACAGCTTCAGCACAGCACTGAGGGCAGCCCTCAGGCTGCTCTGCTGCCAGCTCCCAGCCCCAGCTGCCTCAGCCTGGCCCCACAGGAGATGTTCACTGCCTGCAGCAGCTTTGGCTCTGGGCTGGGCTCTCTGCAGCACTTCCCTGAGGTCCTTCTTGAGCTGAGGGGCCCAGAGCTGGACACAAGATTCCAGATTTGGCCTCAGCAGGACAGAGCAGAGAGGCAGGAGAACCTCTCTGGACCTACTCACCACAGCCTTTCTATCAGCCTGTGTAGCTGGTGCTTAGGGACAAGGTTTAGTGTGGACCCTTCAGTGCTGGGTCAAGGGTTGGACTGGATGAGCTTGGAGGCCTCTTCCAGCCAGATGTGTTCTGTGAGCCTGTGAGCCTGTACTAGAGGCTCCAGGTCTCATGCTGTGCTGGAAGGCTGCCTGCCTGCGGCCACAAATCAGACACTGAAGGAGACACTTCACAGATAGCAGTTCACTGAAGGCACCACTGCTGCCACCAGACTCAGAGTGTAACTGAGGTTCCTCCTCCAGCTTCCCCTCTGGCAGTCTACTTCTGTCCTATTCATATCAGGCATAGCCCCAGCTGTGGTGTACCCCAGTTAGGTCTGGCCCTGAGGCCATGGCAAGGTGGCAGTGCAGTGCTATCAGCATGCGAAGCTGGTCACCATCAGTCCCCATACAGACAGGTGACACAAGCTGAACATGCACCACCATGGCTACAAGCCCACATTGCCCTTCTCCCACAGCTGCCACCACAGACACGGGGAGTCCATGGCTCATGCTCAACCACTCCTCCCGAAAACACTTCATGGGCCTGAGCTTAAGCTTTGCTTTCTGACCAGAGGGGCACAATCCTTGCAAAGTCATCAGAATCACAGGCCCACGGAATGGGAGGGCTTGGAAGGGACCTCCTGAGATCATCCAGCCCAAACCTCCTGCCAGAGCAGTGGCACCCAGGGCAGGGCACACAGGAACATAGCCAGGTGGGCTTGGAAAGTCACCAGAGAAGGAGACTCCACAACCTCTCTGGGCAGCCTGCTCCAGGCTCCAGCACCCTCACACCAAACAAGTTTCTCCTCATGCTGAGCTGGAATTTTCTCTCTTCCAGTTTGTATCCATTGCTCCTTGTCTTAGAATCAGAGAATCATAGAACCAAGCAGGTTGGCAGAGAGCTCCAAGCTCAGCCAGCCCAGCCTAGCACCCAGCCCTGCCCAACCAACCAGACCATGGCACTAAGTGCCCCAGCCAGGCTTGGCTTCAACACCTCCAGCCACAGCCACTCCACCACCTCCCTGGGCAGCCCATTCCAGTGCCAATCACTCTCTCTGCCAACGACTTCCTCCTCACATCCAGCCTAGACCTGTCCCTAGACTTTTTATTATTCTATTATTGTTGTTCCCTATCCCTCTTGTTGCTGTGCACCACTGAACACAGATTGGTCCCTCCACTTGCCCCCCACCCCTCAGCTGTGTGTAGACATTGCTCGGAGCCCTCTCAGCCTTCTCCTCTCCACACTGGCCAGCCCCAGGGCTCTCAGCCTGTCTCCACGGGGGAGATGCTCATGGCCCCGGCCATGCCGCCAGCTGCGCTGGCCTCTGCCCGGCCGGTCTGTGTCCGGGGAGCCGCGGCCGGGCCGGGCAGGGCGGCGGGCGGCAGGGGCGCGGGTGCTCGGTGCCGCCTGCCCGTGCCCCGTGCCCCGTGCCCGCCGCCGGCCCCCAGCTGGGTCACTCTGGGGCTGAGGTAACATTAATTATTTTTCCGCCTGTCGGATCCCATGAAAGGGATGTGAAAATGGCCTGTTTATGAAGGAGTGCGGGCAAAGGCTGCGAGCTGATTATGTCAAACATATTCAAAGCTTCCTCCGCGAAGGGGATTGTGATCAACAAAGCATAGCCCCACACCTGCACCCGCTTCACAATGGAAGCTGTTAGGGCCACGGAGCCATTGGGGGGGAAAGAGAGGTTGGGTTAACCCTTCTGGGGCAGGGCTCCTGCGCCCTGAGACTCGCACGCAGGGCTGCTCTGCCCCTTGCCTCGGGAGCGGCAGCACAGCCAGCCCCGTCCCGCTCCCTTTGCTCCATGCCTGAGCTCCTCCGAGCTGCATGAGCACAGCAGGCTGGTGTCTCGGCTCCTGCTCTCTGCTGATCTCCAAGGGAAAGCACAGAGGAACTGTCTGTGCCGGGAGAGGAGGGCAGCGAGAGCTCGAAGCCCCCAAGCTCTTCTCAGGGCAGTCCTGGCACCCTCAGGGTAAGAGCCTCTCAACGCTGCTGGAGCCAGGCCATCTCCTGGCTAACACCAGAAGAGATGTGCTCCAGTGAAAGCTGAGGAGAGGCCTGCTGCAGGGTACCTATCTCGTGTTGCTTGTGCTGCAACTGGATAAGGTGATCTGAATTCAGTATTGAGAGTGGCTGGAGCAGGAAGTTGGCTCAGAGGGGTCCTGGGCTCCCTTCCATCCCTGTGTTATGCAGAGCCATGTCCTCACGAATCTGATGGAGACTCATGAGGCTGAGGACAACTCTGCACCTGCTGCTGGGTGAGGGAATATGGGCAGGTGGATGTGGCATCGTAGCCCTCTGCAGCCTTTGTACCTGCTTTTCCTGCTCTGATTTGAGTGGCGATGCTACGGGAATGAAGTTACAGCAAGTGTGACCTCCCTTGCCAGCCCGTCGTGACCCCTGGGTGGGTCACAGCTCGAGCTCAAACGTCAATGCAGGGATATTTGCCCAGAGCTTTCCTGCAGCAGCCCAGGAGTTACGCCAGGGATGAGCCGAACACAGCTTCTGCACACAGAGGTCCAATACCCGCTCAGGAATGCCTCTGCTCGGAGGCTCTAGATGACAATCCCACCTGGAGGGGAATTTGCAGTTCACACTGCTAGCTGATGCAGCTCTCCACCAGCAGATGAGCCTTCCACAACCCCCCCCCAAGTCAACTCAAGTCAACCATCCCAGGAGGGAGCTAAGATCCATCGCAGGACAAAACTCCTGATCGTGCTTCCTGTGCTTCAACAGATTCTGCTGTCTCTCTCCTCTAAACCCCTCCTGCCTCCTCTGCCAAGCCTGGGAAGATCTGGGACAATCCTTGAACTCAGCAAAACACCTACTGTCTAATGTCAGAATGCTGCTTTAATAAGGATGCTATAGACTAATTGCATTTGTTCTCACTAATGCTGCTGAGGCAAGGCCTGGAAATGCCCCACTTGGCATCACAGGGCATAAAACAAAGGCAGATCTGCACCTGACACTTTCCAAGGTTAAAGCTTTCCCTGATTTGGGGCAAACAAAACAACACCAAAAAATCCCTGGCACAAAAATGTTCCTCTTGTAAGCACAAAGAGAACTCCACAATGGTTTTCCCATCTACGGGAAAGGTTGATGTGGTTATACCCTGAGCGTGGAGGAAAAGTAACCCCACGTCAAAATAAACCTCCAGAACTCTGACAGTTAGCATCTTCAGGCTGGGCTTTGGAGCTCTAAGCTTTTCAGTGCTCTGAAGATCGTTGGCTGCATGCTTTGACTGTCTTTGCTGGGTTAGACTCTCATCTCCGGGCTGGGTTAAGTGGGAGTAAGAAAGCAAAGCTCACTGCAAAGAGCTGTCAGCAGCCCAGGTAAGACACTGAGCAGGTCATGTTCCATGGGCAATTGCTCTAAAGGATACTTTATAGAGTCACAGAATGGGTTGGCTTGGAAGGGACCTCAAAGTTCATCCAGTTCCAACCCCCCTGCCATGGGCAGGGACACCTCACACCAACACAGCTTGCACAAGGCCTCATCCAACTTGGCCTTGAACACCTCCAGGGAGGTTGTGGAGCACAGACTCTGTGCTCCACAACCTCCCTGGGCAATCTGTGCCAGTGTCTTGACACTCCAACTGCCAAGAATTTCTTCCTCTTCTCCACTCTCAATCTGCCCTCCTCAAGCTTCCATCCATTGCCCTCATCCTGTCACTCCCAGCCTTTGCCAAAAGTCCCTCCCCAGCTTTCCTAGAGCCCCTTCAGGTACTGCAAGGCTGCTCTGAGCTTTCCCTGGGGCCTTCTCTTCTCCAGGCTGAACAGCCCTCTCTCATCCTATCCTTATAGGGAAAGTTGTTTGGAAACATCCAAACCAAGCCTCCAAATACATCATCTATCAATCCTCCCAGCTAACATGGAGCAAGGAAAAGCAAATTTGGTACACTTCAATTCAGCTGGGAAACTCTCCTTGGTTGACATGACCAGCAGGCACCAGAATAATGCCTGGCTTTCAAAGATTATTTTCTATTGATGCTTTTAGATCCCTTCCCTCAGGAGTTTAAAACAGCTTCAGATGTTTAAAGGGAACAGAGAGTGAGAACACCTTAGCTGTGAGCTCTTTGGATGCTGTCATGAAAGCCATCCTATAAATGTTATCGCACAGAAGTGGTATCAGGCGACGCAAGGAGAGGAGCTGACCTGAAACTGTGCCAGGGGAGAGATGGGTTGGAGATGAGGAAAAATGTCTTGGAGCAAGAGTGGTCAGAGACTGGCACACACTGCCCAGGTGGCAGAGTCCCCACCCCTGGAGGTGTTGAAGAAACCTGTGAGCATGGCACTTGGGGACAGGGCATCTTGAGTGCCATCACACAGCACCCACAGCATGGCCAAAGGATCAGGCCCAGCCAGCAGGGGGTTAGGAAGGGCAGGTCCTGCCTGACCAACCTGAGCTCCTTTTGTGATCAGGTTCCTGCCTGGTGCATGTGGGGCAGGTGTGGATGGAGTCTGCCTGGACTGCAGCAAAGCCTTTGGCACTGCCTGCCACAAGCAGCTCCTGGCACAGCTGCAGCTCCTGGCTTGGGCAGATTCACTCTGGTATGGGTCAAGAACTGGCTGGAAGGCAGGGCCCAGAGAGTGGTGGTGAATGGTGCCACATCCAGCTGGCAGCTGGCACTGGTGGTGTGCCCCAGGGATCAGTGCTGGGCACAGTCCTGTTCAATCTCTTTATTGATGATCTGGAGCAGGAGATTGAGTCCAGCAGCAGTGAGTTTGCAGATGACACCAAGCTAAGAGCAGCTGTGGAGCTGTTGGAGGGGAGGAGAGCCCTGCAGAGGGACCTGGCCAGGCTGGATGGGTGGGCAGAGACCAAGGGGCTGAGACTGAACAAGGCCAAGTGCAGGGTTCTGCACTTTGGCCACAACAACCCCAAGCAGCACTACAGGCTGGGACCAGAGTGGCTGAGAGCAGCCAGGCAGAGAGGGAGCTGGGGGTGCTGGCAGAGAGGAGCTGCAGAGGAGGCAGCAGTGCCCAGGTGGGCAGCAGAGCCAATGGCATCCTGGGCTGGCTCAGGAGCAGTGTGGGCAGCAGGACAAGGGAGGTTCTTGTGCCCCTGTGCTCAGCACTGCTCAGGCCACCCCTGCAGTGCTGTGTCCAGTTCTGGGCTCCTCCATTGCAGAGAGCTGTTGAGGTGCTGGAAGGTGTTGAGAGAAGGGCAGCAAGGCTGGGGAGGGGCCTGGAGCACAGCCCTGTGAGGAGAGGCTGAGGGAGCTGGGGGGGTGCAGCCTGCAGCAGAGGAGGCTCAGGGCAGAGCTCATTGCTGCCTGCAGCTGCCTGCAGGGAGGCTGTAGCCAGGTGGGGTTGGGCTCTGCTGCCAGCAGCCAGGGACAGGAGAAGGGGACCCAGCCTCAAGCTGTGCCAGGGCAGGTCTAGGCTGGATGTTGTTAGGAAGTTGTTGTCAGAGAGAGTGATTGGCATTGGAATGGGCTGCCCAGGGAGGTGGTGGAGTGGCTGTGGCTGGAGGTGTTGCAGCCAAGCCTGGCTGGGGCACTTAGTGCCATGGTCTGGTTGGTTGGGCAGGGCTGGGTGCTAGGTTGGGCTGGCTGAGCTTGGAGCTCTCTTCCAGCCTGCCTGATTCTACCATTGTATGTTTGGTGGCTGTGGTGCAGTTGGGTTGATGGTTGGAGTCAGTGCTCTCAGAGGGCTTTTCCAACCCAAACAATTTAATGGCTGTGTGATGAAGGAGACTGACTCCGTGATCAGCATTCCGTATAAAGGTGCTGGATCTCCCTGGAGTGCTTGTGAGGGGCAGTGCGGGCTCAGGCTCTGCCTTTCTGCACAGCAGCTAATTCACAGATCCATGGAATGAGTTGGGTTGGAAGGGACCTTCAGCATCATCTAGTTCCAATCCTATGCCATGGGCAGGGACACCTCCCACCAGCACAGCTTGCTCAAGGCCTCATCCAACCTGGCCTTGAACAGCTCCATCTTTGATCACATTCTGTGACTCTGTGCTCCACAACCTCCCTGGGCAACCTGTGCCAATGTCTCACCACCCTCTCTGCCAAGAATTTCTTCCTGATCTTCACTGTCAATCTGCCCTCCTCAGGCTTCAGTCCATCCCCTCTTGTCCTATCACAACAAAGCAACCGGTCCCATTCTGAGTACACTTCTTTGGGCATTACTTTTATTCTAGTTCTTTGTTTCTGAACCTGGAATGAAAAGCCCAAATCTCATCATTTCCCCTGAATGAACACCCTGCAAGATGCCCACAAATTGAAAGTGTCACCATGCAGACCTGTTTGCAATTTGTGACCTGATCCTTGAACTCATGACAACTTTGAGGGGGAAAAATGTCGAGGTAAGACCAAAACAGCTTCAAAAGAGTCTTTGAAATCATAACAGTAAAATGTGGAAAGTGAACCCTGTCTGAAGAGAAACTCTGCTGTCAGGTTCTCCTGCCCCTCTGCCCTGCCCTGCTGAGGCCACAGCTGCAGTGCTGTGTCCAGTTTGGGGCTCCCCAGTTCAGGAGAGACACAGACCTGCTGGGGAGAGTCCAGCAGAGAGCTGGGAGGATGCTGAAGGGCCTGGGACAGCTCTGCTGTGGAGAGAGGCTGAGAGCCCTGGGGCAGGGCAGTGTGGGGAGGAGAAGGCTGAGAGGGCTCTGAGCAATGTCTGTCAATAGCTGAGGGGTGGGTGCCAGGGGGAAGGTGCCAGGCTCTGTTTGGTGGTGCCCAGTGACAGGACAGGGCACAACAGGCACAAGCTGGAGCCCAGGAGGTTGCAGCTCAGCATGAGGAGGAACTTGTTTGGTGTGAGGGTGCTGGAGCCTGGAGCAGGCTGCCCAGAGAGGCTGTGGAGCCTCCTGCTCTGGAGCCTTTCCAAGCCCCCCTGGCTGTGCTCCTGTGTGCCCTGCCCTGGGTGCTCCTGCTCTGGTAGGGGTTGGGCTGGATGATCTCAGGAGGTCTCTTCCAACCCCTACCGTTCTACAACTCCATGATCCCTCCTCTGACCAGCCACAGACATTGCTGATGACGACCCTGGTGGTCCCAATCTGCTGCTGCAGCTTCTTTCCCTTCAGTCTCTCCTGCCAGCTGGACGTCACCAGCTGCAGGCACTGTGAGACTGTGCCAGTGCTGCATGGGCTGCTTTGAACAGAATGGCAGCACTGCTGGCCAGGCTCCTTGATCGTCTCTCTGCTGCTCCTGGAGTCTCTTCTTCTGCAGAAGATTTTTCTGCTGCTGGAGTACCTTCTGAGGTGCAGCATGCTCAAGGGCCAAATAGATGAGGCTTACCTGAGCAGAGGCAGGTGTCTGCCCAGCCTGCTCCTCCAGAGTCTCCTCCAGGCTTCTCATCAGAGGAGAGAAACTGGATTGCTCAGAACCTGACTCCTTGGCTCTTGTAGTCAACACCTACCTCTGAATGAGGAAACATGTCCTGCTCTGCTCTATCGACTAAGGGGGTGTAAAGGTGAGGGGGGGGCAGCTCAGAAGTAGACACCTACAAGACAGGCACCTGCAATTAGGCAGGATGAGCCCTATCTATCCACAACTGACCTGGCCATTCCTCTTCCTTTTCCTGGAAGCTGCTGGGATGCCAGCCAGGCCAGGGGCAGGAGAGCTCCTCAGGCACTGCCCATCTCATTTACTCACTTCAACATCTGGGGCAGCAGCATGGGCAGCTGCCTTTCCTCAAGCTGTTTCCCTCTCCCCTAGCAAAGAGCTAGGAGCTGTGGCACGGTGAGAGCTGCAGCTGAAGCGAAGCAGCAGTGCAGACAGATTCCACAGGGGCCGCCAGCAGCATCACCTCTGGGCTTAGCATCTGTGGCCTCGGCTCTTCACCCCCAGCTGCACACCATAGCCGCCAGGGACACAGTGAACGTGGCTCAGAGAGCTCTGTGGCCTTACAGAGACCATAGCCACAAACCAAATCCTCGCTCTGCAGGTGGACTGACCCTCCCCAGGCCTTGTCCTCAGGCACAGCTGCAAAGAAGAACTGGAGCCCCATGGTCATCTGCAGATTGCCCAGTGACCAAGACAGCATCTAAGGAGGAAGACAATCACCTGTGACCTCCTCCTGGGCATCCCCACTGACCTCACAACTTCATGCCAAGTTGTTGGACCCCAAATAGGCAGGGAACACAGGTAAAAGCTAACTGCTTGCTGGTCTTTGGATCTTAACCTGGGGCTGTGGCTTCTTCACCTCCCCTGCATTTCTCCTCTTCCCACAGCTTTCTCTACCACCACACGTGGCAGACGTGGTTACAGCTCAGAGCAGCTGCCCACAGGTCACTTGATGACTTTCCCTCTCCTCTAAGGGCTTGACTCTTAATTACACATAGAAAGGTAGAGAAGACTTTATTACAAGAGGACAAGGGCCAAGCAGGCAGCCAACACCCACCCGATCCTTGCGTGGTGCGTGGCACATGGCAGCACAAGACAAGATCTCTGCCTCATGAGCCCTCTGGCAAGACATGAGCTGGATCCTCACAGCAATGCCTTGTGTCTGCACAGCTCCCAGCCCTGCTGCTCCCTCCAGGGTTTCTTCCTTTCATCTCTCCTCTGGACACCTTCACTGAGAGAGCTCTGGCTGTCCTTGACCAGTGGTGGTGGTTCAGACGTTGCTTGGACACATGCCCAGAGGTGAAAGCCACACTGCTTCAAGCTCTGCAGGAGAAGCAGCATCTCAGGGAACACTTTTGGCCCATTTTTCACAGACTGTGACACTTTTTTATCCCACACAGAGCAGTGTGAGGGCCAGACAGTGTTTTAAAGCACCTCCTAGTTGTTGGGTATTCCTCTTATCATCAGGGGAAAGAAGAACATAGCAGCAGCCAGTCTGGCTCAGGTCTGCCTCTGCCCTGTCTCTAACCGGGCCAAGTGCAGGAACCTGAGGAAGGGGTATCAGGATAAAGCCAGACCCTTGTCTACCTTTATCCAGCCTTCATTTTTCTCCCACTGGACTGAAATAACAATAAAGAGTTAATTACTGCCTTAGCTGTCACCCCTTTCCTCTCATGGAATCACAGAGCCGTCAGGGCTGGAAGGCACTGCAAGGATCAGACAGCTCCAACCCCCTGCCATGGGCAGAGACACCTCACACTAGGTTGCCCAGAGCCACATACAGCCTGGCCTTGAAGACCTCCAGAGATGAGGCTTTCACCACCTCCCTGGGCAACCTGTGCCAGTCTCTCACCACTCTCATGCTGAAGAACTTCTTCCTAACCTCTAATCTCAGTCTCACCTCCTCCAGCTTGGATCCATTCCCCCCATTCTCCCCTACCTGACACCCTAAAAAGTCCCTCTCCAATTTCCTGTAGCCCACTTCAGATACTGGAAGGCCACAAGAAGGTCTCCCTGGAGCCTCCTCTTCTCCAGGCTGAACAGCCCCAAGTGTCTCAGCCTGTCCCCATAGCAGAGGTGCTCCAGCCCTCTGATCATCCTCATGATCTTCTTCATTCCCAGCTCTTTGGAAATGAGTCACCAGGAGATGGGGATGGCAGGAGGTGTTCAGTGTCAGCGGGAAGAGCAGATCCCAGTCAAAAGCAGTGCAGCAAATCTGTTTCCTACAAGCAGGAAGAGAGTGGAAATTTCCATGGAGCTGGTGCTCCTGAGTGCCACCCTGCAAACCCTCTGCCTTTGATTCCAGGGTCTCTGCACAATGGACTTCTGATGCATTGCTCTGCCTTTGATGGCTGCTCTCAGGTTATCTTTCTTACCTGACTCAGAAGAGATCCAAGAGGATCAGGCAGCTAGCTCCAGGGTAGGTTCTTTGAAAAGCAATGATTTAACAGGGCTTTCCTCTGCCTGCTCCAGGGCTCTCCAAACTTTCTGGTTTATCCAGCTCTCTGAGACACAGCACTGCCCGCAGCAATGCCCAGACAGGCTTTGTGGAGGTGCTGGCACAGCCTGGGCTATGGCTGCAACTTCTTCCTCAGCTCAGCCAGGCAGCTGCTGACCCACAGAGTGGAAATCATCTCCAAATACTGACCAAAGATAAAAGGAAGCCTTCTGGGGGGGCATGGAGCTCCAAGATGCTTAGCATTTAGCAAGGAGGTAAGCACTGAGTCAATCTGCACCAATAGAGGCTGTGAGGGAGCTCTGGCAATGACTGCATCTCTTCTTTTAGCCTACTCATTCTTCTCTGTGGTGCAGGGAGAATTTAGCTCAGCTCAGCTGGAGATCAGTGCCAGTGAACACTCAGGTACTCAGCTGGATTAGGCTGGTACTGAAGTTGCTTGGTTTACTGGAATGGAGAGGAGATCAGCAGCCACCAGCAAGTACTGCACCCAGCTCTGGTGCCCCCAGCATGAGAAAGCCATGGAACTGTTGGAGCAGAGGGCTGGAGACCCTCCCCTATGGAGACAGGCTGGCAGAGCTGGGGCTGTGCAGCCTGGAGAAGAGAAGGCTCCAGGGAGACCTTAGCCTAGACTTCCAGTACCTGAAGGGGCTCCAGGAGAGCTGGGGAGGGACTTTTAGCAAGGGTGAGGAGTGACAGGATGAGGGACAATGGATAGAAGCTTGAGGAGGGGAGATTAAGACCCAAGATGAAGAAGAAATTCTTGGCAATGAGGGTGGTGAGACACTGGTACAGGATGCCCAAGGAGGCTGTGGATGTCCCCTCCCTGGAGGTGTACAAGGCCAGGATGGATGAGGCCTTCAGCAAGCTGTGCTGGTGGGACGTGTCCCTGCCTGTGGCAGGGGAGTGGAACTGGATGAGCTTTGAGGTCGTTTCCAATCCAAACCATTTATGAAGCTATGAATCAATGAATCCAAAGATGATTACAAACCAGGCCCCCACACTGAGAACTAGAACTGGGACCTTCCTAGGAGAATCAGAAGAGCTGCAAGCTCTCTGCAGACATCAGGCACCTGGGGCCCCTCCATGGCAAAGAGAGCTGCATGGGGCATGGCAGCCAGAGAGGTCTGGCTGGAGAAGCTGTGAGGTGAAGTCGCTGGTTCGTGGCACTGTCAGCTCATGAAGGGGCTGCATGCTTGAGTGGAGCTGAGCAATTCACAGCCAGAGCTATCAGAGCAATGAGCCAGCTCCTTGAACACACTGCTGGAGGATCTGTGCTCAGAGGCTTGACCACAGGAGCTCAGTGCTCCGCTGCGTCCCTGCAGACAGCCCAGCAGCCATGCCTCACATTTACACATCACCTTCCACACCAGAGAGCCCACTGGGGAGGTCTGCAGGGAGCTCAGGGGGCTCTGGGGACTGCTGGCATCACAGAAAATGTGCCTACAGGCACACAGCAGCTCCATGAGTCAACCACTGCGCTGCTTTGGCCCAGGTGCCCTTAAGAAAGCCATAGAGATCTCCAGGGGGACCAGAGAGAATCAGAGAATCAGAGAACCACGCAGGTTGGAAGAGAGCTCCAAGCTCAGCCAGCCCAACCTAGCACCCAGCCCTGCCCAACCAACCAGACCATGGCACTAAGTGCCCCAGCCAGGCTTGGCTTCAACACCTCCAGCCACAGCCACTCCACCACCTCCCTGGGCAGCCCATTCCAGTGCCAATCACTCTCTCTGACAACAACTTCCTCCTAACATCCAGCCTAGACCTGCCCTGGCACAGCTTGAGGCTGGGTCCCCTTCTTCTGTTGCTGGGTGCCTGGCAGCAGAGCCCAACCCCACCTGGCTACAGCCTCCCTGCAGGCAGCTGCAGACAGCAATGAGCTCTGCCCTGAGCCTCCTCTGCTGCAGGTCCGGGAGGTGGAACCCCAAAATCTTGATTTTGTTATTCAATTTCATAATCCTCATGTCACAGAGTCACAGAGTGTCAGGGGCTGGAAGAGACCTCCAGAGCTCATCCAGTCCAACCGTCCTGCCAGAGCAGGATCTCCTAGAACAGATCACACAGGAACACATCCAGGCAGCTCTTGAGTATCTCCAGAGAGGGAGACTCCACAACACCCCTGGGCAGCCTGTGCCAGAGCTCTGTCACCCTCACAGGCAAAAAATTCCTCCTCATGTCTCCATGGCACTTCCTATGCCTCAGCTTCCACCACTGCCCTTGTCCTGCCATGGGCATCACCCAGCAGAGCCTGGCTGCAGCCTCCTGGCACTCACCTGCACATCTTACAAACACGACTGAGGGCAGCCCTCAGGCTGCTCCTCTCCCAGCAGCACAGCCCCAGCTCCCTCAGGCTCTCCTCCTAAGAGAGACGTTCCCCTCAGCATCTCTGTGTCTCTGTGCTGGACTCTCTCAAGCACTTCTATGTCCCTCTTGAACTGGGGGGCCCAGAACTGGACACAGTGCTCCAGACACAGCCTCAGCAGGGCAGAGCAGAGAGGCAGGAGAACCTCTCTCGACCTACTCACCACAGCCCTTCTAATCCACCCCAGAATGGCACTGGCCCTCCTGGCCACCATGGCACATTGCTGGCTCATGGGCACCCTCCCACCCACCAGGACCCCCAGGGCCTTTTCCCTTTGCTGCCTTCCAGCAGGTCAGTCTCCAACTCATATTGATCCCTGGGGTTGTTCTGTGCCAGCTGCCAGACTCTGCCTTTGCCCTTGCTGGATGTCATTAAAGCACTTTCTAAGTGGGCAGCAAAGCCAAATCTCTCATTTCTCTCCCTTCCCTTGGTGCTCTGGTGGGAGTCTTATCTGGGCAGCTCTGGGGGAGTGACCTCCTGTGGCCTCCAAGGCTGCAGCAAATTTCCAGCTGCAGGATCAGGCCTGCTTGAGCCTACCTGGAGACAGTGAGGGGGAGAGAAGGAGCACTGGGGTTTGGTGGGTTAGCTTTGCTGGGGGGAGGGCTTGGGGGAATTCTCCTGTATGCTGTGTCTGTACTGGCTGCAAGGACTCCTCTATGCCCTATTTCCCTGCACATCTTTAAGTACACTTTTCTGTGCTCCTCTCCAATTCAGTAAGAGCATTTTTATTTCACTCCCTTTGAGAGCAAAAGAATTGGTTCTGTCTGCTCACAAATTGTCAACAACTGCTCCTCCCCTTCCCAAGGCTGAGGTGGGGCAGGATACCACTTCACACGGTCTATGCCTCAGCTATTGCTCTGCCTGCAGCCCCACTGAGTAAGGAGGAAGCAGAAACATCCCATCCACTCTAGTGAGGACTCACACCTTCCTCCGGCTTCTCTCTTCTCCTTTGCTCTTGGAGGAGACCAATGGCATCCTGGGCTGGCTCAGGAGCAGTGTGGGCAGCAGGACAAGGGAGGTTCTTGTGCCCCTGTGCTCAGCACTGCTCAGGCCACCCCTGGAGTGCTGTGTCCAGTTCTGGGCTCCTCCACTGCAGAGAGATGCTGAGGTGCTGGAAGGTGTCTGGAGAAGGGCAGCAAGGCTGGGGGGGGGCCTGGAGCACAGCCCTGTGAGGAGAGGCTGAGGGAGCTGGGGGGGTGCAGCCTGCAGCAGAGGAGGCTCAGGGCAGAGCTCATTGCTGCCTGCAGCTGCCTGCAGGGAGGCTGTAGCCAGGTGGGGTTGGGCTCTGCTGCCAGGCAGCCAGCAACAGGAGAAGGGTACACAGCCTGAGGCTGTGCCAGGGCAGGTCTAGGCTGGATGTGAGGAGGAAGTTGTTGTCAGAGAGAGTGATTGGCATTGGAATGGGCTGCCCAGGGAGGTGGTGGAGTGGCTGTGGCTGGAGGTGTTGCAGCCAAGCCTGGCTGGGGCACTTAGTGCCATGGTCTGGTTGGTTGGGCAGGGCTGGGTGCTAGGCTGGTCTAGCTGAGCTTGGAGGTCTCTTCCAACCCATTGATTCTCTGATTCTCTGAGACTATAGAAGGTCATGCACAGCAGAACTTCAAACTTCAGCTGGCTGCAGGTGGGAAGGCAAATCCTGCTGTGTGCCTGCACGCAGGCAGCACCGCTGGAAGGCTCCTGCACATGTTCACAGGGGCTCCTGGCTGAGAGCTTTGAGATCCTCACCAGCCTTTGTTCCTTGCCATCCACGGAGAGGCAGAGAGGCAGATATGATTGCCTCTGGAAACGTGTCAGTGCCTCAGCTCTGCCAGAGCACCTAATTTCCTTTAGGATCAGTTTCTCTCGGGATTTGAGTGCCTGTTCCCCGCATATCACATACACACAACCATCAGGAGCTGGAAAGAACCACTAGAGATCAGCTAGTCCAACCCTGCTGCTAAAGCAGGAGCACTGAGGGGAGGCCACAGTGGAAAGCATCCAGGCAGGTTTTGAAGGTGTCCAGAGAAGGAGACTCCAAAACCTCTCTGGGCAGCCTGCTCCAGGGCTCCAGCACCCTCACCATAAAGAAATTGCTCCTTAAGTTGGGGTGGAACCTCCTGGGCTCCAGCTGGAATCTGTTGTTGCTTGTCCTATCACTGGGCACCATTGAAAAGAGGCCATGCCCTGCACTTTGACACCCACTCCTCTTAGGGATGTTAGCAAGATCCAACTTTAGCCTTCTCTCTTCTCAAGGCTAAACAGACTCAGGTCTCGCAGCCTCTCCTCACAGGAAAGCGTTCCAAGCCCTCCAGTCACCCCTGTAGCTCTCCATGGAATCAGAGAATCAAACAGGTTGGAAGTGACCTCCAAGATCATCCAATTCAACCTACAGTGCTTTGCTGTAGACCCCATTAATGGAAGTTAGGCTGTGGAGAGATGCAATGGGAAAGAGAATTCCTTTCTTCCTTTGGTCCCCTCTCTGGTTTGTTTGCTACACGTGAGCAATTAGCAAAGGGTTCTATCTCTCTCTCTATATATATCTGTCTCTCTCAATATTAGCCTCTCTTAGGTATCCCTTCAGAGGATATTTTGTTCCTAACTAAACTGCCAGGATCCCTGGACTACCAAGATCTCTCCCACTGGTCCCTGTTTGTCTCAAACTGGAGAGCCCAAAGCTGGACAGAGCACTCCAGGGGTGTTGTCAGCAGGGCAGAGCAGCAGAGAGCATCTCTAAGTGCCAGCACACCTACCTGCATAACCACCCTGCATAGGAGCCACCTAACCAGGCCGGTGGCACCCTGCACTGCCACAGGTCGCCTCCGGCTCTGAAGGAGAAGGTGGGCAGAGCACAGCACTATTTCCAAGCTTGCAGCCTGTACTACTGTGGACATGTCCAAGGTGAAGCAAGAGGCCCCTGGCAGAGCAGAAGGGCTCACAAGGGAGCCTTTCCCCTCAGCTCTGCCCAGCAGGCTGCCGTGCAGTTGGACAGTCAGAGAACTGCAGAACCACTCTGGTTGGAAAAGACTTCCAAGACCATCAAGCCCAACCCTTATCTGAGCCTGCCAGGGCCACTACCATGTCCTTGAGCACCACCTCTAGATGGCTTCTAAATACAGCCAGGGATGGGGATTCCACTGCCTCCCTGCAGAGCCTGCTCTAGCCCTTGATGGCCATTTTCATGTAGAGGTTTCTCCTAATGCCCGACCTAAACCTCCACAGGGTAATTCAATGCCATTTCCTCCTGTCCTGTCAGTTGCACCTTGTGAGAAGAGACCATCCCACACCTCACTCCAGCCTCCTTTCAGGGAGCTGTAGAGAGCCAGAAGACCTCCCCTCAGCCTCCTGCTCTCCAGACTGACCAACCCCAGTTCTCTCAGATGCTTCTCACATGACTTATTCTTAAGACCCTTCACCAGCTTTGTTGCCCTTCTCTGGACACTCTCCAGCACCTCCATGTCTCGTACTGTGGCACCCAAAACTGAACCCAGTACTCAAGGTGCTGTGCTGAAGCCCATATGCCTGGCCTCAGCCCAGCCTGCCCAGATGTCTCTGCAGAGCCTTCCTGCCCTCCAGAAGATCGACACTGCCGCTAAACTTGGTGTCCTCTTCAGGTGTACTGAGGGTGCTCTCAGTGTCCTTGTCAAGATCACTGATAAAGACATGGAGCAGGAGTGACCCCAGTACTGAGCCCTGGGGAACACCACAGGTGACTGAGCACCACTTGCATTTAACTCCTCCCTCCCCTCCCCATCCACCCACCCAGCAGTGGGTGCACATCCAGGCCCAGAGCAGACAGCTCTGTCATGAGGATGCTCTGGGTAGCAGCATCAAAGGCTTTTTGCAACTCTATGTGGACAACATCCATAGCCATGTCCTCATCCACCAAGCAGGTCACTGTGACATAGACCAAGTTGTTCAGGCAGGACCTGCCCTTCCCGACCCATGCTGGCCTGATTGTCCTGCACATGGTGTGTCAGGATGATCTGTTCCATCACCTTCCCCGGCAGCCAGGTCAGACTGACAGCTCCATAGTGCCTCGGGTCCTCCTCCTGATGCTGTCTGAGGATGTGTGCCTCATTGCTCTCCTCAGCTACCTGCAAAGACATTGTAGAGAGGTCGGTGCTGGCCTCCTCTCCCAGGTAGTTAGTGACAGAACAAGAGGGAGTAGCCTTGAGCTGTGACTGGGCAGGTTTAGACTGGACACGAGGAAAATGTTTTCCCAGCGAGAGTGGTCAGGTACTGGAATGTGCTGCCCGGGGAGGTGGTGGAGTCCCAACCCTGGCTGTGCTTAAAGGTGGTTTGGATGTGGTGCTTGGGGCTAGGGTTTAGGGTGCACCTTGCAGAGCAGGGTTCTGGATTAGACTTGGTGATCCTGAGGGGCTTTGACAACCCAAATGTTTCTGTGGTTCTGTGGTTTGCCACCCTGCAGCCCTTTGGCACCTCCCCAGCTAGCCAGGGCTGCTGGTGCCTCATAGAGAGGCTTGCCGAGCACATCTGCCACCTCCTTGTGGGGTGACCCATCTGGCCCCACGGGGTCAAGCATGCCTGGGTGGGTCAGTAGGTATCCTCCTGGATTGTGGAGGTCTCTTGTTGCCCATCCCTGCCTTCCTGCTCAAGGGGCTGGCTACCCAGCAGCCAACCAGTCCTGCTACAGAAGGCCTAAAGTCCCTCACCCTTGGCCACCCACGAGAGACAGGAGATGCTCCTCAGGCCTCCTCTCGCTGCTAATGTGTTTGTAGGAGCACTTTTTACTGCCTTTCATGGCAATACCTAGCTTGAGTTCCAGCTGGCCTTTGGCCCTCCCCCTTTGCCCCTGCATAGCTCCACTGTGTCTGTGCAGCCCTCCTGAGTGGCCCTGGCTTCTCCCTCTGCTCCTGAGTTCCAGACACAGCTCCATTCCACGGGGCCCCTCCTGCCCTGCCTGCCTGTCTCTCAGGACGTGGGGATGGCCTGTTCCTGAGCCCTTAAAGCCTCCTCCTTGAAGAGTGCCCAGCCTTCCTCAACTTCTTTGGGATGGCCCTCCTGAGGAGGCCCAGGTCTGTCCTACACAAGTCCAAGGTGGCAGTCCTGCCCCCTCCTCACTTCTCCATCAATCAAAATCTCTTATCTCATGGCTGCCAAGCCCAAGACAGTCTCTAGCTGGTACCTCTCCTACAAGTGCTTCTCTGTTAACCTTCTCCAGTGGGCACCTTCTCTGGCTGGCTCCTTCACCACCTATCAGGAGGTTACCTCCCACACAACTCCAAGAGCTCCAGGACTGTTGCCTCTCTGCTTTGCGATATTCCCAGCAGACATCTGAGAAGTGGAAATCCTCCCACGAGAAGAAGAGGTAGAGGTTGTGAAACCTCTCCCAGCTCCTTCTAGAGTGCTTCAGCAGGCTCATCATTCCAACTGGGTGGCCTGTAACAAACTCCCAGCAGGGTACCTGCCTTGCTGGCCTTCCTCCTGACCCATAAACATCCAGCCCTGCCACCTCCACCATGGAGCCACAGACATTTATATCCCTCCCTGGCACAGAGAGCCACCCCATGTCCTGGCCTCCTCTCCACTCTCTTCTGAAGAGTTGTAGCCCTGGGACCTGTGCTGTGTACTATTTGCATCACTGCTATAGGCAGCAGGATGGAGGCACAACCTCCAGCAGTGTGCAAGAAACACCAAGCTGAGTGGTGCCCTTGAGGGGGCATCCAGAAGGACCTGGACAGGCTGCAGAGGTGGCGCCAGGTGAACCTCATGAGGCCCAACAAGAGCAAGTGCAGGATCCTGCATCTGGGCTGGAATGATCCTCACTGTCACTACTGGTTGAGAGAGGAGGGGATAGAGAGCAGCCCTGAGAAAAAGGACTTGGGAATGCTGGTGGGGAAGGCGCTGGATAGCAACAGGCAGTGTGAGCTTGCAGCCCAGAAGGCCAATGCCAGCCTGGGCTGCATCCAAAGCAGCCTGGGCAGAGATGGAGAGAGGGGATCCTGCCCCTCTACTCTGCTCTGGGGACATCTCACCTGCAGGGCTGAGGCCAGCTGTGGAGCCCTCAACACAGGAAGGACATGGACCTGATGGAGGGGGTCCAGAGGAGGCCACAAAAAGGATCAGGGGGTTGGAGCAGCTCTGCTATGGGGACAGGCTGAGGGAGCTGGAGGTTGCCACATTCAAACCCCTTTGGATCTGCAGCCAGGGAGTAGTGGATAGGAGATCAGAAGAGCACAGCGTGCGAGCTCCTGACGCTGCCTGTGCTGGGACATGCTGCGTGGCTTTGGGTCCTGCTGTGTGCTGGTGCCATCGGGCAGACCTCGACACAGTCAGGTGGAACACGCCCAGGGAAAGAGGAGCTGTGACACCTTTGCTGAGAACCAGCCAAAAGGGAGCAAACCCTGACTGGAGAAGGCTCAGCCAGCTCAGAGGAAACAGCGCTCACAGCGCGCCCAGCGCAGAGGAAAAGGAGACACCTCCAAGAGCAGAAAGGGAAGGGAGGCTTTGACAGGGAACTCCATGAGCTAACAGTGCTCTAGATCGTGCCTGAGATCCACACTCTGCTCCAAGGCTGGGAACATCTCTCCTGGATTCACCTGTACGCATGAAGAGACTTCTGCCTCCAGCTCTGCACCGCCTCCCCTCCTGCCTACAGAGCTGCACTGCAATTCCTGCTCAATGGGACAAGGGGCAATGGCTGTAACAGCAGCAGGGTAGCTCCAGGACAGACTTCAGGAAGAAGTTCTTTACTAGAAGAGTGGTGGAACATTGCAAGAGGTTGCCCAAGGAGGTGGTGAAGGCCCTGTCCCTAGATACATTCAAGATGAGGAGAGGCTGAGGGAGCTGGGGGTGTGCAGCCTGCAGCAGAGGAGGCTCAGGGCAGAGCTCATTGCTGTCTGCAGCTCCCTGCAGGGAGGCTGTAGCCAGGTGGGGTTGGGCTCTGCTGCCAGGCAGCCAGCAACAGAAGAAGGGGACACAGCCTCAAGCTGTGCCAGGGCAGGTCTAGGCTGGATGTGAGGAGGAAGTTGTTGGCAGAGAGAGTGATTGGCACTGGAATGGGCTGCCCAGGGAGGTGGTGGAGTTGCTGTCTCTGGAGGTGTTGCAGCCAAGCCTGGCTGGGGCACTTAGTGCCATGGTCTGGTTGGTTGGGCAGGGCTGGGTGCTAGGTTGAGCTGGGTGAGCTTGGAGCTCTCTTCCAACCTCCTTGATTCTATGACTCTAAGATCAGCCTTCATGGGGCCCTGGGCAGCCTGATATAGCTGGAGATATCCCTTCTCACTGCAGGGGGGTTGGGGCAGATGAACTTTAGAGGTCACTTCCCACCCAGTGTACTCTATGATTCTATGTCTTTGGGAAGCTTGTCCATAAGGTGTCCATGGCCAGGGAGGGCTCTTGGCTGCCTGGCAGGAGGGGCAGTGTGCTCCCAGGTACCTGTGCTCCAGGGTGGCTCATGTGTGGCCACAGCAGCTGGAGCACACAGAGCTGACCTGGGTTCCATGCCTATGGCTGTCAGTAAATGCTTTGCTGTTTCAGACATTGGAACCTTCAGGTTCCAGGACCTGTAGTCATCCAAGTTCCTTCTCACACAGGTATCTGCTTTCAGATACACTGCTTACACTGGGGAAAGCTTCAGTAGGTTAAATGTGGAATTCTGCCCATGCAGACAGGAGGGCATTCAACGCTCTCTACAGTTCCCCTCCTCTTCTTCTCCAAGTACACTTTCATTTGGCTGCTCATCTCAGGGTGAGATCCAGCACATCTCCTTGCAAAAACCTCATGATGTCCAGTTCTGGTGCTTCCAGCAAAAGAAGGATCTCAAACTGCTGCAGTGGGTGCAGAGGAGGACACAAAGATGGTCAGAGAACCTCTGCTGTGCAGACAGGCTGAGAGAGTTGGGGCTGTTTGAAACTGCAGCAGGGGAGGTTTACATTGAACGTCAGGAGGAAGTTCCGCACAATGACAGTGGTGAAATACTGGAACAGTTTGCCCAGGGATGTGTCTGAGGACTCATCCCTGGAGACACTGAAGATTTTGACTTGACCAAGACATGTCCAGAGAAGGGCCACGAGGATGATCAGAGGGCTGGAGCTGCTCTCCTATGAAGACAGGCTGAGAGAGCTGGGGTTGTTCAGTCTGGAGAAGAGAAGGCTCTGAGGAGGCCTTATTGTGCCCTTCCAGGATCTGAAGAGGGCTACAATAAAGCTGTGGGGGGACTTTTTAGGGTGTCAAACAGTGATAGGACTGAGGGGAGCAGTGATAGGACTGAGGGGAGTGGATCCAAGCTAGAGGAGGGCAGATTGAGATTAGAGGTTAGGAAGTTCTTCAGCATGAGAATGGTGAGAGACTGGCACAGGGAGGTGGTGGAAGCCTCATCACCAGGCTGGATGTGGCTCTGAGCAACCATGGCAGGGGGGTTGGAACTGGATGACCCTTGAAGTCCCTTCCAGCCCTGACAGTTCTGTGATTCTGTGTTGTGGTCCTGGGCAGCCTGCTGTAGTTGGAGGTGTCCCTGTTGACCACAGAGGGGTTGGACAAGATGTCTTTTGAAGGTCCTTCTGGCCCACTGCAATCTGTGAGCCTGTAATGCTGCAGCAGAGGAAGCCTGCAGCAGGCAGGCAGGCTCAGCTCTGGAGGGGTGTTTGTGTGCTCACACCTTCAGGCCTTTGGCAGTGGTGGTGTCAGTGCTGTCCCAAATGCAGGGCGGAATCTCTGCTCCCCAGTGTGCAGAAGTGAGTGCTGGGGTAGCCACCCCCAGGGTGATGCAGGCTCCACGCAGAGCAGAGCTGTAAACACGTTCTGGAAGCATGACTCATCTCTGAGCTGTACCATTTCTAATTGGGACCCTGCTCAGTGCAGAGGCAAATTAATTGTTCTTTCTTCTGGGGGGCTGAGATAGTGGCAGATGTAACAATCGCTTCAGTGCCAGCATCCTCTGCATGTCTGCTGATGCGAGGTTGAAGCTGCGAGCTGGCAGGTGTGGCCTGGCAGGTGTGGGGAACTGTGCCCTTCTAAAAGCTGCCGTGTGGTGGAGAGCAATGGTTGCTAGCTGGGAACCTCTGCAGGCCTCTCAAGGCTGTGAGCACTGAAGCATTAGCATCTCACAGGCCAGGGAAGGGTCTCTATCATATGAGCACTGCACCCACAGCAAGGGCAGCTTGATGACAAGCGAAGATTCCTACTCAAACATCACTGCTGTCTGACAATCCCTTACTTTTCATCTGCTCAGGTGGATTTTTAAAGTCCAAATCACAGAACATATCTGGCTGGCAGGGCCCTCCAAGCTCACTCAGGCCAACCCTCAGCCCAGCACTGCAGCTCCACATCCCTCAGCAGCAGCTCCACAGGCTGCTGCAACACCCCCAGGGATGGGGACTGCAGCACTGCCCTGGGCAGTCTTTACCAAGGGCTGAGAACCCTTCCAATGCAGAACTATCTCCTGAGCTCCAGCCTGAGCCTCCCCTGGGGCAGCCTGGAACCATTTCCTCTGCTGCTGTCCCTTGGCCTCGAGGAGCAGAGGCTGCCCCTGCTCACTGCAACCTCCCTGCAGGGAGCTGTGCAGAGCAATGAGGCCATGCTATCATCTCATTGGGAAGATGACATTACTGCACTGCTGCTGCTTCTGTAACCACTAATGCTACTTAAGGACATGTGGACAGTCCAAGAATTGGTTTCTGTGGTCCTTAACAAAAGACATTTACTGAGCAAGAAGGCAGGGTCTGCTCCAGGTCAGAAATTGTTCTCTATTAGAAAACAGTGATGGCACTAACTGCCTGTGACCAGCTCCACTGAGTAGGTGGCACACTTAACTCCTATGCTTCCCCAGGGAGGCAGATTCCTGAGAGTCAGTTTTATAGGGGAGAAGGCTGCTGACCTTGTCTCTGGTTCCATTTTGCTCTCTGCAGTTCTCATGACACAGCAGAAGAGTCTTCTGCTGCAGTAAACCCATGAATTACATTTGCTTGCTCCATGTCCTTCAGACACCAGCTGATAGCATTCCCACCTCCACTCACGGATTTGGACAGCACCTGCCAAGCTGGACCAGTTCACCTCTTTCCATCTTTCCCCACAGCAGATTTCACACACCTGAGCTGTCCTCAGCTGCTATCCCAAATGCCCTGAAGTCTCTTGGTTTCAGAGGGCTGCTCCCTGCAAGCTAAGTCGATGTCAGGCACACCTTAACACCAGCTTTGTGATTTAAGGGCTTAAACAGGTTGCCCAGAGATGTGGTTGGGGCCCCCCAAGGTGAAGTCTGAAGAGGTCCTGAGCTAACTGGAGATGCTCATTGCTGCAGTATTGGACAAGATGGTCTGTGAGGGCCCCTTCAAACCCAACACATTCTGTGAGTCTGGACTTCTAAGCTCGAAAACTGGCAGCGATCTTCTCTTCTTCCTCACAAGGTGCCAACCAGCTGTAACTGTCCTGATAGCAGAGTTCTGCCAGTGCCTGTTTGTGGGGCAGGGGCAAGCACATGAATGCACTTGGGTGTGACCTCTGCACGGTGCTGAGGCACCACATGCCCAGGCTGTTCTGCCATCTGGAGAAGCAAATGTGGATGCCAGCTGTTGGGCCAAGTTTGGGTGCATACAGGCCCATAGAGCCACCCTGCAGCCGCAGCCCTGGGAGCTGCTGGGAGTCTGTGCTATACAGGGAAGAGGCGAGCTGGAGGGGAGCAGAGCTCACCAGAAGCCTGCAGGGCAGAGCAAGCACAAGGCCTGCCTGCACCCCACCATCCCTCACCCTTTGCCGATGTGCTCTGCACTGTTCTCTATAAATTACTGAATTATCCTTAGGAACAAAAGGTATTAGGGTCCTGCAAGCTTCTCTCAGTTTGTGGTAGGACTAATTCATTAATGTGGCTCCAAGAGGAATGTGTGCAATGTTCTTTCTAATTGGACATGACTGGTCAAGAATGACTCGGCCTCCATCCAGATCACACTGTCACTTATGCTGTATAATAAGCTACTACTGCTGGCCCATGAATCAGTTTTTAAACAATCTGCAGTAATGAACTTGGACGGGCCCTTGTGGGTGACAAAGAAATGCACAGTCCTGCTATTGTCGAGGGGCTCAATTATGGGCTCTTGCCGATAAAGTAGAGGAGGGGGAACAAGGCTTTGGGGCGGGCTACAGACAGTAGTGACAGACTGAAAGAAGTGTTTCATCTCTGGGCTCCTTACAGGGACTGACAAGCCAAAAGGTCAGTTTCATAGAGGTTTAACTCGGAATGTCTGAGGACAAAAAAGGCATCTGGAATCATTAGGGGATGTGAAGTTTGACTTGCACCATTGGAAATCCTTAATATATTATTTTAACTGCAGATCTGACAAACTCTTTGCCCACTGGGTGGGAAAAAGAGGTTAAGGGAAGTAAAAGCTTTCTGTTTCTCCAGCGGGGGGGAATAAAAAGGTTAATTTTAGTAACTCTGGGAAGAGTCTATGGGGAAACTGTCAATGGTGCAGCCCATTCGCCATTGTCCTGAGCCAGCGGAGTCAACACGGGCAGAGGCTGCTGCCGGCGCTGGCTGCTGGACGCTCCCAGGGCCTTCCCCTCAGATAACCCCTCCAGACACCCCGGGTCAGGGCTGTGCCCGGCTCCTCCTGCCTGGGCCAGCCTCCTCAGCACCGCCATGCTGCCTCTGCCCACGCTTTGTGCAGGCTTACTCACACGGCACTGGTGTGCCCGCTGGCGCGAGGGCAACACATCTCTCTGAGGTGGTTCTAGTGAGCTGGGGCTGGCATGGAAGGGCACTGGTGTGCAATACTCTGCCCAGCTGACCATCACCTTACAAAGAATGCTCCTCGTGGTGCCCATGTGGGGCCACAGCTGCCAACTCCTATTTCAAAGCTTTAAGGACACCACACGAAGCCAGGGGGCTGGCCCCAGCTTTTTTCCTGGATGGCTGCGAACTCACGGGAGAATGCACACCTTTCCCACCAATTCCATCAGAGGAGGAGGAGAAGGGCAGCCTGCACTGGGTGTTTCCCAGGAGGGCAAGCCACTTTGCCAGCCAGGTAAAGCAGCTCATCCCTGCTCCCTGGCCACCAAGCACGACAACCTCAGTGCATTCAGAAGGCCAGCTTTTGAGTGAGAACAGTGGGTAGCATGCCATGAGGAGGGCTCCAGCAGAGAATCAAGGACAGGTTGGGACTTCATTGGAGCAGCAGTGTGCAGTGAAAGCCTGTTGGGAAGAGGAGTTCCAGCTACACCTGTCTCTACAAAGATTGCTAGGGCTTGTCTAGGAGATCAGATCCTCTCACAGGCTTCCAAACGCCCTTTGGAAGAAAGAAGAGGGAAGGACACCATGCCCCACACACCCCAGTGCCAGCTTGAGCTGGGTTAGATACTGCTGAGAACCACACGTGGCAGCACACAGGTGGAGATGCTGTGCAGGCCCTTCATGAGGGAGCAGAGAAGCCCAGGCGGAAGCCTGTAGTTTGGCATTGTTGCCTTTCTGTTATTGCCCAGACCCACAGCAAATGGGAGAAAGCCTCCTGGACAGCGTGGGGACAATTCTGAGCAGAGGAAGGTGGCAGGTGCTGGCCCGTGCCAACGTAAGCTGCCACAGCTTGGATATGTCCTCAGGACAAGGTCTAGTCCGGCGGCACTGCCTGACCGAACCTCCCAGATGGGCAGCTTGCAGGTGATTCCCAAGTTCTCGAGGAAGGAAAGGAAAACTTCCCCTCCCCATCCTCCCAACTGGCACGAAACTCTATTTCTCCTCCCTAGAACGTGCCCTCCTGCGAATGCACTGGGGCCTGAGGTGCTGGTGGTTTGTGATTCACTGGGCAGGAATGGATGGATCTCTGCAGCCAAGCACCAGGCTCCATTTTTGCCACTGCTCCCCTGAGATGGAGAAACAAGGACAAGGAAGGGACTGGAGACCAAGCAGCAAGAGGGGTTGTGGGGTGAAGAGCAGCAGGCAATGGGCAGTGAGGGCTGCCTTTCCAGCCCCACTCACGCCATCAGGGAGCTGCAGACAGCCCTCCTGCCCCTTGGCAGCGCTGCCAGGTCCCCTCACGCCCTGGGCAAATGGCACTGCAGCTGCTCGGGACCGCGGGACAGAGCCAGGTGTCCCAGGGGAGCCCAGTCCCACATCGGCCAAGGCCTCCGTGGGGGCTCAGCGGTGAGGAGAAGGCCCTCGGGAGCTTGAAGCGCTTTGGGCCCTGGCCGCAGCCCCTCCGCTGGCAGAGGCAGAGCCCACAGGGGCTGCGCTGGGCGCTCTCCGCAGCCCGGGCGACCTCGTCTGTTCCCATTAGGAGGCCCAGGCGGTAAATTGGGCCCTGAATATATAATTAAGCAAAGGGCACCGTCCCGAAGCCAAGGTTCACACTGGTTTGTTGTGGCTGGGCTGGGAACAGCCCTTTGCAAATCGGTCGCAGGATGTTGCTCCTAGTCAGCTGGAAACTCGGTAGCTGGGCTCCATAAAAGCTGGCTCTAACGCTTCAGCTCCCCAACTGGTTCAGGCATCCTGACCAGCACGCAATCCTGCGGCTTGCTCTTTCTGCACGACAGTCTGGAAGCCTTCCTTGAGAGCCTCTTGTTTGCCGGCTGCCAGGATTTGCCATGCGGAGTCTTGCCAAGGGGATAATATAAACAAAGCATAATGTCAAGTTTCCCACACAAGTAAGATGATCTATTAGCACTGCACTTTGTACTAATTATTGCACAGTGGGTGGGGGCTTGTGAAAGGAGATTTATGAATTCAGCTAGCCTCACTTTTATTATTTGTAAGTACTTTTTGGCAAGGAATGAGCGAGATATGTATTTTATTGTTAGGCTGTTGCAAACATCCTAATCTTCCCCACTCATTAAAACCTCATAACAAATAGTAAGGATGATATATTGCAGCCACAGCCAGCGTCTCATTCATCCCCAGGTCGAGGGAGGAGGGTGAGATGCAGGGGAGAGGGAGTGCAGGGGGGAGGGGAATGTGGTTTTTCTGGGCCGTGCTGGTATCTGCGGCACACAGAGAGCCCAGGTACCTAAAGAAATGAGGTGATGGATGGGGAAAGGCTGCTGGGGTGCTGAGGTGGATAAGCAGCTCTGTGCTAAGGTCTCAGCATAGAATCATAGAACTGTTTGAGTTGGAAAGCCCTCCAAGATCACCGAGTCCACTGACCATGTCCCCAAAAGCCACAGCCACACCCTTCTTGAACACAAAGAATCAGCCAGGGTTGGAAGGGACCACAAGGACCATCCAGTTCCAACACCCCTGCCATGGCCAGGGACACCCTACCCTAAACACCTTAATACTTCCAGGGATGGGGACTCAACCACCTCCCTGGGCAGCCTGTGCCAATCCCTGGCCACTCTTGAGGCAAGGACATATTTCCTCATCTCCAATCTAACCCTCCCCTGGCAAAATTCCAGGCTGCTTCCTCTCCTTCTATCACCTGATAGTAGGGAGTAGAGCCCAAGCCCCACCTCACTGCAGCCTCCTCTCAGGGAGCTGTAGAGAGCAATGAGGTCTGCCCTTAGTTGTCTCCAGACTAAATGACCCCAGTTCCTTCAGCTGGTCCTCCCCAGCCCTCTTCTCCAGACCTCTTTTCCAGCTTTGTTGACCTTCTCTGGACCTTCTCCAGCCCCTCAATGTCCTTCTTAAACTGAGGGGCCCAAAACTGAACCCAGTATTTGAGGTGCATCCTCTCCAGTGCTAAGTACAGGGGCACAGTCACTGTCCTGGTCCTGCTGGTCCCACATGGAAGATGCTGCTGCCCCAAGGGTAAGTCAGGGTTCCCAGGAAGTGAGAGCCCAACCAAGTCCTTGCTGGCATGAAGCACTTGAACTGTGCATCTGCTCTGGGGTGAGTTCGTGCTGCTACCCACAGAGCAGGCCAACTTGCAAGGCTTGTGCCTGTGTGTCAGGACCTGGCATGGGGAAGTTCCCAGAGATGTCTGAAAGTATTTCCCCCCTGGCTGGGTGAGCAGAAAAGCTCCCAGTAGCTGTCCAGGGGGTTGCTTTGTCTTTGGGTGATACAGCTCTGGGTGACAACTCAGGATGCCAGGTCAGAATAGCATGAGCCTTGGGTATAAATCCATGTTGTGACTTAACTGCTCCATACAGCACTTGGGAGGTGGCACGAGAAGGAACAGAGCAAGCACAGAGCAGAGTCCAGGAGAGATGGAGGTGACTTCCAAAGTGGGAACAGGTCTGCTACCACAGCTCCCTTTGCAGTGCTCTACCTTTGCTGCTCACACACAGGAATCAAACAGGTTGGAAGAGACTCTGAGCTCATCCAGCCCAACCTAGCACCCAGCCCTGCCCAACCAACCAGACCATGGCACTAAGTGCCCCAGCCAGGCTTGGCTGCAACACCTCCAGCCATGGCCACTCCACCACCTCCCTGGGCAGCCCATTCCAATGCCAATCACTCTCTCTGACAACAACTTCCTCCTAATATCCACCTTAGACCTGCCCTGGCACAGCTTGAGACTGTGTCCCCTTCTTCTGTCCACGGTTGCCTAGAAGAGCCCAACCCCACCTGGCTACAGCCTCTCTTCAGGGAGGCTCTGCCCTGAGCCTCCTCTGCTGCAGGCTGCACACCCCCAGCTCCCTCAGCCTCTCCTCACAGGGCTGTGCTCCAGGCCCCTCCCCAGCCTTGCTGCCCTTCTCTGGGCACCTTCCAGCACGTCAACTTCTCTCTTGAACTGAGGGAGCTCAGAACATGGCTGGAGCAGGGGTGCCACGAGGCTCACCAGAGTGATAATCACCCAAAGCCTTCTTTTCCAAATCAAAATTCAGGACATCCTTCTCCCAGCTTTCCTGCTGACAACAGCGAGGCAAGTTCAAAGTGCAGCCTTTGGGGGTTATACCCTTTGGGATGATGCTGGGCAAAAGCCAAAACATGCCAGCTTTGGCTGTCTGGGGTTTTGAGGGAAGAAATTTCAGTGGAAACCCTTCTCAAAGGCTGAAGAGCTCTGAGGGAACTTCCAGGGCATCACAACACTCAGAGAGCATTTTTTTTTTTCTACTGGGAATTCCCACATAGATTTCAGAAAAGGCAAGTTTGAGTCTTAATGCACTGGAAGAGACTGCAGGAGGTGAAGAAGGAGTGGCAGGAACTCCAGTGAAACAGTCCCACCTACTCTCCTAGGTCCGCACACGGCGGCTCTCAGAGCCTCCGCAAAGCTGGCTGATGCTCACCCGAGACGGGCTAAGAACCGAAGCGCTCTGCATAGCTGATGTGCTTTCTCACCATTTTCTTCCCGGGATGGGCACTTCCTGCTCTGCCACTGAGCCATCTGCAGGGGTTGGTGTAATAGAAGGACTTTCACTCTCCAAATCCATCAACCTCCCAGCCTAAGCATCCTAATCAAACATTATAGACAGGTCTTGCGCTAACCCCCAGGCTGCTGCAAGCCCAGCACCTTCCCCCGGTCAGACTGTTCAGATGTCCTTCCACTCTCTCTCTGCTTCTTCCAAAATGTCACTTTGTTCTCCTGCTCACCTCCAACGACTTACACCACTGAACTGACCTCTGGATGTAGAGGAGGAAGTTACACCGCTGAATTGACCTCTGGATGCAGAGGAGGAGAGTGTGACCCAGAGGCGACTTCTGACTGCCAGCACTAAGCTGGTGTGGGGTCAGTGGGGCAGAGCTGGGCAGGAAGTCTCAGACCCCCTGTTTGCAGCATGTGTGGGCATGTGTCAAGCAGCCAACTCAGCCCATTGCTAGCGACCTCCAGAAAGGGACAAAAAAAATGGGACTGGCTTTTCATCTCTCCAAGCCCTCTTGGCATCATTTTTCTTCTTCAGTTTCAAGCAAACAACACTTTGGAACTGGTTAAAAAAATACAATGGAGAGGTTTTGAAATATTTGGACAACACCTCCTGTGCTTGGTTAGCCCTGGGGTGTTCATAGGAGACAACCCAAAGACAGGTAAGATAGAAAAGGAGAGAAAGGGCTGAGTGCAGGAAGTGAGAGATGCTGTCTGGGCCTTCAGCCTCTGACAAATGCAGAGAGAAAGAACATTTCACAGAGCATTTCCTCCTGGTAGTTTTTCTGGGACTTTTGAGGTGCCACTTCTAAAGGCACTTTCTCTGGATAAGTCCTCTTACTGCAGTGGCACTAAAGTCCCAGGAGCCCCAGGAGGGCACATGCCCAAGTGGGAACAGAATAACCACATCCTTCAGGCTGTGCCCGCACTCAAAGGCAGGAGATGGTAGAGTGTCCTGCCCTCATACAACACCTGGAGTATCCCAACCCGCTTCAACATCTGGCAGGGCTGAAGCATTTGTTGCCATAGAGTTGCAAGGTGGTTTAGGTCAGGTCCCCTGCCTGTACTGGATGCTCAGCTGGGAGAGTCGTAGCAGGCAGAGAGGTTGGTTCCAGTCCTGCTGTCAGTATGTTCAGCATGGGATGCTGAGGAGATGATTTCTGGAGAAAGCCTAAGGGGTTAAGAGTGAGAAACCTGGTGTCTGAGATGGGGAGAAGGAGGATCAGGAAGGCTGCCAGCATGAGGTAACTCAGCTCTCAGCCTTCAGAGCACGCCGAGTTGCCAAAACAGAGATACGCCCATCACGAAAGGGCTTGGTACTGTCTTGGGAACCACGGGCATGAACTCAGGATTGCTCCATTAAGGCCCCAGGGTGCAGGACCAGGCCACTGAAGGAGAGATGGTGAGGCTGTCACTCTGTCAGCGGCACCGGCCCAGCGGCCAGTCTGCTCCAGCAGCCTGCTGTGGTGTGAAACCCCAGCTGACCAACCTCACCTCATTCCTCCCCATCACCTGCAGCTAACCCCTGCCCCGCACCTCTCTGACTCAGCCCTGCTGGATTCCTTCCATCCTTTCAGACCTTACCTCGGCCATCAACCTCAGCCAGAAGCGGGAAGCTTCCCCCTTCAGGCAGCTGCTGTCACGGTCTGGGGCGGTTTCTGCTCCCAGCTCCCCGCCCGGGCACGGCCATCGCAGGGCAGGCTGCCACCCCAGCCCTTCTCCCGTCCCCCGCCACGCTCCCTCCGCGCAGGCTCGGCCCGGTGTTGTCAGGCCACCCCACCCCACCACTCGGGCATGTTGGGGCCCCCAGGGCCGCTCCGAGCCGTGATGAGGGTGCGTGTGGTTAGCGCAGGCTGCGAGATCAAAAGGCGCCTTTACAGCAGATGCAACCCGCGGCGCTCCGACAGGTGCATAACAGTCGGCAGCAGGCTGCAGCCGCCCGGCCACGCCGTGGCACCCTCACACTGAGCCCCTCTCCACCCAGCCGCCTCGGGGCTCTGCTCCCGCGTCCGCACGGCTCAGAGGGGAGGGCAGCTCCCTGGCGCGGCGCCGGGCTCCGGGAAGGCTCCGGGAAGGCTCCGGTTGCCCTCTCCGCTTTGGGCGCGGCCGTGCGCGGCGCTCGGGCAAGCTGAGCCTGTCGGAGCACGCAGGGGCGCGCCCGGGCACGCTCCCGGCCCGGCTCCACATGCGATGGGCTCCAGCAGCGCTCTGGCCTGTGCCAGCTCCCACAGGCTCCTGCCTGCGCTCTCAGCTTCCTCTGCAGCCCTTCGTACGTCAGGCCAAAGGGTTCGCCTTGGAATTCTCTCCTCCTACAGGGGAGAATGGGCTCGCCCCACGGCGAGGGGAGGACGATGGGCAGCTTATGAGCAGGGATCAAAGCAAAATCCCAAGGTGGCCATCCCGAAATTGATGGTCCCTGGTTGAATTGTTACATTTGAGACTGAAAAATGCATGCGATTCACAGATTGCACTGGGCTGGAAGGGAGCCTCAAAGGGCATCTTGTCTAACCACGCTGCACTCGGCAGGGACACCTCCGGCTAGAGCAGGCTGCACAGCCTGACTTTGAATGGATCTGGGGACAACGCCCAGGGCAGCCTGTGCCAGTGTCTCACCACCCTCACTCTGCAGAGCTTCCTCCTGATGCCCAACCTAACTCTGCCCTGCTCCAGCTCCAGACCATTGCCTCTTGTCCTGTCCCCACTGCATTTCTGCACAGTCCCACCCCAGCCTGGCTGCAGGTCCCCTCCAGGTACTGAAATACATTCGATCACATGAAATCATGTCCAAGATGATGACTGCTCAAATGGTCTGCAGCCATCTCAGATGCGAGATGTCAGAGCCTAGCTCGCGGCTCTGCTCACACCTAACAGGAGTTAGCCGCCTTTGGCTAGTCCAGGGTCCTCATTTAGAAACTCAGGACACATCTGATTGCAGTTTGCACCTCTACAGGCCGTGTGCAGGCAAAGCAGCGATGATCAGACATGGGTGGCAAACGAGGAGCTGCCTTTTAATGCCGAGGTTGAGCAGCATTGCTGGAGGAGCATGGAAAGGAAGCTGGAGCTGTGCATGCTGGCGTCCAACAAACAAGCTCCACTCGCAGCCGCGGCAAGCTGCTAACTTTCATGAGTATTAAATGCAATTAAAGAAACAAACACTCTCCATCATTCCCCAGAGTGAGAGATAGTATCAGCTGTGGCTTTGTATTTTTACATAATCACAGTTTAAAGGAACATTTTTCCATATGTGGAAATTCCCTGTTTTCTCCTCCAAACGCTAACAAAATCCTTGCCGCTGGCTGCTTCCACTCTCTGCACGGCTCCCTCTTATGGCACTCCTGCTTGCCCCAGGGAGAGAAGATGGGCCCAAAACAAAGGCCAGTGGTGAACGTGCGGGAGATGCAGTCCTACACCCCAGCAGCACACACTCCCTCCTCTCGGGTGCTTTGGGAAAATTCCCCTCTCCCAGAGCTGAAAAGGCTTTTGTGATCCCAGAGCCCTCCTCTGGCAGCCTTCCCGCCCCCTCAACCTGATCGAGAGGCAGGTCCCACCCGCTGCTTCGTGCCCCTCACCCTGAAACCAGGCTTGCTCCAGGAGTAAGTAGTACGAAGGGCATAGCCCAGGGAACTTCTCAGGGCTTAGCCCAGATGAGCCAAGCCCACCTGTACTCCCGGGTGGACACCATGGGCTGATGCTAATGGCTTCCTGCTCGGATGAGGCTAAGGCCCCCAAGCTTAGCCTCGCTTCAAGACAGAATGGGCTGCATGCAGGGCTTCGACTTGGGGGTCACCTGCTCTGCAGTAGCTTCCTGCTCTTCAATCTTCACCCCAATGTACAAATCATTCTCTCCCTGGCCTGGGGAGCATGGATAGGTCCTGCAAAGCTGGAGGGAGGCTCATGCCAAGGCAATGCTGCTCAAGATGCCTCTGTCTTGCATGAACATGTCTGCATGTCCAAGTAGCCTCACACACCCATCTAGAAGTGGCCGCACGTAGTTGTCTGTGCCTCTGCCTACAGCCCATTTCAGCCCAGCCACATTCACTTTTCCCCCTAGACAAGGCAGATGTGCTTCTCCCATGTCTCCAAGCCACTGGCCCAAGCACCCTGTGCATGGAGCAGTGATTTCTGGCTGGCTCATGCAGCCTTTGCTCGACTTGTTTGTTTGTTTGTTTGCTTGCTTGCGTGCAGCTTGCCTGCTGAGCTTTCCTCTGACCGCATTCAATACGTGGGCTGTCAGCATCCACTCTTGGGTATCGTCTCACTGGGTTGCAAGCCTGTAGAAGTGCCTGGCTCTCCTGGCCTCCACCATTCAGATGGTCGATAAGCCCCGCAATGACAGAATGCTTCCTAGGCACTGACATGGCAGTCTTGGGGCACCCCGAGCTCTCCTACTGCCTCTGTGCAGCTCGTGGAGAGTTTCTTCACAAGCTGTAAACCTGATCACCAAACCTTGAGTCAACAGAAGTCTGCCTTTCTGATGGCAGCAGGAGAAAGTCTAACGACATCAGCATTGTAATGAGTGGTAGCACTTTGTCGTGGTGACCTTCTCATGGATGTTGCCCAAAGAGATCTAAATCTGGATGGAAATCTTCCAGGAAATTCTACTGATATTGAGTCTGGGACTGGACTTTGAAACCTGTATCCATCGGGACTGCAGCTGTGTGTCCAAGATCAGGGAAAGAGTGAGGAACTGTCTCACCATCTCCTCTGCAAAACTAGGCTGTGCTGTGCGTGGAACTGCTCAGGAAGGGGCAGAGCTTCGTGGCAGGCTGAGCCACTCTGCGTTTCCTGCATCCACATTCCCAATTTCATGTGAGATGTTCGAGAAGACACTTAAGACTTTGAAGTTTTTGTTAGGCCAAGGCAGCTATTGCTGTTATTTTCCATCTGGCAACAGAGACCTATGGCTGTTTCCAAATACATTTTCTGGGAATGCTACCCTAGTAGAAACTATTTTGCTCCAGAACGTCACCACTGATGGGAAAATCTTGTTAACGTGAAGCCACGGCCGGGAGCTCCCAGTAAAAATTCCTTTCTGCTTGACAAAGGCTTTCCTTATCTAAGCAGTGGTTTGGTGTCCTCCCCCCACAGCCTGGTGTGGTGTCATGGAGCCTGGGAAGGTTCTGGCAGGAGAGCAAAGTCAGGATGAGCTGCCTGTTGTGTCGCTGTTTTGGCGGCTGGAGCCTGCAGCGCTCATTATCAGAGCCGAGGGAACTGCCTCGGCCTCGCCACCTGATGCGGTGCAGGCAGAAGTGAGGCTGGACACTCTCCACAGGCAGGTCACAGGTCTGGCACACCCTTGGTGGTGTCTATGGCATTGCAGAGCTGAGCAAGGGCAGGGAGATGAACCGGTGACGTGCAGGGAGAAGCATTGCCTAACTGGCTACTGCTGCTGGAGGCTCCATGTGCTGGAGGAAGACTCAGCCCCTCCATGAGCAACCCCATAACCAGATTTAGGGATACCTCTTCCCTGGTCTCCTTCCTGTGCCACTCCTCCTTTTCCTCTGCCAAGATCAAACCTGAACACTGATCATCTCTGCTGCTTACACCCGGCCCTGCAACAGGGCTCCAGCTAGCTGCCATGATTTGATTTTATTTCTGATCTGCTGTCATTTTCTTCACCAAATCCCTTTAAGCCCCTCTTAAATAGCTCAGGAACCACTCAGGCCTGTTTCCCAGCTTTGCTTCTCCCTGTTTCCCAGCTTTATTTCTTCCCATGCCTGGTCTCTTTCAAACAGACTTAAATCCTTGCCCCTTTTCACTTGTGCTGCTGCTGTCAAGTACCCAGTGTACTGCCTACAGCAGTAACCCAGCTCTTCTCCACTCTGATGGGCAGCTCTCTAGACCAAGGACCTCCCTGGTAGCTGCTACATGAACTTGATGCTCCATCACCTTTAGCTGCAGGAGCTCTAGCCAGGATAACCATTTTCTTGAGCAGCTCCTAGCTTTCCACGTGGGCTGAAGATTTCAGGGCTTGCAGGCTGTGATGCAAACTGTCTCCTGCAAGAACACAGAAGAGGCTGCAAGCCCAAGTTGAGCTGCTGGATTCAGATACCCAAAACTGCCCAAACCCAGGTTCCTAAGACCCCATTCTGAGATGTCTCGATCTCAAGCTCAAGCCTGGAGCTGGAGGTTTGGTAGCTTGCAAAGGAAGTAACTTTGTGGGGTGCTAGAGGGGTGTCCCAGGGCTTTCTGGCTTGAGGCTTGCAGCAGGAAGTCTGGAAGCCTAGAAGTAGGTTTGCCTCTACAATCTCATCCTACAGGCCTAGGCCTCTGCTTCTGACCCACAAAAGCTTGCTGAGGCTCAGATCTTCCTCACAGAGGGAATACCTAAGCATGTGCCAGCTGGCATGTTCCTACAGTGCTCCACTTGCAGTGTCCTGTGGTTGCTGCTGTTGTCATCCTGTGCTGAGACTGAAGAGTCCAAACCAGCACAAATCCCCTACTTGCATGCATCTAGTGTCCACCTCCTGCAACCTGCCCCAGGTGACCCACTGCTGCTGTGGAGCTTCAGTGCACAGCTGCAGCAACTCCCACCGAATCCAGCTTGATGGTGGCTTGAGAATATAGAATCATAGAATCAACAGGTTGGAAGAGAGCTCCAAGCTCAGCCAGCCCAACCTAGCACCCAGCCCTGGCCAAGCAACCAGACCATGGCACTAAGTGCCCCAGCCAGGCTTGGCTTCAGCACCTCCAGGCACGGCCACTCCACCACCTCCCTGGGCAGCCCATTCCAATGCCAACAACTTCCTCCTCACATCCAGCCTAGACCTGCCCTGGCACAGCTTCAGGCTGTGTCCCCTTCTTCTGTCCCTGGCTGCCTGGCAGCAGAGCCCAACCCCACCTGGCTACAGCCTCCCTGCAGGCAGCTGCAGGCAGCAATGAGCTCTGCCCTGAGCCTCCTCTGCTGCAGGCTGCACACCCCCAGCTCCCTCAGCCTCTCCTCACAGGGCTCTGCTCCAGGCCCCTCCCCAGCCTTGCTGCCCTTCTCTGGGCACCTTCCAGCACCTCAGCATCTCTCTGGAACTGAGGAGCCCAGAGATGGACACAGCACTGCAGGGGTGGCCTGAGCAGTGCTGAGCACAGGGCAGGAGAACCTCCCTCGTACTGCTGCCCACACTGCTCCTGAGCCAGCCCAGGATGCCATTGGCTCTGATGCCCACCTGGGCACTGCTGCCTCCTCTGCAGCTCCTCTCTGCCAGCACCCCCAGCTCCCTCTCTGCCTGCCTGCTCTCAGCCACTCTGGCCCCAGCCTGTAGTGCTGCTTGAGGTTGTTGTGGCCAAAGTGTAGAACCCTGCCCTTGGCCTTGTTCAGACTCATCCCCTTGGCCTCTGCCCACCCATCCAGCCTGGCCAGGTCTCTCTGCAGGGCTCTCCTCCCCTCCAACAGGTTGCTGGTTGCCTGGGAGAAGAGGCTGACCCCCATCTGGTCACTGCTTTATTTTCTAAGCCTTTCTTCTCCTCAGTCTGACTGAGCTGGCAGGTGAGTCCCCCAGCCGCAGGTAAAGGACTCACTGCACAGCCCTGCTTGCATGTTGGATGATGCAGCTCAGAGCCCTCGAAAGAGCCCTGAAGCCACTCAGCTCCTGATGACGACTGATACCAAACACCATTTCCTCTTACTGCGAGCCAGTGAGAAATAAACAGCACCCTCCTGTACCTGCCTCTCTCCAGGAAAGCACAGCAACCACTATTTACAGGTAAACAGAGGCACACTGCCTGCTGGGGTCTGCTGCGAGGAACTGAGGGCTGGAGCCTGCAGATCCAAGCCTGCTTCTGAGTCAGCTGCGACAGCAGTGTCATGGCAGCGGCCAAGGCAAAGGGCATGTTTACTGCAAGCACAGGCACACGCTGCGCGCAGGGCAGGCTGCTTTCTGCGCAGTGCTTTTATCAGGTTTCCACGACTTAAGGATGATGCTCTTGGAGCCTCCTTCTCTTCTTTTTTTCCCCTCCTCCTTTGTGCTATTTCTCCACAGCAGCATTGTTTGTTTCCTTCCCCCCTGTGTGATTGACTGGAGGTTTGGCTGGGGTTTGTGCTGCTTTGTTTTATTTTCCTTCGTGTTCTGATAAAGGTTTGTGCATGGGTTGGGTTTTTTTCTGTTGGGTTTTGTTTGTTGGGGTTTTTTTTGCATCTCATTCCATACCTCAGAAACCCTGACTGCAAGCCTGACTGCCTCTAAAGCTGCTGCCAAGAGAAATTCACGCTCCTCTGAATCTGCTGCTCGCATTCCTTGTTCCAAGTGATATTTTTAATAAGAAATATGGGCACTAAGAATAGCTGTTTACCACCTCCATTGGCTCCAGCCTTTCATTTGGACTCAGATCTCATCCTTGGGTTAACTGGCTGCCTTGAACAAACCCCGGCACCATGCAAGGGCTCTGTGGGGACCCTCCCAGCATGCTGCCCGGTGTCCTCAGGACATGCAGCAAGGGGCCGGCCCCGGCGCTGGCACGCTGCGGCCTCCAGCCCGCCTGGGATGCCAGAGGTGCTGGGATTTGCAAAGCTAAGCCCAGGCTTTCCCAGTCCCTCTCCACAAGTCACTTTGTTTCCCCCAATGCTGCTTGCCTCCAGCTCCAAGCCAGGCTCCAGCACCCATCTCCCCCCACCATGCTGGCCAGGCTTTTGTAGCCCCTTTTTCCCCCCCTCCTTTCTGTCTTTTTTCCTCTCTCCTCTAGACCAAGCCCTCTTATTAGATATGCCCTTTCCACTGACCCTGAATTATTGCTACCCACAGTCTTAGAAGAACAGTGCTGTTTGTTAGTCTAAGAGCACATGTGACAAGCCTCTTCCCGGCCAACACCAGAGGCTGCACCAGAGACTTCCAGGCCAAAGCCCAGGCGTTGCAGCAGCAGCTCTGAGTGTGATCAGCACGGCCAAAAGAAGACACAGGAATCGTCGCTACCTGGGGGCCTACTGGAAGACACTAAGCAGAAAGATGTGCACGAATGTAGTGGAAAGCACAGCAGAGTCTCCCTGGGCTGGTGGCAAACATCCCTTTCCCATTGCAGCCAGGCTGCCAGCAGCGTTTTACTGCCCAGGAATTTCACTCCAGCCCGTCTGGAGTGAGCGGTGCCCGACCCAGCCTGCCCAGTGGTGGCGGGAAGCAGGACATTAATGGGGGAGGGCATCCCAGTCCATAGGGGTCTGGGCTGAAGAAAGGTTCCCAGCTCTGCACCAGCTCTTTAGGGCTTGCAGCAATTTGCAGATTAGTGTTGGCACTTCCAAGGCTGGGCTGGCAGCAAGACCTTTAACCAAGACAGACAGATTCCCTGCTGTGGCACTGTTCAGCAGGCTTCAATGGGATAACGACGGCTCTCCAGTTTGGGTGATACTGGGTCAATCTTTTTCCCTCTCACTGTGTTTCCACCCCCACCCCCCCTTCTCTGCATTCCCATCCTCCCCCTGCTGCAGGTCAGTACTACATAGGGTCGCACGCTGCTGCTCTTCTGCTTTTGTGCTTTGGAAGGTGTGGGGAGGGGATCATTTTTGTAACTCCTTGTACCAACACAAGCAGAGCTTCTGCTCCAAGGCATAAGTTGGTTGCCTGCAAGGTCAGGGAAGAATTTCACTCTTCCTTCCCTCCTGGGCTTGGAGGCTGTTCAGCATCAGCACAGTTTGAGCCTCACCCCCAAACCCTTTTTTATTCTTAGAATAACTCTCCAGGGTTGGCTTTTTTTTTTTTTCTGTGGTGAATAGCTGTGAAAATGTGCAAAGGGAATGACAGATATCTGTGGTGTTCCCAAGGAAGGTCCCTATTAGCATCCACAGTGAGTGGGACTGGGGGAGCTGCTCGCAGCTCTGCCGGACCTTGGAGCAAAGCCCTGCAGTGCTCTGAGGCTGCCTGTCCTCTGGGCTGTTCTGATCGCCTCCCTCTGGTGTCCTCTTCTCTCTCTCTGGCATGCTGGCAGTGTTCTGCTTTGAGGTTCTTTCTCAGCTCCACATCCCTATGGGTGCAGGATTCACCTAGACTAAACCCTTACGTGTGGCTGAAGGGTGGGAGCTGCCCCCAGCAGCACCCCAGCACCCCAACCCGCACCCCTTCCCCAGAGAACATCTGCCCTCAGCTTGGTCAAGGCACACCAGCGAGACACGCGGTGAAGACGCAAGCAAGCACAAGCAGAGAAACAACCGTTGGGAAGGCAGGAGCTCAGCAGCCAGCCAGCTGTCCTCGGGTAACAAACTCTGGGCCACCCACATCAGAGCACCAACCTCAGCTCCCTCCCAGCAGAAATGACCAGGGGCAAATCTTAAAGGCAGAGCCAAGGCGTGAGACACGCATGGCGATGGGCGCGGGGGAAGAGCAGGCATCAAAGGCAGCCTGGGCTCCGCTGCCGCTGCCCCGGGCTGCCATGCTGGGGAGGATGGAGCCACGGGGAGGATGGAGGCCTGGGGTGGCTTCGCTCAGGCTGCCTCCCACCTCTCAGCACCCCTCCTCCCCAGCTGGGCCCGTGGAGGGGTGAACCCCCTGCTGCTGCTGCTGGAGCAGGGCACACAAACGTGCGAGAAAACGAGACCTAACTTCTCTTCTTCTCTCATTTGCCTTCTGAAACCAATAATTAAATTTCAAAAAAACAACAATAATTAAAGCAAATTAAGTATGAGGTCTGAGCCACTGGCAGAAGTCTGATCTGAAAACAGCAAAGCAAGCACTTCTGTCTCAGAGCCCTGATAGTTTCTCTTACACAGATGGTCAGAGAGCCAGAGAGAGCAAGGGAAGGAGGGCAAGTGAGTGAGAATCACAGAACCGTTTGGGTTGGAAAAGCCCTTTCAGAGCATCCAGTCCAACCCTTCCCTAACTCTAACAAAGCTGGGGCTAAACCATGGCCCTCAGCACCACATCTCTGCCTCCCTGAAACATCTCCAGGGATGGGGATTGAACCACCTAATTGAGCAGCCTGTGCCAGGCTTTGAGAACTCTTTCAGTCAAGAAGTTTCTTCTTGTATCCAACCTAAATGTCCCAATTTGAGGCTATTTACTCCTGCCCTATCACTTCTTACCATGACTAACACAGGATATGACCTGCAGATGGCAGGGGGTCGTCTAGATGTTTGGGCAGCAGCAGCACTTCCCCCCTCATTCTGCACCAAAGGAGCATTTGGGTGGCTATGGATGACTGCCTCTGGCTCCACTTCACAACCTCCAGCACACATAAGGTTGAAATAAGACAACCTTGCCTCAGAATCAGAGAGCTTTCAGGCCTAGAGGGGCCAGGAGAAGAGCATGGGAGATGCTGTGTTCAGGGCTGTGATTGCATCACCCAGCTCTGTTAAGCATCTTTTGGGGGCATCCTGCTTAAATTGTCTTTTTCTAGCATTTTTCCTTCTCTGGGTCTCTCTCCATCCCAGCTCCTGAAGATATGGAAGAGTGGAAAGTGCCCTTTTCCCTCAAGGCTGATGCCCTTGGCCATCTCTCACCTGGCGCTCCTAGGACCACAGTACCCAGCAACCCAGTTTCCTAAGGCTTCAGCTCTTGGGGTGACCCTAGAGAGGGGACTGGGGTATTTCAAGCCACCCTGGGTGACCGGGACAGCGAACTCAGGGGCTCAGGGGAAGCACTGCTGGCTGCTTCCTTCCAGCACCACCCTGCAGCCCCCTCCCCGCATCCCCACCCACGTCCCTGTGCCGGAGCGGCGGCGGTGCAGCCTGCCCAGGGCTGGCAGGTCTGCGCCTTGCAGAGACATCAAAGTCTCTGCTGGAATGTGTGTGGCTCTGCCGGGCTGCGGGAGATACGGAGCCAGGGATGATGAAAGAGATACTGTGATGGTTATCAGCCCATCAGATGGAGGGGAAGCTGAGCGTGGGGCTTGCCAACAATACCTCTTATTGTTCCTCCCCTCTGCGGCGCTTTATTAAGTGCTATAATATCAGTTTAATATTCATGCATCTCTGCAGCCATTCCACCCCCCCTTCCCTTCTCCTCCTCTTCACTTTTCAACATATTCCACCTTGGAAAGTGCCTTTCTTGCATTTCCGGGGAGCTGTCTTTCCCTGCGGGCAGCAGGTGTTTTGGTCCACAGCACCCAGGCAACGTCCCTCTCTGCCTCCAGAAAAGGGGATTTTCTCTTGGGCTTCTGCTTTGCTCTCTTCCCACCTCCTTCCACCCACCGCTGCCCCTTCTCCTTCAAGTGAGAGCCAATAAACACCATCCTGCTCAGACGATGCCATTGTTTCACTAGGCAGGAGCTGGAAGCCCTTGGCCGTGCAGTGCTCCCACTCTGGTGGGATGTGTGCCTGCAGGACATCCCCTCCAATCCCCTACTTCTCAGCCTAGTGCTCTGAGGATGCCAGATTTGCACCAGCCAGCCGGGGCGGGGGGGACCTGTTGAAGCACAACGGTTTGCCCCAGCTTGGCGGTGCAAGGATGGAGCTGTTTCCTTGTCCATCCTTTGCAGACTCTCCAGACATCCTTCCTCAGCTCAGAGAACAAAAACTGTGGGGTGGATCTAAGTGTGGGGACCCCAGAAATCACAGCACCACTTCCCCAGCCTCCCCACCCTGGTGGCACTGCTCCTCAGCTCCTGACCAGACCTCTCTACCCTGGTGGCACTGCTCCTCAGCCCCTGAAGAGGCCACACCCCAGGCAAAGCAAACCCCCCCAGATGCCTGGGAAGCCATGCTCCTGGTCTCCTGCACCCTGCCACCCCTCAGACCTACAGGCTCACAGACTACATTGGGTCAGAAGGGAGCCTCTGCAGGCAGCAGAGACACCTCCAGCTCAAGCCGGCTGCACAGGGACACATCCAGGCTGACCTCGAATGTCTCCAGGGATGAGGCCTCCACCACCTCCCTGGGCAGCCTGTGCCAGTGTCTCACCACCCTCACTGTGCAGAGCTTCCTCCTGATGTCCAACCTAACTCTGCCATGCTCCAGCTCCAAACCATTGCCCTTTGTCCTACCTCCACAGGCCCTTCTGAACAGTGCCTCCCCAGCCTGCCTGCAGGTCCTCTGCAGATATTGAAATGCAGTTCTGAGGTCTCCCTGCAGCCTTCTCTTCTCCAGCTGCAGATGGTAGGCCCTTGGAGCAGAGGCTGCTACTGAGGACTTTGGGAGTAATTTGGAGTGGAGGCTTCAAACCTGAGGCTGGGCTGCTTCACACCTTAGAGAATCAGGGAACTCTTTGGCTTGGAGAAGCCCTCTAAGATGTGCATCCTCGGCAAGTTTGCTGCCCACACCAAGCTGTGTGGTGCTCAGCCAGGCTGGAGGGCAGGATCCATCCAGAGGGACGTGGACAGGCTGCAGAGGTGGGCACAAGCCAAGCTCAGGAGGTTCAACAAGACCAAGTGCAAGGTCCTGCAGCTGGGTCGGGGCAATGCCAAGCACAACTCCAGGCTGGGCAGTGCCAGGCTGGAGAGCAGCCCTGAGGAGAGGGACTTGGGGGTGCTGCTGGAGGAGAAGCTCAGCAGGAGCCAGCAGTGTGCACTTGCAGCCCAGAAAGCTAAGCAGAGCCTGGGCTGCAGCAGCAGCAGTGTGGCCAGCAGGGCCAGGGAGGGGATTCTGCCCCTCTGCTGTGCTCTGCTGAGACCCCAGCTGGAGTCCTGCATCCAGCTCTGGAGCCCCTGGGACAAGAGGGCTGTGGAGATGCTGGAGAGTGTCCAGAGCAGGGCCAGGAGGATGCTGAGAGGCTGCAGCAGCTCTGCTTTGAGCACAGACTGAAAGAGTTGGGGCTGTGCAGGCTGGAGCAGAGGAGGCTCCCAGGTGACCTTCTTGTGGCCTTCCAGCATCTGAAGGGGGCTACACAAAAGCTGGGGAGGGACTTTTGAGGCTGTCAGGGAGTGGCAGGAGTGGGGGAGATGGAGCAAAGCTGGAGGTGGAGAGAGTGAGGCTGGAGGTGAGGAGGAAGTTGTTGGTGATGAGAGTGGTGAGAGGCTGGAATGGGTTGCCCAGGGAGGTGGTTGAGGCCCCATGGCTGGAGGTGTTTGAGGCCAGGCTGGCTGAGGCTGTGTGCAGCCTGCTCTAGGGTAGGGTGTCCCTGGGCATGGCAGGGGGTTGGGACTGGATGATCCTTGTGGTCCCTTCCAGCCCTGCCTGATTCTGTGGTTCTATGATTCCAGGTGCAGGGAAAGCAGAGCCCCATCCAGCACAGGACAGGTGAGGGGACAGGAGAGACTCATCCAGCGCAGGGACAGGTAGGGGACAGCAAAGCCACACAGCACACTCTGGGGTTCAGATGGATGAGTTCCAGCCCAGGGATCTGTGCCCTTCTCTCACCTGCCCAGCAAAGTGGTTCTTGCCAGGTGCAGGGGTGCGAGCTGCGGCGCAGGGGTGCGAGCTGCGGCGCAGGGGTGCAGGCTGTGGCGCAGGGGTGCAGGCTGTGGCGCAGGAGTGCAGGCTGTGGCGCAGGGGTGCAGGCTGTGGCGCAGGGGTGCAGGCTGTGGCGCAGGGGTGTGAGCTGAGGCGCAGGAGTGCAGACTGTGGCGCAGGAGTGCAGGCTGTGGCGCAGGGGTGTGAGCTGAGGCGCAGGAGTGCAGACTGTGGTGCAGGGGTGCAGGCTGTGGCGCAGGGGTGCGAGCTGCGGCGCAGGAGTGCAGGCTGTGGTGCAGGGGTGCAGGCTGTGGCGCAGGGGTGCGAGCTGCGGCGCAGGGGTGCAGGCTGTGGTGCAGGGGTGCAGGCTGTGGCGCAGGGGTGCGAGCTGCGGCGCAGGAGTGCAGGCTGTGGCGCAGGGGTGTGAGCTGAGGCGCAGGAGTGCAGACTGTGGCGCAGGGGTGCAGGCTGTGGCGCAGGGGTGCAGGCTGTGGTGCAGGGGTGCGAGCTGCGGCGCAGGGGTGCAGGCTGTGGTGCAGGGGTGCGAGCTGCGGCACAGGGGTGCAGGCTGTGGCGCAGGAGTGCAGGCTGTGGCGCAGGGGTGTGACCTGAGGTGCAGGGATGCAGGCTGTGGCGCAGGGGTGTGAGCTGAGGCACAGGAGTGCAGGCTGTGGCGCAGGGGTGCGAGCTGCGGCGCAGGGGTGCGAGCTGTGGCGCAGGGGTGCAGGCTGCGGTGCAGGGGTGCAGGCTGTGGCACAGGGGTGCGAGCTGTGGCGCAGGGGTGCAAGCTGCGGCGCAGGGGTGCAGGCTCTGGCGCAGGGGTGCAGGCTCTGGCGCAGGGGTGCGGCACAGGTGTGCGGGCTGCGGCACAGGGGTGCGGGCTGCGGTGCGGCTGCAGCTGCGGTGCGGTGTGCGCAGCTGGGCGCGCTGGCAGCGCGGGGCCGTCCCGGAGTTCCCCCGAGTTCAAAGCTCCGCTGCTGACTTTGTACCCCGCTGGAAGAGACTTCCCCGGACCCCTCGCGTGAGATCTCGTAGCTGCGGGACGGAGCTTCTCGTCAGCTGGCCGCGGCCCTGCTCTGTTTTGGCTTTTCTCCCCCCCCACCTCCCTTCCCTTCTGTTGGTAACGATATCCTACAGAGAGAAGAAACAAACCAACCAGCGCCGGGCTCCGGCAGCCTCACCCGCCCTTGATCCCCAAGTGCCCCATCCCCTCCACCAGCCCACGGGCACGGTGGTGGCAGAGCCGAGGGGACAAGGGGGCTTTGGCAGTAATGTGGGGCCCCACTCTCCTCACGGCACAGCTCCGGGTCAGGAGGGGGCTGCTTTGCTGGGTTCAGCTGAGGAATCGGCATCAGGCTGGTGTGCAAACGTGCCTCTGCTCTCCTTCTCCTGCAGGGCCTCTCCTGGCAGCACAGAAGCCGTTAGGGCATTTGCCTTCGAAGGGAGTGGAAGTGATGTTGGGGGGCATCAGCGGAAGCATTGCGGTGACATTCACACCTCAGCTCTGACTGCAAAGCAAAACTAAGCCTTAAGGGAGAAGAGTGGCTGCTTGGTGCCATGCATCCTCCTGCCAGCTCCATGCACCACCTTAATGGCTACCCGTGAGGCAGAAACCTCCACCAGCACCATCTGCATCGTTGTGTCCCCCCAGAGACCTCTCTTGTGACTGTCACCAAAGCCAGGCACTGTCGCCAGGAAGAGAGGAGACACTCAGAAGCCCTTTCACACCCAGCAGAGGTCCTGTGTGGGGCTGCAGGAGAGGTGCTTGGAGGTCCATCAGCAGAAATGTTCCCTAAGACACTGTAAAGGGCTTGAGTCAGGGATCTCAGATCTTGGCAGGCTAAAAGAGGCCTTGGGACAGGCAAGGCTAAAGGAGAGGGTTGGCTTGCCCCAGGCATGTGCCCCTCAATGCAGAACACCACTGGTGCTCCTCTTCCTCCCTGCCCAGCATCCTGTGGGGTGCGTGAGTTCATCTGGGATCAGGTCTATCAGGGCTGCCGCTGCCCCAGATACACGGAAAGGCTCACAAGTGACAGTGGAAGCCTGATGGAGAGGAAGGAAATCTGTGGAAATGCACCAAGAGGCCTCGACTTTGGGAAGATTTAATCAGCTGGTAAAACAGCTGCCTTCTTATCTCAAAAGCTTCAGCACAACAGAAAAGGAAACCCAGCTCTTGAGAGGTGGGTAAAGAGGAGATATTTGAGTCTGTATGAAGCAGGGTAGGACCCTGGGCTCTGACAGCTGGGCCATTTTAAGGGGGACAGTGAAGCAGTGCCACTGGTGTCCTGAACACCTAGCAAGGTCAAAAGCATCTGAGCAAGGAGTCTCCTTGGAGCAGAGCTCTCTTGATGCCAGATAATTCAAGGCACAAGACCAAAATGTTGGGAATTGCTGGGTGAGTTAAATCCTCTTCCTGATTTTGAAGCCATGTAAATTTAATATTTAACCAACAGCCTGAAGTGGCATCAGACTCAGAGAACAGAATGAAGGTGCATCACAGGGCTCACAGTCAGCCCCACCATTTAGAGTAAATAAGCAGGTCAGGCAACGGAGTGGATAATGATCACGGGCAGGGGTTAAGGTATTTATTGTTAAGAGCTGTTTTGATGAGATAAGATTTCTGACATCCATCACTGCTTCTGTCAAACCCCAGAGGTTGTGAGCTCGGTAAGAAGCTGTCGTGGTTCCCTGCTGTCAAAAGGCTTTCTCGGGGTGAGCAGAGAGATTTCAGCAGTGGTGCCAACTGCCCTGCAAACAGGCAGCAGGTCTGATGGCATCTCAGAGAGCTGCTACACCACTTCAGGAGACACTCCTGGGAGTTACTTAGCTGTTTTTGTCTGTTATCTACAAATTTATCTTTTTAGCTATTTCACAGAACCCAGAGTGCCAGGCTGGGGGGGATCATCCCCAGGTGTCACCTGCTGCAGCCCTTCTCGGTGGCAGTGCAGCTGGAATGAGCTGGCCCAGCAGCCTGGCAGGCTGAGGCTGCAAACTGCCCCATGCAGGGCACTGCACTGCTTCCCCTGGGAGCTGATTCCAGAGTCTGACTGTGCTCAGGGGGGAACATTTCCTTCTGGAGTGCAGGGGGAATGTCCCCAGCAGTCACTTGTCCCCATCAGCCCTTGTCTTCCCCATGGCACTCCTTGTACCAAGGGAGCCTCCATCCTTCTGGTAGCCACCATGTGTTGCTCTCTGATGACAAGGTGTGCCCTCAGCCTTCTCCTCTCCAGGCTCAACGGGGACCAAAACTGTAGGCAGTGCTCCAGGTGTGGTCTGACCAGGGCTGAACAGACTGGGGAAATGGCTTCTTTATCTCTGCTGCTGATGCCCTTGGTGATGCAACCCAGCATCCCACTGGCTTTATTTATCCACCTGGTTTTATTATTTTACCCCAAAGCAGCACTCAGCCCAGGAAGGCAGCTATTTCTGCTGCCCAAGCCTCCCTTGCTGAAGGCTTCACCCCTCACTGGGCTCTCTGTCACTCTGGGCCCCTCCATCCTCTTTGGCATGGAAGCCCAAGAGCAAGCCTCCCCCGCCAAAATGTTCAGATCATGTGGGAAAACCACACTGAGCATGGAGGCATCTGAGCCTACGAGAGCACAAAGCCTCTTCAAAGCTGCAGCACAGCAGCTGTTTACCCTACAGAGACACAAGCAGCCAGTGCAGTCCTTCTCCTTGGGCTCCACTCTTCTGGGGAAGAAAAGCAGCTCCAGAGGTGCTGTGCCCAAACTCAACAGCAGCAAAATCCTCCTGGTTTTGCTTCTGGGGTGGGAGTGGAAGGGGTCCCCTGAAAGAAGCTAGACAAAAAAGGACAACAGTGAAATGACAGGTCCTGATCTGAAATAGCAGGTTTTCAGAGGAGACACACAAAGGTGACAGTGGATTTGCTGCAGCCTTCCTGTGCCCAGGCATGTCTGGCTCCTCTGCCAGCATGGTCAGTGAGGAGGAGCACTGGGAAACAAGGGCAGTTCAGAGCTAGCTGGCATCATCCATCCCCAAGCAGACTTCAGGTGAGCAACAAGTGAATAATTTACTTCTCTCTGATTATGAGAATAAAATCTGGAATGGGATGACAGGTTTAGTGACTTACTCCTTCCCTCAGAGGTTGTCAGGGGGTCTTGCATGAAGGACCCTAGAAGCAGCCCTGAGCAGGCTGTGGTGGGGAGTGAGAAAAGACTTTCCCCAGGCTGGATGGGGAGAGGAGGAAGGAAGAGAAGAAAAAGACTATGACTTAGTGATGGGGACCATGGAGCAAGGCAGAACAGCACCTCAGCATCCATGCCTGGAGAGGACAGATGGATACCCACCCGTGCCCTGAGCACCCAGCAGGTCGCAGAATTACAGAATGATAGAACAGTTTGGGTTTGAAAGGACCTTCAGAGCTGATCTAGTGCAGCTGCATGCACTGAGCAGGGACATTTTCAACTACCTCAGGTCGCTCAGAACACCACCCAACCTGACCTTGAAGATTTCCAGGGCTGGGACATAAACCACCTCTCTAAGCAACTTGTCCTACTGTCTCACCATCCTCACTATAAAAAGAGTCCCCTCTTTTAGTTTAAAACCAGCTGAGAACAGCAAGGAGAGCAGGGCAGGCTGCTCTCTGAGCAGCCACTCAGCAGAGCTGCCAGGAGGATCACCCATGGGTGATCCTTTCAGCCACAGGGCAGCTCTGCCACACTTCTGAGGGCTCCCAGGTGTGCCAGTCACTTTGGCTTGGCCTCTGCGCTCTGTTGTCAGGCACTGGATAAGGGAAGCAGAGACTGCCTGCCCCTGAGAGCAGTGTGAGCCCTTCACATGATGCAGAGCAGCCATCAGAGCTGTGTGCCCAGAGCAGCCCTGCAGGATCCAGCAGCACCCAGTGGGCTGGGTGGCACTGTCTGGGCCACAAGCTTTGCAGCACCACTCAGCTTTTAGCCACCAAATGCACTTTCACCTCCTGTCCAGCCTTGTGGGATTAAACTTTCCTCTGCCAGGTGCTCTGTGGTTGGGGCAGGGCTTGGAGAAAGTGTGTGGTGATGGGTGAGAGAGCTTTAAAATAACCCAGGGTGTGGGCACCTCTCTGGCAGCCACCCTGTGAAAGTGACCAGCTTGCCCAAGCAGGTAAGTGCTGTGTGTCCTCAGCGCTCCATGTGGGCACCCCTGGAGTCAGCTGCAGCTGCCTTGATGGTGGCCAAGTCTCAGAGGCATGGGAAGCATCAACACTCTCCCACTTGGCATGGCAAAGCCCTCTTTCATAGGGCTCCAAATAGCAAGCTCCGGAGTTCGGCTGCCCCAGAGCTTGCTGCCAAGCCCTGGAGAGCTCAGGCTCAGACTAGGCAGCCTCCAGAGCTCTCTTTCCACCTGAATTGTCCCATAATCTTAGCAACTGCCCTGTGACTGCAGGAGTGGTTGGACTAGATGTGTGTGTGTGCTGTTGTGCAACAAAGCTATACCCCCAACCCCTCCACACAGAGCTTGGGTCCCACTGCAGGTCTCCACACAGAGCTGTGGGCTTGTGTGGGAAACCAAACACTACGTGATAGGGTTATGGGAGAGTTAATGACCAGGATGGGCTTTCACCAGGAGTTAGGCACCATTGTGCCTCCAATTCAGATCCTAGTCCCACTACATCCTGGGATTATACAGCCAAGCCTGGAGGACACAGAATCACAGAGCAGAACTGGTTGGCAGAGCTGTCCAAGCTCACCCAGGCCAACCCTCAGCCCAGCACTGCAGACTCAGCAACACACCAGGTCCCTCAGCACCAGCTCCACAGGCTGCTGCAGCACCCCCAGGGATGGGGACTGCAGCACTGCCCTGGGCAGCCTGTGCCAAGGGCTGAGAACCCTTCCAGTGCAGAACTGTTCCCTGAGCTCCAGCCTGAGCCTCCCCTGGGGCAGCCTGGAACCATTTCCTCTGCTGCTGTCCCTTGCCACCAAGCAGCAGAGGCTGCCCCTGCTCACTACAACCTCCCTGAAGGGAGCTGCAGAGAGCAATGAGCTCTGCCCTCAGCCTCTTCTCCAGCCTGCACAGCCCCAGCTCCTGCAGATAGATGCTTCTCACAGGCCATGTGCTCCAGGCCCTTAGCAGCCTCGCTGCCCTGCTCTGACACACTCCACAGCACTCAGGTGTGTCTGCAACCTGCCCATGCCGTACCTGTGCTCCAAACCAGGCTCCAGCCATGGCCACCCCCACCTTTGGGTGTTTATTTACACCTTGTCTGGTGTCACTTAATTCTCTTAATCTGTCCCCAGATGATTTCTACCATGGGGATGGTTCACACTGTCTCAGCTGGGCAACCAAAACTGCCCAGAGGACAGGGTGAGTTGAGGCTACATGTTCCTGCTGTGGGAAGACAGAAGACAGGGCAGCATGATGCCACTACAGCTGGGGGCTCCTGCCCAAGTGAGCACTCAACTGCTGACATTGCTGAGGCCACCCTGAGTGTCCCCTTCTGCGCTGAGAGGGGAGGAGCAGGGAGGAGATGCCAGCTGGTTCTGTTGGTGCTGGCTTTGCAGAGATAATTGCCAGCAAACACCGTAGCTTGATAGGCAAAACCTTGGCAGTTTCTGAAGCATCTTCAGCTAAATCTGTAGCAGTTGTCTCCAACCTGCAGCCCTGTTTGTGTCTGTCAGGAAGACACAAGGCACACACTTGCTCAGCTGCCGCCTCGTGTTGCCACTTGCCTCACGCAGCCATGGAGGCAGCAGGAGGATTCCCCTGGCTTTATGCAGCTTGGCTCTGAGTGAATAGCTTCCAGTTACCTTGAAACCTAATCTGCTTTTGAACTCTTTTTAAGTCGGTTGCGTTCTTGGAAGGGGTTGAACTTGTATCATCTGATGAGAGAGATAACAGCTCTGGAGAACCTACACCCAGTGGCAGACACAAGCCAGAAAACATCTGCACCTGCTCACATGCAGAAAGCACCCAAGTACTAGAGGAGGTGATTTGCCTTTCATGAGTCGAGGGATGTTTATTCCACCAGGGAGCTTCTCAGAGATGTCCTGGATGCCTCTTCTGGGCCAAAAAGTGGCTGGTCTGGGATGTATTACAGGACAAACCAGCACCTGAATGTCTCTAACTGGAGATGATTCTTGTGATTTTCTTTCTGGAGTGGTCTGGAGCTGTTGAGATGGACTTACAGAAAGAAGCTGAGAGCCCTGCCCCTTCTCAGGTCCAGACTTTCCAAGCATTGCTCTTCCTCTTGCCCTAAACCAGGCATTGGTAACAAGATACACCCCAAATTAAACTCTATTGTCCTTGCCAGTCTAGTTCCCAGAGGCAGCAGTTACCCATGGCCAAGGATTGCTTCGTTTCCAATGATTACCTGCTAGTGGCCCCTATTCTAGGGGAGGAGGGTCTCTTCCCATTGGTGTCCCCAGGCCTTTGTCATTGGGATAAGATATAACCATTGGGTAGTCTGTCTGGGTACATCCCTAGGGGTCCAAGTGTCTGTGATGAGTGACAGAAGAGACTATGTGAGAGAGGCAGCCAGGTCTGTTTGCTCTCATTCACTCCTCCACCCAGACTGGCTGCAGGGCAAAGCAGCCAAAGCAGTGGCCACCACCTTTGGTCTCCAGCATGGAGCAGAGGAGCATCAAAGGAGAGGAGGGCTGGAGACAGGGCCGAAAGCCGCTGCACTTAATGTCGGGAGGCAGGGTTGCACGATGAGCATGAAGCAACCAACTTACCCAAGGGCAAAAATCTGGGCCCTCAGGACTCCTGTGGGAAGCTGGGATGATGCCACCTTTGTCATGTGCCTTCAATGCTCCTCCATGGCTCCTTGGATCCTGGGCTTCAAACACAGCTGCTTATCTTCTGCATTACTCAGTGGCTCTCTGTGTAAGCTCCAATGCGCTTCAAAGTGCAGCACTCACCACGGGGAGCAGACCTGCAGTTCAGATGGGAGCCACTTGGAATCACCAACAGCAGTGACTACGAGGGCTGGGGAGATGCTTTGGCGTAGTTGGGTAGCTGGGAATAAAACTGCCCTAGAATTGCTGATTGCCAGAGCCATCCGAGGCAATACAAAGACAACATCCAAAGCAGTGTCACCAGCAGGATGAGGGAGGGGATTCTACCCCTCTGCTCTGGTGAGACTTGACCTGGAGCACTGCAGCCAGTTCTGGTGCCCCCAACACAAGAAGGACATGGAACTGTTGGAGAGCATCCAGAGGAGGCCACAAAGATACTCAGAGGGATGGAGAACCTCTGCTATGGGGATAAGCTGAGAGAGCTGGAGCTGTTTAGCCTGGAGAAGAGAAGGCTCCACAGAGACCCTAGAGCAGCCCTCCAGTACCTGAAGGGGCTCCAGGAGAGCTGGGGAGGGACTTGTGACAAGGGCTGGGAGTGACAGGATTGAAGCTTGAGGAGGGCAGATTTAGGTGGGAGCTGAAGAAGACATTCTTGGTAGTGAGGGTGGTGAGATACTGGCACAGATTGCCCAGGAGGGCTGTGTCTGTCCCCTCCCTGGAGCCATTCAGGGACAGGTGGGATGAGGCCTTGAGCAAGCTGTGCTGGTGGGAGGTGTCCCTGCCTATGGCAGGGGGTTGAAATTGGGTGATCTTTAAGATCCTTTCCAACCCAACCCATGCTGTGAATCTATGAATTCATGTAACAACTTGGGAGCCTCCTGTAAGGTCTCATCCTTACGGGATCAGAGCAGCCTCTGCAAGAGCAGACGTGCACTAATGGGTTTTCCTTTTTTAGTAGTGTTATTCCCAGTGGGATATTAAAGAGCTGCCCCAGAGCATCTGGGCAAGCAGCTAATTCCCCTGAAACCCAGGATATCTCATCAGCCCAAGCCGTTCACTTTGAATGCTGGGCACGGTTGGTAAGAGTGACGGTGAGAGAGGAAACCACCAGCCCCTGCCCTGCTCTGAGTGCATTTGTGCGTTAACAAAGGCTGTCAAGATAAACCAAATTCTGGTCCCAGAGGGAGTGTGCAGGCTCTCGGATGGAGCATCAAAATAGCCTGCCCAGGGAGGTGGTGGAGTCGCCATCCCTGGAGGTGTTCGTGTGGCGGTGGCGCGTGGGGACACGGTTCGGTGGCCAGGGTGGGTGGGCTGATGGTTCCACTCAGTGATCTTGGAGGTCTTCTCCAGTTGAAACTGTTCTGTGACTCTACGGAATCAGGCTCCTGGCAGAAGAGCACCTCCGGGTTACCGCCGGCGGTCGGCAGGGATTGTTACATCGCATGTAACACCTCTGGGTTTGCCTGCCCCCGAGACAGCAGTGCCTGCCCTCTCAGCCCTGCTGGGACGGCATCAGGGGTCCCCCAGGGACTGCAGAGAAGCCTCTTCGTCAAGCAACCCAGCTGGAGGCCCCCCCCGGGACGCCATGGTCGCAGGGGTGGTTGCGGGGCTCTGGGAAGGGGGGAGCGGGAGCGGTGGCTGCCAGGAGAGCTCGCAGAGCCCACAGCGTGCTCCTGCCCACATCTGAGGAGCCGTGGGGCAGGCGGGCGGGCGGCAGGGAGCTGCGGAGCAGATGCATTGCTGCGGTGGGCCGCCCGCAGCCTGCAGCCACGGCGAGGCCGCGCCCGCACCGGCAGCTCCCGGCGGCTGCGCTTTGATAGGTGCGGCGGAGCCAGCTCCGGCAGCGGCGAGGCAGCGCCGGGGCGAGCCAGTCCGGGAAGTCGTTGCCTATCTTTGTTCTCCTCCTCCTCCCACCTGGCTGCGGCATGACTCACCCCTTCAAACCAGCGAGGCTATTTCTGACGCGAGTGCTGCTTGGCGTGAGTCGAGATGGAAAAGCCTGCCCCATGAGCTGGGATGATAAAAAGGAGCCTAATTATGCTTTGTGTAGCAGGCTCCCAAATACTGCCTTGCTGCTTCGGCTCTTCAAGACCACACACGCTTTTTTTTTCCCCCCCTTCCCTTTCTTTTTCAGGGGGAGAGGTGTGGAGGGTTAATTTGGGACTTTTTTAGCTGGAACGGGAGATCTGTGTGGTCCCGTAGGCTCTTCTGTAATAATTCTTCTCCCTTAATATCTTTTGATCTCCTCTAAGTTACTCATCAGCCCTGACTAACACACTGCTTGACAGGCAGGACTTCTTCTCGGTGAAGGGGAGCTTCGTTTGGCCTTCAGACAAAAGCAGGATCAGTGCAGTGCTTCCCTGGTTTCTGCAGGGCACCATGAGCAGGTGATGGGCATGTTGGGAGAAAACAGGATGCTGAGCAGAGACAGAGAGGGAAGGGAGGGAACAAAAGGATAGAGGTCAGCAAAGAAAGACATAACTCAAAAGAATAAAAAAGGAAAAGAAAAAGGAGGAGAAGAAGAAGAAGAAGAAGAAGAAGAAGAAGAAGAAGAAGAAGAAGAAGAAGAAGAAGAAGAAGAAGAAGAAGAAGAAGAAGAAGAAGAAGAAGAAGAAGAAGAAGAAGAAGAAGAAGAAGAAGAAGAAGAAGAAGAAGAAGAAGAAGAAGAAGAGGAGGAGGAGAAAGGAAAAGAGAGAGAAAGCAGAAAATAAAAAGGAGAAGGAGAAGAAAAAGAAGAAGTAAGAAAAAGAATAAGAAAAGGAAAATAAAAAAGGAAAATGAAAAGAAAAAGAAAAAAGGAAAGAAAAAGGAAAAGAAAAAAAAACAAAGGAAAAGAAAAAGGGAAAGGAAAAATAAATAAAAATAAAAAGGAAACTAAAAAGAAAAAACCACAACCCCCAAACCTGAGAGGTGCTGGGGAGTTTAAAACCAACAGCAATTTGGGGGTTGGTTTTTTGCCTATTTAAAAAAAGTGGAAGGGCAAAGAAGGGCTGAAGTGAAAGATAAAGGAGGAGAGTTGGTCAGGTCATCCCAAGGCATCCAGTGACTCTCTGCTTCACATCCACACAGGGAGCAAACATTGGACATGGGAGGAAAGGGAGTCGGGAGGAGGAAGTGATCATGGAGGAGGGAGTGGGTTGAGGTGCACAAGGTCAGGGAACTTGACTGCCCCATCCTGCAAAAGCTGTCAGTTTGGGAAAGACACAGCTGAGGGAGCTAGGGGGGTGCAGCCTGGAGAGGAGGAAGCTCAGGGCAGACCTCACTGCTGGCTACAACTACTTGCAGGGAGGTTGTAGCCAGGTGGGGTTGGGCTCTTCTGCCAGGCAACCAGCAACAGAAGGGGACACAGCCTCAAGCTGTGCCAGGGCAGGTCTAGGCTGGGTGTGAGGAGGAAGTTGTTGGCAGAGAGAGTGATTGGCACTGGAATGGGCTGCCCAGGGAGGTGGTGGAGTGGCTGTGCCTGGAGGTGCTGAAGCCAAGCCTGGCTGGGGCACTTAGTGCCATGGTCTGGTTGAGTAGCTGGGGCTAGGTGCTAGGTCTCTTCCAGCCTGGTTGATTCCATGATTGTATGATTCTATGGCAGCCCAGGCTCCCTGCAGCTGGCAGAGGAGGGAAGTGGTCTGCCCAGCTAAGCCCTGTGGCCTGGGACCAACAGTGTGGCAGGTGCCAGCACTTCTCCCAGACACCAGAAGGAACAGCACATTTTCACTGTGTGAGTGTTTTGGCAACTTGCAAAATTCTGTGAACAGTGGAGTGGTCCTCAGCACATGGCAAGCTCCTCTGGAGGAGATGGGTGCTGCCACGAGCCAGAGGACCCAGCCGAGAGCAAGCAGGCAGTGTCCTAAGCAGGAAAAATCAGCTGAAGGGGAGATCATTAATGGGGCTCCGTAGGGATCATCTTTGGAAATCATCTCTCTCTCTGATGACTTTCAGAAGGCAACAGTGTGTTGATAAACCAACTGGACTCAAAAAAATGAGGGGAGGAGGAGAGACACAACCAGCCTGGGCAAAGCCCAGGAACAGGGACACCAAAAGTGGGGTGGCACTGGAGAGCACAGAGGGCAAGCTGACACGTTTAGGCTGAGGCTCACCTGACCACATGCTGGCCATCTGAAAGGAGCCCAGGCCCACTCCCTAGCCAGTGCAGAAAGAAGAGCAGGTCCACAGGGTAGTTTTGTCCACCTAAGATGTGTGTCTGACTGCTCTGCGGCTGAGTTCCATGGCAGCTCTCCAGCAGGCAGCAGCAGTACTATCTGCTGCTGTTGGCACACCATGTGAGAGAGCATCATGCATGCCAGTGGAGATGGAAAACACTGATGCTTGCTCTTGCAGATGGTTTTCCCTGTGGAGAGGCACAGACAGTGCAGAGGAGAGCACACAGGATGGTACAGTCACAAAGATAGGGAGCCTGAGGACATCACCAGCATCTCTGTATCATCAGCTTCAGGAAGTGATGGCCACACAAGAGAGCTTCTTAGTCTCTACACAGAAGAGCAAGAGACCACAGCAAAACACCGAGGAGCTGCCCACCACGGGCAGTGGCAGCAGATGGCTAAGAAGCTCGGGCTTGGCTGCTGGCACATCCCCAGCTCACAGCAGTAGGGATTTTGAGTTTCATCATCAAGTCTAGTTGGAGTAGAGTGATGATAATCCATCCTTAGGCCACCTACCAGTGCTGCTGTAATGTCTGAGGAGCTTGTCTGTGGTGGGGAGTCTGGAAGAAGGAATGACTCTTCCCAAGGACTGCACACCTCATGTAATACAGAAGCCAGGAAGGATTCTAACTCCCTTAATAGCTGAGGGATGACATTTCCCTTCCATCTCTCCCTGGGTGCAAACATCTGTCCTATAGGGTTCCAAGAGATCAAAAGTAAGTCAAGTGAATCTCAAGGCACCTGTAACAGGGTCACCTTGGTTCATACCTGGGGCACCTACTGCTGCCAGGCTGAAAGTAGCCCCTTCTGAGACCAGAGATTTTGGGAGAGACCTCTTCAATTTGGTATCCACCACATGTGTCTGTCTGCACTGAGCCCTCTCTCCAAGGGGAGTCTTGAGCAGCAGTAGAGAACAGCAGGGAACTTCTGATGTCTGGGAAGCGAAAGAACAGATGCAGAGGTCAGAAATACAGTCCCAGTGACCTGTGGCCACTCTTGGCGAGCTACCAAAATCAGAGGTTCTCTCTCCAGCTTTCAACTCCATCCTTGCAGCAGAGTAGACAGGTCAAAGCCTGCTTTGAAGCGAAACCCAGGCTGTAAACTCTATGCCCAGGCAGGCACATGGCCAAGTTCACACCATGCAGTAGCCCTGGCTCCCAGGGCTTGTGTGTGGACAGTCTGAGTGAAAGCTTTGGTGGAAGAGATGAAGCTGTGTGGGAAGCAGGTCCTCGGGAAAGGGGCTGCAAGGGCTGCAGCAGAGACAGGTGGCCGCAGAGCTGACAAGAGCAAAAGCTCCCAAAGTGAAGTGACAAGAGCAAAAGCAGCCCAGCACTGGGGATCAGGACATGTGGGCAAGAACCAGGACTGATATCCTGCCTAGGAATGGCTGCGAGGAGACCCACTCCAGCCAAGCCTCTCTGTTGCACTCCCCAGATGTGGTGCTTTAGTAATGCCAATTCATGCTGGCATTGGGACAAATCCAATATTGGGACAGTTGCAGCACCCAGACATCAGCAAAAGCAGGGCCGTGCTCCGACTGCTGCTCTCATGGGGGCTTTGCAAAACAGCCCCAGCCCCCAAGCACTGCCCCATCCCAGGGCTACCCGGGAATAAAGTCTTTGGGAAAGAGCTGAGAGGGCAAAGGGCAGAGCTGCTCAATCAGTCTGGATCTGGGAAATCTGCAGGGCCATTTGCATTAATGTTCTGTTTGGGGCTGGAGAATTGAAGACAGAGTGTGGCATTTAGATGTGGGTCAGAAAGGAACAGTAAGCAACAGGCAAGAAGGTAGCCAGGAACTGGATAATTTGCTGTGACAAATGACAAAGGCAGCTGAAGGCAGTAGAGAGCTGTGGGTCTGGATCCGAGCTCCAGAAGTAAAGCCAGGACTGAGCTGACAAATGTGCTTCTGCCCTTTGAATACAACAAGGTACAGATGGGGTCCTGGTGCTGGTTTCCTATGGGAAGCTTGAGGGTGGTGTTGGAGGCTTGAACTGTTGGACATCTGCACCTGTGAGGACTGATGATAAGTCAAGTGTGGACTCAGTGTTGGGGGCAGTCCTGACTCAGCACCTCTGAGACTCTGGTCTGACACACGGGGAAGTTGAAGCTGTGGCTAAAATCTGCCCCTCCTGTTATCCTCAGGAACTATAGGAAGGTCATCTTAACCTCAGCTGAGAAGCAGACTCCAACTAAAGCTCTGTTGCCTTAAGAGACGCACTCAAGTACCCCTCTGAAGCCCCTCTGCTGCTGCAGAAGGGCACCGGTCTCCCCTGAGCACTTAAGCCAGCCCCTGAGGATGTCTCAGACACCCCAGAGCCTCTCAAATGGCCTCAGGTGCCATGTGTGCTTGACAAAGTTTGGCCTTCAGTCAGCAGAGATGCTGGCGAGAGCTGACATGGCCCAGACACCTCCTTATGGAAATGTGCCCAGCTTTAGGGCCGTACAGCTCACTCCTGAGTCCGGGCAGGTCCGGCGTAACTGCAGACTCCAGCTGGGGGCTCCTTTCCCTGCTCATTCCGGAGCCACCAGCTCTCTCAGCCACCACGGGGGCTGCCAGCAGCCTGCTGTTGCACAAGGCAGACTCGCAGCTCCTAAGCAGAGCAGAATTCGTGCACGCAGCAGATAAACCCTCATGAGACAGTGGCAGAGGCCGTGGGCCAGGCAGGTGATACTTCCCTAAGCTGTAACTAAGCTTTGCTGCATCCAAATAGAGGCAGGCACATCAGTTTACACCTGCTGGAGAAGTGGACCTAGGACACTTGGCGGGACAGCCACTTCATCTGTCGTGGCTTCACTTCCCAGAGCAGGTCTAGAGGCAGTTTATTGCCTGCAATGTTCAGATGCAACAGCATAAGCTGCTCCCATGCCTGGAAGAAACAGCTGTCTGGAGAGATTTTGATCATGACTGCCTTGCAAAAGGGCCTTGCTGCTGGGCAGCAAATGTCCTCACGCAGCCTGTGAAGGAGACTTGCATTTGCTGCTGGTCCCCCAGCTTTCCTGCTCAACCAGCCTCCTAGGGAAGAGCCATGCGGAAGAAGATGCAATCAAGGAAGGCGGGTGGAGAGATAACCCATCAATTACCCAGCGGCTTGGGATATCCCTTCAAAGGCCCATTCAATTAGACACCTGATTTGCATGTCTTTCCCATTTGCTGTAGGTACTCATTAGGGGCATTTAAATACAGCCCTGACTGCAGCCCCACAAAGCCTTGGGTGGATGCTTTTGAGAGCCTCATTTTTGTTTATCGGAGCTGTCAGAAGTGGCAATTACTGGTGAGCGAGAGACAAAGTGTGCTATCGGCTCTCTCAATCTGCCTGCACCAACACCCCCCTGCAAACAGAAATGTCTGTGCAGGCTTTAAAGGGACCAGAGATCAACATCTCCTAAGTCCCAGCAGAAAGACAAGCATGGGGAGCCTCAAACACTGGACTGATGCTCAGCTTAACCCCATCTTTTTAACAGGTTTGCACCCAAGTCAGCAGTCTCCATCCCGGCCCCTGTCAGCGCCTAGCACAGTTCAGCTTAAGATGGGGACAGCAAGAGACCAGGGCCGGGTGCTGCTTGTGCATGGGTGCAGTACCTCAGGCTCCGGGCAGTGGAGAAGGGACCGCCCTGCAGTCCCCACTCAACAGGTCTGTCTTGTCCTCACGTCCTTCCTCCTTGACCTTTGCTGTTCTGTCCAAGACTTGCAAGCTGCCTCCTGGCTTCTTAGGCTGATCTTCTGTTTCAGCATCACCTGAGCTGAGCTAGGACGGGAGTGATACGTGGACCTCCCCCCAGCTCTAGCCAGATGCTCGGCTGACAGTTTGGATTTTCAGATAGGCAGCCCAACCTCACCAAGCTTGGAACCGTGGTTGGAACACTCAAACTGCCTCTCTCATTTGGGTGCTGATCTTTACCAAGGTCAGTTCTACCTGGAAACTGCCCAGACACTGATTTTCATATACAATGCAGGAACTCAATGTCCTCAAGTTTGCCTTTTCAGAGGGGAAAACTTGCCTGAAGCTGGCTCAATGCTTCAAAGAGTGCTGTGGAAGAAGAGGTTTGAGAGCTGATAGATCCTTCAGGAGAAGAGCTTTAAAAAGTCACCCCTCCCTTTCTCCTTCCCCCCTTTGGCAGAGCAACACAAGCAGATGTGGTATAGACACAGCTGTACCCACACACGAGGGCTTTGGTCAGCCTGCTGTGTGTTACCGTGGGAGGTGGTGCCGCTGAACACGCTCTGGCAGGAGGAATCTGTGCAGCAGTAGCCCAGCCTAGGACAGCATTTGTCCTTAGTTTGCACAGGACAGCTCCACAGCTGGCAAGGACGGCTTCAGATCCCCACGTGTGCCAGGCGACCCAGCCAGGCATGAGGGCCCTGCATCTCTACCGCATGCAGCAGTACCCCATTCCCAGCAGAGCGGGATGAGTGCTGGACGAGGCATGAGAGAGAAATCAGGGATGACCCCAAAACCCCGTCCAGCCTGGCCTCACCAAACCCTGAGTGCTGCCGTTGTGCATCAGAACCACAGGCAAGGAAGCAGGCAGTGCTCTGAAAGAAGAGAACCACATTAGCCTTATCTCAGCCTTTGATTTCTGCCTGAATGTTCTTGTACAAGGTATAAAGGTAGTGTCTCTAATGAGATTACACATTATAGGCAGCGAGGAGCTGTTAAAGGGCTGTTTCTAATGGGATTAAAATGTATAGCACCCAGTTATAGCTGTAATTGCATTACAGCCCTGAGGAGAGCCTGTGGTGTAAACTGCAGGCAGGTCAGGGATTCGGCGCACACTGCTCCACTTCAGTATCTTCTGAGCTGCTTCCCTGTTTTCCCTTTTTTCCCGGTCTTGGATGAAGAACAAAGAGGGAGAAGATTTAGCAGAGTGTCAGGAAGTGACTGGAGGCTAATCCCTCTGCTGACACTCCCCAGCACCAGGGGGAAGTAACTGAGATCAGCCAAATTGGCATATCAAAAGCCTTCTAATTATGTCACTGGTGGCTGAGCCAATTCCTAACATTCTTATTCATGGAGTTTCCAGCACAAGAAAACCCTTCTTAATCCCAGCTGCTGTTGTGCAGAAGGCAGTATCATGGACGGGGTTTCTCTTTGTTGGTGCTGGGGACACTGGAATGGTTCCCCAGTCACTGGCTGCTACTCTGTGCGACCACAGGACTTGGTGAGGCATCTCCCAGACGCTTTTGTGCAGCGAGGTGTGGCGGCATGGATGCATCATCCAACAACCCAGGACAATTCCCTTCTCTTCATGCACTTCGGTGGTGCAGAGCTGCAGTAAACTCAGCCCACCTCTTTCTACCAAACGATGGTGTGACAGCAGAGATCTTGCCTCTCTGCACGTCCACGCGAGGCCGCTGCTGCTCAGCACCCCCCAGCGCCCCACTGACCCCCACCTGCACATCCTTCAGTGACCTCCTGAGGTTAAAGCCACCAGTGCCAGCCTTGAAGCAGCTTGTCTGGTCTGTCTGGTGATCTGGCTCCTAAAGAGATGCTCTTCAGCAGCTCTTCTCCCCAGCTTTTCATCCCTTGCTGCCTCTCCAGTGCCAGCAATGGGGAGGGTCCATGCCAGCAGAATGTGCCCATGGCCATCAGTCAGCGGCAAGGACAAGCCAAGGACCCAGGGCACTCTGGCAGCCAGTATCTGTCCTACCTGTTTGGTCCCTTTAAACAAGGACACCCAGCTGGCTCAAAGGTGTGACTTTAAAGCAGTAGTAACACTGGATCTGTAGGTAGCACTTTTCATCTGCAGCCTCAAATCTCTTGACAGGTATTGCTCCCAGTAGCAGAGATCTGAAAAGAACAAAAGAATTGGGTGTCTGCCCATCTCACTCCTTTGTAATATGCAAAGAGGGCCAGAAATCACTTTGTTCATGTTAGATTTTCTTCTTCTAAGGTATTAGAAATGCATATCTCCATTGCTCAAGAGCAAACAGTACATCCCTATCATGGAGCAGATCCTGTGCAGGTGATGCTTGAACAAACAGGGAAGTGATTTGCTCTCAAGCTACTTTTAATCACTGCCTTTTGTACCTTTCTGCTGCTGCTGTTGCAAAACACTCAGGAGCAGAGAGACTCCCGGTAAGACCCCGGCACCACATCATCACTGTTTGGTAGAGCTAAGGTGCTCCAGCCCCATCTGAGATGTTGGAGCTGCTGTGTCCAGCAGTGCCCAAGCCACACATGTGCTCTGCAGGGTACCCAGGCAGGGCACAGGGACATTGGGGGTTTGGAAATCTCTCTGTGCCCTTCACCTCTGGCACATCTGTCAGGATGCAGTTTGAATCCATGGGGCTTCAAGTGTAGTGTTCTGGAAAACACCACCCTGGGCGGCAGCAGGCTCTGTGAATGGTGTTTGCCCTCATCAGTAGGCACTCCTGCCTCCAGGGACACCCTCCTGAGACACATCCCTGAGTAACAGCTCTCCCTGGCTCCAGCCTTCCTGCTGCCATGTGAGACCTTCAGAGACAGTGACGATTGAGGGGCTGTGGGCCTGTTGGACCCACAGCTGGTCAACCAAGATGCCCAGCAGATCCAGAGATGCAGGTGGTGTTTCACGCCTCCCTCTGCCCTCCACAGGCCTGCTAACGGGAAGGTGAAGATCTCCCAACCTACGGGAGGCAGGGCAAAAATCGGGCACCCACTGACTGCTCTGCAGCACTTGATCAAAGGGACTGGGCCCAGGGAAACCTGCGGAGCTGAGTGCAGTCCTGAGGTGGCTCCTAGGGAGTGAGATGGATGCTGGCCATCAGCAGGACATGTGGGCTGAGGGTCTGTACTCATCCTGGGCAAGGACAAGCTCCATCTTCATTGGTAGCAGGAGCAGGGATGAAGAGCATTTCCAAGGTCCTGGGGAGACAGCAGTGGGGGCAGAAGTCATAGAATCATGGAATCAAGCCTCCTGAAAGTGGCACGACCAGGACCTGACACAGACTGTTAGCAGAAGGCAGCATGGACCATGGTTCAGCCACATCCCATTTTGTTTTTCCAGTTAACATGGGCTGTTTTTCTAGCCAGGCTGCTTGGATGAATGGCAGGGCAAATGAACAGCTCATCTCCTCTTGCATTGCACGGCTGGGAGAGCAGAGGATCTGAGCTCCTGCCTGCTCCTGATTCCAGCAGTGCTTTGCTGCAGGGGCATTACAGCCGGGAGCAGGGCTGGTGGCATGCAGAACATGTGGAGGCCTTTTCCCAAGTACCTCCTGGCTACCAGGGCCAGGCAGGGATGGGAGAGGAAAACAGGCTTCAGGAGCAAGAAGCAAAGACACCTGGACACTGAGCACTGAGCTGTACTGTCAGCCCCATCCGCTCCCCTTCTGCCTGGCAGTAGGTATTATTCCAGGGTGAGCTGGCAGGGAGACACCCTCTTCCCAGCCCGGAGCCCTCCCTCCTCAACGACAGCTCTGCGCCACAGCTCAAGCTGCTGGTGCTTGAGGCAGGGGGACCCACTCCAACTCCTTCCCCTTTGGGTAAACTGGAGCAGAAAGGAGCCACTCTGGCTCCTGAGAGCTACCTCCCTTGAGATGCCAACAGGCAGAGCCAGGAGCCTGGCCAGGAGCTGGGTGCAGCAGATGCACACTCCAGCCCCTAGCCCAGGCCCCAGGTCCCACTCAACTCCTCCAGCTCCAGCATCACCTGCCTGTTTATACGGCAGATTTGAAAGCTGTTACCTCCACCTCTTTTTATACCTTGGTCTAATCTAGTTACTGTTAATGATATTTACTTTCAAGATGCTCACCTTAGATTGGCTTTTCAACATCTAAATTAAGCGTTCCATCCCAGGCTTTGATATCATGACGGCACTTCAGCTACCTTTGATCATATCTCCTAAGTATTCTCATTAGTAATCAACATTACTTACTTAAAATAAACACATGTTTTCTTCAAGCTCTGTGGTTAGGCTCCAGCAGCCGCAAAAATTCCCCTTCAGAGGGTTTGTATCATCCGAGGGCATTCGCGTCCATAGCCCTGGAGATGGCTGCTGTTTGCCCTGCGCTCTCCAAAGCGCCGTCTGCTGAGCCCCGACCTTCCCCTGGGAGCCTCTGACATCCACAGCATCCCTCCCTGCCCTGCTGCTCCACGGAAGACGAGCCGTGGGCAGCTGCTCTTGGCACACTTCACCCTTCCCATGCCGGCAGGAAAGTGCCTGATGAGATGAGCCTGACCCCTGCCTAGAAACCACCAGAGTCATCCCAGGACTTGTAAGAGAGGTAACTGCTGGCGCTTGGGACGGGAGGCAGGCTCCTCTGTACAGCTCCTGTGCCCTCAGCCCGTGCTGTAGCAGTTAGGCAATGCAGGGCCCTGTGATAAAGGTCCCTCTGAGATGCAGAGAGCGGTGAGAAACGTCTCTGGTTTGGGCAAGCTGTGTGTGAATCAGCTGCACCCTGGGCAAACAAACCCTCCCTGGCTCAGGGTCCTGCAGCTGGCACACTTCGTATTCCTAATGAAGCTATGTGGATGAGCAGCCCTGACTCACCCCTGCTGGCATCTGAGGAAGCCTCCAGGGAAGGCAAATAGCTGCCTCTCCTCTTCCTCCAGTTCTGAATGTGTCCCCATGTCCCCTTCCACCTCCTTCCTGTGCTGCTGCTCTTGTTCTCCATTGTTCTTCACCTCCTCCCTTGGGAGCCCCATTCTGGTGTCCCAGTCTTGAGGCACCCCCAGATCTTCCCAATCCATCAGCAGCCACTCCTGAAACAGCACAAGAGATCAACCCCAGGAGCCTGTGGCAGTGATACTGGGCTACTACAAGCCTTCTCCAGCCAGCCTGTCTGCCCACCATGGCACCTCCCTGCCCGTAGGGCACAGCGGAATTAGGGACACAAAAACCCCTGCCAGGGGGGTGGGATTTGCAGGGTCTAAACCCTCCCTGCTGCTGCTAATGCTTCCTCCAGCTTCACCCTATCTGCTCTGTCCTTTGATGTCAACCGGAGGCACTAGGACTACAACAGCCATTGCTGTTGATTAGACCTAATTAGTCCCTGATGCCCCCTTGAATCCCGTTTTAAGAGGGAGCTGTTCAGCACTCCAGGGCAGCTTTGGAGGCTCTGCAGAAGGAGGCAGAGTGATGCCAGGTAAAGGCATTGGCTCAGCAGGCTGGACAGTAGGACTGTCAGCATGCCCCAGCCTAGGAGCATCCCCCTGGACCCGTGTCTGCTTCTCCGTGGAGGAGGGGACCAGGAGAGGAGACGCTGATTGCTGACAGGGAAGAAGCCATCTGTGAAGTGGGAAGGAGGAAAGGGGATGAAGACTCTGCCAGTCCAGGACTAGTGCAACTGCTTTGACTCCCGACAGCGATGTTTGTCTGACCAGAGGTATTTTTAGATGCCTGTTGAATCAATACCACTTAGGGGCCATCACCTGGGAGAGGAAGGAGGGAGGTCTGTGTGGTTAGGGCTTTGGTTTAGGAGACACAATGGGGATGAAGTCCCATTTATCCTATGCTCCAGCGCCACTAATCTCCGAGGCTCCTTGCTGCTCCATCCCCGTCCTGTCTCCTTCATGGGGCTCAGAAGCTGGGAAGAAGCAAGAGCCCAGGCCTGGGCCTTCACCTCAGCCACACGACCAACCTCCTGCCTTTAGGTCCAACTTTCTCTAGAAACCAGGCTGGAGTCCAAGTTAATTTCGTGTGTGCTGCTGGAGCGATTAGATCTGCAAAGCAGCTCAGCCACAGCCTGCATCAGGCAGCAGCACAGCAGCGCTGCCGGGGCACAGCCCCCAGCTTCCTGGGCAAGTCAGGTCCTGCACAGCCTGCAACTAATGATTTTTCTGCCTTGGCTGGCAGTCAGTGCCCTGGCTCTCAGCTGCTCACACAAACACCCTGCCTGTGCCTCCTTAGCATAGCCTAATCTGCAGATAAGGCCCTGAGAGCAGCGCAGTGCTGGGGCACCTGTGTGACACCTCACCCTCAGTGCCCAGCTGCAGATGCTGAGGTCAGAAGAGGCAGCAGGATGTTGGGAGAAGCAGCCCAAAGCCTGGCTCGGGCCATGTTGTGCTGCTTTCCCTTCTGCCTTGTTGGGATGTTCTTCAGCTCTCTTCTTTTTGTCCTGTTATTGAGGGCTGGGCCAAAGCCTGCAGATGTCACTGGAGGCCGAGGATGAGTTCAGTGGCTGGTCCCATGTCTGGATAGCACCACCCTGACCACAAGGGAATGGAAAGAGAGGCTGGTGTCTCCCTGAAACCTTCCCAGTGTCACCTGGTTGGACCCAGGGGGAGAAACCAAGGGTGAGAGGCAGGTACAAGATGCTTTCTCAGGCAAGCATGTGCTGGTTCCCAGCGTCTCTTTGCTGAAGATGCTGGGTGCTGACAGAGCTCCCTCCCAACAAGTCAGGGTTTCCATCCACATGCACGCCTTTCTCCAAGCCACAAGCTCCATCGCTGCAGGTGGGCTCTCCCGTGGCTCACAGCATCCCAGACCAGCTTGGGACACACTGAGTGTGCTGACGGGGCACAGGAATGCCCTGCAGTGGAGAAGCCAGTGCCCAGCTATGAGTTGCTCTGCCCTGCAGCCATCCTCTGGCAGCCATAGTGGTGGGCACATATTCACAGGTTCCCCAGAAGCCTGGTGGCAGGCAGTAGGCTTGGCCCAAAGGAAGAGAGAGTGTTCATCTCCTAACCTACTTGTGGCACATCTACAGCCCACAGCAGGAGATAGGATGCCCAGGAGGACCATCCTGCTCCACTCTCTGTGACAAGACTCAGAAGAACTTTGATGCTCTCTCCCACAGCATCCTGGTGGGGAAACTGGCTGCTCAGGGCTGGGGTGGGTGGGCTTGGCTGGAGAAAACTGGCTGATCTCTAGGCTCAGAGAGTGCAGGGGAGTGGAGGTAGCTCCAGCAGGTGGCTGGGCACCAGTGGTGTTCTGCAGGGATCAGTGCTGGGACCAGTTCTCTTTAATGTCTTTGTCAACACTCTTGGCAAGGACTTTGAGATCACCCTCAGAAACCTGCAGGTGACACCAAGCTGGGTGGCAGTGCTGATCTGCTTGAGGATAGCAAGACTCTGCAGAAAGGCCTGGCCAGGATGGCTGGCTGGGCTGAGCTCAGATGTATGAGGTTCAACAAGGCCAAGGGCTGGGTCCTGCACTTGGGTCACAACAAGCCCAGGAATGCTGCAGGCCTGGGGCAGCAGTAAAAGACTTGTGGGTGTTGATCAGCTGCAGATGAGCCAGGGTGTGCCCAGGTGGCCAAGAAGGGCACCAGCAGCCTGGCCTGGATGGTGTGCCCAGCAGGAGCAGGGCAGGGATTGTGTCCCTGGACTGGGAACTGGGAAGGCCACAGCTTGAGTGCTGGGTTCAGCTTTGGGCTCATCACTCCATGACGGACATTGAGGGGCTGGAGCATGGCCAGAGAAGTGCCAACAAAGCTGGGGATGGAAAACAGTGCTGGGGAGCAGCATCTGAGGGAGCTGGGGGTGTTGAGCCTGGAGAAGAGGAGGCTGAGGCAGAGCTCATTGCTCTCTGCAGCTTCCTGAGAGGAGGCTGCAGTGAGCTGGGGGTTGGGCTCTGCTCCCTAGTCTCAGGTGATAGAAGGAGAGGAACTGACCCAAAATTCTGCCAAGGGAGGGTTAGGTTGGAGGTGAGGAAAAATGTCTTAGCTGCACAGGGAGGTGGTGGAGTCCCCATCCCTGGAGATGTTCAAGGGAGCTGTGGCCATGGCACCTGGGGCCATGATTTGGTGGCCGCGGTGGGGTTGGGTTGAAGGTTGGACTCAATAATCTTGGAGGCTTTTAGCATCCCAAAGGACTCTGTGAGTGTGTGAGCAGGCAAGCTGAGCTGCAGGGTGCATGTGGGGATTTCCCCTCCACTGACAGAGCCCAGGCAGCCATGTGGGACCCAGGGGACATTTGCAGCTCTCACCAGTGAGCTCCTGCAGTGCTTATTTCTGGAGCTGAGCAGGTCCCGCAGCTCCCTTTGTAGTCGCCAAAGGCCCTCTGGAGGCAGAATTCACCCAGCCTGCTTGCAGCTGCTTTTACGGGAGACGAGCTGCAGCCTGAACCCCCCTGGCTGCGCAGGTTAGAGCTCCACCAGCTCCAAAGGCAGCACAGGGAGACCTCTGGGCTGGCATTCAGCCGTGGTGGCTGACGCTGGCTGAGATAAGGATTCACATTCATGGAGCAGAAACCAGGGTAGGTGAGGATGCCATAGCTAGAACAAGGAGAAAGATCAGCAAAACGGGTTTGGGGGTGAAAAAGCTGTCCCACAGGGGTGCCCCTGCTCGGCTGGCATCTGTGCTGGTGCCTGCCCAGGGCAGAGAGGAGCTGGGTGCTGGATGTTAGCTCCCAGGGCTGTTTAGCCCCAGCTCCGTGCTTCCAAAGCCACGCAGAGGGGATAGCAGCATGGCCATGGACCACTGCCATGCTGGGACAGGGCAGCTCATGGCTCTAGCCTGGCTTAGCTGACCTACCCCAGCACCAACCCAGCCATGCTGCTGCCAGCGCAAGGCAGATGCCAGCTCCCAAAGGAGGTTGGAGTGAGCCTGGTCTCTTCTCCCCAGCAACCAGCAACAGAGCAAGAGGAAATGTGCTGAAGTGGTGGCAGAGGAGAGGTAGTTTGGAGATGAGGAAATTTTTTCTTTGCTGCAGGAGTGGTCAGGGATTGGCAGAGGCTGCCCAGGGAGGTGATGGAGTGCCCATGCCTGGAGGGGTTTGAGAAGCAGCAGATGTGGTGCTTCAGGACATGGTTTAGTGGTCACAGTACCTGGGTTGTGGTTGGACTCAATGACCTTAATGGTGCTGATTCTGTGACATCTTTCAGGACTACAGTGACATCTGCTGCAGAAGCAGCTTTGTGTGTGGCTTGGTCTCTCAGCTTGACACCTCTGGGCTGCAGATGTTGACCTGATGTTTGCAGACAGGAGGTCTAATGCAAAGCAGGGCAGCAAACCTTCCATCCAGTGCCGACCAGGGCGCTCTTGCGCTCAGCTGCCACCACCAGTCCTCTTACCAGCTCCATGGCCCTCTTCATTCACTTCCCTTATCATTTATCTGTTCTGTCATCTCTACTTGGCTGTTGGTCAGGTGCGATAAGTGCATCACACCTCCTAAACAGATGGCAGCCTCCAAATCTGAGAGCAGCAGGAGCTGCTCACCCATGAGCTGGCTGCCACTACAAAGGAGCCTCTCAGAGATACTCTTTATTCTCCAGCACTGCTAACCATACTCCTTTAAGGACACTGCCTCAGCATAAGCCTTGAGAAGAAGGTTGTGTGCTCAAGGCAGGTCCATCTGCCACAGAAGGGTGCAGCTGGAAGGGACCTCTGGGGATCGCCTGGTCCAGTCTCCTGTCCTTGTGACCATGCAGTGACTCAGCCAACTGAACACACAGCTTTGTGCAAAAGGATTTCTACATGGCTGGGGTCTCGGGGGCTGAAGCATGACCCCTAAACCCATCCAACGAGCCAGCTGTGTCAGGCAGTGGGAGAGGAGCAGCACTGCCCTGGTGTCCCCTCATCACCCACCTTGTGCCAGCACGGAGTTCCTGAGGTAGTCCCAGCTCACATCAGCAGGAAGGGAAGGAAGTTCTGCAGGTGTAGCTTGTACCAGCTTGCCAGCCAAGAGGGCAGTGCGAAAGAATGTACCTCCGAGTATCACCTCGGGGGTTCACCTTGGGGCCTCTGTCACTGCAGAGCTGTCACCTTGGCTCACAACCTGACAGGCACTGGCACTCAGCAAAGGCTGGGGGTCACCCTTGGGAGAAGAGAAGCCAAGAGGATTTCCACTCTGGCCTGGCTGTGCGCTGTGCAGGTGGCCTCAGGAAGGACAAGCCAGGTTTCCCAGCTGACCTCCCAGCAAAGACTGTCCACCCCTCCCCGGGGCACCCATCAGCTATCCTGCTGTGGGAACCTGCCGAGGCCCTTCCCTTTCCATGGTTCCTCTCTGGGGAGCAAAGCTGTAGGCTGGCCAGACAGAAGCAGCACATCCAGGAGCCTGGGAAGGGCACAGCTTGCACCCGCTGCTCAGCTTGGCTGCCTTCAGGAAGGAGAGGACAGGGCTGGCATTGTGCCAGCAGCAAGTCTGGCACAGGTGTCCCCTTTCTGCAGCAGAGAGGCTCAGTCACCGTCTCCTCTTGTGTGGCAGCTGAGCGGTGTCAGGGACGTGCCCGGGAAGCCGCAGTGCGCAGCAGGACAGGGCACAGCTGTGGCGCGGCTGCATCCTGACACCAGGGGCTGGCTGTGGGAGGCAGAGCCCCAGGGCCCGTCTCAGCCACCCACTCGCACATCATCTGCTGGGACCCCACCAGGCAGCTTCTCCTCACAAGGCCTTTGCTCGGCAGCAAGATCAAAAGGCCTCCAACCCCCTGATGGCTCCGTTTGGTGTCGAAAGGCTCCCCTGGTTACCTCACCATTAGCTGTGCCCATGAAACGAAATCCTGAAGGTTTTAGACAAAGCTGAGGTTTGAGATGAGAGGGCGAAGGGATGACTCAGTGCCTTCAAATGCCAAAGCCTTCTCCTCCGTCCTGTTTGTGCAGCACCTCACACAAGGGGTCCAGGTGCATGCCTAGGGCTCTGAAACACCACCACAATTAAATCATCAGGCTAATAGCAGCTCTACTCCCACCAGCAGCCTTCCCTCCCTGGCCTCCAACAGGCAGCTCCTCTGGGAGAGGCCATTTGCTTCAGCCAGCTGGGGAATGATGCCCTGGCTGGCCACTGGCAGCCACAGCTGGGGCATGGCCACTGGGGCATGCCTGCAGGAGCAGCCCCGGTGCTGGGGAAAGCAAGGATGGGGCAGGAGGCAGTGGCTCCCTGGTTGCCCGAGGACTGGGGCAGGGCTGGGCAAGGGGTGTTTGAGCTGGTATTAGAAGATTATTTGGCCTAGAAAGGTGTGAGCACCTTCCTTGGGGCTTTTCCAGACGAGCCCCCAGCTGTAGGCATCTCCCCAGCTGCGAGCACCTGGGGCCAGCAGTCCCTGCAGCGTCAGCTGGTGCTGGGTGCAGGCAGAGGGGAGCAGAGAGGGGCACAGAAGCTGTCTTCTGCCTTTCCGCCTGGGGAATCATCCACACCAAATTTCAGCCCTGAAAGCACAGTCTGTACAGAACAAGCAGCCCCATGGGTTGGCAGTGCTGCCTGGGCTTTGGGGTCATGATCACCAACTTGCAGTTGGCCACTGAACCCAGTGGGAAGGCAGCCTGCAGGAGAACAGGGCACGGGAACCTTGGAGACTCCCTGCTCAGCTCCTGGCATCGTCTGGCTGCAGCCCTCTGTGGACCGCACCACTGGCGGCCAGGGCCGATGGAAGGGGGTCCTGGGAAGCAGCCTGCTCGCAGCCTGGCGCTTCTGCCAGGGGCAGCTCCTGGGCGAGAGCCTGGTGGGAAGCAGCTGCCCTTATCCCAGAAGGAAGAGTGCCACCTACTGACACCCAGCACTGCTCCTAGAAAGCCAGGGGCAGCTGCTCGTCTCTCTGCTGCTGATGGGAGCTCCTCGGGGTCAGCCTGAAAAACACCTACAAAGGGCCCTGCTGGTAGGTAGCTCCATAAGTGACTCCTGCACAGACCAGGGCAGGCAGGTAGCCAAGAGCCCCATGGACACCCAGGGGTCGAGACAGCCTCAGTACCAGGGATACACACCCTGGGCACCCCCCAGCTGGAGGGCAAGGTGCTGGTCACTGTCCCCCAGTAGCCAAGTGGAGGACAGTTATAAGTGGAGTCTCTCAGAGATCAGTCCTGGGACCAGTCTTGCATCTCTGTGGGTGCCATGGGCAGAGGCACTGAGTGCAGCCTCAGCAGGTTTGCTGCCCACACCAAGCTGTGTGGTCCTCAGCCAGGCTGGAGGGCAGGATCCATGCAGAGGGAGCTGGGCAGGCTGCATAGGTGGGCACAAGCCAAGCTCAGGAGGTTCAACAAGACCAAGTGCAAGGTCCTGCAGCTGGGTCAGGGCAATGCCAAGCACAACTCCAGGCTGGGCAGTGCCAGGCTGGAGAGCAGCCCTGAGGAGAGGGACTTGGGGGTGCTGCTGGAGGAGAAGCTCAGCAGGAGCCAGCAGTGTGCACTTGCAGCCCAGAAAGCCAAGCAGAGCCTGGGCTGCAGCAGCAGCAGTGTGGCCAGCAGGGCCAGGGAGGGGATTCTCCCCCTCTGCTCTGCTCTGGTAAGACCCCACCTGGAGTCCTGCATCCAGTTCTGGAGCCTCTGGGACAAGAGGGCTATGGAGATGCTGGAGAGTGTCCAGAGCAGGGCCAGGAGGATGCTGAGAGGCTGCAGCAGCTCTGCTGTGAACACAGACTGAAAGAGTTGGGGCTATGCAGGCTGGAGCAGAGGAGGCTCCCAGGTGACCTTCTTGTGGCCTTCCAGCATCTGAAGGGGGCTACAAAAAAGCTGGGGAGGGACTTCTGAGGCTGTCAGGGAGTGACAGGACTTGGGGGAATGGAGCAAAGCTGGAGGTGGGGAGAGTGAGGCTGGAGGTGAGGAGGAAGTTGTTGGTGATGAGAGTGGTGAGAGGCTGGAATGGGTTGCCCAGGGAGGTGGCTGAGGCCCCATGGCTGGAGGTGTTTGAGGCCATGGCAAGGGGGTTAGAATTGGCTGATCCTTGTGCTTCCTTCTAACCCTGACTGATTCTATGCTTCTAAGGCCTAATGAACAAAGGCAAACTCCTCTGTCTGGCTGCTCCATTCCATACAATTCCTTAGTACAGCTTTTCCCACCTGATCTGTGATCCTGCCCTCCCTGATCCCATGGGGTCCTGGAGTTACAGGGACTCCTGGAGGGGGAGCTGGAGCAAGTCCCTTGGATGGTATGGTCAGGCTGTGGTGTTTTTTTAATGGGTGTTTTTCAGGGTCCCTGAAAGTCTCAGCTCCCATACAAGCCCTTGGGAGGTAAACTGCATCTAGCACCATGGTCCCTGCAGGACTTCCAGGCTAGATAGAGGGAAGAAATGTTCTGCATCAAGGGTGGTGAGACACTGGCCCAGGTGGTGCAGAGAAGTGGCAGATGCCCCATCCCTGGAAACATTCAAGGCCAGGCTGGAAGGGGCTCAGAACAACCTGCTGTAGCTGAAGAAGCAGGGGGATTGGACTAGAAGGCCTTTAAAAGCTCCTCCAACACAAACCATCCCGTGGGTCTCTGCTCTTTCTGTACACACACTACAGGCTGTACAGATGTTCTGCAGGGACCAGGGCAGGAGACACCAGCTCAGGTGTTGGCAAGGCAAAAGTCACTGCTCAAGGCCACACTGCTGGGAGGAACTCTTCCCTAGGAGCAGGCAGGCACCAGGAGCAGAGGTGTGGCAGGGAGAGGATCCCCCCCAGCGCTTCCCCTGGACCACCTGCGCTGCAGGAGCCCAGGTCAAAGGGAGACGGCAGGAGCTGCGGCAAGGCACCAAGGTGGAGCTCAGCCTGGGAACAGCTCATGGAAACAAAGCTGCTGACCGACAGTGAAACCATCCAACCAGGAGGCACATTGCCCAGGTCTGGCCCAGCACAGCACAGGCAAGGCAAGGCTCCTGCTGAACAGCACAGGCGCTGGCCCCTGGCCTCAACACTTACATGTAGCCAAGACTTAGTTATTGTTTTCCCCCGTGATTTCATCCAAGACTTCATCCCTTCAGAGCTCCAAATCAGCCTGCAACTGTACAGAGGCATGAAGCACAACAAGGCCAAGGGCAGAGTCTGGCATCTGGGAAAGAACAGCCACATGGACCAGGATAGGCTGGGGCTAACCTCCTGGAGAGCAGCACAGGGAAAAGGGACCTGGGGGTGCTGGTGGGCAGGAGGATGTCCAAGAGCCACCAATGTGCCCTTGTGGCCACAAAGGCCAAGGGCAACGTGAGATGGATTGGAAGGGCTATGGTGAGTAGGTCCAGAGAGGTTCTCCTGCCCCTCTGCTCTGTCCTGCTGAGGCCACATCTGGAATCTTGTGTCCAGTTCTGGGACCCTCAGCTCAAGAAGGACCTCAGGGAAGTGCTGCAGAGAGCCCAGCCCAGAGCCAAAGCTGCTGCAGGCAGTGAACACCTCCTGTGGGGCCAGGCTGAGGCAGCTGGGGCTGGGAGCTGGCAGCAGAGCAGCCTGAGGGCTGCCCTCCGTGCTGTGCTGAAGCTGTGCAGGGCAGTGTGGGCAGGACACAGCCAGGCTCTGCCCAGGGATGGCCAAAGGCAGCCCAAGGGGCACTGGGGGCAAGCTGGAGCAGAGGAGGTGCCAGGGAACAGGAGGGGAAACTTTGTCCCTGTAAGGGTGCTGAAGCCTGGAGCAGGCTGCCCAGAGAGCCTGTGGAGCCTCCTGCTCTGGAGCCTTTCCAGGCCCCCCTGGATGTGTTCCTGTGTGCCCTGCCCTGGGTGCTCCTGCTCTGGCAGGGCTTGGCCTGGCTGAGCTCTGCAGGTCCCTTCCAACCTCTGATGTTCTGTGACTGTAACAGAACAGGTAACCAAACAGAGTTAGAAGCATCACCGTGGATGTGTCCATGTGCAAAACACCTCTACATTATCTGTGCACCCCCAGAACTCCTCCAGTGAGAGGCTAACAGGCAGAGCCAGCACTGCAATCACTCTAATTATGCACCACACTCTGCCTAACAGATTTATTTTTAATGGCAGGCCTTTCAATAGCTCTAAGGCCCTGAATTAGCCCAATCTGCTCACAACTACACTCACTTTAAATACCAATGTTAATCACTTTTCCAGAGGGTCCAGAGCCCAGGATGAGCTTGCTGCACAGCAGCATTTTTCTCCTGGACCTGTTTGCTTTTAATAACAGGCTTAATGATGCACTCAGGGCCTAATAACCACAGTTAGTCACAAAGGAAAAAAACAGCTCCAAAACGCTTGCTCTAAGAACCAGGCTGCAGGGTACTGCTGCGTGGCCTCCCAGCCACCCCAGCCACCCCCAGCCGCAGCTCCGTGCGCAGGATGGGGACTCCAGCCACGCAAGTGCAGCCCCAGCGGACCTTGAAAGCTAGCTCTGGGGGACCCGGGGCCCTGGAGCAGCAGCCAAGTCATCTGGGGTGAAGGAGTGGTGCCAAACGGGGCCTCGCCTCCTCGCAGCCCTGCTGCCTGGCGGTTGGAGCTGGGGAGACACACGGCAGGGCTTCAAAGGAAGCCCTGGCAGAGGCATCCCAGGGCTCTCGCTGACATCACTGGCAGAGACGTGCCAAAGGGAGCACGTTTGAAACATCACACCCACCACCCTGAAAAAGCAACCAGAAAACACACAACCCCCCCAGCAGCACCTCCAAAACACCAACTCCCACGTTCAGCTTTGCAAGAGCTAGAAGCACAACCAAATTAGGAGGCAGGAGGCAGCTGCTCTCTGCTTTTGTGCCCAGACCAACCCATTGCTGTGAGCTCACAGCCCAGCCAGCACCACTCGTGTCTCAGCCCTCCTGGCTGGGGCTGAGTGGGACCCCCTGGGTACATCCAGCCCAGCAGAGCTCTGTTTTCAGCTCCCCACAAGAGAGGTTCACCCAGTGGTGCAGCTGGCAAGGGTTTTGCTCTCCCTGGCTGTGTTCACACCTGTCCAAGCCCAGGCCTGTGTCCAGACCTGTGAAATCTCATGTGCTGAGGAGGTGCTCAGAGCTGCCTCTGTGACCTGTGGGTGTAGAACCATCCTGGCCAATCCCTTTCCACCCACAATGTGAAGGGTCAGCCCTTGGGGTGTCACTGATCTCCCCAGGGTGGGGTGGGTCTGTGGTTGCCAGGGCTGGAGCTACCCCACAGTCAATACACTTCCTGTGTAGGAGCATTCCAGGGCATTCACAGACTCAGACTGCCTCGGGTTGGAAGGGACCCTCCAAGGCCATCTTGTCCAACTCCCCTGCAGGCAGCAGGGACACCTCCAACAAAAGCAGGCTGCACAGGGACACAGCCAGCCTGATCATCAAGGGCTCCAGGGACAGAGCCTCAAGCACAGCCCTGGGCAGCCTGTGCCAGTGTCTCACCAGCCTCACTGTGCACAACTTCCTCCTCATGTCCAACCTAACTCTGCTCTGCTCCAGTTCCAGTCCTATCTCCATAGGCCCTCTGAACAGTCCCTCCCCAGCCTGCCTGCAGGTCCCCTTCAGCTATTGAAGTGCAGCTCTAAGGTCTCCCTGGAGGTCCCCTGCAAATATTGAACTGCAGCTCTAAGATGTCCCTGGAGCCTTCTCTTCTCCAGGCTGAACTGTCCCCAGCCTGTCCCCACAGGGAGGTTCTCCAGCTCTCTTATCATCTTTGTGGCCCACTCTGGACCCTCTTCAGCAGTTCCATGTCCTCCCTGTGTTGGGGGCTCCATAGCTGGACACAGCAGTGAGGGAGATGTCGGCTGTAAGATGCACCAGAAAACCCTTATGGATGGGTCCCAGGTGCACCCGGGGCAAACCCCACCAGGCTGCAGCTCCGCTGGCATGGCAAACGTTTGCCAGGCTTGAACCAGCTCAGATTTGTATCCCTTCTGCCCCAGGGCCCGAGCGAAGAGGGAGGGTGGAACCCAGCAGCATGTTGTGCACGAAGAGCTGATGCCAGAGATAACCTTATAGCTAATAATAACCCGGGGATCCGAGCTGCTGAATGGGGCCCATTGAGCGTTTGAACACAGGCATTCCTCGGTTAGGCTTTGCTGCCTACAACTGCTTCACCTGGGCCTTTAAATACTAATCACAGAATTCAGATGAAGGCTTTTTTATCTTCAAAGTGCTGCAGGAAAAAAAATAATAAATTTAGTTCATTAATCAGGCATAATTACAGGGCACAAAATATGCCTGATTTAAGCACGGGAGCCAACCGGCGCAGCGGGAAGCCATGGAGGGGACCCCGAGCATCCCTCCTGCCGCCAACGTCATTTTCCCGGAGCGGTGCCCAGGCAGTAGCCTTGCTTGTTCCCAGCAGCTCTGCTCAAGCTGTCTTCCTGACATGTGTTAGGCTGTATGTCTGCCATGCAGGAAATAGGGTTTGAAGCTCACAGCCAGGAGTAAAAGCTGAGATTGAGGCTTTAATGAAGCTGGGATTGAGTGGCTAGGGTGGTTCAGTGAAGCAGTAAATGCAAACACATTATCACCTGAGAACTTGCTCCAATTTCACACCAATTAACTAGGAATGAGAGAGGAGGGCTGGGGCTGGCTGCAGAGATGCCTGATAATCCTGTGAATGGGCAGAAAGGGCTCGCTCGCAGCCCTGCTTGTGCCAGAAGGCGTTTGTTAGCTGCGGCCGGGGGAGCGAGCGTGTCCTTACTGGAGCTGCTCTTATTAGCAAATATTAACGGCCCTTGCAGGAGTGCAGATGCCCCTGGGGGAGCCGCGGGTGGAAAGTAATAAAGCAATAACTGATTGTTTGACTTCACATTACGTGGGGAGAGGGAAAGGGCAAGGGGAGAGGGAGAAGAGAGCTGGCACCTGGAGGACTACTGGTGCAAAGCTCATGGAGGAGAATATCCCACCCTCCAGGAGTCCCTCGGGATGCTCAGCTCTGGATCTAGGCTGGATTTGACTTAAGTGTAGGTCTGAACCCCACAAGAATGGTAGAGCAGGTCCCCAAAACTCGCCTCAGCAGTAGCAATGGAGCCCATCCCCATCCCTGCACCCAGAAGCCAGTTCATCCTCATCACAGTCACATTTGAACTATTTCCCTTTCTTCCTCCTGGGATTATTTCCAGGTAAGGAGTTAGAGTGGAAGCAGGGCAGCAGTTTACGAGTACTATCAAACAGATTTCTATGGATTAGATCCTAAAACAAATCACATCCTCAGTGTGCTGTGCCCCACATAACCCCTCACTAGCTGCTGGTTTCAATGTCTGTGAGCAATCAGCCTGATCCTCCAGATCAACCTGTCCGTGAGATGTCCTGCAGTCAGCAGGCTGAGCTAGAGCCATTCCTGGTGCTTAGGTGAGATCTTGCACCAGGTGCAAAGAGGCTATTACAAGCACAAGGGCAAGGATCCCTTGCTGGGCTTCATACTGACACACTGGGCTGGAGAGGAAAACTGGGCTGTGGGGTCGGTTTTATTTTGTTTGGTTAGGAAACATTCGAGAGGGGGAGAGTTTCCCATCTGCTGCTGGAGAGGCTGCTAAGGACAAGGCAAGAAGCACTCCTCATCCTCTTCAGCACGAAGTCAGGTGCATGTGAGCAAAGCCACCCAGGCTCAGTGTTATGGGGCTGCTGCTGGTCCCACCCGTCAGAGGGATGTGAACGAACCAGGCATGAGCAGCAGCACCCTAAAGCTTGGCAAAGCAAGAGCCTGGCCAGCAAACACGCTGGTGCCCTGGGGCAAGTGTGCCTGAGGGCTCTAACCCTGGGGCTCAAGATGCTCTTCAGCAAGGCACTGTAGCGCTTTTAGAAGACAAACCCCCTGGGGAAGGTCTGCGCCACCAGGGGGGTCCTCAGCGCTGCCTTAGCACCTGGGAACTTGTCTCATCCCTGAGATCTGCCCTGTCCTGCTCTCAGCAGGGAGCTCCAAGAAAATAATTGCAAGAAAGCTGGGAAGAGGGGAAAAGCAGGCACCCTGCTCCTCACTCGGCACTGAAGGGCTCCGGGCTGTGGGAGCGGCTGAGATTGCTCTTTAAAATCAGGGAAACCTTTTCTCCGGTGATGGACAGGCAGCCAAGGACCAGGACAAACCATACCACCCTAAGAAACCCCAAGCATGGGCCTCCCCACTGAGAGCCAAGGAGAGTGCTGGCGCTGAGTGGAGCTGATGCCTCATCTGTGGGCAAGAGGCACCCTGAATCCTCCCTGTCCTCTGTGGGTCTGCTTCTCAGCCTCCTGCTCACTCCAGGGATGTGTTTCCCCCAGACTTGAGGAAAAGTTGTGGGGTAAATGAGCAAGAGCCTGCTGCTGGGGGCTGCTCTGCCCTGAGGCAGTCAGAGAGGAGAGGGACACCTAGCTCCAGCTGTTGCGGCCGTGGGGAACTCGGACCTGCAGTCCTTCCTTCCTTGCAAAGCTCTCTCCTAAGCAGGAAAAACACTGCTAAGTGGCAAAGCTCCCGCACCATACACAAGGGTGTAAATCCACAGGGCTCTTCCTGTCTGCACTCTGCAGCCTGTAATTATCTTAAAGGCAACAATTAAAACTATTGAAACGCATGTGATGGGTTTAGGGAGCAGAGCTTTGCTAATCCCCACAAGCATCCCGGAGCAGCGGAAGCGAGGAGCAACCAGGGGCTGGATGCTGGTGCTCTGCCGGGCAGGTAGGGACCAAGCATTGCTGCAGAGGACCAAGCTCAGGGTGAGCAAGTGACAGCCAGCCTGAGTTCCCAGGAGTCACCCAGGTGGCAGTGCCCAGACTGGAGCCAAGGGTTGTGTGGGCTGTGGGAGGGTCCCCCTGGCCCAAGCCCCAAGTGGATGCTCCCTAAGGTCACACAGAAAGTCAGCAACAGCAAAGATCCCATCCCCAGAAACCACTCTTGCTTAAAGCTATGATTGTAACCCTCAACAGAAAAAGCATCATCTCCCTGCTGCTGTCAGTCCAGACCTAGCAGAGTGAGTCCTCCTCTATTCCATGTGTCAGACACCAAAGTACTGTCCAGAGAGGTTGTGGAGTCTCCATATCTGGAGAGACTCCAAACCCACTTGGACATGTTCCTGTGTGACCTTCCCTAGGTGACTCTGCCTTGGCAGGGTCTGCCCCTGTACTCAGCACTGGGCAGGCCACACCTTGAGTACTGTGTCCAGATCTGGGCTCCTCCATTCCAGAGAGATGTTGAGGTACTGGAAGGTGTCCAGAGAAGGGCCGCAAGGCTGGGGAGGAGAAGCTGAGGGAGCTGGGGGGGTGCAGCCTGCAGCAGAGGAGGCTCAGGACAGAGCTCATTGCTGTCTGCAGCTGCCTGCAGGGAGGCTGTAGCTAGGTGGGGTTGGACTCTGCTGCCAGGCAGCCAGCAACAGAAGAAGGGGACACAGCCTCAAGCTGTGCCAGGGCAGGTCTAGGCTGGATGTTGACAGAGAGAGTGATTGGCATTGGAATGGGCTGCCCAGGGAGGTGGTGGAGTGGCCGTGGCTGGAGGTGTTGAAGCCAAGCCTGGCTGGGGCACTTAGTGCCATGGTCTGGTTGGTTGGGCAGGGCTGGGTGCTAGGTTGGGCTGGGGGAGCTTGGAGCTCTCTTCCAACCTGCTTGGTTCTATGATTCTATGATTCCATGACTTATCCCCAGAGCTCCCTTCCAACCCCTACCATTTTGTGATGCAGTGATTCATACACAGCCCCTTCTGCCTTCCCCACCCTCCACTGCAGCACTGCACTGCTCGGTGTTCACACCTCCAGGTGCAGCAGGCTGTGCAAACACTTATGATGCTCTCTGCCCAAGGAGGCCCAAAACAAAAGCAAGGAGGTAGACAGTGAAGGATTGTCTGAAATATCACTGTCCTCCTGTGCTCATCTCTTCTGCATCAGCTTTTTCTACCAGACATTGTTATTTTCACTACTGCCCTGGAAGCATCACCCTCCTGGGGCCACATTATCTGTGCTTTTCCACTCCTCTTTTGTTAAAAAGCAGTTTCTAAACTGCCCTGAAAATGCTGAACAACTTTGGGAGCCCCAAAGGCAGAGACCTAGAGAGCAAAAAAGAGAATGTAGACTCTTTGCTCTCAATAGTTTCAGATCTTAAAATGGTCAGGATGGTCCCAGGGGTGTCAGGGCAGCTGCTGGCTCCTGTCCTCCCTGGCTGTCTTGCATCATGGAGGCAACACTTTTCCTGTCCCCCATATCACCTGTTTTGTGCTGTGGTGTTCTAAACATTCTGAGCATTTGAAACATTTCTCAAGATGCTTCCTTTCCCAAAACTCAAACACAGTTCTAACTGTGTGAGCTAAAAGTGACTCATTTTGGCTTTCTATATGTGTGGTTTTTTTTAATCTCTTTCTCTCTCTCTCTCTCTCTCTATATATATATATATGCTCCAAATTAGCTCAGTTCTTTGTTATGATTCAAACAAATTTAGATTCCTTTTTAATTAAATAATTAATTTCTGAGTTCAAGGTAGCTTTGCAGATCACAAATTGCATCAGGTTGGAAGGGAGCCTCAAAGGACATCTTGTCCAAACCCCCTGCAGGCAGCAAGGACACCTCTGACTAGAGCAGGCTGCACAGTGACACATCCAGGCTGACCTTGAAGATCTCCAGGGATGGGGCCTCCAGCACAGCCCTGGGCAGTCTGTGCCAGTTTACTTTCTCCTTTTTGTATTTCTCTCCTTTCTCATTTCTAAAATACAAGTAACTGTGAAATGTTCTCTTCAGAACCACTTCTGCTACTGTTCATATCCACAGCCCCAGAGATGCTCCCAGCCCTGTTTTCCCTTAAAATCAAGTAGGTTGGAAGAGACCTTCAAGCTCAGCCAGCCCAACCTAGCACCCAGCCCTGTCCAACCAACCAGACCATGGCACTAAGTGCCCCAGCCAGGCTTGGCTTCAACACCTCCAGGCACAGCCACTCCACCACCTCCCTGGGCAGCCCATTCCAATGCCAATCACTCTCTCTGCCAGGAACTTCCTCCTCACATCCAGCCTGGACCTGCCCTGGCACAGCTTGAGGCTGTGTCCCCTTCTTCTGTTGCTGGCTGCCTGGCAGCAGAGCCCAACCCCACCTGGCTACAGCCTCCCTGCAGGCAGCTGCAAACAGCAATCAGCTCTGCCCTGAGCCTCATCTTCTCTAGGCTAAACAAACCCAGCTCCCTCAACCTCTCCTCAAAGGATGAGACTATGAAGTGTCCTGGACCCCTTTCTGAGTCCCTCCTTCCCTCTACAGGCCTGGGAGGACCAAAGAGCCATCACCAAATCCAGCCTTGGGCAGATGGGACCCCGAAAAAAAGGGCTGTGTCTGTTTTCTGAGAAGTGGGGGAGCCACCAAGGCAGAGAGCACCCCCTGGATGGCTGCAGTGCCCCGGCTCAGCATCCCCTAGCAGCAGGCAGTGCAGCTGTCCTGTGCTCTCTGGGTATTTTCACACATACTCTGCAGATCTCAGGTTTAAATCACACAAATGCATCCTTAAGTGTTCTTATCCAAGAACCACACAGGTGGAACTTGCTCCTCACTGCTGCTGTCTGTGAAGAGCCAGGTCCAGCCATGGGCAGATGTGTGATGAATGTCACAGGCTGGCAGAGTTGGGGCTGTTCAGCCTGGAGAAGAGAAGGCTTCAGGGTGACCTTAGAGCTGCACTTCAGTAGCTGAAGGGGACCTGCAGGCAGGCTGGGGAGGGACTGTTCAGAAGGGCCTGTGGAGATAGGACGAGAGGCAATGGTCTGGAACTGGAGCAGGGTAGAGTGAGGTTGGACATCAGGAGGAAGTTGTGCACAGTGAGGGTGGTGAGACACTGGCACAGGCTGCCCGGGGCTGTGCTTGAGGCTGTGTCCCTGAAGCCATTTAAGATCAGGCTGGCTGTGTGCCTGTGCAGCCTGCTCATGTTGGAGGTGTCCTTGCTGCCTGTAGGGAGGGTGAACACGATGCCCTTTGAGAGTCCCAACCCGATGCAGTCTGTGAATTTGGATGACAGGCAGGAGTTGGCTTCATTCACCCTGCACCTCCTCTTCCCTCCCCCACTCCCCACACTCCTGTTCCCTGGCTGTGGAACAGGAACTTGTCTTTCATGGCGCAGCTGTGACCGGGGTGTCCTCCAAGCAAGCTGTGTCTTCCCTCCCACTCCTCCATTGCTACAGCAGGTGCCAGTGCCTCTTTATGTGCTTATGGAGCAGCAGCAGCAGCGTTTTGGTCAAGCAAAGCCCAGCTGCCTTTGAGGGCAGGAGCGATGCCAGGTGTAGGGTGCTCAGCACTGCAGTCATAGGGCAAACTTTCCTTAGGGTAGCTTTCCAGCACATGATAAACTGACTTTCTTCTTTGCATTTCTAGAGAGCTTTAGCACTGAGTCTTTGCTTGAAGGTGCAGAGGTGAGAGGGTAGCAGGTTTGGAGGGAGCTCAGGTTTCCCCAGGGAGCACTCCCGATGCTGGGGATGAGTACTGAGGCCGGGAGCAGTGACCGGGGTCTTTCACAGCAAGGGTGTAAAACGCCTGGGGAGAGCAAGCATCAAGTGAGAGGGATGGACTCCTGTCTCCAGGCAGAGGCGTTCAACGACGATGAACACAGCAGTGACGTTCAGCAGCCTGCGTTGTGTCAGAGATCAAACGAAGTGATCTCCTCTGCCTTTAAAATGTTTGAAGCTGCAAGATCTCCAGGGCATATAAACGCACTTTGATTGCAGCGCTGGGATCTCGAGAGTCACATTCTTTGAACTTCCTGAAGATGGTTGCTTTGCCCGGGAAGGACACGCACAGGGGGTGAGTGTTCAATGCAAACTGGTTCTGCCTCATTCTCCGCCTCCCTCCTGCTCCAAGCCAAGCGGTGCCGGGCTCGGGAGGCCTGCCTGCCTGCCTCTCCATGCAGACAGAAAGGGCTGGGTGTCTGTGTTTAATTACAGCCGAAAGAGCTGCATTTACAAGACAACAGCAAGTTGTTTAATTAATACTTATCATCAGCACACATAGGAATGCCTAGCAGCAAACTGCAACAACAAAGCAACTCCTTATTGCTCCTTGTTCTTCTCTTCCTCCTTGCGCTCGGGAGGAGTTCATCTCGAGAAAGGAGCACACGAACGACCTGCAGAAAGTGCCAGGTTACTTCTGCTGGAGAGAACCAGCGCAGCTGCTGCCCCGGCAGAGCAGAGGTCTACACGAGAAGGCTTTTCAGTCTCCAGCTCTCCTGGGCTAGATGCTTATCTCCATCCATCCATCTATCTGCTTTGCTGGGCTCAGCCCCGCGCCTGAGCGCCTACTTGTCTTCATACCTGTCCATAAATTACACAGCACCCCCGGGCTGCTACAAATCACAATTCACCTCCCAACCCTTCAGAGCCTGCTTTAAAGCACTGGCTTCTAACTCACGACGTTGCCTACTCCTCCCAGCCCATGAAAGGCAACGATGGAGCAAGGGACATGAGGCCCTGGTCAGCAAAGGAAAGGCCCCCACATCGGTACTCTGGGTGGGTGGCCAGGAGCTGGAAGAGGGGGGTGGACATCATGGCAAAGCACAGGGGAAGGCTGGACTGCCCTGCAGGTGGGCAACGGCATCCTTTTCTGCAGTCCAGTGGGAAGGGGTCTTACACACACACCCCCTCGAAGTCTAACCCCGCCGGCACAGCAAACTGCCAGCTCCTCTTTGCTCTACTGCACTCCCGGGGGCACGGTCAGTGGCTGAAGTGATAAAGCACAGCACGGCCCCGCTGCTGCTCTCTCCACGGGGTGCAGCACCAGGGTCTGCCTGCTAGCTCCGAGGAAGGCAGCTGAAAGGCAAGCCCCCAGGTGCAGCCAACCAGATCCCAACTCGCTGACAGGACAGGCACCTTAATGCCTTGTCGGACACGCCCACGGATGGCTACAGACAGCAAGATGCTTTGGGATGTGTGAGCTACTGGGCAGACATCTGCAGCTGAGCCACAGGGGACCCCATTCCCCTCTCCCAGCACACTGTAGTTCTAACCCAACACATTGCATCTCCATTCCAATTCTCTCCTTGAGGTGTGCAAGCCTTAGGAACAGGTCCCAGCCACATCTCTCGCTGCAAAGAGTATCCTGACCTCTGGGTCCCCACGAGGGATGGCATCTGGCTCATGTGCATCACTGTCTCCTGGACCACATGCATCAGACCAGCCTGTGGGGCAGGACCTGGAACTGGGATTCGTTATGGAGAAACACTTGAGCAGTTGATGTGTGGGATTATTTCACAAGGCTGGCCTGGATTTGTGATGGGCTCTAGTAATCATAGAATGGTTTAGGTTGGAAGGGACCTCAAGGATCATCCAGGATCATAGGCAGGGACACCTCCCACTAGAACAGATTGCTCAAGACCTCATCCAACCTGGCCTTGAACACCTCCAGGGAGGGAGCATCCACAATCTCCCTGGGCAACCTGTGCCAGTGTCTCACCACCCTCACTGGAAAGAACTTCCTCCTAATGCCCAGTCTAAATCTCCCCTCTGCCAGTTCAAACCCGTTTTCCCTTGTCCTGTCATTACCAGACCTTGTCAATAGTCCCTCCCCAGCCTTCCTGTAGTCCTCTTCAGATATTGGAAGGCCACTCCAAGATCTCCTCAAAGCCTTCTCTTCTCCAGGCTGCAGAGCCCCAACTCTTGTAGCCTGTCCTCAGAGCAGAGCTGCTGCAGCCCTCTGAGCATCCTGGTGGCCTCCTCTGGACTCCCTCTAACAGTCCCATGTCCTTGTGTTGGGGGCTCCAGAACTGCACACAGGAAGGGGAAGAGCTGATATGTTGCCAGCCCCAGGAGCACGACAGCCTGTCACAGCCAGCAGCTGCTCCGAGTGCTCCAACTGAGGAGCACCACTTTTCTGCCTGAGGAAACCTGAGGATAGGTGAGCAGGGCACCAAGCACCTACTTTGGAGCCCTTGGGAGCTCCCAGTGTGCCAGGGATGCTATGTCCCTGAGCAGGTGGTGGGACATGACATGCCTACAAGGCTGGGTTCATGCCCACACGCCAGGCAGCTGAACTGCCACGTGCAGCCATGCATTGCCCTCTGTGGGAGCACAGCCACCCTGCCAGCCCAGCCTGGCTCTGCTGCCTCTGCCTGCACCCCAGCTGTGAAACAGGCTCTGCCAGCCTCACTGCCACCAGAAAGGACTCCCATCTGGTTTGGACTGGGACAGAAGCAGCACCTGCACCCCACAGGGCTATCCTCAGAGGTGGTTGATAACTTTTCACCCCACATGGGCATCACGCACAGCAAGGTCATGGCCTTTACCCATCCTGCTGCCCTGGGCCACTGGCAGGGCAGCATGGGGATGCATTTGCCATGGTTTATGCTGGCAGAGCCTACCAGGGCTTTACCATGCTGCAGGTCCAGTGGCCCCCACCCTGCCTTTTCTGCTGCCACCCCCGTTAGGGGCCTGGGTCCAGCCCTTCGCCCTCCCAGCTCCCCTTCCTGATGCAGTCCCAGGCAGGAGCTGGTTCTGCAAGCCCTTGCTTGGATGCGGAGCTGGCTGCAATTTCAGGCCTCTGCCCCCTCACCGAGTGGCTGCAGCTATGATCAACAGCTAAATTACCACTGGGCAGCCACAGGACGCAGGGAAGCAGAACTGAGAGGTGGTGGAGTCCAACCAGTATAACCTCTGCGTCCACCAAAGGGGCAGCCGCCCACGGCGGGCAGGGGGCATCAGGGACTTCTCACCAGCACCACGAGATCTGGTGCACTGCACCCCACTGCAAAGCCAACCTTTGGGGTAAGGCTGTTCCTGAGGACAAGGCTGCAGTGCCGCTCCCATCAGAGGTGTTCAGGTGCCTGATTTGGCTGTTGAGGGGTGAATGATGACCCATGAAGCACCAGACCTTTCCTGGACCCTACCATGGGGTCCACAACACAACTAGCAGAGCTGTTAGCTTTGAAAGCACCAAATGCCTCCAGCAGCTGCAGGTTTTTCCGTCACATTCAACAGAACGTTTCCCTCACCCATTAACTGGGCTGGAGCAGCCTCAGCCCCTGCTTTGCTGCGGGGTGAGTCTCTCCTCTCCTGAAGAGTTTCGGTGGGCTGGAAGGAGGCGGTGCGGGGCTGGGAGGAGCCGACTAGAAGGCTGCCCAGGTGCCAGCAAGGCAGCCTGCAGCCAGGCAAAGCTTCCAACTCCCCCCGCACCTTCCGCACCAGCCCATGCTGATTCACTTCACAGAAGGTACTTTCACCCTGCTAAATGCCACTAAACCTTCAAACTAATCCTCCCATTACAGGACTTCCTTTGATGTCAAAGGGGGAATTTTTTTGATGGCAAAGGGGGATTTTCCCCCCCCTCGTTGTAATTATTCCTTTTTTTTTTCCCCCACCCTTTTTAGGCACAAGAGATCCCTGCCAGATGCATGGCTTGTGGAGGCAGCTCCCACACAAGGTATTTATATATTTATATGTATATGATGGGGACGTGGTATTGAAAGGCCTGAAGTTTCAGGCAGAAGAGGAGAAAGGGAATTTCCCATTTGCCTCCGTGGAAGTTGCCCAGGAAGAGTCTGTAGCAGGGTATGGATCCAAAGCTGTGAGATACTCTTCAGATAAATGTGCACTGGACAAACATCTGTTATTTAGCACTGAGCATGTCTCCATGCCTGGGAAAGATCCCTGGCACAGCTTAAGTTATGGGGATGGGCAAAGCAGTTCCACTCCAGATCTGCAAGGATTTCCTCTTGAGCATGGAATCATACAATGGCAGGGGTTGGAACAGACCTCCAGAGATCATTCAGCCCAAGCCCCCTGCCAGAGCAGGAGCACCCAGGACAGGAACACATCCAGGTGAGTTTGGAAGGTCTCCAGAGCAGGAGAGTCTAGTCTACAATCTCTCTGGGCAGCCTGCTACAGGCCTCCAGCACCCTCACACCAAAGAAGTGTCTCCTCACATTGAGGTGGAACCTCCTGGGTTCCAGCTCATACCCACTGCTCCTTGTTCTGTCACTGGGCACCACCAAAGGAAGACTGTCATCTTGGGTGCTACTGGGCTGGCTGAGCTGAGTCCCCCAGCACGGGTGCTGCTTGGGAAGGCAGTGACTGTGGGTAGTGCTGGGAGAGCTTTCTGCAGCAGCAGGGATGCTGGAGCAGGAGGCTTCAGTCAGGGCTTCAGTCGGTTTGTATGAACCAGTAGGAAAAAGAGGAGAGAGCTGCCGAGCTCTTTACTGCAACTGGTATGAAACGGTGCCACCGAGCAGCGTCTGCCCTGCCTGCTGGCTCCCTGCACAGGAGCACAGGCTGCTCTCCCTCCGCAGCACAGGGCTCTGCTGCCGGCCGTGCTCCGGCAGCTCAGCTCTGGGTGACTCCCTGCCCGGCCGTCCCCCGCCGCTCTGCCGCCGCTTCGATCCGCTCCCGGAGCACCTGCGCCCAGTCCTGGTCCCGCTCCAGCGGCGTGGATCTGCTCTCCATGGCTGTCAGCGCCCTGATTGCAGGAGGAGGCTGGGGAGCCAGGCCAGCTCGGAGCACAGCCTCTGGAAACTTGGCTGCAGAGGCTGGAGCTAAGCAGCACCGCGGTGTGCTGCAAGGGAGAGCAGAGCAAGAACTGAGCTGCAGCTGCTGCACGAGCAGAGGAGGGATCGGGGAATTGCTGCGCCTGGAAAAGGCCTCTGAGGTCACTGAGTCCAACCATAACCCAGCTACCACGACCACTGCCCCACGTCCTGAAGCATCACATCTACAGCTTCACGAACACCCCCTGGGATGGGCGCTCCACCACCTCCTTGGGCAGCCTCTGCCAATCCCTGACCACTGTTGCAGCAAAGATATTTTTCCCCATTTCCAGTGTAACCCTCCCCTGGTACAATGTCAGGACAGATCCTCTTGTTCCATCACCTGATACCAGAGAGAAGAGACCCAACCCCCACCCCACTGCAGCCTCCTTTCAGCAGCCCTGTGTTTACCCATCTGGCTGGCAGTAGTGGTAGTGAGCAGCCACGGCCGAGTGTGGGCACAGCAGGTAGAGGTTCTCCTCCCAGCAACGCCGCATGGCTCCCACGATGTCCTCATCAGAGGCCGAGCAGGAGCGCAGGGTCTCAGACAGCTTTGAGCCAGGATGAACAAAGAGGTTTGCCCAGGACATCACCACCCACCATGGTCCCAGCCAGGCTGGTCCCATGGGCATTCAGCAAAGCAACTGGAAACAGGGAGGCTGGAGGCTGAGACTGAAGGAAAAGGAGTTGCCTCTGCAGCTGGGGCATCAGGCACTGCTGGGAAGCACTGTGGGGCTGGGGCCATGTGCCAGTTTGAGTCTGTATGTGGCTGTAAGGGCCACAAAGGTGAAGGCCTCCAGAAGCTAGAGATGTCCAGCAGGTGTGCTGTATTTCTTCCCATAATCCTGCATCCCTATAAACCTGCCTGTGAAGTCAGTGTCTGCCCTTCTCCTGCCCACCTCTCCCCTGGCAGCACAGGCTTCCTTATCCCAGGTTTTGGCAGGGGGGTGCTGGCAGCATGGCTAGGCCTTGGCAGAGGTCATTCTTACTGCAGCGTTTGGGCCTGAGGAGGGAGGCGTGAAGTTGAGATGTGGCAGGGGAAGGTTCTGGCCTAAGCCCAGGTGGGAAGGACTGGGCCAAGGCTGGATCTCGATTGGTGTATTTTACATGCTTTGCTGTGCTCACCACTAGGGAACTGCAGCACTGCAGCGTGTGCTAGGGCAGCACTGGAAGGGAGGAGTTCAGTGCTTGTAAAGAGCCTTTCCATTGCAGCTTTCCAACCCTGCAGCCCCCGTCTGTGAGCACTGCTCTTGCAGCCCACCTGCAGCAGCAGAGCAAGCTGTCTGCTGCCCACGCCATCAGAGGTGAGAGCCAGGGGGCCCATGCACAGGTGCCAGGAGCGTGGGTGCAGAGGAGCCCAGACTCAGCTCAGCGCTACCTGCATGCTGCCAGGGAGCTTCTGAGGGCAGAAGCTGCTCTGCTCTTACTGATGCAAGGCTTTGGCTTGCTGCTGTGCAAACAGGAGCAGGTGCTGGGCACAGGAGGCTCAGAGGGCACAGTGAGTGTTGGATGGGAAGAGTGAGAGCTTTGCACCTGGCACAGAGCCTGCAGCCCAAACACTTGGTGTTCTCCTGGGTTTTGTATCTGCTTTGTTTTCATGCTCCAATTTGCCACAACACTGATGCTGTTCAAGCCAAGCCTGGCTGGGGCACTTAGTGCCATGGTCTGGTTGACTGGCATGGGCTGGGTGCTAGGCTGGGCTGGGGGAGCTTGGAGGCCTTTTACAACCTGCTTGATTCTCTGATTCTGTGAATCGCAGCACCAGGGTCAGCAAATGGCAGGCACGGGGCCAGTGCCGGCCCCAGAGCAGCCAAGGAAGGGAAGGGTGAATATGCTGCTGGGTTGTAGGCAGCTTTTTATCACTTTTGGAAAGAAGGAAGATGGAGCTTCAGAAACGTAACTGAAAAGGGAGACTCGACACCTCCATCATCATAGAATCATCATCACAGAACAGCTCAGGTTGGAAGACACCTCAGAAATCATCTACTGCAACCCACCCATGGGCAGGGACACCTCTCAACTAGACTCAGCTGCTCAAGGCCTCATCCAGCCTGGCCTGCAACACCCCCAGGGAGGAGGCAGCCACAGCCTCCCTGTGCAGCCCGTTCCAGAGCCTCACCACCCTCACACTGGAGAACTTCTTCCTCAGCTCCAATCTAGCCTTGCTCTGCCTCAGCTCCAAACCATTCCCCCTTGTCCTGTCTCCAGACACCCTCAGCAAAAGTCCCTCTGAAGCCTTCCTGCAGGATCCCTTCAGGCACTGGCAGCAGCTCTGAGGTCCCTCTGGAGCCTTCTCCTCTGCAGGCTGCACACCCCCAGCTCCCTCAGCCTGTGCTCACAGCAGAGCTGCTCCAGCCCTGGCAGCATCTTTGTGGTCTCCTCTGGACTCACCCCTGCAGCATTGTGTGCTGCTTCTGCTGGGGACAGCAGAGCTGGAGGCAGGATTGGAGGTGAGGTCTCAAACACCACGACAGAGAACTCCTCTGGCCTCATGCTCACATTTTTGGTGCAAGATGTCCACTTCCGCAGACAGACAGAATGGTTTGGGTTGGAAGGGAACTTTAAAAGCCATGGAGTCCAACCCCCTGCAGCCAGTAGGGAGATCTGCAACCAGAGCAGGTTGCTCAGAGCCCCAAACAACCTGATCTGGAATGGTTCCATGGATAAGGCTTCCACCAACTCTCTGGGCCAAGATCTCACCACCCTCAGAGTAAAAGATTTGTCTTTGTATCTAGGCTGAATCCCTCTCTTGTAGTTTAAACCCAGCACCCCTTGTCCTGTCACGTGCAGCTTCATCACAGCATACAAAGATTAATTTGGTAACTTCCTTCACTCTCTGAGGGGAGAGGAACCTCTGCTCAAATCACCAAGTGGGTGTACTGACTGTAATTAATTCTGAAAATCAGCTGAAAACAGCTGGCAGCCACAAATCTCCTCCCACGTGGGCACAGAGGGCACTGCCCCGTGAGGAACTGACCTTCCTGTGCAGGTCCTGCGGCAGCCTCAGGCTCTTGGACACACTGAACCGCTCCATCAGTGCCTGTGTCAGGCGGCTGTCCGAGCCCGACAGCAGCCAGAGGATCCTCTCCACGTTGTAAGGCTCCTGGGATAGCAAAGCCAGAGGTGAGCAGCAGCAACTGGAGCGTGCCTCAGGCGGGAGAGCACCTGTGTGGGCTCTCTGGTGCCTAATTAGAGTGGGGTCCTACTGCCACCTCTGTCTTGGCAGGAGCTGAGGGGGCTTTGATCTTCCCCTGCACCCTGAGACAAGTCTTTGGGACCACAGTCTCACAGCTTGCACCGGGCTGGAAGGGACCCTCCAAGGGCCTCTTGTCCAACCCCGCTGCAGGCACAGGAACATCTCCAGCTAGAGCAGGCTGCACAGGGACACATCCAGCCTGATCTTCAGTGTCTCCAGGGGCAATGATCTTCACTGTCTCCTCAAGCACAGCCCTGGGCAGCCTGTGCCGGTGTCTCACTACCTTCACTGTGCACAACTTCCTCCTGATGTCCAACCTCACTCTGCCCTGCTCCAGTTTCAAACCACTGCCCTCAGCCTATCCCCACAGGCCCTTCTGAGCAGTCTCTCCCCAGCCTGCCTGCAGGTCTCTTGCAGGTACTGAAGTGCAGCTCTAAGGTCTCCCTGGAGCCTTCTCTTCTCCAGGCTCAACAGCCCCAACTCTGCCAGCCTGTCCCCATAGCAGAGGTTCTCCAGCTCTCTGCCCATCCTCCTGTCCTCCTCTGGACCCTCTCCACCAGGTCCAGGTCTCTCTCATGTTGGGGCCCATAGCTGGGCACAGCAGTGCAGTGAGGTCTCAGCACACTCTACATCACATGGTGGCTTTCAGACCTCTGACCTGTCAGAGCAGTCTGGCAGTGACCATCAGACACCAACAGCACCTAATGAGGGGGCAGGTGGCACATGGGCAGTGCGACCACATCTGCACAACCACCCTGAGCAGCTGAGGCTGAGAACAGCCCCCGAAGCTGGGAGCCAGAAGCACCCCCGGCACCAGGGCACTGCAGATGCTGTGTGACTCCCCCAGCTGCTGCGTGACTGAGCCAGGCAGCAGCTCCCTGCAGGGCTGCCCCACAGCCTCCACGGACCTGCAGGGCACAGGCAGGGCTGGCGTGGCCTGCATGGCTGTGCAGCGATCGCTGTCGCGACCCTGAGGCAGAGCTCAGCGCAGGACCATAGAGCAGAGTCCCAAACCTGCCCCTCCCTGCACGAGCACCACGAGAAGATGCTCCCCCGTGAGCACAGGCAGCCGCTGGAATCATCTCCCCGGGGAAGCGGTAGAGTCCCCTGGGCTGGACACTTGCCAGGCTGCTGGGCCAGCTCGTTTCAGCTGCACGGTCACCTGGAAAGGTTGGGCCAGATGACCCTTGGGGGTCCCTCCAGCCTGGCACTCTGGGATTCTGGCATTCTGTGACATTCATCCAGGTGTTTTGGCTGAGAGACCTTGTGTGGACAGGACCAGGGGCACACAGTACCCAGTCCTCAGCACATCTGGGCTGGAGTCCTGCTCGGGATGAGCTCTTCATACCCTTCAGCAGTGCCTGTGACCTTTTGCCTTACCATCCTGTCCTACCTTGGCAGGTCATCAGGACTTACTCAGCCTCTTTTGCCCTTATCTAGGAGGCTTATGGTCTAAGTCCTGTTCTTCTTCTTCTCATCACCATCTCCCAGAGCTTTCAGCCTGTAATCTTGTCTAGTCTGGGTGTAGCCTGCACTTTGCTTTAGGCTGTCCCCTGTTTTAGGCTGTCCTCTGCTTCCCAGCTTGGCTGTCCTGAGAAGCTACATGTCCACCTGCCTGGATTTCAGTGACCTGCTACTGCAGGTGCCTCCATCACTGTCCTCCTGACACCCCTGCTCCTGTCTTCTGCTGCTCCCACATCCTGACCTTCCCCCTCACCCTCCATCCATACCAGCTTATGGCTTACCCTGCAGTGACCACACTGACAGCAGGGAGATGAGTGGGGCCAGGACACTGCTCTAAGTGCTGCCCTTGCCATGTAAGCCACTAGCCAGCTCATTGTCCCAAGCCACCAGAGCTGCTGGGTCTGAGTTTGGAGATCATGCTGGGGACTGTTCCCAAGGAAAGTTCTGGCAGGATGACATGAGTTGAGTGGTGCTTCCTGACCTCAGGGCCAGCAAGCAGTCCCTGCTTTGGCTTTGGGTACTGCAAAGACACAGCAGCTGCTGGGATTCTCCTGGGATTACTCCTTATGTGGCACCAGAGTCACAGGAGGGCTGGAAAGGATCTCCAAAGCTCCTCTACTCCAACCCCTTGCACTCCTCCACCAGAGCAGGTTGCCCACAGCCCTGTCCAGACTCACTTGGAATATGTCCAGAGCTGGGGACTCAACTACCTCCCTGGGCAACCTGTTGCAGTGTTCCAGCAGCTTCCTGGTGCAGAACTTGTTCCTCACATCCAATCTCAGTCTGCTCTGCTCTAGTTTGCAGCCATTGCCCTCATCCTGTCCCTGCAGGCCTTTGCAAAAGTCCCTGTGCAGCCTGCTTGTAGCCTTTTCAGGTACTGGAAGGTCACCATTAGGTCTCCCCAGAGCCTTCTCTTCTCCAGGCCAAACAACGCCAGCTCCCTCAGCCTGTCCTTGTAGCAGAGGACATAACAAACCCCAGAATCCCAGCATTTAACAGTGAGGTTTACCAAGTCCGGCCTGAAAAGTGAGGATGGAGGCATTTGAAGCAGGTGTCTGTGCACAAATGCTGCTGTGTGGCACACCTCTTGAGGCTTGGCATGGCCAGGGGCAGAACCATGCTCTCACGAACCAGGGAGAACAGAGGGCATGGGAAAAAATAGGGTCAAACTCACAATATTGGGAATTGGCCCCATCTGGGCTGATTCACTACTTACCTGAATATCCATGGCAGATGCTAAGGTGACCTTCACACTCTGGGACAGGGAGAAATCTCCATGCTGCACAGTCCTGTGCACGATGTCATTGCTGTTAACCACGGCAACCAGGCGGATGGGCAGCCCCATCTTCTGGGCAATGCAGCCAGCTGCAAACACAGCAACAGACACACCTGCTGGTGGGCAACCTCCAAGGACACCCCGCACAGAAGTCACTGCGCCAATGGATGGAGCAGGTAGCTCAGAAGCAGACAAACGTGGTCCCTTAAGGGACTCCAGATAGCTGCCTTTAGGCGTCTGGGGGAGCACCAGACTATAAAAGCCAGAGATGCAAGGTTCCATCTGCCATCAAATGCTGACCCTTCAGCATCTCCTCCTGGGAAGATGGATGAGCAGGGGACCAAGAGGCCAAGCAGCTGCTCTTCAAGCAAGAAATCACACAATCACAGAAAACATCCAGTTGGAGAAGCCCTCCAGGCTCACCCAGGCCCAGCACTGCAGGCTCAACACCAAGCCAGCTCCCTCAGCACCAGCTCCACAGCCTGCTGCAGCACCCCCAGGGATGGGGACTGCAGCACTGCCCTGGGCAGCCTGTGCCAAGGGCTGAGAACCCTTCCAGTGCAGAACTGTTCCCTGAGCTCCAGCCTGAGCCTCCCCTGGGGCAGCCTGGAACCATTTCCTCTGCTGCTGTCCCTTGCCACCAAGCAGCAGAGGCTGCCCCTGCTCACTGCAACCTCCCTGAAGGGAGCTGCAGAGCAATGAGCTCTGCCCTCAGCCCCCTCTTCTGCAGCCTGCACACCCCCAGCTGCTCCAGGCCCTTCTCCAGCCTCACTGCCCTGCTCTGGACAAGCTCCAGCCCCTCCATGTCCTTCCTGCAGTGAGGGACCCAGAGCTGAACACAGCACCCTATGTGCAGGGCTCTCACAGATTGTTAGTGCTGCCCTGGCTGGGTAGCCTGGAAGCACAATGACTGCAACTGAGTGCAACATAGCTGTGCACCTATTTTGGGACTGAGGTAATTCAGGACTCACGCTTAGGAGCCCAGACAAGGCAATTAAGAGTAGTTCTCCTGACTGTGCATTCCCCTGCAAACCAGGCAGGACTCCACACCTCCCTTAGGAAATCAGAACCACAGTATTTTCCCTCTTTCCTGAATCAAACACATTCTGTCCTCTTCTAACATGCCCAATCTCAGGATAGCCATGGCCACCATCCAAGGGTGGTTTGGGATCTACTGCAGCTTGGGGATCGCCAGTGACACCTGGATGAGTAATCACCAGCTGTGAGCAATAAAATGTAAGTGGTTCTGAAGAAATCCCAGCAGAGAGTGGGTGTTTTAATAAGCAGCAATACTCAGTATCTGCAAAGTGCTTTCAGTCTACAGGTCATGGCTCTCTTCCTCACCTAACCTATCTTCTTCCCTTTACCTGTGATGTTTCCTCCTCCTCCTGTCGGCACAACAATTTCCACCACTGGCAGTGGAGTGGTGTCCAGGGATGGGGCACACTGGAAGTAAGCGTAGAAGTGGTGAGCGATCTGCACCATGATCCTGGACCAGTTGACAGAATTCAGGCTCATCAGATTGTGTTTTCTGGCAAAATCCACATCAGCAAACAGCTCCTTGATTGGCTCATCGATTTCATCGCTGTTCCCACGAGCTGCCAAGAGCAGAAAGGAGAGATTAGATCTGCCAGCATCACCACAGCAGGCACCAGGCCCTTCTGCTCAGAAACGGGGCCAGCCTCAGGCCCTGCAGCTGAGGCACCCTGAGCTGGCTGTGACTCAGGAGCTACGTGAGCTGGGAGTGAGCAGCAGAGCAGGGGTGCTGGGGGGGTTCTGCAGACATGGCACTCTGGGGTCTGCCTTATACCAAGGAAGGTAAATGGCTCATGCCAGGAAGGTAAATGGGTACATCCCTGTGAGATGCCAAGGTTGAGACCTGGCTGAGCAGAGCACAGCTGCTTGTGGGACAGCTCAGGCACCTAGTGGTGCTTTCTGCCCATGGGGCACAGCACAGTGGTGAGGGAAGGACCACCCATGAAGGTGAAGTTACAGAGGACAGAGCGGACCCTCGACTCTTTCAAGGCCAGGAAACAGTGCTGGTTTCATCAGCTAAACAAGAACTGCCTGCAAGGAGAGAGCTCTGACCTGTGGCCAGGAAAAAAAGGAAGCCTTGAAACACCTGGTCACTAAACGGGGGATGTCTGCTCCGGGCTCAAACAGGGGCAGTCTGCAACTGTGCTACTGTCTGGCCCAGTGACTGTGGTGGCAATGGCTCCGCTGGCCAAGGCAGCTGCTAAGGCAGTAACCCCCTGACGTTTGGGGCCCCAGTTCTGCCACAGCAGGGCCACACAGCAGTTCAACAGCAATGCCAACCAGCAAAGACGTGGACATTGTCTTCAATGACTGTGGTCATCTGCAGTTCCTGTATCTGGGTGCAGAGCCCCTTGGGCAGCAGAACGAAGATGTCTATGTTCTTCTGCCCTCTCACACTCTCGATGGCTGAACTCCCTGTGTCCCCTGAAGTCCCTGTTTCAAAGTGGGGGGGAAGAGGGAAAGCAAAACATCAATGTGTCAGTCACACCTGCCCTGCTGCATGTAAGAAAAAGGTGCAGGGATGCTCCACGAGATGCTTTAGGATAAAGCAGCCACCCTGGCATTGCCCAGAGAGCAGTCACACACAAGACAACACCACCCTGGCCCATTTATGGGGAGGACCATAGGGCCACAGCTCTCAAGGTAAAGACCTGCCTACGAATTCCCCCGCCCCCCCAGGGGACGTACTCACCCACCAGAACAGTGACATGCTTCTGCTTCTTCTCCAAGAAGTACTGCAAAAACTGCCCCGTGCAGGACAAGGACAGGTCCTTAAAAGCATAAGTAACCCCATGCCACAGCTCCAGAACGTTCAGCCCATCTTTCAGCCTGGACAGATGGACGATGTCCTTGTGCCTGAACCTGCTGAAGGCCCTGTCGACCAGGTCTAGAGGGGGACAGGGCTGTTAGATTGGGTAGGGGAGGACTTTCCTGACCCAGAGCTTCCTTCATCTCTGCTCTTCATGCTCCTGGGAGGCTTTCTACATAACCAAAGACTCTCAGTTGCCAGAGAACTGACAGATACCCACCAAGTTATTCTTAGTTATCAGCAGTTGCTAGCTCACAGTAGTAACCCAGCCCAGCCTCCCTGTGTTGGAAAGCTCCGTGCAAAGTCACAGCAGCGCAAACTGTGGTAAAACGCAACAGAGAACCCCCAGATGTGAGGGCAGCGCAGTGGAGAGAGAGGCTGCAGGTGCCCTCTGCCGGCAGCGAGTCCGTTAAGCTGGGGCTGCAGGAAGGCATGGAGCAGCAAGCTCTGGCGGGAGGGCAGGTCTGGAGCCCGGCAGAGCGGCAGCGCTGGGCCGTGGCAGCAGCCATCGCTGGTCACCAGAGTCCCTGTCTGCACACACCTCTCCAGGAGGTGACAAGCCCCAGCAAGGTGACGGAGAAGGGAAGGACACAGAACGGAGCAGGCAGTAGCGCATCAGGCTCCGGCATCTGGGGGCAGGCAGCCGCACCCGAACGCTCCAAACCTCTCACGCCCTCGGCTCCGCCAGCTCCCCGCAGCGCTGGGGCTCACCGTTGAGGGTGCTCGGCGGGATAAGCGCAGCCGGGATGAAGAGGGAGCAGAGCTCCTTCACCAGCTCCCGGTAGGAGAGACGGCTCCAGCGCCGCAGGGTGTCCCCCTCCAGCACGGGGATGCGCTGCGGCATGAAGAGGCCCCCGTCGGCTGCGTAGCCAGAGAAGAGGGCTCCCTCGAAGTCCGCAGTCCCCACACCTCCCCGTGTACTGACGTACTGCATGGGTGCTGCGAAGGCAACGGGGTCAGTGCCAGGGCCCTGAAGCGGCTCCTCCGCCAGAACAGCCCCGTGTGCCCCCCTGCCAGGAACAGCCCCGTATGCCCCCCTGCCAGGAGCAGCCCCGTGTGCCTCCCTGCCAGGAACAGCCCCGTGTGCCCCCCGGCAGGAACAGCCCCGTGTGCCCCCCTGCCAGGAGCAGCCCCGTGTGCCCCCCGGCAGGAACAGCCCCGTGTGCCCCCCGCCAGGAGCAGCCCCGTGTGCCCCCCGGCAGGAACAGCCCCGTGTGCCCCCCGCCAGGAGCAGCCCCGTGTGCCCCCCGCCAGGAACAGCTCCGTGTGCCCCCCGCCAGGAGCAGCCCCGTGTGCCCCCCGGCAGGAACAGCCCCGTGTGCCCCCCTGCCAGGAGCAGCCCCGTGTGCCCCCCGGCAGGAACAGCTCCGTGTGCCCCCCGGCAGGAGCAGCCCCGTGTGCCCCCCGGCAGGAGCAGCCCCGTGTGCCCCCCGGCAGAAGCAGCCCCGTGTGCCCCCCGGCAGGAACAGCCCCGTGTGCCCCCCGCCAGGAGCAGCCCCGTGTGCCAAGCTGACTCCCCGCAGAACCTTCCGAGCACGCAGCCAGAGCTCGGCAGGGAGCGGCAGGGCCCCGGGGCGGGGGCAGGCGCGGGGTGCTCGCCGCGGGGTGCTCGCCGCGGGGTGCTCGCCGCGGGGTGCTCGCCGCGGGGTGCTCGCCGCGGGGTGCTCGCCGCGGGGCAGACACCGCCCGGGATTCGCGCCTGGGGAGCTGCTGCCTCCGCGTCCTGCTGCCGCCAGCGCTCCGCAGCCTGCGCTGCAGACACTGCCCGGCCGGCGCCGGAGCCCTACGGCAGCCGAGTCGCTGCACAAGCACGTCACGGCCCTGCGGGCTGCCCGCCGAAGCTGGGGCTTGGACGGTGACAGAGGGGGGGAGGAAGAAGCGGGGGGGAAAGTCATGAACTATGTTTTTGGAGCAGGTCGGTCAAAGGGTTAAGCTAAGGACAGGATTTAACTCGGCGTGGGATGAGACGCGATCAATCTGCCGGACTGCTGCCAATGCCAGCAGGCAGGCGCTGCCCCTGCCAGCAGCAGCACCGTCTGACCCCTTGAACCTCCACAGCCCTTCCCCCCCGGGCCACTCCGGCCAGCGCTGCGGGCCCCCGGGCGGCACACTCGCAGCGCCCCTGCCCGCGCAGCGCCCGGCGATAGCCGCCAGCACCGCAGCCCCTTTGCGCGGGCGCTCACGGAAAACTCTCCGCGCTGCAGCCAGCCGAGGACGTTCCTCTCGCTTGCAAGCAGCCGGTGCTCCTCTAGCTGCAGCGCCGCTGGTGCAGGCAGCCTTCTTGCAGCCAGCCTGGGAGCGACGCAGAAAAGATGGAGCCGAGCTGCTCCTGGAGCCGCTGGGCATTGGGCAGGGGGCAGCAGGCACGAGCAGGGCAGCAATCTAGTTAAACATTAAGCGAATAGGTTCTAACAGAGGGAGTGGTGAGGCAGGGGGCATGGGGGGTTTGTTATCACCACTACCACCCCAGTGGAACTCAGAATTCAACTGGGGGAGTACTGAGCTGCCTGATTTAACCGTGTGGTTGGATTTAAATTTGAGATTGAACCTGCTTAAGGCAGAGTTTGAGTCAGAAACCTCCAGAGGTCCCCTCCAAACAAACTCAGTCTGTAACACAGCTGTGCAAGGCTTGCAAGATTGTGAGGTCCCAATAACCCCGTCCCACCCTTGGGGAAACTGAGGCATGGGAGGGAGAGGGGACCTCAGTTCTTCCTTGCAGAGAAGCAGCATCCCTCTTTTTACTCTTCAGTTTAACAGATAGTGGTTTGCAAAGGGCAAGATCAGCACAGACCTGTAGCTGCAAGGACCAAGAGTGCTGCTGGAGCATGGGCAGGGACTTAGGGCAGGAAAACAAGGTGCAGAGGATGGCTGCTAACAGCCAACTGTGAGCTAGGAACACATGGCCTGCCAAAGCAGAGGAGTCCAACGCAGCCACACTGCCCTTCCAGCTCTGGCAAGTACCTGGCGCTGTGAGAAACATCTCTGGTAGAGAGCAGCCCAGTCCTTGCCCTGAGCCCTGCTGTGGAAATGGGCTTTGCCACACACAGCATCCAACAACGACCATCTGCAAGCTCCTCTGGGAGGCCGAAGCTAAACTTCAGGCTCAGAGCAAAGATCATAGAGAATCATTAAGGTAGGAAAAGACCTTTAATATCATTGAGTCCAACTGTAACTCAACTACCATGACACTAAACTATGCCCTGAAGCACCACATCTGCAGCTTCTTGAATGCCTCCAGGCGTGGGGACTCCACCACCTCCCTGGGCAGCCTGTGCCAGTCCCTGACCACACACTGGTGCGTAGCGGGGTGCTGGCCCTGCAATGGGCTCTGTCCCTGTCCCAGATGTGCATCCTGGTCTGTTCACTGCAAAACACAGGCAGCAGGGCTGGGTCCTGTTCTTCATGACTCAGGTCACTGAAAGCCTCCAGGGTCACCTGGCCAGCTGAGGCAAGTGGCCCATGTCCCTGAAACAGAGCCTTAGCTCCCTGTTGTGCTTCAGAGGGAGCTGACACAAAACCTTCAAGTAGCATCTCTGGACAGAGCAGTGCAATACTGGAAATGCTGAAGGCAAATGCTGAAGGCTGCAGGACACATCAGCTGCCCCCCCACCCCCCCAGCCTCTCCCCTGGCCCACTGCGCAGAGGTGAATTCAGGACTCTACTTCCTCACAGCAGTCTCTGCCTACATGGAGGCAGAACACACTTGAGCCCAGCTCAAAGTTAGGCTAGAATGAGGAAAGGAAGGGACATTTTGCAAGGGCTTAGTGTGGCAACATGAGAGGGAAAGGGATTGGAGCTTGAAGAGGGTAGGTTGAGCCTGAAGATTGGGAGGAAATTATTGACAGGGTGGTGAGACACTGGCACAGATTGCCCAGGGTGGTTGTGGATGTCTTCTCCCTGGCCATGTTCAAGGCCAGGTTGGATGAGGCCTTGAGCAACCTGGGCTGGTGGGAGGTGTCCCTGCCCATGGCAGAGGGGTTGGAATTTAGTGAAGGTCCCTTCCAACCCAGCTGTCCCAGTTCACAGAACCAATATGATAGAGGATGCCTTCCCCTCTCCCCCACCTGGTAAAAGAAAGGAATTAGATGTAGAGGAAAAAAAGTAAAACACCCCCAAATAAATAGTCTCACTTGGATTTGGGAGCTGGAAGAGAAAACTTTAACAACCAGTGTTCTAACTGACAGGCTCAAAATGAGTTAAGAAAAGCTGCACTCAGGTGATAAGAAGCGAGCAGAGAGCGCGCTGGGTGCTGCGGGGAGACATCTGCACCAGCAAGCAGAGCTAGCCGCTCGCTGCGAAGCTGTGTCCTACCTCTGCACACATCTGCATCAGCTGCTCTAGGAAAAGCTCCCAGAAAGGCCAGTCTTATGCTAATTATTTCTTGGGATGGGTGAGAATTCGGGGGTCTCTTCTTCCCTTCGTTGTTTCTTTGGACAATGCCAAGTGGAGTCATCCTTCTGTGCACATCTTCGGTGCCCCTTTGTTCCTGTAAGCTCGGCGTGCCCTGCACAGTTCTGTTGCACAGTGAGCATTCCATGGTCAGCAGGCCTGCATGGTCTCAGTTTCTGAGATCTGCTCCTTTGTCCTTATGATGGTTTGGGCTCTTACCCGCCCCCCCCACACTTTGTGAATTGCCCCAGCTAACTCAGACGGCCTCTGGGAATATAAATGAAGCTATTTATTGTACAGCAGCAAATATACAAGCAGCTATTTACAATATATACAGTTATATACAGAAATATACAAAGGATAAACAATACAAAAGCACAACTCCCCTCCCAGAAACCTGAGTCCCCAGGAGGGGCTCTCAAACCACCCCAACACCTCCCCTTGCCCTCTCAACCTTACCCCAGTTCTCAGGAAGAAGAGAGGTGCAGCCAAGAGGTTAGGGAGCAAGGTTAGTGGGAGCAAGGTTAATGAGATGTGACCAGGTCTGAAGGCAAAGGCAGAATGAAAGACAAAATGGAGAAAGTTTCCTTCTTCTTCCCAGAGCTCTCAGCGTGACTGTGAGCAAAGAGACACAATTGTTTTCATTTCACTGCCCACTATCTAGTTCTTTCACCAAAACGTTCCAGCTTGCTTCAAACTAGCACAGTCCTGTTGTTGATTGTGCTAGTTTGAAGCTAGATGGAATGTTTTGGTAAGAAGAATTAGATGATAGGCTGTGAAAGAGAAACAATGGTGATGTCTGCTGCACTCACAGGCTTGCTGAGATGGATGAGAACAAGAACACAACCATAGATCAGGGAGTTGCTCTCTGGGCTTTGGGCTGCATTTTTGTTTCTCTAACCTAACCTGCTGTCTCTCTGATTAATCCACCTGCTTCCTAACCCCCTTGGCCGACTCCCCAACCTTCCTTGGGCACAAGGCAATGTCTGGGGTAAGGTAGAGAGGGGTGGGGGAAGGTGGAAGGGTGGTTGAGAGCTGTCCTGGGGACTCAGGTTTCTGGGAGGGCTGTTGTGTGTCTGTATTCCCTTTCACCTTGTGTATTTCTGCAGAGAACTGTATGGATACTGTAACTATCTGCTTGTATCCTGTGCTAAGCTGTAAATGGAAAGCTTCCTTCCATTTCCAGAGCCACTGAGTCTAGTCTGGGTGATTTCCAAAGTGTGTGGGGGGGTGGGGAACACCCAAACCATTGGATTGATTCTCAACAAGCATCCCTTGTCTTTTTCCAGGTCCCTGTGAAGGCTCTTTGTTGTGTAAAAATAACTCTTCCCAAGTTCCTGCAAAAGCATTGCACAAGTTTCTGGGTCCCCAGCAGTTAGGCTTTTTCATTGCCCTTCATTTTCTCACTGATAGGAATCTAGTCCCAGTTTATCACAATAAGTAAAAGGTCTTTGAGGTAGGGGAGTTACAAAGAGGTATAGGGAAGGGAAAACAAGGTACAAAAGGTGTATGCATACACTACAAGCAGGTTGATGGCAATGGTTTTGTCTGCCTGGTGGAAGGGTGGCCGTGAGCTGAGCCAGAGAGCAGCAGGAACAGGAGGGTGGTACTGGCAGGCAGGGAGGCAGGGCAAGAGAGAGGGAGAGAGGACGTTCCTCTGGTTTTATAGGGGGCTAGGCAGGAAGTGGGAGTGGGGTAACCACTGCACCTGTGGCCAGCTTCACACCCACCCCCAGGGAGGTGTCAGGAGGACCTGGGGTCAGGGTCAAGGCCACCCCCCAGGAGGGTTAGCCCTTTACAGCAGCCCATTCTATGAATCTATGGAATGCCCAGGTAAAGCTGCACAAGCTGAGGAGTTGCATTACCAGCACAATAAGTAATATCACCAACGTGCAGCTAATCATCTCCACGAGGGTCACCTGGCCCAAGCAGTGGCACCTCAGCCACTGCCACCACCATGGGACTTTCTGCCCCTGGGCAGATCTCTTAATTCTTTCAGCAGATCTGAGCTGTGCCAGATGCCCTCACTGCTCTAACTGATTGCCTTTTCCAAGTGAAGAGCTTACAGTGAGGTTGATGATTAAAGCCACAGAGATGTGTTGGTGAGGTTTAGCACCAGCCTTGGCAGAGTTAGAGTGGTTGGACTGAGGCATGGTCAGAGCAGGGCACTGAGGCTGGAGAAGGGCCTGGAGCAGCTGGGGGTGAGGAGGGGCTGAGGGAGCAGGGGGTGTGCAGGCTTGTCATGGAGAGTAGCAAAAGCCCCTCTAAAGTCTCCATGTCATGCAGATTTTTAATGCCTCACATTAAAAAGCCAGAAGCATCGAAAACCAAAACAATCTTTCAGTCCCATGGGAAGATTTCTTCCTAGGATAAGTGAAAGGTAAACACTGGCCATGCTTCCCTTTCACTTGGCCTTGGTTCTCAGACAAACAGGCTGTTGTTTTGGTTAGTAAAACCTGCTTTCTCAGGCCTACCCAGCACCTGCAGGTGGGCTGGCTTGAGGAGTGGTCTTAGTATTGTTTAGGCAATGTTACCCAATTGTATAAGTTGCTTACTGTCTTGTGCCAATCTCTGTGAATAACGTAAGAGTGGTCCGAACTGGTGGGCAAGTCCTATTTTGAACATTATAAAAATGGTGGACAGGCCAGGATGGGGGCCCTTTTTTTCACCCTTTTGGGTTTTCTTGCTCCATCTTGGACCTCGCTCCTGTCCTCTAACAACAACAAACTTTTTTTGCCTGCTCCAGCCTCGCCTCGGGCGGACACGCCGAGCCGCAGAGGCTGGGAGCCTGCACATGCCTGGACCCTCACCGGGAGAAAGGGACTCCCTACCAAGCTACAGACAGTGAGTAGCTGACGAACTGTTAACTCAAACCACAAAGACTCGAAAGAACTCTCTTTAAACATCATAGACTCTTCAATTTGCCATTTTCTGAAATGTTACTTTGACCTTGATCAAAAGAATTCACAGGGGTGGCGTGGTTTCGGGAAGAGGAATTCGCATTTTTGCAATAAATCACTGATAAAATAGTCAACGCCTCGCGTATTTCCCCATAACCCTGCCGCCAAACTGCGTTCCTCGACAAGGCTGCAGGCTTGGGGAGGCTGAGGGCAGAGCTCATTGCTCTCTGCAGCTGCCTGCAGGGAGGTTGCAGTGAGCAGGGGCAGCCTCTGCTGCTCGGGGCCAAGGGACAACAGCAGAGGAAATGGTTCCAGGCTGCCCCAGGGGAGGCTCAGGCTGGAGCTCAGGGAACAGTTCTGCACTGGAAGGGTTCTCAGCCCTTGGCACAGGCTGCCCAGGGCAGTGCTGCAGTCCCCATCCCTGGGGGTGCTGCAGCAGCCTGTGGAGCTGGTGCTGAGGGAGCTGGCTTGGTGCTGAGCCTGCAGTGCTGGGCTGAGGGTTGGCCTGGGTGAGCTTGGAGAGCTCTGCCAACCAGCTGTGCTCTGTGACTCTGATGCTCTTAAAGCCTTTTCCAACCCAAAGGAGTCTATGGTACAGGTCGCTGCAGGAGGAGGTCCCTTGCAGGATCCCTGACATGAAAGAAGGCTCCAGCAGGACAGCTGCTGCCTGCAGACAGAAAGGGCAGCAGGGTTGCTCTCAGAGCTTGCTGTGCCCAGGCCTGCCAGCAGTGACAGCCCTCACTAGCGAGGTCACCAATGGCAGGGACTGCTTGTGTGGCAGCCACAGGTGGGCAGGGAGCACAGGGCAGGCGTGGGGATATGTGCCAGGGCACACACTGGCGCAAGGCTCTTCGCTGGGAAGATTTTTCTCATGCTCAGCCCTGCAAGAGCCATGAACCCCGGCGTAGAGCTCCACAGCCTTAGCAGCTTTTGGAGCCCTAAAAGGCAAGGAGGGAAAGAAAGTGCCCACTGGAGCTCATCTGCTACAGTGTGGACCATAGCTGGAAATTGTCATAGCCTTACTGAAGCTGTGCTGGTGTGAGCTAGGCCAGAGCCAGGTCTGCCCAGGGGGTTGAGTTCTCAGCTCAGCCTCTGCTCAGAGAGGCACTTTATGCAGCTCAGGGCATGTGCAGACACTTGCTGCTTCTAGCCATGCTAACACTCAATGTTTAGTTAGCACTAAGTGCACCAAGTGCACACCAAGGTCACTGCTACATACTGTGGACTTCACTGGGTCACTGAGTCAAAGGCCACACCTGCAGGGAGGAGCAGACAGTCCAGGTGACCCTAAACTGACCAACAAGGGATTCCATCCCACTCAGGATAAGAGGGACCACAAGGGTCAAGTTCTCCTTTCTCTCCTCTTCTTCAGTGGGCAGTGTCTGAGGGGGACTTTGTCTGTTCTGCCTTTGATCCTAGTCCATGAGTTCCCAAATCCAGGTCCTGAAGCCAGCTCCCATCTGCTGCTGAGTCCAGTCTGGGACTCCTGCCACAGCATCAGTGGTGCTGGTGACAGGTTGCCATGGGGGGTTGGGTAGGATGTTGGTTTGTGTCTGTTGGTGTCTGTTTCCTTTTATTGTTACTGTTTCCATCCCAGAAGGTTGAGTTCTTTCCCAGCCCTTCGGTCTCTCTCCCTTACTCCTTTCTCTTCCCTTTGGAAGGGCAGAGGCCCTCCTGCAGAGCCTCTGTCACTGACTCAGCCCTCATCTTTTGCGTAACCTTACTCATTTTCCTCCACGTTCCTGCTGGGATTTGCACTTCCACTTTGGACCTCGTCTGCTCCTGAGCAGTTTGTGTTCTTTGGACTCGCACATCACAGACCAGCCATGCTGGCAAACCCCGGCCAAGGCTGCTCTCAGCCTCCTCCAGCTTGTTGTCATCCCACAACACTTTGCATGCCTCAGAACAGACTGTCTCAGCCTCTCCTCTCCCCATCCCAAAGCTTACTGAGGGGAAGGCTTCATACAGCAGTGAGAAGCTGAACTGGAAGGTGTGGAGAGAAGGGCAGCAAGGCTGGGGAGGGGCCTGGAGCACAGCCCTGTGAGGAGAGGCTGAGGGAGCTGGGGGGGTGCAGCCTGCAGCAGAGGAGGCTCAGGGCAGAGCTCATTGCTGCCTGCAGCTGCCTGCAGGGAGGCTGTAGCCAGGTGGGGTTGGGCTCTGCTGCCAGGCAAGCAGCAGCAGAAGAAGGGGACACAGCCTGAAGCTGTGCCAGGGCAGGTCTAGGCTGGCTGTGAGGAGGAAGTTGCTGGCAGAGAGAGTGATTGGCACTGGAATGGGCTGCCCAGGGAGGTGGTGGAGTGGCCGTGGCTGGAGGTGTTGCAGCCAAGCCTGGCTGGGGCACTGAGTGCCATGGTCTGGTTGGTTGGGCAGGGCTGGGTGCTAGGCTGGGCTGGCTGAGTTTGGAGCTCTCTGCCAGCCTGCCTGATTCTGTGATTCTGAGTGGCACAACCAGAGGTCTCAGCGCTACGGCACTGCCAGGTCGCCTGTGCTGGTCACCTCCTGTCCCCTCTGTATGCCCTGCACAAGCCAAGTGTTGGCTTCGGGTCCTGTCCCCAGAGGAGCAGCAGGGCTCGGGCAGCCGCAGGGCACGGGCACGGGCTCTGGAGTGCCTGTGCCAGCAGATGGCAGCACTGCCCTGCGTGTGCCCAGCAGGTGCCGCCGGCCCGGGCCCTTCCCGGCTCACTCGCGGCCGCTCCCCGCGGCGCAGCTGCCGGCGGCGTTCGGGTGCCCGCCCCCGGGCATCCCCCCGGGCATCCCCCCGGGCATCCCCTGGGGCTGCAGGAAGAAGCACTCAGGGAACGGCTCCCAGGGGTCCGTAATGGGCCCAGTGCTGTTAACACCTTCATCAAGGACACAACCTGCGGGATACACAAGGGCAGCCTGGGCTGCGTCCGATGCAGCGTGGGAGAGATCCCAGCTCACAGCATGTCAGGGGTTGGAAGGGACCCAGGGAGAGCATCCAGTCCAACCCCTGCCAGAGCAGGACCACACAGTGTAGCTCAGGACACACAGGGACACATCCAGACAGGCCTGGAAAGGCTCCACAGAAGGAGACTCCACAACCTCTCTGGGCAGCCTGTGCCAGGCTCTGGGACCCTTGCAGTAAAGAAGTTCCCCTTGTGCTGAGCTGAACCTCCTGTGCTGCAGCTTCCATCCACTGCTGCTTGTCCTGTCCCAGGCAGCAGTGAGCAGAGCCTGTCCCCCCCTCCTGCCCCCAGCCCTCAGGTACTTACAAACATTGATTCAATCCCCTCTCAGTCTTCTCCTCTCCACACTAAGCAGCCCCAGGGCCCTCAGCCTCTCCTCACCAAGCACTGCTCCAGGCCCCTCATCATCCTCATAGCCCTCCTCTGGACCCTCTCCAGCAGATCCCTGCCCCTCTGCAACTGGGGAGCCCAAGCCTGAAGGCAGTATTCAAGGTGAGGTCTCACCAGGGCAGAGTAGAGAGGAAGGAGAAGCTCCCTGGATCTGGTGGACACACTCCTAATACCCCCAAAGATCCCATTGGCCTTTATGGCCACAAGGGCACATTGCTGTGCCGTGGTTAACTTGTTAGCCACTAGGAGATGGAGAGAGGGGATCCTGCCCCTCTGCTCTGGGAGACCTCACCTGCAGGGCTGGGGCCAGCTGTGAGACCCCAACACAAGAGAGACCTGGAGCTGATGAAGAGGGTGCAGAGGAGGCCACAAAGATGGCTGGAGAACCTCTGCCATAAGGACAGGATGAGGGAGTTGGAGCTGTTCAGCCTGGAGAAGAGAAGGCTCCAAGGATACAAAGCTGGAGATGGGTAGGTTCAGGGTGGAGGTGAGGAGGAAGTTGTCGAGATGAGAGTGGTGAGGGCCTGGCATGGGTTGCCCAGGGAGGTGTTTGAGGCCAGGCTTGATGAGGCTGTGGGCAGCCTGACCTAGGGTAGGGTGTCCCTGCAGGGGGGTTGGAATGGGATGATCCTTATGGTCCCTTCAAGCCCTGACTGATTCTATGATTCTGTGACACCTTAGAGCTGCAGTTCAATATCTGCAGGGGACCTGCAGGCAGGCTGGGGAGGGACTGTTCAGAAGGGCCTGTGGGGATAGGATGAGAGGCAATGGTTTGGAACTGGAGCAGGGCAGAGTTAGGTTGGGGATCAGGAGGATGCACAGTGAAGGTGGTGAGACACTGGCACAGGCTGCCCAGGGTGGTGCTTGAGGCTCTGTCCCTGGAGACACTGAAGCTCAGGCTGGCTGTGTCCCTGTGCAGCCTGCTCTGGCTGGAGGTGTCCCTGCTGACTGCAGGGGGCTGGACAAGATGGGCTTTGAGGGTCCCTTCCTGAGGCAGCCTGGTGTCTGAAACCCTGAAATGCTGTGATTCTGCAGTAAGAGCAGATGAAGCATCCCCTGTGTTACCTGAATGTGTCTCTTGCCCCCTCTTTCCCAGTCGGGTATGCTTTGTCAGTACCTCAGCTGCCATGGGGTGGGACAATGTCTCTTGTACAAACGCAGGCTTTTCCACTCCCACCTCTGGTGATCTGCAGGGCAAGGAGCTGCCAGCATGCAGGTTCCTTCCCTACGGCTGGGTGTGATGTCCTTTCCTGACCACGAGGTGTTTCACAACCAGCTCAAGGACATCTGTGTTGTGGTTTGGGTCTGGCAAACCAAAGTGCAGGACTCACTCATAAAGGCAGAGCAATCAGGGAGCTCCAGCACAGGACTGTGCCGCGCCGGCTCCCGCCACGCCACGTTCAGGAGGCCCTGACCTGCACAGGTTGTGCAACCTGCTGCTACTACACCACAGTTCACCTTAAACCCCAGGGCCCAAATTTGGCTCCAGACCTGCACAGGGCATGGGCTCTGTGAGCACCCAGCAGCATCTCAGCTAGGAAGAAGCTTTGGAGGCAGAGCAGTCGCAGCAGGTTTGCTTTCTCAGCCTCTCCAGATGGCTTGGGCAAAGCAAACTGGACTCTGCATGCAAACTGGGTACCCCTGTGCCCAGGGGGGTGCTTGCAAACTTGGCAGGAGTGCCAAGCAGTGGCATGCTGGCAGTTCTGGACTTTGTTCACATCTTTGGCCTTGCTGCTTGTTTCTCATGGAGCCCACAGTGACAGCCAAGTGTCCCCACACAACTGGAGTTCATCTGGCCAGCTGTAGGCACTTGGAGGCTGATGCAATTTACATCCCAACATGCAAGCCTCCACTTGCCCAGGGCCCCACTGTCTCAGAGGCTCTTCCTGCCTGGGTCAGATGGAAATAGCTGCACTGCAGGTGCCTGGAACATTGCTGCTGTTAGGTGCTTTACTTGCTTCTCTTTGGGGGCTCTTCCAGACCTTCCTCACCCAAGAACACAACAGCTCCATTTTCTTCCCAGCATTTTCTGCCTGCTCTGGCACAAACTAGCTCCATAAGCAGCAAGCACCAAGTTCAGTCCTTGTGCCCTGACTCCACAGAATCAACGAGGTTGGAAGAGAGCTCCAAGCTCAGCCAGCCCAACCTAGCACCCAGCCCTGCCCAACCAACCAGACCATGGCACTAAGTGCCCCAGCCAGGCTTGGCTGCAACACCTCCAGTCACGGCAACTCCACTACCTCCCTGGGCAGCCCATTCCAATGCCAATCACTCTCTCTGACAACAACTTCCTCCTCACATCCAGCCTAGACCTGCCCTGGCACAGCTTGAGGCTGTGTCCCCTTCTTCTGCTGCTGCTTGCCTGGCAGCAGAGCCCAACCCCACCTGGCTACAGCCTCCCTGCAGGCAGCTGCAGGCAGCAATGAGCTCTGCCCTGAGCCTCCTCTGCTGCAGGCTGCACCCCCCCAGCTCCCTCAGCCTCTCCTCACAGGGCTCTGCTCCAGGCCCCTCCCCAGCCTTGCTGCCCTTCTCTCAACACCTTCCAGCACCTCAGCATCTCTCTGCAATGGAGGAGCCGAGAGCTGGACACAGCACTCCAGGGGTGGCCTGAGCAGTGCTGAGCACAGGGCAGAAGAACCTCCCTTGTCCTGCTGGCCACACTGCTCCTGAGCCAGCCCAGGATGCCATTGGCTCTGCTGCCCACCTGGGCACTGCTGCCTCCTCTGCAGCTCCTCTCTGCCAGCACCCCCAGCTCCCTCTCTGCCTGCCTGCTCTCAGCCACTCTGGCCCCAGCCTCTAGTGCTGCTTGGGGTTGTTGTGGCCAAAGTGCAGAACTCTGCCCTTGGCCTTGTTCAGTCTCATCCCCTTGGCCTCTGCCCACCCATGCAGCCTGGCCAGGTCCCTCTGCAGGGCTCTGCTACCCTCCAACAGCTCCACAGCTGCTCCTAGCTTGATGTCATCTGCAAACTCACTGCTGCTGGACTCAGTCCCCTGCTCCAGATCATCAATAAAGATGTTGAACAGGACTGTGCCCAGCACTGATCCCTGGGGCACAGTACCAGTGCCAGCTGCCAGCTGGATGTGGCACCATTCACCACCACTCTCTGGGCCCTGCCCTCCAGCCAGTTCTTGACCCATACCAGAGTGAATCTGCCCAAGCCAGGAGCTGCCAGCAGTGCCAGGAGCTGCTTGTGGCAGGCAGTGCCAAAGGCTTTGCTGCAGTCCAGGCAGACTGGACTGGTAAGCTGGGTGGTGGGAGGAAGGACAGCCTCACCCTCCCAAAGGCTAAGCTGCAAGGACAGTAGGTGCCCTCTGAGCCATCAGCACCCTCACCATGTGCCAGGGGAGAGGAAACCACACTGCACCAGAGATGTCTGGAGCAAGAGAGCAGGAGGACACTGGTACAGCCAGCAACATTACTCCTAAGGCAAGACTCCAAGAGCAAAGGGCAGCTCTGTGGAAGCTCTGCTCCTCAGGTGACCATCAGCAGGCAAAGCTAAGGCAGGGGCAGGCCTGATGTTGCCCATGAAATGGCTTCCTTGGCTGTGGAGGAGTGACATGGAGCCTTAGGGACCTCTGGGACCTTTGGGACCTTGGCAGTAAGACTCCAAGGGCTGCCCTTTGCTGGATGTTAGCATTGATGGGAAGCTTTATCAAGCGGCAGTGCTCTGCACAAGCTCTCAGCAGCCTTATCAAGGGCCTGATAATGGCTTTATCTAATCCAGCCTAGCCTGGTCTGGCGCTTGGATGTCTACAGCTTGGGTGGTACAGCTTGGAGGCTGCTTCCTGCCTTCCAGGAGGCTGCCACCAAGAATCTGGGCACAGTGGCACATTTCATCTTAGTGCAGCAGAATGAAGACATGGTGGAGAGCAAGAAGGACAGAGAGTTGGTGGCAGCAGCAGCAGCCATCCCCATCCCATCCAGCCTTCGGAAGCAGTGCAGCCATTGCCCTGCTGCAGAAGCCTTTGTTCCTCAGGCTTCAAAAGCATCAGAGCAGAGATGTGTAAACTGGGCAGCAGACCCAGCTCCCAGCACAGCACAGCACAGAGGGGACTCCAGCAGCGATATGGGAAGAGATGGAGGGAAGTGTACCTGGAGGTGTGGGATCTGCAGGCCTGCAGGAAAGTGGCTAGGGGCTGGGGTGCCTTTTGCAAAGCCCTCGACACAGGCTCCTCAGCATCCTGCTCTCTGAGCTGGACAGATGTGCCTCTGGTGGGTAAGGAATTGGTTGGATGATCACATCCAAAGGGTAGTGCTCAACAGCTCAATGTCCAGATGGAGATGGGTGACAAGAGGTGTCCCTCAGGGGCCTGTCTCGGGCCCAGTGCTGTTCAGTATATTTGTCAGTGACACAGACAGGGAGACTGAGGCACCCTCAGCAGGCCTGCAGGTGAGTCCAAGCTGTTGGTAAGAGTGAAGGATGGGATGGTGCCATCCAGAGGGACCTGGACAGGCTGGAGAGCTGGCTGGGGAGAACCTCTTGTGCTTCAAGGAGGCACAGTGCAAGGTCCTGCACCTGGGTTGAGGCAACCCTCAATACCAATGCAGGCTGGGGGTCACTGGTGGGACAGATAGGAGAGGGCACAAAGGTGAGGTACCCTCAGGCCCCCTCAAGGCTGCCAGGTGCCCCATTCTGGGCTACAGCAAAGTGCCTCTGCCCACGGCATGCTCCAGCTGTGAAGTCCTTTTCTAGCCCAGAGCTTGATGAAGAGTTCTAATTCGAACTGGAGGGGCAGAGAAGAACCTTTGCTGCAGGAGCCCTGAGGCTCAGAATCCTCTTGCCCACCTCAGAGCCATGCTGTCAAGAAGCAGTGCATCCAGGAGAGTGGTTTCCAGTGCCCTGGCAGACAAAGTGGGAGCCAGGATCTGGAATCCCAGAGCAGGGGTCACGGAAGGTGACAGCAGCCTGCAGCTGCTGCTTGGGCAGCGACAGAGATGACAGGAACAAACTCTTCTGGATTATGGCAGATGCAGTAACATCAGGCATGAGGCATAAGTGGCACTTTGGGAGGCCTGGGCTGAGCAGCTCTCCCTCAGGAGGTGAGTGGTGCAGCCCCACCATGGCTACCCAGAGAGGCAGAGGAGGCAGTTGCTGAGATTTGGCCACGGCTGAGCTGCTCTGCTGCTGGTGGAGATCTGCTTTGAGTGACAAGCTGAGCCAGACACCTTCAGAGGCCTCTGCCAACCAGCATTTCCCAGATTCATCATCCTGGGAGACAGAATTCAGAGAGCTCCATGGCTATGGACCTCAGTCCTCAGGTGCATTTGCCTGACCCTGGTGAGTGAGGCATTTTCTAGGAGCTCCTGCATGCTGGTGGGGACATGTACAGGGCTCTGAACTTTGCTTTTGAGATTAAGTTTATCTCACCTGCTGTTTGCTCAGCAGCCTGGCTGGATAATCATTACCTCAGCCTGATTTCATTCAGGGAGAGTTTCTTCTTCTTCGTAGGAGGTTCTGCATTTCCTCACTAGTGGAAAGAACAGAGCAGAAGTTCCAACAGAACACCTGAAGGCACCACAAAGAGGTTTCATGTATTGATCACTGATCAAAAACCAGCTGATTGCATTTTGAAACCTGCCAGCAGTGATCCATAGCCGACAGCACAGAGAAGCTGGAGCACAGGTGTGGAAGTGGAAGAGAGCTAAGTAGAAAAGGAGGGGATGCAGGCAGAGAACGACTTGGGCCTCAAGTGGGGGAGTCCTCTCATGAGCTGTCCATTTCTGCCGACTACTGCACTTGGATCAGAGCAGTGCCAAGCACAAACCCAGGCTGCAGGAGAAGGCCCTGGGGGTGTCAGTTGATGCCAAAGTGCCCAGCAGCCAGCACTGGTCCCTGGCAGCCCAGAGCCAGCTGTGTGCTGGCTGCAGCCAGAGCAGGCAGAGCAGCAGCACAGGGAGGGGATTCTGCCCCTCTGCTCTGCCCTGCTCAGCCCTCACCTGCAGCACTGCCTCCAGCTCTGGGAACACAGCACAAGAAGGACCTGGAGCTGCTGCAGAGGGTCCAGAGGAGGCCACAAAGATGCTCAGAGGGCTGGAGAACCTCTGCTGTGGGAGAGTTTGGGCTGTTGAGCCTGGAGAACAGAAGGCTCCAGGGAGACCTTAGAACAGCCTTGAAGTACCTGAAGGGAATCCAGGAGAGCTGGGGAGGGACTTTTGACAAGGGCTGGGAGTGACAGGAGGAGGGGCAAGGGATTGAAACTTGAGGAGGGGAGACTGAGACTGGAGATGAGGAAGAAGTTCTTGGCAGTGAGGGTGGTGAGCCACTGGCACAGGTTGCCCAGGGAGGCTGTGGCTGCCACCTTCCTGGGGGTGTTCAAGGGCAGGCAGGATGAGGCCTTGAGCAGCCTGTGCTGGTAGGAGGTGTCCCTGCCCGTGGCAGGGGGCTGGCACTGGGTGAAATTTGAGGCCACTTCCCACCCAACCCCTTCTGTGAATCTGTGGATTTCTGACAGTTGCCTCAAGAATCCTTAACAATTCTGTTCCACATCTGCCATTTGGTGGGAATTCTGCAGCCCTTGGGAGCCAGACCTGACCCTGGGCACCTTTCACCACAGCTCTGGTAGTGCTCTAAGTGATTTTGCTGCCCAGGGTAACCATGCAAAGCCTGTGGGATAAAGCCTGGTGGCCTCTTCTCAGTCCTCTCGTAGGCTCAGGTCTCTGCAGCTTGCTGTCTGTATCTTGTCTCAGGCTGGCCTGGGGCTCCCAGGAGGACTGTGAGCTTGGGAGGTCTGCAGAGGCTGAGCTGTCTGCTGTCCTCAGGGGCAGGAGCAAACGAGGTGCTCCTTCAAGCATCCCTGCACCCACAGCTGCTGGGGGAACTGCTGATGGCGTTGCTGAGCCACTCTCCATTGCTGTCGAAATAGAAGAGAGAAGGGAAGGGAAGGGAAGGGAAGGGAAGGGAAGGGAAGGGAAGGGAAGGGAAGGGAAGGGAAGGGAAGGGAAGGGAAGGGAAGGGAAGGGAAGGGAAGGGAAGGGAAGGGAAGGGAAGGGAAGGGAAGGGAAGGGAAGGGAAGGGAAGGGAAGGGAAGGGAAGGGAAGGGAAGGGAAGGGAAGGGAAGGGAAGGGAAGGGAAGGGAAGGGAAGGGAAGGGAAGGGAAGGGAAGGGAAGGGAAGGGAAGGGAAGGGAAGGGAAGGGAAGGGAAGGGAAGGGAAGGGAAGGGAAGGGAAGGGAAGGGAAGGGAAGGGAAGGGAAGGGGTGCCTGAGGGCTGGCAGAGGGCCAATGCCAATCCAGCCATCAAACAGAGAAAGCAGAAGACCTGGGCAGCTCCACACCAAGGCAGCCTCACCTGCAGCCCTGGAGGGGTGGTGGAGCAGCTCCTTCTGGAGGCCAACGCTAAGCACACGGCAGAAAAGCAGGGATCAGGAGCAGCCAGCATGGAGTCCCCGAGGGGAAATGGTGCTAGGCTCATCTGATGGCCTTCTGCAGAGGCATGGCCAGAGGGATGCTGAAGGGGGAGCAGTGGGCATCATCCTGTGGCTTCAGCAAGGCTTTGCTGCTGCCTCCCATGGCATCCCATAAGGCAGGCAGAGTGGGCTGGGTGATTGGGCTGTGAGCTGGGTTGGAAAGTGGCTCAGGAACAGAGCCCAGAGGGTGGTGATCAGTGGTGCAGAGCCCAGCTGGGGGCCTGTGGCCAGTGGTGGTCCCCAGGGGCTGGTGCTGGGCCCAGGCTTGTTCAGGTTCTCCATCAACAACCTGCACGAGGGCACAGAGTGAACCTCTGCCAGTTTGCTGTGGCACCAAAGTGGGAGGGGTGGCTGAGACCCCCCAGGCTGTGCTGCCATCCAGTGAGCCCTGGGCAGGCTGAGAGCTGGGCAGAGAGGAACCTCCTGGTTCCTCTGCAAGGCCAAGGGCAGAGTCCTGCAGCTGGGCAGCAGCAAGAGCAGGCAGCAGTACAGAGTGGGGGGCAGCTGCTGGAGAGCAGCTCCCTGGAGAGACACCTTGGGGTGCTGGTGGGCAGCAAGTGCTGCCTGGGGCAGCAATGTGCCCCTGGGGCCAAGAGGGCCAAGGGCAGCCTGGGGCCAGCAAGAGGAGTGTGGCCAGCAGGGCCAGGGAGGGTCTCCTGCCCCTCTGCCCTGCCCTGCTGAGGCCACAGCTGCAGTGCTGTGTCCAGTTTGGGGCTCCCCAGTTCAGGAGAGACACAGAGCTGCTGGGGAGAGTCCAGCAGAGAGCTGGGAGGATGCTGAAGGGCCTGGGACAGCTCTGCTGTGGAGAGAGGCTGAGAGCCCTGGGGCTGGTTAGTGTGGGGAGGAGAAGGCTGAGAGGGCTCTGAGCAATGTCTGTCAGTAGCTGAGGGGTGGGTGCCAGGGGGAAGGTGCCAGGCTCTGTTTGGTGGTGCCCAGTGACAGCACAGGGCACAAGAGGCACAAGCTGGAGCCCAGGAGGTTGCAGCTTAGCATGAGGAGAAACTTGTTTGGTGTGAGGGTGCTGGAGCCTGGAGCAGGCTGCCCAGAGAGGCTGTGGAGCCTCCTGCTCTGGAGCCTTTCCAAGCCCCCCTGGCTGTGCTCCTGCTCTGGCAGGGGCTTTACTCAATGATCTCCAAAGGTCACTTCCAACCCCTTCCATGCTGTAATTCAAGCATGCAGGATTTGGTTCATCTTGGATCATGTAAAACCTGTACAAATGCCCTCTACATGAAGCATTCCTTTGGAGAGGTTGGAGTGGGATCAAAATCTCTGCCTGGATCTCCTTCCCATCCATGGAAGAGAGGAGACCTCACTGCCTGGAGGAGCAGCCAGAGGTCCAGGCAGGAGTGTGTGAGAGGCACATCTGTACCTCCATCTGGCCCATGGTTGGAGGACGCTGCCGGGTGGGAGGCAGGGAGCTACTGGCTCCTGCCCCTGCCAGGACTTGTCCCCACGAAGGAGAGACTGAAAGGGGAAGTGTGGAAGAGCAGCACTGTGTGACCCTGGGGTACTCACCCGAGGTGCAGGGAAATGAGATGCAGTTTCTGTGGCAATAGAATTCCTGCTGGGAAGCAGAGGATGAAAGGGGGAAAAGCTGGCAGCTGTTTGGAGAAGGTGCTGGTTAGCTCACCCCATGGTAAGCACTCTTGGCACCTTACCAGACCCTTCCCTGGTGATGTCCCCTTTGGATGTGTCCCCCAGCCGGCTCCACCCACTGCTCACCCCCCGGCAGAGGTTCCTCTCTTGCCTGCTGCACAATGAAGCAGCCCCTGCGGCTGAGCCCAGCCCGGGCAGGTGTGAGAGTCTAAATCCTCTCTCTCGTTCATCAACAAAGACAAAGACTGCATCGTCTCTCCTTAATCTTGTTACTTCTGGGACTCAGACTCGGGGCTTGGCCCAAAGCTCAGGGATGCAAATCAACAGACAACACCTTCGAACCTCCTGGACCTCAGCCTGGCTGCAAAGCCCAGGATGCCTACATCTTACCTCAGCTGCCCCCAAGGGAAAAGGTTTCTGTGTACTCAGGGCATGGACAGGTACAGCCGGGGGGGGGGGCGGAGGCCCTCTCCCCACTGGCACCGGTCCCCTGCGAGTGCCTGAGAAGACACAGGAGGATTTCCTGGGCAGCTGCAGCCGGACCCCGAGCAGAGCACTGCTTGAGAGGCAGGAGGAATGCCTGCCGAAGGGTGCCACGCCCACCGGACCACCAGTGGCACCCCAACAGACCACCAGTGGCACCCCAACAGACCACCAGTGGCACCTCCACCAGACCACCAGTGGCACCCCAACAGACCACCAGTGGCACTCCCAACAGACCACCAGTGGCACCCCAACAGACCACCAGTGGCACCTCCACCAGACCACCAGTGGCACTCCCACCAGACCACCAGTGGCACTCCCAGCAGACCACCAGTGGCACCTCCACCAGACCACCAGTGGCACCCCAACAGACCACCAGTGGCACCTCCACCAGACCACCAGTGGCACTCCCAACAGACCACCAGTGGCACTCCCACCAGACCACCAGTGGCACCTCCACCAGACCACCAGTGGCACCCCAACAGACCACCAGTGGCACTCCCAACAGACCACCAGTGGCACCCCAACAGACCACCAGTGGCACCCCAACAGACCACCAGTGGCACTCCCAGCAGACCACCAGTGGCACCTCCACCAGACCACCAGTGGCACCCCAACAGACCACCAGTGGCACTCCCAACAGACCACCAGTGGCACCCCAACAGACCACCAGTGGCACCCCAACAGACCACCAGTGGCACTCCCAGCAGACCACCAGTGGCACCTCCACCGGACCACCGAGGGCAGACCACCACCAGACCACCAGAGCTGCACAGCACCCGAAGAACCTCTGACAGACCCCACAGGAGATCACCCCTGGGCCACACACCCGTCTCTCTCTCTCCCCTCCATCTGTGACTGAGGGTAATATGATCACAGCTTCTTTTCTTCCCTGCTCCTCCTTCTCTTCTCCATCGTTCTCTTTATCCCTCTCTCTCCCCCTTCTCTCTCTCTCCCTCTGTTTTGCCCAACCTTGTCCTTTAATAAACAGTTTCGTGCTGATCTGTGCTCTCGTTTGCACCCAAATGTCACAACACAGAATCCATAAGAACTGGTCTTGCTCCTCTGGACAGATACTGCTCACCTCTGTCCACCGGACCATCACAGCAGGTCACCGGGACCGTGGCAGCAGAGAGCAGAGGTGGACAGCAGTCCCAGGCTGAGCCCATGGGAACAGGATGGGCAGCTGCAGAAGGCTCTGCCAGCATCTGCAGAGAGGGAGGAGATGGACTCCCCATGCTCAGCCATGGTTGCACCTGAAGAAGAGGCCAGAGATGCCACGAGAAGGCAGTGGGTTGCAAATGGCACTGCTGCATCTGCCCACACCAGCCTCTCTTGGAGGCAAGGCCATAGTGATGGGCACTGAATCAACCTGCAGGCATCAGGATGGGCCTGTTCCAGCACAGGGATTGATCCTGAGTCCTGCTTTTTTCCCTGGAAGACACTTCCATGCCTGGCTTACACCAAAGCTCACCATTACAGAGGCCCACGAGGTGCTGCAGCAGGGGAGTCAGAACCTGCCAGTGCGCAGCTGCTGCTCCCAGGCCTGTGCCAAGGACCCAGCGGTGCACATCGAAAAGAAGAAACACCACAGGTCACAGGTGGCACTGGCCTGGAAGAGATGCCTCACAGGGCGTCTTGGCTGACCTCCTGCACTCAGCACAGACACCTCCAGCCAGAGCAGGCTGCACAGGGACACAGCCAGCCTGATCTTCAGTGGATCCAGGGATGGGACCTCAAGCACAGCCCTGGGCAGCCTGTGCCAGTGTCTCACCACCCTCACTGTGCAGAGCTTCCTCCTGATGTTGAATTTAACTCTGCCCTGCTCCAGCTCCAAACCACTGCCTCTCGTCCAATCCCCACAGGCCCTTCTGAACAGTCCCTCCCCAGCCTGCCTGCAGGTCCCCTTCAGGTACTGAAGTGCAGCTCTGAGGTCTCTCTGAAGCCTTCTCTTCTCCAGGCTCAACAGCCCAAACTCTCCCAGCCTGTCCCCACAACAGAGGTTCTCCAGACCTCTGAGCATCTCTGTGGCCTCCTCTGGACCCTCTCCAGCCTCTCCAGGTCCTTCATGTGCTGTGTTCCCAGAGCTGGAGGCAGTGCTGCAGGTGAGGACTGAGCAGGGCAGAGCAGAGGGGCAGAATCCCCTCCCTGTGCTGCTGCTCTGCCTGCTCTGGCTGCAGCCAGCACACAGCTGGCACAAAGGCACTGTGGAAGTGCTGCTTGAGGTCCCTGCTCTGGGTGTCCTGTGACTGACTCTGCTGATCTCTTCTTCCCCTCCTGGCTCCTGCATGCTGTTTGTTTGCTGGCGTGAGTGTGTGGTGTCTCACAGGGGAAAAGGGTAGGAGAACTGAAGCCTCTTCTTCCTTTCTGGTCTTGTGTTGGGGGTCCCAGAGCTGGCCCCAGCCCTGCAGGTGAGGTGGCCCCAGAGCAGAGCAGAGGGGCAGGATCCCCTCTCTCCATCTCTGCCCACCCTGCTTTGGATGCAGCCCAGGCTGCCCTTGGCACTCTGAGGGACACCATAACCTGCCACCACTTTCTCCTGGCCCAGATGTGTGCTTGCCCCCTGCCAGCTGATGAGGTGATCTGCCTCTCTGCCGCGGTAATTAATCTGTTTGCACTCTTGTGCCGTTATCAGCTGTTTATGGGTGCCACGTAGCTGCCTCCATAAAACGGGCTGTTGGGGTTTGTCCCTGCCCCCCCGGCTGCAAATCAAGGCCTGTACAGTGCAGAGCCATTTATCTGTCCTGGCCCCTGATCAGTTTGATGTTAATGTTTGAACAGAGCCATAAAAGAATTACATCACCTTACCCCTGCCCAGCGGCAGGGCACTATAAAGCGAGGCCGTGCCGCCCGGCGCAGCAGCCTCTCTTGTGCCCGAGCGCAGCGTCCTGCCGCCATGAGCTTCACCGGCAAGTACGAGCTCCAGTCCCAGGAGAACTTTGAGCCCTTCATGAAAGCCCTTGGTAAGTGCTGCCTGTGCCACTGCCGCCTCTGCCTTCTGCCGCTCCTGTGCCCGCGCCTGCCAGCTGCCCAGACAGCGCTCCCAGCCCCCGCGCTCTGCCCCCGCAGCCCCTGGGGGTAAGTGCATGTGCGTGGGGATGCGACCTCAGAGCGGGCGAGAGAGCATCTCTGCGCCACTGCCTGCTGGCCGGAGCTGAGGAGATGCTGGATGAGCCTGGACGGCGTGCAGGGCACCGGTGCCAGCAGGGCGGAGCGCTGCACGCATGCTCTGGGCTCAGCGGCACCCCGGTGGCTTGGGCTGCTGTGGATCTGCTCTGCCAGGCTTGAGGGTGAGCAGGACATCGCTCAGGCCGCCGCGGCGCTGCTCAGTGGTGCTGCTCAGAGGCTCCTCAGCTCCACGGCCACGGAGAGGTGGGCAGGGCTCGTCAGTGCTTGCTCGTGGATGTGCTTAGCTACATCCCCAGCAACGTCTGTGCCAGAGACCTGCTCCTCCGGGGATCTGCCCCGCCTGCCAGGGCAGCTTCAGCCTTTGGGAGAGGATTTTGGTGAGCTGGTTCTGAGCTCTCACAAACCACCTACCTGGTTCCCTCCTTCTGCCTCAGTTTGTTGCATTTTCTCTGCATACCTCCCAGAGAAGGAAGGAAAATTGAATTTTCAGTTTCTCTCTGGGCTTAGCCAAGGAGGAGGCTGCTCTGCAGCCAGCCTGAGAGATGCCCAGTTCCCATGCATGACCCAGGGCGACAGCATTTGCTGTCCCTTCTGCCCAGCAGACTCAGGGCCATCTGGTCCTTGGGGAGCCACCATTACTGGGAAGTTTTTCCACATGGGAATAGAAATCCTCCCAGCTGTGGGTCCCCAGGTCCACCTAACAACTCTTGCTCCTGGGCAGGACTTCCTGATGACCAGATCCAGAAGGGCAAGGACATCAAGAGCATCTCAGAGATTGTGCAGGACGGGAAGAAGTTCAAGATTACTGTGACCACTGGCTCCAAAGTGCTGAAAAATGAGTTCACCATCGGGGAGGAGTGCGATATGGAGCTGCTGACGGGAGAGAAAGTCAAGGTGAATCGTTGGCTTCTGCTCTGCCAGGCCTCGGGAGGCTCAAGGACATGAAGTTTCCTTTCCAGCCATCTCCTCTGTGCTTGAGCAAAAGGAGTGAGCAGGCCAAAGGGTTCAAACTGACACGGGGAAGAGCCCTGGGCAGTTCCCCGGCCTGCCTCTGTCTCTCGGGGCTGGCATGCACCACCTGATGTAATGGCAGGGGGCTAACTGCTGACCTCGGGCCTGCAGATGTGGCAGACACTGTCCTGCTCCCTGCAGGCCCTCAGCAAGTCTCCTAGGGACACCCTTCTGGAAATGTGTCCTCCTTGTGGAGTCACCTTCCTGAGAGCAAAGGACTCTGCAGTTCCCACTGCCCTGCTTGGCTCCTGGAAAGCAAGTTCCCAGCCAGCACTGCCGCAGCCTGGCGTTGCTAAAGCTGCCTGCAGAGCCAGACAGCAGAGAGCTGCAAGGCAGAGTCTTCAGAGCTCTCGTGGGGACGGGGGGAGATGCTTTGGTACACTTTCCTGACAGCAAAAGGTCTGAAAGATTTGAGGTGGGGAGTGGTTGACTTTCTCTCCTGTTGCTACATGAAACATATCCCCCCCTCAGTTTTGGTAACTCAGAGCTAGTGCAGGGCAGGCAGCCGCTCAGTCTCAGACCAACACAGCTCTCCTTCAAGTTTCAGCAGCTGGCAGCCTCTCTGGTCTGGGTGCTGCATGAGCAGGTGCTGAGAGAGCATCAGGGCTGCACAGAGGTACCAGCAGGGGCAGCCTTCCTTCTTCTGCCCCAGAATCCCTCTGTTGGTGTGATGCCAAGGCATGCCAGGGACCTAACGGTGTGGGAGCAGTGAGTGAGTCTCAGTGCGAAAGAGAGAGGCAGTGACACTGGGAGAGTCACATCCACGCAGAGGTCCCTTGCTGTGTTGTAGCCAGTCCCAGCACAATCCTCCCAGGAAGGGCAGAATCACCAGAGAGGCAGCTTGCTCCAAACAGCTTGCAGCGGGGATGGTAATGACTCAGTACAGAAGGGGAAGGACAAAGTCTAGGGGTCGAGATGTGCTCCAGCACTAACAGGAATGCCTCTGTCCTCTCCCACCAGGCTGTTGTTCAGATGGAGGGGAACAACAAGCTGGTGACAAGCTTGAAAGGGCTGAAGTCTGTCACCGAGCTCAATGGAGACACCATCACTCATGTAAGTGGAGAAGAGGAGCGTGGAGGCGTGGTGCAGGCAGCTGCCTCCGGGGGGCTGGCCCTAGAAAGCCTACAGAGACCCTCTGGAGGTGCTGGAGATGAGGATGTGCCTGCACTCAGGCTCCTCAGCCAGAGCTGATCAGCCAGCCAGGCTCTGAGAGCAGATTTCCATTACAGTCTGGTCCCCACAGTGCTCTTCCAAAGCCCAGCAGGCACTGCTGATCAAATCCTCGGCTAAGAAGGGCATGTTCTCAGCCACACAGTGCTGGAGCTGTGTGTCTGGGCCTGGCACTCCTCAAGAGATCAGCAGACTGCTCCCAGCTGAGGGATGCCAGATTGTCCCTGCTTGCTTTGAGGTAGTCATGAAGAAACCCAAAGCTTTAGCAGTTCAGTGCAGAGATAAACTGGAGAGAAGTCCTGCTTTGGTTTGCATGTCAGAGCCTGCAGCCAAGCTAACTCTCTGCATTTATTTTCCAGACAATGACCATGGGTGACCTGACCTACAAGAGAATCAGCAAGAGAATCTAGAAGCCCTGCACACAGCACTCACCTCACTGTGTAAAATGTCTCCATTAAAGCCAACTTTGTACTAAAGCCTCTCTATTGCCATCAGCTTCTTCACTGCTGCTCTGAGGAGCTGCCAGGCTGAGCACATTGGTGCAAGCCCTGCCAGAAACTGGGCAAGCAGCTGAGCCAGGGCTGTGCTGCTGTCAGGGGATGGAGCTGGGCTAGGTTGCAGTCTCAGAGCCACTGAGGCACCTGCTGGGATGTGTTCCATGCTGATGAGCACTCTCCCAGATCCTCCCTCCTTCCTGGGGACAGCTGCCTGCACCCCACCAGTGCTGTCCCACTGTGTCCTGCACCCACAGCTGCACTAGCTGTGTTGGGTGCACTGGGCAGGGGAAGGGCTCTGCTCCCTTTCCTTTCAAACGTGGCCAAAATGACCAAAGGGCAGGGCTAAAGGATGGGATAGTTGGGGTGGGCTGAAGGCAGTATCAGTGATCCTGCCTGGAAAGCTGCCTTGGGGAAGCCACCAGCATGGGGTGAGTTTGGGTGTCTCAACTACCATCCTCACCCTCACACCTCTGCAACAGGACCCAGCTCTGCAGGCTCTGGCCTCTCCATCCCCATCTCCTCCCCACCAGCAGGAGGGCATGGACAGTCTTTAGGAGCTGTGGGTGTGTCCCACCCAGAACTGCACAACCTCCTCCTGAGCAAGTACAGGCTGTGTCTCCTGGCAGGAGATGGGCACTGGCTGCTACGGGGTAGGTACAGAAGAGGCACCAAAGTCATCTCCCATTCTGTTGCTTGGTGCTGGAGGCTGTGTGGAGGTGTGGGGTTCTGCTGCACAGAGAGGAAACTTCTCTTAGCTGCCTTTTCCTGTGCTGGCATGACATCTGGGAATCATCACTGGGAAAAGGGCCCATGGCTGGTGTGAGAGCCTAGCTGGGATGAAGTTCTTACAACTGCTCAAAGCTGAAAATGAGTCCCTTCCCACCTCCTCCTGCAACCCCAGTATTGCCACCAGAACCCCAGTGTGTCCTCAAGAGCATCTCTCCCTTGCCTCCTCTCTCCTCAGGCTTTCATGTGACAGGGCAGCAGCAATCCTCTTGCTGAGAGCTGACCAGCATGGATTGCCACATCAGATGGGCACCTCGAAGACAAAGCAGGTGCTGAGCTATAGTGAACTCATCCCAGATGTGGAGAAACACCAGCAAAAGCTCTGAGAAAAGTCAAAGAGGAAAAGCTCTGATGCTGTTTTCTTGCTGCTCTGCTAAGGAGCAAGCAGGGGAACCTTAAACAAACCATCTTCATCTCCTGGCTGCCACTGAAGGTCTAGAGCAAACTAGTTGGGTTTGGAGATAGGCAGGCTGCAAAGGCCTGCTTTTATCCAAGCACTGCCTTAGCTCTGTGAGCTGTCCACTGGCAGCTTGCCCATGGACCTTCCCTTTTTAGCCCAGTGCAAGACTGATTAAGCCTCCCCAAGCTGGGAGGCAGGTGCTGAAGGGCATCAGAGCCACCAGCTCACCCTGAAGGTGAGCAAAGGTGAACTTTCCTGCCTGGAAACTATCTGTGCAGTCAGAGTAATCCACACAGCCAGTGCAAGTGGCCTCTGGTATCGACTCCTCACAGCCATCTGCTGCCATCACTGCAGCCATTTGCTGGCCTTAGCCAAGGAGACTCCTTTGCTCTGGTTAATTTATCCTCATGTAGGAATTCCGCCACTTGCAAGGTGCTGCCAGGCTGACGTTGCAGCAGTGCCAGCTGCGGAAGCGTTTTGCAGCACCAGAAACACACCACCTGTGGCTCTCATTCAGTCTCCACTCAGTGCCCACAGGCAGACATGACCCTTCTTGGAACCAGCTTCCCACTTGTGCCATCCCTTGGTCAAACGCCCATGGACATCACTGTGAAGAAATGATGTCACACAGGAACGTGATGGGAAAACAAAACCACTTAGGAAAGGATCAGTTGGAATTTAGCTGAGACTTCAGGGCTGCTAGAGAGAGAAAGAGGTCCCCAGCAAGAACAGAAATGGTTTTATAACAGGCTTTCTGGCTTTGATTTTTAATGCTAGTGGTAGCAAGAAAGATGGTGCTTCTGCCAAGATCTCTTCTGCTTTGCACCCTCAGAAGATGTCTCAGGACTCTCCCAGCAGGTCCATGCTGGGGCGGGGGCTGGTGCCGCTGGAAGCAAGGATATGTGGCAGCATTCCTAGTGCTCGGAGGTGCCACAGCTAATGTTATCCCACAGGCACAGATTTGGCTCAAGAGAGGGCTTTATTCCTTTTTGTGGAAGAGGCTTGGTGAGGTCTCATTGCTGGGTTCAGGCATGACTTGAATCTTTTGGTTCTTGAGGGCAGCCTCTCTCATCTTGTAGTACATGAACTCATTCTGCTGGAACATGCGCAGCTCCATCTCGGTCTGGACACGCATGACCTGAGGGGCACAGCAGGGCACACGGGCTGGGAGGCAGGGCATCTCCCAGGGAGCAAACAGTGGGCACTGTCCTAGCCCATGTCATGACATGCACCTGACTCTAGGTGCCCCATTAGCAGGACACACAGATCCAGTTGCATTCTCAGACCTGGCAGCCTGTGAAGTGTGAAGCTGAAGAAGCCCTTCCTTCACCCACCTCTTCCACAGGCTGCTGGGGAGCTCATTCTGCCAGACCTGGCAAAGGACCTAGAGGTGATGCCATGCAGAGCCAGGAACCGAGTGCACTTCCCACCCACAGCTTGGCCTTAGGTGAGGCCCATCATCAGGAAGCAGAGGAGGAGTGCAATGTTATTCCCGTTTCAGCCATGCCACACCACAGCTGCACCTCCTGCATCCCAGGACTCAGCAGGAGCAGTCATTCCCAGAGCTGCACTTCAGCAAAGGCTCAGGAGAGAACTTAGGAAATCCTTTGCAGCTGCCTGTGAGCTGATTCAGCCCTTGAGAGCACAGGGATGAGCATGTGCCAGTGTCTGTTCTTTTCCTCCACAGGAGGTGGGAAGGGAGATAAATGGAGGCGCTGGGCTCACTCTCTGGCATCCACAGGGAAGCAGTCAGCAGCCAGCCTGGCCTTAGGCACAAGGTAGTGGTGACTGGAAACTGCACTAATACAGGTTAGAGCTCTGCCACAGTGGGGACTGAGTTGGCAGTAAAAGATTTCATTCACAGAGTCACAGCTGGCATTGGGTTAGAAGGGAGCCTCTAAAGGCATCTTGTCCAACCCCCTGCAGGCTGCACAGGGACACAGCCAGCCTGAGCTTCAATGTCTCCAGGGACAGAGCCTCAAGCACAGCCCTGGGCAGCCTGTGCCAGTGTCTCACCAGCCTCACTGTGCACAACTTCCTCCTCGTGCCCGACCTCACTGCTCTGCTCCAGTTCCAAACCATTGCCTCTCATCCTATCCCCAGAGGCCCTTCTGAACAGTCCCTCCCCAGCCTTCCTTTTGCACTTTGTTAATAAAGGAAGATTCTGTAAAGCCAAGAGGCCACATCAGATGAGTTAAAGCAATGACAGATCCCCCCTGCAACTGTACAGAGTCCACCACAGCTGAGCAGATGTAACCCCTGGGACCTGCAGCTCTCAGCCCTAAGCTCGGCAATGCACCTGGTGGTCACCATGCAGCTTAGAGGGACGAGGGGCTGGGGGAAAAAGAGCAATGGGCAGCAGTAAAGAAAAACACTTGGTAAACTGGAAGCATGCACCATAAGGAAATGGAATAGTCAGGCTGTGATGCCATCCACCTGAGAGCAGAAATTGGGCTGTGTGAAGAATGGGAGACTCTGGCCTTGGACACAGCAGTGCCAAAGCTTTAGGGCCTCAGAGGCCACTTTCAGTGCATGACCTGGTGCAGGAGAAAAGTATTCCTCCAGCTGGGGGCCAGTACCAGGGCATGTACTGGGACCAGGTCTGTCTAACATCTTCATCAGTGATCTGAATGAGGGGATTGAGGCCACCACAGTCAGTCTGCAGGTGGCAACAAGCTGGGTGGCAGTGGTGATGTGCTGGAGGGAGGCTCTGCAGAGGCACCTGGACAGGTTGGATCCATAAGCTGAGGTCAGTGGGATGAGATTCAGCAAGACCAGAGCTGGCTCCTGCACTTTGGTCACAACAAGCCCATGAACACTTCAGGCTTGGGGCAGAGTGGCTGGAAACTGCCCAGCAGAAAAGGATCTGGGGGTGTTGGGTGACAGCTGCCGAACATGAGGTGCTGTGTGCCCAGTGACCAAGGCCACCTGCACCCTGGCCTGGCTCAACAGCAGTGTGTCCAGCAGGAGCAGGGCAGTGAGGGTGCCCCTATACTGGGCACTGATGAGGCCACAGCTTGAGCACTGGGCTCAGTGCTGGGGTCCACTGTGTAGGAAAGACATTGAGGTGCTGGAGGTGTCCGGGGAAGGGCAACAAGGCCAGTGAGGTTGGGAGGCTGTCATACAAGGAGCAGCTGAGGGAGCTGAGGCTGTTTATCTGGAGGACAGGAGGCTGAGGGAAGGCCTCACTGCTCTCTACAGCTCCTTGACAGGACGCTGCAGTGAGGCCAGCATTGGTCTCTTCTCCCTAGTAACAAGTGACAGGACAAGAGGAAATGTGCTGCAGCTGTACCAGGTTGGAGATTAGGAAAATGTCTTTGCTGCAGTAGTGGTCAGGGACTGGCACAGGCTGCCCAGGGAGGGGTCCCCATCCCTGGAGGTGTGTAAGAAGCTGCAGGTGTGGTGCTTCAAAACATGGTTTAGAGGCCATGGTAGGTGGATTACAGTTGTAGAGTTGGACTCAATGACCTTTAAAGGTCTCTTCCACCCTCGATGATTCTCTGCTCTGCAGAGGGTGCCCCAGCAGCAGCAGTGCTCCTCCAGCTCTCATCTCTCCCAGAGGCAGTGTTTCTGCAGCTGGAATGCAAGTTTTAGCAGACAGACAGACAGCAGAGACGAGAGAGAAGTCACCTACCTCCAGATCTTTGGTGATGGGGTGGGAAGGCCCATGGGTTATCAGGAGGATGGCATAGGCTTTACAGATCAGCCCGTGCCCGGCTTCAATGAGCCCGGCGTGCCAGTGAGTCACCCCTGCCCGCATCACGGCCATGCCCAGCTGGGCGTTGTTGGGATGGTATATTTTCCTGGAAAAACATTGGGGAATTTTAGCTCAGGAAAGCTTTGGGATCCCAACTGCTTGTCAGTGAGGTGAGATTTTTGGCAAGGAGCAGATTGTTCGCTCCAGAGGGTGCTGCATTCAGTGCCACTGAACCAAGCAGCCCTGCCCGGAAAGGGGCAGGCATGGGTGACACAAGGACATGAGCCACAGTAGGGCACCAGCTGTTGTGAAAGAAGGTGAACAACCTGTGGACAGTGGAAGTTGGACACCTGGAGTGGAGTATGCCAGGCTCTGTCATTCCATGTTATTTTAGCACAAACAAACCCCAGATCTGAGCCTGCAGCCCAGATGGCACCAACTTAACTGCCGCTGCTGTGCCTACATTGAGACTGCAACAGCCACCAGTGCCTCGAGCAGAGTGAGCAGAGAAACAGGCTCCAGAAACTCCAGAAATGCTCATCTCCCCCCCAGGAGACACATCCCTGCCTCTGGGGACACAGATCGCTCTCCTATGGTCAGTACTCAAGGTGGGAAAAACAAAACTTGGCCTCTACTTCCAACTTCAGAGTCTGCTTGGACTTACCCAAACCCCTGCCTCCAAGACAGCACCTTGAGCTGGCAGCCCTTGAAGCAAGGAAGGGAGGTGCTGCAGCTCCTGTTCTGGACTGAAAAGCAGAGGGACAGGCAGGGCAGGCAATTTGCTCTGTCATTCAACCAGCTCAGTGGCAGAGCTGGGATGTGGCTTGTCAGGCCTGCAAGGCAGGGAGGTGACTCTGTCACCCCTGTGAAAAAGAACAAAATATCCACGGGCTTTTGGGGTAAAATTGGCCAAAAGGGAAGTAATGAGCACGTTCTCAGCAGGAGGCTGCAGGGGTTGGCGAGCTGGGCTCGCTCTCTCCTCCAGGGTTTCCATCACTTTGCAGTCAGTTTTTTCTCTTTTGCCCTGCAGGACAGCCTCGGTAATGCTGAAGTGCTTCAGCTGGAGCCTTGCCCTGCACCTGGGTGAACTGAGCCTGAATTCATTTATCCTTACTGAGCTTCTACTACAGAACCTGTGTCAGCCCAGACTAAACTCCATGTATTAATCAGGAGGGAAGGGAGCAGAGGAACCTGAGGGCTGCCCTCAGTGCTGTGCGAAAGATCTGCAGGGCAGTGTCAGGAAGACGCAGCCAGGCTCTGCCCAGGGGTGGCCAAGGGCAGCCCAAGGGGCACTGGGGGCAAGCTGGAGCAGAGGAGGTGCCAGGGAACAGGAGGGGAAACTTTGTGCCTGTGAGGGTGCTGGATCCTGGAGCAGGCTGCCCAGAGAGGTTGTGGAGTCTCCTTCTCTGGAACCTTTTCAAACTCCCCTGGATGTGCTCCTGTGTGCCCTGCCCTGGGTGCTCCTGCTCTGGTAGGGGCTTGGACTGGATTTGCTCTGCAGGGCCCTTCCAAGCCCTAACGTTCTGTGGTTCTCTGATACCTTAAGTAGCAGCCACTGGACATGGTTTCTCCTTACTCTGCAACTTCTCCTGCCTGCAGTGGTGACAGCCTCTCTGTCCTGCACCCAGGCTGGCTCTGCTACCAGGGCAGCCCTTAAGGTGCTGGTCAGACACAACAAAGAGGCTAACCAAAGCTGTACCCAAACAGTCTGTCTGTTGCAGTTCAGTAACTCGAGATGTTTGGGAACTGTTGTGCATTTCAGAAGGGATCCCTTTCTACCTGGTGACACAATCAGTTCCCAGTCTGAATGCCAGCACGGATGGGAGCAAATGATTCCTAGTGCGTGGCACTGCAGAAGCACAGAGCCTGCCAGCAACAAGGCACAGACGTACAGGTAGCCATCCACCATCCTCTTGGCGTAGTCTGCTGCTTCCTCAAACATCTGGAGGTAGGAGAGCACCTCGGAGGCAATGCTCAGGATCCTCAGGAGGTAGATGTTTGTGTCCCCCAGCACAGGCTCCTGCTTCTTCAGGCACTCCCGGCACAGCTTCACGACCTGCACCGGGAGGAGGAGAGAAGGAGAGCAAGTCAGCTTCACAGCCCTGGGTGTTCCGTGGCCTGCACCAGTCCTAGATGTGAGAAATATATATTTGATCTGATCAATTCGTGGCAAGAGGCCCGAGACAGGGAGGAAGGGAGGGGGTTTGAATGGAGCTGCACTCCTCCTTGCACAACCATCACAAAAGCTTAAGATAACAGCAATAAATAATTAGAAGCTAGAAAGCTTGGTGGAGGAGTGAGGCAGGTGGAAGAGACAGCCTTTGGCATGAGCAGAGGACTAGTTTGGAGTTCATGGAGCGGACACTTGAGGAAGATCCCTTACTTCATCACTGAAGACCCCTTACTTCATCCCACCGAGTAAAAAGAGACATGTGTGGAAGAGACACCTGCCATTCTTGGAACTGATAAGCAAAACCCAACCTGTTCTTAGAATTAGTGATGAATCTGTAATAGAATAGGATACAAAAAGAGAACACTGCAAACAAAAGGTGTGTGTGAGGGCAGAGCAGAGCCTCCCTGCGCACCCAGGCCTGTGCATTGCTTGATTCCTGCAGCTCTATTAAAGCCTTACCTTGCATGAACGCAAGTTTATGCCTGTTATTTATGACAGCTTGGGGGCTCATCCAGGATATCACCAGACCCTGGAGGTTCACCTAGGCAGGGGCGCCCCCACCGCTTGGTGGCTGCTGGGGAGGGCCGGTCGGGGCTGGTGGTACCCTGAACCCAGCCGGAATCAACCAATCCATCTTTTTGAGCTCCCTGATGAGGCTGCAGCCATTTATAGACCTTAATTCTGTGCGCACAGACCCGAGCCAAGACGACAGAGTCGTGAGTGCTGTGGAAGCCGTTCGGTTGGGTGGGATTCGACTGCCTGGTGTGAAAGAGCCTGTTTGAGACGGAGTCTGACTCCGAAGCGAGTGCGGAGGTCCGATAAGCTGCGGTTCCAAACTCCCGCGAGGGACTTGGCCGGTGAAGGACCAAAGCGATTCCTATAGGAGTCATGGGTGGGTTAAAAGAGGGTCCTTTAACCCCCTGCAAGAGGCTCTTTCAGGCAGTCAGGAAAGATGGGTCAAACTAAGTTGAGGACCCGAGACCCTAACAAAGGGAGCGAAACAAAGCTACCAGATACTCCCCCAGAAAGCCCGTTGGGATTAATGATTGAGTATTGGAATGATAGGGGCCCCAGAAAGGGAAAACAAAAACAAAATTAGTCCATTATTGTATGAGAATATGGCCAAAGGAACCAACATGGCCACATGTGTATTGGCCTATGTTTGGGTCTTTTGAGGACTGGGTTTGTCAAGCCCTGATAGAATATGTGGGCAACAAAAAAATGTTAAGCCCAGAGGAGGGTGAATATGCTGAGCTCTGGGAACTATCAGCAGAAAGAAAAGTTACAGCACTGTATGCTCTAACAGCAGAAGGAGGAGGGAGGGAGAAAAGGGAGGAATGGGAGCCCTTACATAACTTACCGCCTGCCTCAGCCCCCCCTCTCCCCCTTACCGCCGCTGCTGCCTCAGCCCCCCCTCTCCCCCTCGCTGCCGCTGCTGCTTCAGCCTCCCTGCCGCTTCTGCAGGAAAATCAACCCCCAGCTGCAAGAACGAGGAGCAGGACAAGGGAGAACGTAGGGGCTGACCTGTATCCCCTAAGGGAAGTCCCTCTGGGGGGCAATCAAGGAGGGACAGGATTCGTGGCCGTACCATTGACCACGACTGATGTAAGAAATTTTAAGAAGGAAATGGGAACGTTACTGGATGATCCCTTAGCAGTGGCTGAGAGACTAGACCAATTTTTAGGTGACAGCACACATACGTGGGAGGAAATACAGACAATTTTGGGTATCCTATTTACTGTTGAAGAAAGGGGAATGATCAGACAAGCTGGAATGAGAATATGGGAACACCAGAATCAGAATGGGCCCCCCGGAGATCAGAAATGGCCAAATGTGGATCCCCATTGGCATCATCAGCAACCCCTTGGAAGGCAGAATATGAGAGACCTAAGAACCCTAATAATACAAGGAATAAAGGAAGCAGTCCCCCGAGGACAGAATATAAACAAGGCCTTTGAGGAAGAACAAGGAAAAGATGAGTCTCCCACATTATGGATGGAAAGGCTGAGAAAGAGTTTACAAATGTACTCAGGAATAGATCCTAATTCAGTGGCAGGGGTTACTCTCCAAAGGACACAATTTGTGGCTAAAGCCTGGGAAGACATTAGAAGGAAACTTGAAAAATTGGAAAACTGGCAGGAAAACTGGCAAAAGAGTTACTTAGAGAAGCCCAGAAAGTGTATGTCTGAAGGGATGCAGAAAAACAGAAAGCAAAAGCTAAGATCCTTGTAGCAGCAGTAAGGGAGAGTCAGAAAGTACAAACTACAACTAAAGAATTAAAAGGGATGGGGCCCAAGAGGCCTCTGGAGAATCAGGGTGCCAAAGAAAGAGAACCTCCTGTGTGTTATTATTGCAATAAGAAGGGACATAGCCAAAAATATTGCCGTAAAAGGACACAGGATGAGAAATTATTTAAGGAAGACTAAGGGAGTCAGGGGCTGTATCTTTTGGGGACCCCTCCATCTACTGAGCCCTTGATAAAATTATTAATAGGTCCCCATAAGGAGGAAGTGGAATTTTTAGTGGACACAGGAGCTGAGAGAACCACTATTAAAAAACTCCCACCAGGAGTACAAAAAGGGAAGAATCACACAATGGGTATAGGAGCTAAAGGAGAACCATTTAAAGTACCTGTTTTAAAGGAAGCAGAAATAGAAGCAGAGGATAAAATTTGTCTAAGCGATTTGTTATTATTGCCAGAGGCAGAGCATAACATACTGGGACGAGATTTAATCTTGAAACTAAAACTGGGGATTCAGAGTGAGGGAAATAAATTACAGGTGAGGATGTGCACCCTAAAGCAAAGGGATGAAGAACATGGAGCAGGGAGGTCATTCTGCCCCTGTACTCTGCACTGGTCAGACCACACCTCGAGTACTGCGTTCAGTTCTGGGCCCCCCAGTTTAGGAGGGACATTGAGATGCTCGAGCGTGTCCAGAGAAGGGCGACGAGGCTGGGGAGAGGCCTTGAGCACAGCCCTACGAGGAGAGGCTGAGGGAGCTGGGGTTGTTTAGCCTGGAGAAGAGGAGGCTCAGGGGTGACCTTATTGCTGTCTACAACTACCTGAAGGGTGGTTGTGGCCAGGGGGAGGTTGCTCTCTTCTCTCAGGTGGCCAGCACCAGAACGAGAGGACACAGCCTCAGGCTGCGCCAGGGGAGGTTTAGGCTGGAGGTGAGGAGAAAGTTCTTCCCTGAGAGAGTCATTGGGCACTGGAATGGGCTGCCCGGGGAGGTGGTGGAGTCGTCGTCCCTGGGGCAGTTCAAGGCAAGGTTGGATGTGGCACTTGGTGCCATGGTCTAGCCTTGGGCACTGTGGTAAAGGGTTGGACTTGATGATCTGTGAGGTCTCTTCCAACCTTGGTGATACTGTGATACTGTGATACTGTAACATGTAAACCCATCCGTGTGGTCTGATGGTCAGGAGATGGGGAAAATAGAAATGGATCCCATCGAGATACACAGAAGGGATTCTCAATGTCCAATCAGGATAAAACAATATCCAATTTCTCAGGAGGGACGTAAAGGACTCAAACCAATTGTAGACAGATTGTTACAACAGGGGCACTTAGAACCTTGTATGTCCCCACATAACACACCCATCTTACCAGTTAAGAAGCCAGATGGCTCCTTTAGGATGGTACAGGATCTCAGAGCAGTAAATCAGAGAACAGTCACTAAATTTCCTGTGGTAGCAAACCCTCATACCCTACTAAACAATTTACCTCCAGAATTTCAGTGTTACAGTGTAATAGACCTAAAGGATGCCCTCTGGGCTTGCCCACTAAAGGAAGAATCACGGGATTACTTTGGCTTTGATTGGGAAGATCCAGAGACAGGGAGAAGGCAACAGTTAAGGTGGACAGTATTACCTCAGGGATTTACAGAATCCCCCAACTTATTTGGTCAGACATTGGAGAAGCTATTAGAACATCTGGTGTTTCCAGAAGGGATAAAAATGCTGCAGTATGTGGATGACTTATTGATAGCAGGAAAAACTGAAGAGGTAGTCTGAGAAGACACCATACAGACTCTACATTTTTTAGGAGCAAAAGGACTTAAGGTATCAAAACCAAAGCTACAAATTGTGGAACAAGAAGTAAAGTATTTAGGACACTGGTTGAGCAAAGGGGAAAAGAAACTAGACCCTGAAAGAATATCTGGGATCTTGGGGATGAAGACTCCAGAAAATAAGAAGGAAGTCAGAGCGTTATTGGGACTCCTTGGATATTGTAGACAATGGATAGAAGGATATAGCGAAAGGGTAACATTTCTATATGAAAAACTCACCCATGAATGTCCCAGGTCGACTCAAGAAGATGAGCAGAGGTTGAGTGACCTTAAAAATGTTTTATTGCAAGCCCCCATTTTGAGCTTACCAGATTTGGGAAGGCCTTTTTATTTGTTTGCAAATATTTCAAACCAAACAGCTTATGGGGAACTGGCTCAAGATTGGGCAGGGAGCAAGAAACCAGTGGCATATTGTTCACAATGATTGGACCCAGTAAGCAGAGGATGGCCAGCTTGCCTTCAAGCCTTGGTGGCCACAGCTTTATTAATTGAGGAAGCAAGAAGAATAACCCTACCTGCTCCACTGACAGTTTACATCCCCCACAATGTGAGGGGAGGGTTACAACAGAAAGCAGAGAGATGGCTCACAGACAGCCGAGTACTGAATATGAAGCCATAATCATTGACTCTCCGAGTTTGGAATGAAAGATAAGAGCTGCCCAGAATCCTGCTCAATTCTTTTATGGGAAACCCCAAGACAGTTTGGAACATGACTGTATAAGGGTTATAAAAACTCAGACGAAGGTCAGACCAGACCTTCAGGAGAGTGAATTAGATAAAGGGGGAAAATTGTTTGTGGATGGATCCTCTGGAGTTATAGAAGGGAAATGGAAATCAGGAGATGTGATAATTAATGGGGAGTTAGAGCCAGTGGAATCAGGGTCCCTAAATCCGCCATGGCCAGCCCAGGCCTGTGAGTTGTATGCCCTTTACAGGGCTCTTAAATTATTAAAGGACAAAACAGGAACCATCTACACAGACTCTAAATATGCCTGTGGAGTGGTGCATACATCTGGGAAAATATGGGAAGAAAGATGACTCCTAAATACCCAAGGGAAAGGATTGATCCATCAAGAATTGAAAACCCTGATATTAAAGGAATTAAGGGGACCAAAGGAGGTTGCTGTAGCACATATAAAGGGACACCAGCAAGGATTTGATTTATGAGTTTGGGTAAACAACAGGGCTGATAGAGAGGCCCAAAAGGCTGCAGTTCAAGGTGAAGACAGCCCTTGTAAGACCTATACACTTCACCAAGAACAGGAAATTAACACATTTATGGGGAAAAAGTTTCCAGGGGAAGAGGAGGATAAGATCAAGAAGATGGGAGCGGAGTCTAAAGATGGGAAGTGGCAGCTCCCGGACGGGAGGGAGATTCTGCCCAAGGCATGCAGCCAACAAATTCTTCAAAGACTGCATAATCAGACTCACTGGGGAACCAAAGCATGAGGAGAGCAGCTCCTGAAACAGCCTGGGTGTGTAGGGATATACGATATAGCAAACCAGATCACACAGGGATGGCTGGTCTGTAAAAGGGTAAACAAGGCAGCATTTAAGCAAGAAGCTCGGGGAGGGAGAAAAACAGCATCTCGACCATTCGAACGAGTGCAGAGAGATCTTACAGAATTCCCTAAAGCAGGAAGGATAAAATATTTATTAGTCATAGTAGATCACCTAACCCAATGGGTGAAAGCTTACCCAGTGAGCAGAGCAACTGCACATATGGTGGTAAAGGTACTATTGGAAAATACAATACCAAGGTATGGAATAGTGGAACACATTGATTCAGATCGAGGGACACATTTCACTTCAAAAATAATCAGGAAACTATCAGAAATCTTAGGTATTTCATGGGAATAGCACACTCCATGGCACCCCCAGAGCTCAGGGAAAGTTGAACGAATGAGTCAAACACTAAAACAACAATTAGCAAAATTAATGTTGGAAACTCAATTCTCATGGGTTAAATGTCTGCCTATAGCATTGTTAAACCTAAGGACAAAGCTGCATAGCAGCACGGGACTTTCCCCCTACGAAATGCTCTAGGGAATGCCGTATTTGGCCGGGATGCCCACAGGTAACAAATTGATAGAGGACAAGAGCATCCAGAAATGTATGATAGACATCTCCAAAAGGCAACAAGAATTGCGGGAGATGGGGATGCTGGATCAAACTCCACCTCTGGGGTTTGCAATCCATAAAATTAAACCTGGCGATAAGGTACTGATAAAGACTTGGAAAGAAGAAACTTTGTTACCCATGTGGGAAGGCCCTTTTCTTGCGTTGCTCACCACAGAAACGGCCACCAGCACAGCAGAAAGAGGGTGGGCGCACGCCCCGCGAGTGAAAGCACCTGTCCAGGAGTGGCAAGTGACTACGGACCCGGGAAAATCAAAAGTGACACTAAGGAGGCAATAAGATAAGCACTGGTGGAATTTCTAAACACTTATCACTCCTGGGGGATTAACTGGGACTTCAGAACCAATATTCAAAACTGACAACAGGTGTTGAAATTGTTAAAAAAAACAAGAAGGATTTTTTAGTGGGGAAAATTGGAGGATTTGTTTTGTTTGGTTTGGTTTAGGTTTTTGTGTTGTTTGTTTGGTTTTGTTGTTTGGTTGTTTGGTTAAAGATTTTATTTTTTAATTTGAGACACATATTCCAAGAAAAGTAAAAGGGCAGCGAGAGGCACCCAAGGAAATCAAAAGAGGGCAAGACCGGAGTGGGAACAGTGCTGTGGCTGAAGAAGGTCTGCCGAGAGCTGCAACTCCTCTGGGCTCTGACCGCCAAGTAACATGGCCCTGACCGGAGCTCTGCTGTGCATATTTGGGTTAAGCCTCTTGGCCCTGGGACAAGCCCAGAATTGCAGTGACTGCATCACTGTGACTCGGAGGGGAAAAATCGTGTCTCAAACATTGGTATAGCATACAAGTTATGAGTGTAATGGACAAAGGTTAGATCCCTGCCATCACAACCAAACAGAATACGCCAGATGCAATGAGAAGGGAACAATCACTTGTTACGATCCAAAGGAAGTTCCCTATCTATGGTGGGTAGAAATAAGGGCAAATGATGGGAAAGGGAAATTGTTAGGAAGAAGCCAAATGACCACCAACTGCAGTCAACCCCTGTGGGTAACCTTTGATGCTTGCCAGGCTATCGACAATGATGGTGCTTCAACTTGTGGGAATATGGGATGGAGACATTATTATAGTGGGCAAGAAAAATAGATTTGCCCAGAGGATCCTGGCCAATGCTGCCAGTATCGTAATTCACTGTATATGTAGTGGAAGCACCTTGGGTGTCAGCTCAGGATAGAGCCCAGTACTATTGTGGGGAGACATGGTGGAATTGTGTGTGTTGGGCCACCTGGAAGAAGGGACCAAATTTGTGTGTAGGTCTGAGAGCAGGAGTAAAAAGGGGAATCCCATCAGCAAATTGCACTGCTGAAACCTGCAATCCAGTGAATGTAACAATCTATGACATAGAAAAATGGGAAAAAGCAAAGTCCATGAGATATGGAGTCAGAATTGCAGGAAATGGGTCAGACCCAGGGGTGATGCTTGATGTAAAAGTCCTACAAATGGGTAGAGAAGGAAAAATCCCAACATTTGGTATTTCATTCATTTTATCATGAGATGGAATCAGGAGTTCAGTATGAAATTCCAACAGCTGCTAAAAATCTGTTTGTAAATTTGGCTGAGAATATTGCAAAATCTTTGACTGTAACCAATTGTTCTGTCTGCGGAGGTACCAGTCAAGGAGATCGATGGCCCTGGGAATCAATGGAAGCGAACATCTCTGATCCTAGCACCTGGAAAGTGGAGAGAGGTAACAGAAAGCAGCAGTGGGTCCTACAAACCAGTATAATTGGAAGGAGTTGTTGGCAGAGACTGGGTGATGGTCACTTTGTAGGGAATTTGGAATGTGAAGGCGGTTATGAGTGGAATGAAACTAAAAATCCATGGGAAAGATGGGGCACTCCTCTGGGAATGCCATTCCAATTGAGAAACTGGACTAATGGTAGCACAATCATAAATGGGCGGTCAGCCCCAAGTGGATATTATTGGATATGTGGGAGAGTAGCATATGCTCACCTACCAAAAAAATGGGTAGGATCATGTGTATTGGGAACAATTAGACCCAGCTTCTTCCTGTTCCCTATCTCCAAGGGAGAAAAGTTAGGCATGCAGCTCTACACTGAGACTGATGAGTTAAGAAGGGCCAGAAGGGACCTCCAAGTAGGAAATTGGAAAGACAACGAGTGGCCTCCCAAAAGAATCATTGCCTATTATGATCCTGCAACATGGGCAGAAGATGGATCTTGGGGTTATGGAACCCCAATATATATGCTCAATAGGATAATTAGACTGCAAGCAGTAGTAGAACTAATTGTAAACAAAACTGGAGATGCTTTGAACCTGGTAGCGAAGCAAAGTACTCAAATGAGATCTGCTATATATCAAAATAGATTAGCATTAGACTATTCACTAGCTCATGAAGGGGGTGTGTGTGGGAAATTCAACCTAACCAACTGCTGCCTGGGAATAGATGATGAAGGAAATGCTGTTAACCAACTGGGAAAAGAGATGAAGAAAACTGCTCACGTTCCGGTACAAACCTGGAATGGGGTAAACTTAGGGAATTGGTGGAATAACTTGGGAGTAAGTGATTGGTTTACTAAATTGGCTTTGGTGGGAGGGGGAGTGCTGATTGTGGTATTAATTGTACCCTGTCTCGTTTCATGTTGTGTAAGACTGTCTGCAGCAATGGGGCCGCAGACATGCAGGGTGGGGCTGCAGACATGCAGTGGGCAGCAGACATGCAGGGTGAGGCAGCAGACATGCAGTGGGGCAGCAGACATGCAGTGGGCAGCAGACATGCAGTGGGGCGGCAGACATGCAGGGGGCAGCAGACATGCAGTGGGCAGCAGACATGCAGTGGGGCGGCAGACATGCAGAGGGCAGCAGACATGCAGTGGGCAGCAGACATGCAGTGGGGCGGCAGATATGCAGAGGGCAGCAGACATGCAGTGGGCAGCAGACATGCAGTGGGGCGGCAGACATGCAGAGGGCAGAAGACATGCAGTGGGCAGCAGACATGCAGCGGGGCGGCAGATATGCAGTGGGGTGTAGACATGTGGTGAGGCAGCAGACAGGCAGTGTGGGGCTGCAGACAGACAGTGTAGGGCAGCAGACATGCAGTGGGGCAGCAGACATGCAGTGGGATGTAGACATGTGGTGAGGCAGCAGACAGGCAGTGTGGGGCTGCAGATGTGCAGCCTGGAGGGCTTCAGGCTCTTCCTGCCATAAGCTCAAACTGAGGCTGTTGCTCAGCCTGGAGAGTGCTGCTGAAGCTGTTACCATCTGAAGAGAATCACAAAACATTTCCTGGGCCAGCAAGAGGGAGAGAGGAGGCAGTGACTTGAGGTCTCCTGCCCTTTTCCCTTGTGGCCCATACCCCGGGTGGGACATGTCTCTCCCACACCACACCTCAGGAAACAAGAAACATGCAGGAGCCAGGAGGTGAAAAAGAGATGAGCACAGAGAGTCACAGCCCACAGCTCAACGGGGCAGGCCCCCTGAGCATTCTGCCCCTCTCCTGAGCTCCCTGTCCTTCTTGGTGCACGGCTGCCTGGCTCAGCTGGCTCGCTACGCTCACCCTGTAACTCAGGTTTCCCACCCAAGAGGTCCTGGGGTCCAGTCACCTGAATCTCCTTGTGCCAGCACTACAATGAAAATCAGACTGAGATGCTGCCCCAGACACAGTCAAGCCTCACAGAGGGCAGAAACCAGTGGGGGCTTTTGCAGTCTGAGCTGCCCAGAGGGCAGGAAGCAGGTGGAGATGTTCAGGTGACAGCAGTGGGGCTTGTTTCATCCCTCCAGCACCAAAGCAGGAGAGTAAAGGCAGCAGCACCGACCTCGTGGTAAAGTCCCTCCGTGCGGGCCGTGTTGATCTTCTCCAGCGTGTCCTTGGAGAACTGGATCACCTCCTTCACTGCTTCTGCAGAGGGCTGGGGACAACGTTAGGAAAACCAGTGAGGAAAATGCAGTGCCTGGCACATGACAAAGCACCTTGGTTGAAGGGATGCTTGTTCCACAGCATGGGAACCCAGATCAGCTGAACACAGCACTGCGAGAGCCAGCCCCGTCCCTGCTGAACACAGCACTGCGAGAGCCAGCCCCGTCCCTCACCTCCTGCTGCTCTGAGCCTCTGAAACCTACATTTCCAAACCGTGCCACCTGGCATGACCTTCCTTTTTGGAAGCCTGCCCACACTCACAGGACTCCAGGAGGCTGCAGGAAGAGCCTGCTCTGGAGCCCAGCAATGGAGCTAGAGTGCAGCCACGAGCCCAGGACCTCTGAGTGTGGATCAACAGGAGAAACTCAACAGTGCAGTGAAGGACACAACGATTTGCAGTCAGGGCTGGAGGATTGTGTTGTCTTCTTCCCATATCCGATCAAAGCAGACTTTTTAGGAGTAAGTCTGATAAGGCTGAAGGACAGGATGGTGCCATGCAGAGAGACCTGGACAGGCTGGAGAGGTGGCTGAGAAGCTTGTGAGGTTCAGTAAGGCACAGTGCAAGGTCTTGTACCTAGGTCAGGGCAACTCTTGACATCAATTCAAGGTGAAGGATGGTGATGTGGAGAGAAGCCCAGCAGAGAACTTGGAGGTGCTGGTTGGGGAGAAGCTGGGCAGGAGCCAGCAATGGGCACTGGCAGCACAGAAGGCCAAGGGCAGCCTGGGCTGCATCCCAAAGCAGTGTGGGCAGAGCTGGAGAGGGATTATCCTGCCCCTTTGCTCTGCTCTGGGGACACCTCACCTGCAGGGCTGTGTCCCCAGCACAAGAGGGAGAACAGAAGAAGTGGCTTCAGTTCTCCTACCCTTTCCCCCTCTGGCCTGTGCACCAGGTGAGACACCACAAACCCATCCCAGCAAATGAGCAGCATGCGGGAGGGAAGAGATCAGCAGAGTCAGTCACAGGACATGCAGTGCAGGGACTTCAAGCAGCACTTCCACAGTGGCTTTGTCTAATAAAAACCTGCTCCTGTCTTCACAAGAGCCCAGAGCCTGCTGCCAACACAAACAGCCAGAACTTTGCTGCTGCTTGGCAGGGCCAAAGGACAGGTGAGAGTGGTGGCCAAGCAGCCAATGTCCATCTGCAGGCAACCGGTAGAGTATTCACAGAATCATAGATTCATAGAATGGGTTGGATGGGGTTGGAAAGGACTTCAAAGCTCATCCAGTCCCAACCCCCTGCCATGGGCAGGGACACCTCCCACCAGCACAGCTTGCTCAAGGCCTCAACCAGCCTGGCCTTGAACACCTCCAGGGAGCGGACATCCACAGCCTCCCTGGGCAACCTGTGCCAGTGTCACACTACTCTCACCTCCTCATCTCCAGTCTCAATCTGCCCTCTTCCAGTTTCATTTCATTGCCTTTCATCCTATCATTACCAGGCCTTGCCAAAAGTCCGTCCCTAGCTCTCCTGTAGCCTCTTCAGGTACTAGAAGGCTGCTCTAATGTTTCCTTGGAGCCTTCTCATCTCCAGGCTGGACAACCCCAGTCCAACTCCTGTCCCCATGAGGCAGGTGGTCCATCTCTCTGACCATCCTGGTGACCTCCTCCTGTGACTCCTGTCTCATGTAGGTGGCAGAAGAGGCTGGGGATTGCTGAGTCCAAGTCTGTCCTTGAGAAACATTTGGAGAAATAGGACTTGGCATCTTTTGTGACACTGTGGCACACTGTGGGCTGCCCTGCATGTCTGGGGAGACATCCTGCACCCTCTGATGTGCCTGTGCATGAGCAGCCTGTAGCTGTGCCAGGTGCAGGGTTTCAGCTGTTCGCATTGCCCTCCGTGCACAGACAAGGTGTGCTGCCTGAGCTCACCCGTGGAGGAGGCTGGTGCCCATGCCATGTGCTGAGCTCAGGCTCCTTCTCTCACAGTGGCATGAAAAACTCTCCCAATGCCCAGCAGATGGACAGCTTCTCTGCCTGACCACCACTGAACTCCTGCCCTTCACCCCCTCCAGCCAGCAGCAAAGTTCTCCTTGTTTACACTCACAGCTGACTTTGGGCCTTTGACACTGTCCCAGAGGACATCCTGGTCACTGGCTGCATGAGGGACTGGCTGGACAGCTGCACTCAGAGGGTTGCAGTCAGTGGGTCAGCATCCAAACGGAGACCAGAGACCAGTGGTGTCCCTCAGGGCTCCGTACTAGGACCAGTGCTGTGTCATGTCTGTCAGTGACAGGTTAGTCTTGTCACCATGAATCTCTGAGCCTGCCCTGAGTGACCCTGCTCTGGCAGGGAGGGTTGGACTGGAAGATCCGTGGAGGCCACCTCCAGCCCCTGGCATTCTGTGGCTCTGTAAACTGGCCTTGGGTGGTGGGCTCCGGCTGGTGCTGTGCTCAGGAACGGTTGAGTGCTGCTCTCCTTTTTCACACTGGCACTAGCCAGGCTTCCACCAAAACCAGACTCTGCTCCTATTGACAGTGTCCCTCAGCTGAGGAACCACGGTCACAGAGAAGCCCTGACGGAGCAGACACAGTCAGCCCTGGGTTTGGGCACTGAGGACAATCCATACCTTGCTTTCCCCTTCCTTCACTGCCAGCATCAGGTCATCCTTGATCTGCTTCTTGCAGTGCTCACAGGTGCAGTCGAAGTAGTATTGCTTCTTCAGCTGCCTGCGTCGCTCCTCGCTCAGGCTCAGGAAGTCCACGTAGGAAACGCTCAGCTCCTCCCCTGCAGGAATCTTGCTCAGTGCCCTCAGCTCGATCCTGGGTGCAAAGGAGACAAGATGTGGACTTGCAGAAGCGGCAGAAGCAAAGGTGCAGCCACAGAGCCACTGTCAGGGACAAGCCCTGGCAGCTGCCTCTGCTCACAGAGGTGAGCACTTGCCCTGAGCTGCTGCTGGAGGCAATGCGGAGATGGGCACCAGGGCTGGCTAACTGCACAGAGGCCACAAACAGGGGCACACCAGCTCCTCTTGCCCCTCTGCAACTCCTGCCAAGGATACTTAAGGGTCTAAACTACAATCAGATACAGCTCCAACACTTAACCTGGATGGGGGCCGAACCTAGACATGAACATCACATGCATGGGATTTCACCAGAGGAAAACCCTGAGATCAGGACCAGCCCAGAGGCCTTGCAAAATGCTGAGTTTGGACTCTGAAGCCTTTTTCAAATACTGCTTTGCATGCTCCTCACCCACCCCTGGCTGGACTCCCAGCTCAGACCCATCTGCTTTCAGTATCATTTTCACTCTGAACAGCTAGGGCACATTCCCTCTGGTTGCCGGGTAAGAGATGCTCTCATCCTGCTCACACATCTCCACACGAAGGCTTAGAAACAGCTCTCTGAGAATGGTTTGCTTTTTCTGCAGCCCACTGGATCTGGCACTGCTAATGTTAAACCAAAGGCAATTGCATGTCCCTATTGCTAAACCTTCTGGAGAGGCTTTTGGAGAGGCAGACCTTTGCCTCTGCCTTTCTGGCATGGCTTCCCCTGCAAAAGGTCTTCAAAGAACACCCAGAACTGTTCCCTTGCTGTTTCGCTTCATCTCCCAGTGTCTCCTACTTGCAGAAGCTGGAGGAGCACAATTGGCCAGAGAGGGCAGAAGTTCCATCAAACACCAGCTGCGAGGTGATGTTTCTCTGCCCACCTCTGTGCCACCTCCTAGGGACTCTGCTCGCAGTTAATTTGCTGCACTTGAGACCGCTGCCCTTGGGCCCTGTGCCCAGAGCCACTGAGCAAACACAGGTTTGTGGCTAGCCAGACTCACCAGTTAGCAAAGCCAGGCCAGTCCTGTGGTCAGAGCTCCCACCCTGCTGGCCTTGTCACACTGCTGCCTGGCACATGGCTGCTGGGCCTCCCTCACCATGCCAGCCTGTCCTGAGGGCTCTGCTGAGCTCAGCATGTTTGCTGTACACACCTGCTACCAGACGGGCCCAGGGGGCACCTGCTGCCTCCCACCTGAACACTGTGGCTTTGGAACAAACCCAGAGATGGTCTGACCAAAGGCACAGGTGGCAAAGACCCCAAAGGTCTCACCAGCTGCACTGAACAATAGTTCTTACAGGGAGGACATGGCTGTGTGTGTGAATCCACTCCTGCAGGCACCCTAACTCCTCTGGAATTCCTGCCACAAACTTGGCACCGAGGGCAGAGCTCTGAGCCTCACAGCTGTGCTACAGCTGCTGTGAAAATTCCTCTCCAGGGCTGGCTTTGACCTTCCCTGGGTGTTACACAACACCAGCAGCACATTTCATATGAAGTTTGTCACCGAACATGCCAACATCACAAAGGGCAGTGATTAGTTATGGTGCAGCCAGGGCAGATGCCAGCCAAGAGAGGGTGCAACCCTCACTCGGGGAGAATGTGCCTGGAAAGAGCAATTCCCATCAGAATGGTTTACACAGGAACATTCCTGCTCACACTTCACAGGATCCTTGTTACAGTGAGTCATGCAACCAGAGAAGCAAATCCAAGCCTCTGACTTTTATGATGCCCCTGATAGCCTAAACACCACAGGTATATTTTGAGCCCCCAGCCCTTGTGTGGAGGGGATTATTAGGGATAAGCCTGGGAACACATGGCATAGCTGAAATGCTAAAGAGACACTGCCAGCTGCCAGCTTTTCCCCATTGTCTGCCCCAGCACCCAGGGCCTTGACAGACACACACACAGTGCCCCACAGCTCACACAGCTCAAAACTCAACCTGCCCCGAAGCAGAACTCTCATCAGAGGTGGAAGTCTCTTGTCCCCTTTCATGGTCCTATCTCTAATGCAGCCAGGAAGTGCCAGTGGTGAGTGTGAGCACTTCTCACACCCCTGTGTGTGCTCAGAGTGAAGGCTGGAAGCCAACAGTGTCCCTTTAGCAGGACTGGCTATGACGTACCCAGTGCAGTGAGCTACACAGAGAACCCGGGGGCCTAGCTGGTACCCTCATGATTCCTGCCTTTGGACCAGGCAGCAGTGGCATCATGAAAAGCTAAAACATTAATCAGGTGTTATGGTAACAAAAGGATGAAGCCTCCACCTGCTCTGCTGCTGCTGCTGCAGGCTGTCAGTGGGCAGGGCTGGAGGCAGGGAAGTGTGGGCTCTTTAGTATGTCAGTCACACACTCAGTTCTCATCCCCCTAGGACCCAAGGGTTTATTTTGGGCTGTCTAAGATTAGCAAGACCTTCTTCTGACTTTCATGCTCTTGCCATAGTCAGGGGAGGAGAAATGAGAAGTGGAAAGGGGAAACACAGACGAGAGGGTGGGAAGGCAGAGAGGAGAAGGAGACAGTCACAGGATTACCACTGTTGCTTTAAGGGGCTACAAAATGCAGTTAAGTGAGGTTTGGGTTTAGTGGAGCTTTGCACAGGGGAGGAGGAGAACTCTGGAGAAGGGAGAAAGTGAGATTTTCTGCAAGGAGGGGAAGCCCCTTGGGCTGTTTGCAGTTTGTCCATTAAACGTGGGGCATGAGGGGAACAGGGCAAGGGGGGAGGATGATGCTTTCGAGACCAACCCACCTCATCTGTGTGTGGAACATTGACCTTACAGCCTCATGACTGAAAGACAAAACAAACATCTGCAGTTTACACAGGTAGAAGTACAACAACAAACGCATGGGCACAGGGGGCAGGGCAGCAGGACATGGCCCTGCTGGGAGGCAAGGGGGTTCCCTGGGCCTGTGTCTTTGCATGAGAGCTTTGCTTTTGCTGTGCAGCTGCCATAAAACACAGCCTGAAGTGGACATTGGCCTGGGAGATCAGCAACTAGGGCTGTGCTCTGCCTGATGAGTTTAGTGGGTCCCCAGGACCAGCACTGTGCCTCAAATGCTGACTGAGAGCACAGTCCCCACAGCAGGGCTTACCAGCAGGTCTCCACAGACAAAGAAACCTTCCTACACCTTTACCTGGCCCATAAGCAGCTGGTGCGGGTTCAAGTCAAGGACAGGACACACGTGGGAGGTTTGAGGAGCTGCCAGGCACACAAAATGCCATTCTCCCACGTACCACCCACAAACATCCTTCAGGCTTGCTATCACTGCTGGTTACCTTCTCCACTTCCCAGGCTGGCTGGGGAGATTTCCTTCATTCTGTTATGGATCTGATCCAGTGTAATTGGATCCCAGAGCACAGACTTCGGATCAGGACTGTTGCCCTCCAAGGTGAGCATTCTAAAGCAGTTTCATTTTCTCTTTGCTCATTATCAGCTTGATAAACCCTGGCAGAGTGCATCAGGTAGAACCAGCAGGGATAACTGCAGTGCTCAGGCAATCTGTTAGCTACAGAAGAGGTGGCTGGGGGCTAACTGGCACCACTGAAGTTGGTGAATGTGGGAGTTTATAACATCTTCATGGAAAATGTAGATTAAATAGTGTGGCTGTGCGGCCTGGGGCAAGCAGTTTCCCACTTGATGTCTTGCACATGATGCAACCTGTGGGATCAGCAGCAGGTTCTAACTGTTAGGGCCTGGAGGCTGGGAAGGGAAGGGCAGAGCATCCCCCCCACAGCAGAGGGTAGAGCATTCCCCCCACAGCAGAGGGCAGAGCATTCCCCCCACAGCAGAGGGCAGAGCATCCCCCCCACAGCAGAGAGCAGAGCATCCCCCCCACAGCAGAGAGCAGAGCATCCCCCCCACAGCAGAGAGCAGAGCATCGCCCCCACTGCAGAGGGCAGAGCATCCCTGCTGCTGGCTCTCTGCAGCAGCCTCCACTCCCTCTGCTGCTGAAGCATCCCTGCACTTCCCACTTCATCTCCTTCCACCCCACGTGTCTTGTGGAAAAATTTTTTAATCACAGATTATCATAGAATGGGAGGGCTTGGAAGGGACCTGCAGAGATCATCCAGCCCAACCCCCCTGCCAGAGCAGGAGCACCCAGGGCAGGGCACACAGGAGCACAGCCAGGGGAGCTTGGAAAGGCTCCAGAGCAGGAGGCTCCACACCAAACAAGTTTCTCCTCACGTCGAGGGGGCACCTCCTGTACTCCAGCTTGTACCTGCTGTTCCTTATCCTGTCACTGTTCTCCCAGGGCTTGGCTGGCAATGGGGAATGCCCAGTGGCTTAGGCTGTCACTTGCCCGGGTTTGTAGGTGACAGTCACAACTGTCACTAAGGGTTGATCAGTGTCTAGTGGAGATGGCACTCTCGGAGAGCAGGGCTGTGTGGGGGTGGGCACAAACGCATCAGCAGAGGGCAAAGCCGAGTGCAAGCTGTGCTTGTGGGAAGCCCTTGGGCTGTGGACTCAGTATGACTGCAGTACAAAGAGGCAGCGATGAGAGGGGTGAGCTGGGCAGCTGCTTAGACCTTTACCCACCTGCTTCCAGGCTGGTTTCAAAACTCACAGAAACCAGGGAAATATTCTTTGCTGGTCCACGGGGACTGGGGCCAGACTCTGTGTATTTGTTTAGTGCATCAAACAATAATTTGTAACAGCAAAGTAGTGAGAAGGCAGTTCCTCCTTAGAAAGAGAGTCCTGACACTTCTGAGCTGGAGAAGGAAAGAAGAAGGAGCAGCTTTTCTGGGGCAGGGATCTGGCAGTATGAGGTTAGCAGAGGCTGCTGAGCTGCCGTTGGGATGCACCCCCTGTGCCCCAGGGAACAAACCCACTCACTTGCCGTTGTTGAAGATGACAGTGCAGTTGGGCCAGCAGTCATGGTTAGCCTGGCACAGGTTGGGGAAGATTCCCACTCCAACAGCCTGCAGTCCTCTTTGGTCACTGAGGGTAAAGCCGTTGCAGCTGATCTAGTCCCAAAACACAGGCAGGAAGAAGCATTAAAGGAGAAAAAAAAGCTGAGCTCAGTTGCCACTGATGCTTTGGAAGCAGCACCTCCAGCATCCATCCACAAGCTTTAAGGAGAAAGAACTGCCTGCAAGATGGCAGAATCACAGCTTGGTGGGGCTTGGAAGGGACCTCAGAAGAGCATCCAGTCCAACCCCCCTGCCTGAGCAGGATCACCTGGAATGAATCACACAGGAGCAGTGCCCAGGCAGGTTTTGGATGGCTGCAGAGAAGGAGACTCCACAGCCTCTCTGGGCAGCCTGCTCCAGGCCTCCAGCACCCTCACAGGTGAAGTTTTCCCTTATGTTTGCATGGCACCTGCTGGGTTCCAGTTTGTGCCCATTGCCCCCTGGCCTGTCACTGGACACCGCTGAGAAGGCTCCTGACACTCGCCCTGCAGCTATTTATAGGCACTGATGAGAACCCCTCTCAAGCTGCTCTTCTCCAGGCTCCAGAGCCCCAAGTCTCTCAGCCTTTCCTTTCCTTCTAAGGTGAATGTTCCAGTCCCACCAGCATCTTAGTGACTCTCTCAGCATCTTAGTGACTCTCTGCTGAACTCCCTCCAGCAGGTCCTTGTCCCTCTTGAGCTGGGAGCCCAGAACTGGACCCAGTACTGTAGATGAAGCCTCATTAGGTCAGAGCAGAGGGGGAGAAGCTCTCTCAACTTGCTGGGCACACTCTTCTTGGTGGTCTCAAGAAGCCATTGGCCTTGGCCACAATTGCTGGCTCATGCTGGCCTGTTGTCCAGCAGGACAGTGCCTCAGCCGTGCTGGCATGTGGGGTTGTTCTTCCCCAGATGCAGTACTCTGGACTTGCCCCTGCTGAGGGCAGATCTACAGCCTGACCATTGTGGAGATACAACATCAGCAGAGCAGCAATGCAGGACTTGTGCAGATAGAGCAACCCAGAGCAGAGCCGAGCCAATGCTGCAGAAGAGCTGCTGTTAAGATTCACCTGTGTGAAATAAATTGGGCTTGACCAGGGATTGCTTTGCTTATATTTGCTTCCTGCAAGCAATTCAGGAGAGGGCCACAGGACAGTGAATTGGAGGCAATTCAAGCAGAGCACAGGCAGAAAGCAAAGTTCATGCTTAGTAAGGCAGCTGCCAGTTAGAAATTAACCTTGAGAGCTGCACTCAGCCTGGTGACCTTTGCTGGATGCCCCCAGCTAATAAAAGTCAATTACTTCAGGTTGTCAGGAGTCCCAGACGGTGCCCAGGGGGACTGCTTTTTGCAATCCAAGACTGGATTCTCAGTCTCTCTCTGCTACACTGGTATCACATAGGCACAGAGCAGCTTTTAGCTGCAAACATACCCAAAGGAAGTATTTGCAAAGGGGAAATGCAGTTGGGTATTACAAGGGAGAATTAACTCAGCTGCTAATTATTTGTCTTTGTTAATTGTTTTATTTCCTTTCTTAATGGAGTCTGTACTTTGCACTCCCTTACTTCTGCATGCCCAAGCCATGCCAGCCAGGAGCACACAGGTCCCTCTGTGCCCACTGAAATGGATTTTCTTTGTGGAGTGGGTTCCACAGGATGCTCTGTCCCTGCTCTGCTCTAGGGCTGGCAAAGCCAACTTCTCCACCAGGCCAGCAGAGTGTGCATCTGCCCTCAGCTCCCCCTGGCCCCTCGTCAGTGCTGCTGGCTGAGAGCTTACTGTAGCCTGGGCTGCACTGACCTGTACCAGGACTGGTGGCCTGGAGCTGCTCAGCCTCAGCTGGCTTCTGGGAATTTCCTTTCTATACTGGGAACAAAATGTGTGGTTAACAAGTTAGCAATGGATGTTATCCAATGGTTGTTGTATGGTTTATCTATGCTTATGTTACATATGCATATTACATAGATCTGTATTTAGAATACACAGGGATGCACATGACAGAATCAACACCACTGCAGCTACTAAGCCACTCCTGTTCCACCCAAATATGCCACACAAATATTTCTATCTATCTTCTGCTGCCCCCAGCACAAGAAGGACATGAAACTGCTGGCTCCAGTCAATGCCCTAAAGATGATCAGAGGGCTGGAAAACCTTCTCTATGGGGACAGGCTGGGAGAGGTTGGGCTGTTCAGCCTGCAGGTGAAGGCTCAGCCTGCAGGAGAAGGCTCCAGGGAGACCTTAGAGCAGCCTTCCACTACCTGAAGGGGCTGCAGGAGAGCTGGGGAGGGATTTTTGACAAGGGCTGGGAGTGCCAGGATGAGGGACAATGGCTTTGAGCTGGAAGATGGAAGATTGAGACTGGAGAGGAGGAAGAAATTCTTTAGAGTGAGGGTGGTGAGACACTGGCACAGGCTGCTGAGGGAAGCTGTGGATGTCCCTTTCCTGGAGGTATTCAAGGCCAGGCTGGATGAGGCCTTGAGCAAGCTGTGCTGGTGGGAGGTGTCCCTGGCCATGGCAGGGGGTTGGAACTGGATGAGCTTTGAGGTCCCTTCCACCCTAACCCATTCTCTGGCTCTAGAGATGCTCACTACAAAGCAGGTTTCAGTAGGCTCTCTCAGCTCTCCCAGGGGCAGAGGGCTAACAGTGCAGCAACTATGGCCCAGCGAGCCTCTTGCTGCACCTGTTGCCAGTTAACAGGGTCCAGTCCTTGCCCTTGCCATGCCTCAGTTCCCAGTGCCAGCACAGAACTCTGCTCGCATTGCCTGGCTGGGCTGTCTCAGCCGCTCTGGCCTCTTACGGGCAAGAGAAGGGCACCTTGGGCAGCCTCGACTCAGGCTAGGAGGAGACTGCCTCCAGGAAGGTGGCCTCCAAAGCAGCCCCGCCGCGCTCTCTCCCACCCCCCCAACGTACCACTCCAAATATGTGGGAGATGAACTGGATGCCAAACTGCTGGCTCTGGGGTGGCCAGAACTCCAGGAAGCTCTCCACATCAGCGCGGAGCTCCTTCTTCTCCTCCTCTCTGAAGCTGTCCACGTGGTTCTGCAGGTCGTCGATGGAGACCAGGCAGCCCTCTGCCAGCCCACTGCCTTCCCTCTCCATCCTCCACATGATGCGGGCAGCCAGCCTGGGCGGGAGACAGCCCCAGGCCTCAGCCCCACCACCCATTGCCAGGAGAGGGCTGAAGGAAGGGGTGGGTGGGAGATCTTCTGCAGACAGGCAGACTGGGGCAGGCTCAGCGGTGGATGGCTGACAGGTGGTCACCATCCGCGGGCTTCCGACGGATGCCCTGGCATCTCGGTGCTCCAGAGCCCCAGCCTTCTCATGTCCTTCAGCATCCCCCACTTCCTCACCATGGAGCTAGGGTATGGATCCGATCCAACATGTCCTGCAGACAAGTTGGAGCCCACCCCCTCTTCTACTTTCCCACCCATTTCCCGTTCTCCTGCACCTCCTAAGCCACCCTGGGCAGGTTTGCCTCATCACCTTCAGCTGCACTAGCGTTTTCTGGGGCCCTGCACCAGAGAAAACACAAAAGCATAATAACCCTTTCACACCCTGCAGGTCCCCCCCACTCCCTCCGCTCAGGGATGCTTCCGGTCCTTCCCAAACCGCATCCCGCCTCCAACCCATGCAACTCAGGTCCCCTGGCACCTCCTCCCCCACGCCGGAGGGATGCCCTGCGCTCTGCCCGTGCCAGGCTGGAGGCCATGCCCCGGGGGCAGCTCTCACCGGATGTTTTCGGAGGGTGCCTTGCCATGCCTCTTGAGGGCCGAGCACTCCTGCTTGTGCTCCAGCCAGGCTGCTCGCTGGCAGGTCCGGTCGCAGTAGTGGGCAAACTTGCACTGCCCGCAGCGGTGGAGCCTCTCCTGCCGCTTGAAGCAGGTGTGACAGATGACATGTGTCAGGCTGGAGGGACAGAAGGACCTGTTGGCCTACACCTCAGTGAAGGGCCAGCTTCACCCACAGAGTCACACAACGCATCAGGTTGGCAGAGCCCTCTCAGCTCACCCAGGCCAGCCCTCAGCCCAGCACTGCAGGCTCAGCACTAAGCCAGGTCCCTCAGCACCAACTCCACAGCCTGCTGCAACACCCCCAGGGATGTGGACTGCAGCACTGCCCTGGGCAGCCTGTGCCCAGGTCTGAGAACCCTTCCAGCATCCTGGAACCATTTCCTCTGCTGTTGTCCCTTGGCCCCGAGCAGCAGAGGCTGCCCCTGCTCACTGCAACCTCCCTGCAGGCAGCTGCAGAGATCAGTGAGCTCTGCCCTCAGCCTCCCCAAGTCTCAAACCCAGAGGGAACCTCCCTCAGGTGCCCATTTCACACATCCAGCTGTTTTCTCCTTCACTGGAAAAGAGCAGGAGACAATCTGGTCTCCTGCCCAAACAGCCTTGGGATTCCTCCTTTGCTGCTAGACAGAGCTTTTCCATCCTCCAGGCAGCTGCTCACTTTAACTGTGCCCCCAGCCAGACCTTTAGACACCAGACAGAAGTTAGAACCACAGAATCAGTCAGGGCTGGAAGGTACCACAAGGAGCAGCCAGTTCCAACCCCCTGCCATGCCCAGGGACACCCTACCCTAGAGCAGGCTGCCCACAGCCTCAGCCAGCCTGGCCTCAAACACCTCCAGCCATGGGGCCTCAACCACCTCCCTGGGCAACCCATTCCAGCCTCTCACCACTCTCCTGCTCAACAACTTCCTCCTCACCTCCAGCCTCACTCTCCCCACCTCCAGCTTTGCTCCATTCTCCCCACTCCTGCCACTCCCTGACAGCCTCAAAAGTCCCTCCCCAGCTTTTTTGTAGCCCCCTTCAGATGCTGGAAGGCCACAAGAAGGTCCCCTGGGAGCCTCCTCTGCTCCAGCCTGCATAGCCCCAATTCTTTCAGTCTGTGCTCACAGCAGAGCTGCTGCAGCCTCTGAGCATCCTCCTGGCCCTGCTCTGGACACTCTCCAGCGTCTCCACATCCCTCTTGTCCCAGGGGCTCCAGAACTGGATGCAGTGATCCAGGTGGGGTCTTAGCAGAATGGAGTAGAGGGGGAGAATCCCCTCCCTGGCCCTGCTGGCCACACTGCTCCTGCTGCAGCCCAGGCTCTGCTTGGTTTCTGGTTTCTTTTCTACTCAATGCAAAAACCTCATTGCCCACAGAGGCCTTCTTACCAAGGGAACACCCCAAGGGAACACCCCAAGGGAACACTATGGGCTGCACAGGAGGGAAACTGAGGCAGAAGGAAATCAAAACTGTATTGATGACCACACAAGGAGGCTGTGCCAGGGGTGGTAATCAGATCCATGACCCCAGAGTTCCCAGGCCTGTCCTGCCTCTCCACTATCCAGTGTATACACTACAGACACAGTCTGCACACCTGGAAGCAGGCACAAGGACACTGAGCCATGGCACGGCACAGTTAAAGGGCACTGGCACTCCTCTGGCAGCACTGGGTGAGCTGCTGGCACCACCCAGCCTGCTCCTTGGCTCCTGCAGGACTTAGAAAGCCATTGATGTAAAGCAGATGATCCTCAGCAGACAAAACGGTGTGAAAATGAGGTCTGGAAAACGACAGTGAGCAGAGCTGGAGGGAGCTGAGGCAGGGCGAACGCCGGGGACAGGGCAGCAGGGAGCATGTGGCGGGGAAAGGGGCTGCAGGCAGCTGCCGTGAGTCGAATGAAAGCTGGGAGCTGGAGAGAAATGCGAGGCTGTGCTCTGTCAGCTGTCAGGTCGGCGGAGAGAGGTGCAAGAGAAATTGCAGTCCTTGTAAGGCAAAGGAGAAGCAGAGCTGAGAAAAGCCACAGGGCTAGGCGGCGCCGGGAAGCACCGGCAGGGGCCGTGCCTGGGGCTCCCTCCTGCACCTGCAGCTCCGGGGGCAGGCAGCAAGTGGGGAGCAGTTAAAGGAGTTTCCCTGCAAGGAGGAGTGATGAGTTGGAGGGGAATACTGAGGTTCAAGAAGGCAAAGTGCAAAGTTCTGCACCTGGGCTGGGGCAACCCTTGGTACCCATCAAGCCTGGGAGATGATGAGACTGGGAACAGTCCTGTGAAGGAGGGCTGGGGGTGCTGGTGGGTGGGAAGCTGAACAGCAGCCAGCAGTGGGCACTGGCAGCGCAGAAGGCCAAGGGCAGCCTGGGCTGCATCCAAAGCAGTGTGGCCAGCAAGTGCCCCTCTGCTCTGCTCTGCTGAGACCTCACCTGCAGAGCTGTGTCCAGCTGTAGGACCCCAACATAAGACAGACCTGGGCCTGCTGGAGAGGGTTCAGAGGAGGCCACAAAGATGCTCAGAGAGCTGGAGACCCTCTGCTGTGGGGACAGGCTGGGAGAGTTTGGGTTCCAGGGGAACCTTAGAGCTGCACTTCAGTACCTGAAGGGGACTTGCAGGCAGGCTGGGGAGGGACTGTTCAAAAGGGCCTGTGGGGATAGGATGAGAGGCAATGGCTTGAAACTGGAGCAGGGCAGAGTTAGGTTGGACATCAGGAGGATGCACAGGAAGGTTGGTGAGACACTGGCACAGGCTGGCTGTGTCCCTGTGCAGCCTGCTCTGGCTGGAGGTGTCTCTGCTGAGTGCAGGGGGTTGGCCAAGATGACCTTTGAGGCTCCCTTCCAACTCTGTGCAGCTGTGAAATGCAGTGCAGCAGAGCCCAGTTCCACAGAGCTTTGTCTCCCCCAGCTCCCTCTAAGAACAGAAGCACACTGCAATGTTGGCTTTGCATTTTGCTGCTCCCTGCAGAAGTTGTCCAGGGTTTCCACAGCAAAGCAGCCTGCTGGAGCTTCCTGCCAGCCCTGCAAGGCCTCATTGGTACCGAGGTACAGAAATGCACAATGCAACACACAGCTGCCCAGGTGCTCAGGTGGTGCTGTAACACAGACACAGCCACTCAGTCACTGACCCTGCCAGCCCCAAAGTGCCCCAGGTGACTCCAGGCAGTCACCCAAACTCTGCTGCCCTGAGTGCCCCAAATGGGGACAGCAACTCGGGGCTCTCTCTTGGCCCCAGGGCTGGCCCTCATGACAGGCTCCTATACCACCTGTCCTGCAGACAACACCAAGGCCAGCAAAGGCCTGCACTGGCCCAGTCTCCCCTCTCATCTCCTCTGCAGTTGTTCAGGTCCCCCAAGGGCAGGGGAAGCAGCCTAAGGATGAAGCTCAGTATCGGCCTGTGGCAATCACTACTCTACAAAAGCCTTTCCTGTCTGGTCTAGAGAGTGGTCAGCAGGTCCCAGATTGGCTCCCTGGGGCCCAGATGGAGCTGCCTTCCTCTGCACAGAGAGGTGCCCATGCCTATGTGGTCAGGATGCTGCGTGGCCAGGCAGGCTGCCAGGAACCAGTGTGAACTCCTAGGGACTCCCCCGCTTTAACATGGGGCCAGAGCAGCTGCTCTGTGCCCTGTCTGTGCCCACCGTGGCTCCGGGGTGGTCTGGCCACTACTCCGCTGCCAGCTTCCACACAGTGAGCATTCCTTCTCTCCACCCTGCCTGGAGGCAGGATCTTCAGCAGCACACAGCCTTGCCAGGGCAGGGATTTAGGAGTGACCTGGAGGGCAGGTGCCACTTCACGACTCACTAAATTACTTTCTTGGAAGCCTCAGGTTTCCTTCCAAGTGTCAGCTGAGCTGAACTCTCAGGGACTCATGAGCTCTGATGTGACACAGATGAGGTGTATGACTGCTCCTAATCTTGGAGGCAGTCACAGAGGCCAGAGGCTCAATGTGCCAGCCAACAAATGCGAAAGGGGACAGAGCTCTGCCAGCTGAACCATGGCTCCTGCAAGCACAGCTCTCAGTGAAAGCAGAGGCAGCAAAGAGCTCTTGTGACTGCTAGGGTTGATCCAGATGAATTAAGACCTGCTGTTAGACCTGCCAGGTTGGAGGGCTTAGCCCTGCCACAGGAAATGCATTAACCACATAACTCAAATATCATCTGCCAACCATGCAGCACATCTCTTCCACTGCTCTGGAGATGCCAGGTGAGAGGACAGCTTAAGAATAGTCCAAGATGCAGGCAAAGTCCACTTGGTTCCAAGAGCCCTAAGGAAGGGCACCTACTCTTCCAGCAGTGAAAGGGAAATGGAGGCACCAATTTAGTAAGCCTGTAGTAGTGAATTCTTAGCTTGAGAATAGTTTTACACCTTTGAAAAGGGAGCTGGAGCTAAGTACCTAAGCACCAAGTACAGGTCTGTCTAACATCTTCATCAGTGATCTGGATGAGGGGATTGAGGCCCCCACAGTCAGTCTGCAGGTGGCAACAAGCTGGGTGGCAGTGGTGATGTGCTGGAGGGAGGCTCTGCAGAGGCACCTGGACAGGTTGGATCCATAAGCTGAGGTCAGTGGGATGAGATTCAGCAAGACCAGAGCTGGCTCCTGCACTTTGGTCACAACAAGCCCATGAACACTTCAGGCTTGGGGCAGAGTGGCTGGAAACTGCCCAGCAGAAAAGGATCTGGGCATGTTGGGTGACAGCTGCCGAACATGAGGTGCTGTGTGCCCAGTGACCAAGGCCACCTGCACCCTGGCCTGGCTCAACAGCAGTGTGTCCAGCAGGAGCAGGGCAGTGAAGGTGCCCCTATGAGGCCACAGCTTGAGCACTGGGCTCAGTGCTGGGGTCCACTGTGTAGGAAAGACATTGAGGTGCTGGAGGTGTCTGGGGAAGGGCAACAAGGAATGGATTGGCATTGGAATGGGCTGCCCAGGGAGGTGGTGGAGTCACCGTGGCTGGAGGTGTTGAAGCCAAGCCTGGCTGGGGCACTTAGTGCCATGATCTGGTTGATTGGCCAGGGCTGGGTGATAGGTTGGGCTGGCTGAGCCTGGAGGTCTCTTCCAACCTGGCTGATTCTATGATTCTAAGGCTAGTGAGGTTGGGAGGCTGTTATACAAGGAGCAGCTGAGGGAGCTGAGGCTGTTTAGTCTGGAGGAGAGAAGGCTGAGTGGAGACCTCATTGCTCTCTACAGCTCCCTGAAAGAACAAGCTGAGAGAGACGGGGAAGAGGATTCTTGTTGATAAAGATGTGCAGGGCAGTGTCAGGAGAATGCAGCCAGACTCTGCCCAGGCGTGGCCAAGGGCAGCACAAGGGGCATTGGGGGCAAACTGGAGCAGAGGAAGTGCCAGGGAACGGGAGGGGAATGCTGGAGCCTGGAGCAGGCTGCTCAGGGAAGCTGTGGAGTTTCCTGCTCTGGGGCCTTTCCAAAACCCCCTGAATGTATTCCTGTGTGCCCTGCCCTGGTGCTCCTGCTCTGGCAGGGCTTGGTCTGGATGAGCTCTGCAGGTCTCTTCCAACCACTGATGTTCACTGATCTCAAAGGACACTAAACGCCTACAACTGGATGATGCCCTTAGCCCTGTGAACTTTTAGAGCAGACCTCAGGTGTGGGTGTCTCAGTGTGCAAGCTACTGCTGCAGAAGCCACCACAGCAGCCTGCAGAACAGACTAGAATAAGGAAAAGAAGGGGAAGAGGCTCAGTGCCCCATAGGAGCATGGCTGCTCATGGGCTCTCTGAAGGAAACTATTGCTCTTTTCCTGGCAACATGACAGTCTCCGACAGTCTCCTAGTGAAGGACATTCATGGAGTGCAGGTGGGTGACAGCCTTAGCTCCAGCTTAGTCCAGCAGATCCTGACATGACTGCATAGAGAAGAGGCTTTGCATCATGTAAGCCCAAAGGACCCTCACAGTTCCTGCTGTGAGCACCTACCCCCTCCATACTGCTTAAATCCTGCACACTCGGGGCAGAGCAGGCTGTGACAGACAGGTTCTGCTGTGCAGCAGCCTGCTGGAGAGGCTCCTCAGCTGGGCACCTGAAGTTAGACATCTAGAGCAGGTTACACAAAGTCTTCATGCCAAGTGAGGCCTAGACAAGCTGCAGAGCAGGGCAAAGATGAGCCTAACGAAGTTCGGCAAGGACAAGTGTAGAGCCCTGCACCTGGGGAGGAACAGCTCCAGGCAGCAGCACAGGTTAGGGGTTGGCCTGCTAGAGAGAGGCTCCACAGAGAGGGACCTTGAAGTCCTGGCTGATAATAACCTCTCCATGGGTAGCAATGCACCCTGGGGGCCATGAAGGCCAAAGGTACCCTTGGGGACATTAAGAAGTGTGGCCAGCAGCTCAGGGGAGGTTCTCCTTCCCCTCTACTCAGCCCTGGGTAGACCACACCTGCAATACCCTGTCCAGTTCTGGGCTCCCCAGTTCAAGAGGGACAGGAAACTGCTGGAGAGAGCCCGACAGAGGCTGAGAGAGTGCTGCAGGGGCTGGAACATCTCTCTTACAAGGAAAGGCTGAGGGGCCTGGGGCTGTTCAGTGTGGAGAGGAGAAGGCTGAGAGGGGACCTTAGGAATGTCTACAGGTACCTGAGGGGTGGCTGTCAGGAGGGAGGGGCCAGGCTCTTTGCAGTGGTAGCCAGGGACAGGATGAGAGGAATGTATGGAAACATACAGGAAGTTGCAGCTGAACTTGAGGAGAAACTGGACTCAGTACTCCAGACACGGCCTCACCAGGGCAGAGCAGAGGGGCAGGAGAAGCCCCTTTCACCTGCTGGCCACACTCTTAGTGCACCCCAGGATGCCATTGGCCTTCTTGGTCAGAAGAGCACTTTGCCGGCTCATGGTCATCCTGGTGTCCCCCAGCATTCCCAGGCCTTTTCCCACAGAGCTGCTTCCCAGCAGGGCCCCCCTCACCTGCCCTGCTGCAGAGAGTTGTCCCTCCCTAGGTGCAGGACCCTGCACCTGCCCTTGCTGATTTCCATAGGGACTTCTGTGCCCGGCTCTCAGCCTGGCCAGGGCTGGATGGCAGCACAGCCTGAGGGGGCTCAGCCACCCCTCCCGGCTCGGGGTCATCAGCAAGCTGGCCAAGGGTCCACTCTGTGCCCTGCCCCAGGCCCTTGGTGACTGTGTTGAACAGGACTGGACCCAGCAGTGACCCCTGGGTGACAGCACTTGTGCTGGACCCCCAGCTGGGCTCTGTGCACTGACCACGTCCCTCTGAGCTCTGTCCTTCAGCCAGTTCTCACCCCCCCACTGCCTGCTCATCTCACCCACACTTCTGAGCTTGCCCATGGGATGCCTTGGGAGATGCTGTCCAAAGCCTTGCTGAAGCCAGGGTAGACACTGCCTTCCCCTCACCTTTGCCCAGCCATGCCTTCATAGAAGGCTGTCAGATCAGTCAGGCAGAGCTTCCCCATGCTGAATCCATGCTGACTACTTCTGGTAACCTTCATTTCCTGCACATGCTTTGAGGTGCCACCAAGAACAAGCTGCTCCATCATCTTCCCAGGGGTGGAGGTGAAGCTGTAATTACCTGGGTCTTCCTTCTTGGCCTTTTTGAAGTCTGGAGTGATGCTGGTTATTCCCTCACTTGTTATCCAGGACCTTTCAAAGATGATGGAGAACTCCCTCCACACTTACAGATGCATCCCATCAGGACCAATGGATTTGTGGCTACCAGGATCAGACATTAGAAAGAAATTCTTCCCCAAGAGGATGGCGAGGCACTGCAACAGGCTGTCCAGAGAAGCTGTGGAGGCTCCAACCCTGACCTTGTTCAAAGCTGGGTTGGATGGGGCCTTGAGCAACCTGGTCTGGTAAGAGGTGTCCCTGCCCATGGCATGGGGTTGGAACTTAGATAGTCTTTAAGGTCTCTTCCAACCCAAACCATTCAGTGATTCTATGATCCTAAGGCATCCCAGGCTATAAGCAAGCAGCCTCATTGGCAGCCCCTTTCCAAAGCACACAGAGACATTGCACTCAAGAGGAGCTGAAGATACTGAAAAGAATTAGGACGATGGATTCTGGGCTACAAGTGTCCTGATGCAGGGCAAGAACCCTTCTCACAGTGTAGACTTCAGTGGAGTCTTCATCCAGGCAGAGGCAAGAGGAGTTCTTTCAGGGCAAACACAAGCACTACAGCTTCGTGTGGATTCCTTTGTGCAAGCCCCACAAGGACCCAGGCTGCAGTTAGCTCGGTAAGGGCTTGTGCAGTTTAACAGCCTGGGACAGCACTGAGAGCAGAGCCCTGTGTGTGCAGGAAGAGCAGGGGGCACTGCACAAGAACAATGCCTGTTCCCATCGGATCTTCTGCCCAGGACATTTCCTGCCAAGCACAGACCAACAAGCATTCCGTTGGCACTGCCTGCTTTGGAGATTCTGGGGCTGCAGTTTGTCCCTGACTTGTATCACAGTATCACAGTATCACCAAGGTTGGAAGAGACCTCACAGATCATCAAGTCCAACCCTTTACCACAGAGCTCAAGGCTAGACCATGGCACCAAGTGCCACATCCAACCTTGCCTTGAACTGCCCCAGGGACGACGACTCCACCACCTCCCCGGGCAGCCCATTCCAGTGTCCAATGACTCTCTCAGGGAAGAACTTTCTCCTCACCTCGAGCCGAAATTTCCCCTGGTGCAGCCTGAGGCTGTGTCCTCTTGTTCTGGTGCTGGCCACCTGAGAGAAGAGAGCAACCTCCTCCTGGCCACAACCACCCTTCAGGTAGTTGTAGACAGCAATAAGATCACCCCTGAGCCTCCTCTTCTCCAGGCTAAACAACCCCAGCTCCCTCAGCCTCTCCTCGTAGGGCTGTGCTCAAGGCCTCTCCCCAGCCTCGTTGCCCTTCTCTGGACACGCTCAAGCATCTCAATGTCCCTCCTAAACTGGGGGGCCCAGAACTGAACACAGCACTCAAGGTGTGGTCTGACCAGTGCAGAGTACAGGGGCAGAATGACCTCCCTGCTCCTGCTGACCACACCATTCCTGATGCAGGCCAGGATGCCACTGGCTCTCTTGGCCACCTGGGCACACTGCTGGCTCATGTTCAGGTGGGTATCAATCAGCACCCCCAGATCCCTCTCTGTCTGGCTGCTCTCAGCCACTCCAACCCCAGCCTGTATCTCTGCATGGGGTTGTTGTGGCCAAAGTGCAGCACCCTGCACTTCGAGCTATTGAATGCCATCCCATTGGCCTCTGCCCATCTGTGCAGGCGGTCAAGGTCCCGCTGCAGAGCCCTTCTGCCCTCCAACTCAGTCACATCTGCCCCCAGCTTAGTGTCATCTGCAAACTTGCTGATGACTGACTCGATGTCTGCAAACTTGCTGATGACTGACTCGATGATTGTGAAGTGCTTTGGGGTTGCCTGCGCCCCAGGAGCGTAGGGTGCGTTACTGTGGCACGGCAGAGACAGAAGTGGCTGTGGGCATATGCTTACCTTACCCCCTTGCTGCGCTGAGAGCCACACTAAGCCAGCCAGGAGAGGGAAGGAAGCACTGAGCTTTTCTCTTGGAAAATTCAGCACCCCTACAGCCACCAAACCATGTCCCCAAGTGCCATGGCCACACGGTTCTGGAACACCTGCAGGAATGGGGACTCCACTGCCTCCCTGGGCAGCCTCTGCCAGTGCCTGACCACTCTTGAAGCAAAGGCATTTTTCCTCATCTCCAATCAAAGCCTCCCCTGGCACAATTTAAGCCCATTTCCTCTCATCCTGTTGCTAGTTACTTGGGAGAAAAGACCAACAGCAGCCTGACTGCAGCCTCCCTTCACGAACTGTAGAGAGCAATGAGGTCTCCCCTCAGCCTCCTCTTCCTCAGACTAAACATCCCCAGCTCCCTCAGCTGCTCTTCATACAACCTGTCCTCCAAACCCCTCACCAGCCTCACTGCTCTTCTCTGCACACCCTCCAGCACCTCCGTGTCTGTCTTATCACACATTAATCATTGTGGCTTCAGCAACACCAGCCTGAGACTGCTATCTGTGAGCTACCCCAACCCCGGGCAGTTCCCCAGAGCACAGCAAGGGTCCAATCTGTGCAGCACTGAGCACACACAGCTCCTGTTGAAAGCTGACAGCACCAAACACCTTGCAAGAACACATCCTGGATGCAGATTGCTCCCTTTTAAAAGTAAATAAAGCTGGCCTGAGCCCTGTAAACTGTGGATGTGTCTTTACTGAAGTACTTCTGAATTCCCTTCGTGCCAGACACTTCCGAACCTCCACCCGCCCAGCCAGATGAAACTTTGCATCAAGCTCGTTTTGCTCTGCGTTTACAAAGTGCTTTTCTCTTACCTGTCAAAAACCACAGCTGCATAGGCTGGCTCTGCAAAGATGACATCCCCAGGCAAGAACTCCTTTTGGGCTTTCAAGCCCCTGCCTTTGCCTTCAGACGTGAACAACTCCACCGACTCCATTCCCCCTCTGGTCATCCTGGGGACCCCGCGGCTCGGGAGGTGGTGAGCCAAGCTCTCCTGTCACTCCTGTCAGCTTTGCCTCGCCACAGTGCCACGCTTATAAACGGTCTGGCCTGCCCCCACCCCCGCCACGCTGCTTCCCATAGAAGGGAAGAGAGTGGGAGCAGGAGAGGCAGGAGGCAAAGATCCCTGACCTGTGCCGGGGCTGGGCTACTGCTTCATGAGGAACCCCCTGTTTGAAAGCCACCTTTGGAGTGGCTTCCCTCAGCCACAGGCAGGGACTGAGCTGTGACTGGGACTAATTTATACTCTCCCATTGGAGAGGGAAGGTTTTCTCTTTGCAGGGTATTTTTAGCAGTCACATGCCTCTGTCTCTCAGGAAGCAACAGCTGAGACAGTGGGCTGGGGGGGCTGCTGTGGATATTTCTGACCCCTTCCACTGTCATCTGGCTTTTTCCAGAAATTAAACAATGCTGCTTTATTTTTACCCCCCAGGAGAGGGACAGCGTGTTTGGAGGCAGGGGTGAGGCGCCCAGAAACCCTCAGCATCCTCCCGCATCACCAGAGCCTGGAAACAGGGAGCCGCTTCCCGAGCTGCGGCTGCACGGAGCAGCAGGGAGGGAGCTGGAAGGGCAGCAGTGGTTCGGTGGGGGCTGTGGAAGCAAGAAAGACACCTTAGATATTCATACACTTTGGGATGCACTAAACCTCCCTGGAAGGGCACTGCATTTGAAGCTCTCCCCATCTCAGCCATAGAAGAGATGGGCAAATCTGAGCCACCTGACTGAAAAGTAGGGTCCCCCAGACAGCCTCAAGTTGTGAGAAGGTAGCCCTTGGCTTTGCTCTTTGCTCTCAGCAGCCACTACAAGTTTGGGGACACACGCTCACAGGCTGCCCAGAGAGGCTGTGGAATCTCCAGAGTCATTCCAAATCCACCTGGACATTCCAACCCTGGGCAAGCTGATGTGGGTGACCCTGCTTTAGCAGGGGGGTTGGACTGGATGACCTCCAGAGGTCCCTTCCAACCCTACCAGTCTGAGGTTCTGTCATTCTGTGAGATGCAAGGAAGGGCCTGCATGGATAAGAGTGAGCCTCGCTGTGCCCAGCCCACTGTCCAGCATTCTTATATCATTTAATAGCACTTTGTGGGGCTGGCTCCTGCTAATCTCACCCTCCCACCCCTAGCAAAGCTGGGGCTATTTCCTCCTGATGTCTAAGTACCGCACAGGAGATCCTGTCTGTTGTAATGGGGAAGTGAGGTGCAGAGAAATAAAGAGAGGCTCGTTCCTCTGCATCCCTAGACTGCAACAGAGACGCTTCCCCTTGCCAAGGCCGTGGGCAATCTCATTGTGCTCTTCAAGACAGTCACAGGACTGCTCAGCGTCTTCTGCTCAAGCTCCTGGCAGCTTTCCTTGCCTGCATATGAGGTGTGTACGGGGCACCAGCACAACCTGTGCTGCAGCCTGCCCGTGAGTGCCAAACAGAAACACCACAACTCCACAGCTCCAGAAATTCAGGGTGGCAGTGTTCGTGTGGTGTGCAGGTGGTTGTGAGCAATCTGCCCCAAACACCTCCTCCCCTTCTTGCGAGAGGGGCCAAAGCCGAGGCAGAGCCACCGGCACAAACCGCCCAGCGCTTACACTGTGCAGGGCAGGAAAGTCGTTGCTGGCAGGTGTCACTGCAGTTCCTTGCAGGTGCTCTGCTGTCAGGATGCTGGTGTCTCAGCCCTTACCTGTGCTCACTTCTCCTGGCTGTGAGCACCTTCTGGATACACCAGCTCCTCATACAACCTGCCCTCCAGACCCCTCACCAGCCACACTGCTCTTCTCTGGACACCCTCCAGGCCCTCAACGTCTTATACTGTGGTGCCCAGAAATGAACACAGTACTCAAGCTGTGACCTCACCAGTGCCAAGTACAGGGGCACAAGAAAAAGGCAAAAGCTCAGCACCTGCTGCTTTCACCACATGGACACAGTCCAAGATATTACCTGGTGTTACCACCTGAGCTCGTGTATTTAATGCCAGGGGTTAATGGCAGCACCGGCAGCCACACCAAGTCAGGCTCACTTTCAGCTAATCCCCCCAAACCAACCTACTGATTTATGACTCTCCAATCACTCCCAGAGCTCACACTGCTCCTGGGGCACCAGGACCTCAGCTGAGCTTCCAGAAGACCATGCCTGCAAGCTGGCCAGCTTCAGCTGGAAGGAAAGAAAGCTCTGTGCTTACCAGCTGAGGACAGGCGTGGGGCTGGAGGGCCAGGCGGCCCTGTCATGCTGTCAGGAGAACAAATGGCACCTCTGCTGCCTTCTAAACATTTACACAAAGCACAATGTTGTCAAACTTAATCACTGCAGCTTTGCACTGAGGAGAGCAGTGCCCAGGTCACACTGGACTTGGAGAGAGAGGGAAAAAACAAGAGGGGAAAAGCCAATTGTCCCAGGGGGGTGCCCCTCAGCCTTGTCCTGTCATTGTAATTCAGCTTTACAGGTTAACCGCAATGGTCTGCAGGGTGAGGGTGGGATCTGCCTCCCTGTGAACCCCCTTTTGGGGTGACTGGGGAGCATGTGAGTGAAAGTAGACTGCTTGTTCTTCTGAGAAGTGTAATGAGGGCAAGGGGAAGTCGGCCCTGAAGAGGGGGGGATGGATGGGAGGACTGGCTGATGCATCAGCTGCAGTTCTGGAGGGTTGGGGTGCCAGGGGCAGGGAAGGGACACCCACGGTGAGGGGAGGAGCCTGCAGTTAGTAGCAGTTACATTGGTAGTCATCAGGCAGGTATTAGTTACTAAATTCTTAGCAGTAGCTACTGAGCAGTAATGAGGCAGTTCCTAGTAACCACGAGTAAGAGTAAAAGCATCTGCAAGGCAGAGATTACACTGGTACTGGTAGCTAGTACTGGTTATTGGGCAATTACAGAACCACAGAACCCCAGCAACATGGTGGGGTTGAATGGGACCTCAGGAACCATAGAACCAACCAGGTTGGAAGAGAGCTCCAAGCTCAGCCAGCCCAACCTAGCACCCAGCCCTGGCCAACCAACCAGACCATGGCACTAAGTGCCCCAGCCAGGCTTGGCTGCAACACCTCCAGCCACGGCCACTCCACCACCTCCCTGGGCAGCCCATTCCAGTGCCAATCACTCTCTCTGACAGCAACTTCCTAACAACATCCAGCCTAGACCTGCCCTGGCACAGCTTCAGGCTGTGTCCCCTTCTTCTGTTACTGGCTGCCTGGCAGCAGAGCCCAACCCCACCTGGCTACAGCCTCCCTGCAGGCAGCTGCAGGCAGCAATGAGCTCTGCCCTGAGCCTCCTCTGCTGCAGGCTGCACCCCCCCAGCTCCCTCAGCCTCTCCTCACAGGGCTCTGCTCCAGGCCCCTCCCCAGCCTTTCCAGTACCTCCAGCACTGCTGCTAAGGCAGGGCACCCACAGCAGCTTTTCCAGCATCCCAGTGTCCAGGGGGTTGGAATCTGTCCAGGGAAGGAGGCTCCTGCCGCAGGCTGCAGCCGCGCAGAGCCGCTCCCCAGGCGCAGGTGTGCGCTGCCGCGGCCGCAGGGCAGTCAGCAGCAGCGCCCCCCAGCCCGGCGGCCGCGGGCCCGGGGCGGGAAGCTGCGCACGGAGCGGCGGGTGGGAAGCGCCGAGGCGGCGCCGCGGGGTGCGGGTGGCCGTTGGCCGGAGCTCGATAGAAGGAAGGCGGCCCCTGGGGCCCGGCCCCGCGGTTCAGGCAGGGCGGCACGGCTCGGCGCCTGGCCGCCGGCTCCTCTCAGCTGGCAGCGCCGAGACCATGCCGCCGGCGAAGCGAGATGGGCAGGCCCCGGTGCGGCCGCCGCCCGCCGCCAAGGTGAGTGAGGGCCGGCCTGGGAGCCACAGGGAGCCGAGGGGAGGGAGAGGGGAGCTGGTGGTGGCAAGGGCCTGTCCGTGTGTGCAGGCATGGCAGGGAGATAAAGCGTGGCCTTGAGGTGATGGTAGCCTCAGTAGTAGGAGTCACCGTAAAAGGAGGAATTTGATACCAAAGGTGGGAATTAATGAGGAGCAAAATGCAGCGAGAGTCTTGTCTGTGTCTTGTAGGTGGAAGGAGCAGGTAGAGCACCTGCCGCTGGTTCAAAGTGATGTGCAGCTCATGAAAGGCAGCCTGGTGGGGTTTGTGCATCCCACATCAGCCACCCTCTGCAGCCGTGCCCTTTGTTGCAGGTGTTAGGCAGCTGTGGTACACAGGAGGTCTTGCTCTGGCTTCATAAAGTAAGGCAAACTGGGCAATTTTGTACACTAAGTCTGTGTAGAGCTCGTGGTGGAGCCCTGGAATCATCTGTAAGATGCTGAGAGGGCTGCAGCAGCTCTCCTAAGGAGAAGAGAAGGCTCCAGGGAGACCTCAGAGCTGCACTTCAGTATCTAGAGGGCACCTGCAGGCAGGCTGGGGAGGGACTGTTCAGAAGGGCCTGTGGGGATAGGCTGAGGGCAGTGGGAACTGGAGCAGGGCAGTTAGGTTGGACATGAGGAGGAAGTTGTGCACAGTGAGGCTGGTGAGACACTGGCACAGGCTGCCCAGGGCTGTGCTTGAGGCTCTGTCTCTGGACACATTCAGGTAAGCCTGGATACGTCTCTGGGGGCAGCCTGCTCTGGTTGGAGATGTCCCTGCTGCCTGCAGAGAGGTTGCACAAGACAACCTTTGAGGGATCCATCCAACCCAAAGTAATCTGTGAACTGAATCTTAAGGTTGTGGCTGAGAAGTGGTGGGACCTCTCCATGCCCTGTCTTTCCTAGGTAGCCTCTCCATGCTGCCTTCTTCCCAGGTAATATCCCCTGGGAGACATCATTCTGCTGAAATCTAGGTAATAGCACCCCCAGAAAAGTCTTGTGCTTCTAAGTGCAGCAAGCCATTCAAAGTGGGTGTGAGATACTTGCTCCTTGCAAGGCTGTATAAGCACTGACTATTCAGCTGTGTAACAAAGAAAAGCCACAGGCTTAAGTATGCACACATGTAGGCTTTTGTTAAGCACAGCCTCCAGCTGCACCAGGAGAGGTTTAGCCTGGACACAAGGAAAAGAAATCCACTGCAAGAGTGGTCAGGCAGTGGCACAGGCTGCCCCGGGAGGTGGTGGAGTCACCATCCCCGGAGGTGTTTAAAGGTTATATATTTGTGGTGCTTAGAGGTAATGGTTTAGTGGTGAACTTGGCAGAGCAAGGTCAGTGGTTGCACCTGATGATCTCATGGGTCTGTCCTAAAGTGAGTGATTCTAGGATTCTGTGTAAAGCATCCATTGCCAGCAGGCTTGCCCATTGTCAGTCAGGTTTAGTAGTACTCTTGAACAGAAATAACTGTAGTGGAACAAATCCCTCTGTTTAAAAAGCCCACAGCTATTTTAAGCAGTCAGCTTAGTGCAGTCCCAAAGCAGTCCGGGTATGCCTGCTCTGCCTGCTCTTAAAGGAGTATCCTTGGGGAAGGTTAGGAATGTGGCCTTGTTATGTTTAGGTTTGAAGTATGTTTCTCACATATATTTCTGGAACTGAATTGTCATGGTTTTGGAATCCAGGATGTGCTTTGGTGCATCAGCAGCACTTGAGAAGTGCCTCCACCTCCTGGGCATGTCAGGGGGTTTTGAGGGTCTGCAGGTTGTGTTTCTTTACTCCTCTGTACAGAGGTAGTTCACACCCTTATTTTTAGTGCACAGCTGGTGCAGGCTTTGTTGTGAGCCAGACACAGCAAGGATTGCTGGCTGTGCTTGTCAGTTCCCACCTGTGCCAAGCAGCTATGGAACTGCATATTATAGATCATTTTTGGTTTGACAGCCTGTGGAGAAGGGAAGGTGTCCTGCTCTGATAGGTAAAATTGGCAGAAACTTTTTACAGAGTCACAGAGAGATGAGTCCAACCCCTCTGCCACAGCAGGGCCACTTAGGGTGATCACCCAGGAGGACTTCCAAGTAGGCTTTGAAAGTCGCTGGAGAAGGAGAATCAGAATCATAGAATGGTTTGGAAGGGCCCTCTAAAGGTCATCTAGTCCGGCACCCTCACAGTAAAACAGATTCTCCTAATGCTGAGATGGAATTTCCTGTGATTGACTTTGCATCCTTTGCCCTTCCTTCTGTTTCTGGGTATCACTGAAAAGAGCCTGGCCCCATCCTTCTGCCAGCCACCCCTCAGGCATCGATAGGCACTGATCAGATCCCTCCCAGCCTTCTCCTCTCCCGACTAACCAGCCCCAGGGCTCTCCGCCTTTCTTCACAGCAGAGATGCTCAAGTCTCCTCATAGGGGTGTTGAAAGAAGCATTCAGTGAATGAAATCCCAGTCACTGGGACTGTCACTGCCTAGATCCTTGGGACTGAAGTAGGACTCATCCCAGTCTCTTTCCAGGGAAAAAAACATGCTAGGAAGGTTCATCTGTGCAAGGCACATGTGTGGCAGATGGTGGAGAACAAACCATGTCCCTTTCCAGGTGATTGTGCCCCTTCAGTGCTCCCTTCTAGGCTGCAGGGAGTGCTTGTGACTGAGCCTGCTCTTCTCTGCTTTCAGGTGGACTGGAGTGGGGGCGTGGGCAGACACAGCTACTGCAACCCCTGCGACATGTTCTGTCCTCACCCAGTTGCTGCTCTGTCTCACTGCTTTGGAAAGATCCACAGTAAAAAGGTGAAGCAGTCGTCAGGAGACCAAGGCCACCTGCCAGCACAGCCTGGTAAGAGCTAAACAACTGAACTGCTGGAGGAGGTACAGAAGAGGCCGCTAAGATGATCCTCTGACGGGGGCAGGCTGGAAAAGTTGGAGTTGTTTGGCCTGGAGAAGAGAAGGCTCCAGGGAGATCTTAGAGCTGCCTTCCAGTACCTGAAGGGGCTTCAGGAGAGTAGGGGAGGGACTTTCGACAAGAGCTTGCAGCTTCAATCCACTGTCTTTTATACTGCAAGAGGGGACACTTAGACTGGGGATGAGGAAGAAATTCTTTCCAGTGAGGGTGGTGAGACACTGGCACAGGTTGCCCAGGGAGGTTGTGGATGCCCCTTCCCTGGAGGTGTTCAAGGCCAGGTTACATGAGGCCTTGAGCAAGCTGTGCTGGTGGGAGGTGTCCCTGCCCATGGCAGGGGATTTGAGCTGGATGAGCTTTGAGATTTCTTCCAACCCAAACTGTTCTTTGATTCTATGAATCTGTGAATTCATTTTGCACCTGTTTTCCTGTCACACTGAAGCAGACACAGAGAAGTATCTACTTACACTTGCCACGTCTCCGTGCCTTTCTGTTCTGCTGAAGCTGCAAAGCTGTCTCAGGATAAGTCCTTAGGTCAATAAACAAAGATACTTCCCTGTGCATCTCTGAAGCCTTGGAGTCTTGCTTTCAAATTCCCTGGCTCTCAGCAGGGCTCTGTGCAACCTGATCTAGTCGAGGATTCCCCTGCTGGCTGCAGAGAGGTTGGACTAGGTGACATTTGGAGGTGCATTCTTTGATTGCCAAGGATCAGTGCTGGGCCCAGTCCTGTTCAATATCTTTATTGATGACCTGGACAAGGGGATTGAGTCCAGCATCAGTAAGTTTGCAGGAGCAGGTGTTGATCTGTTGGAGGATAGGAGAGCCCTGCAGAGGAACCTGGACAGGCTGGATGGGTGGGCAGAGGCCAATGGGATGACATTTAACAAGGCCAAGGGCAGGGTTCTGCACTTTGGCCACAACAACCCCAAGCAGTGCTACAGGCTGGGGCCAGAGTGGCTGGAGAGCAGCCAGGAGGAAAGGGACCTGGGGGTACTGATAGTAGGCTGAAGATGAGCCAGCAGTGTGCCCAGGTGGCCAAGAGAGCCAATGGCATCCTGGCCTGCATCAGGAACAGTGTGGCCAGTAGGACAAGGGAGGTTATTCTGCCCCTGTACTCAGCACTGGTCAGGCCACACCTTGATTCCTGTGTCCAGTTCTGGGCCCCTCAATTCAAGAGAGATGTTGAGGTGCTGGAACATGTCTAGAGAAGGGCAACAAAGCTGGTGAGGGGCCTGGAGCACAAATCCTATGAGGAGAGGTTGAGGGAGCTGGGCCTGTTTAGCCTGGAGAAGAGGAGGCTCAGAGGTGATCTTATTACTGTCTACAACTACCTGAAGGGGCATTGTAGCCAGGTGGGGGTGGCCTCTTCTGCCAGGCAACCAGCAATAGAACAAGGGGACACAGTCTCAAGTTGTGCCAGGGTAGGTATAGGCTGGATGTTAGGAAGAAGTTCTTCACAGAGAGAGTGATTGGCATTGGAATGGGCTGCCCAGGGAGGTGGTGGAGGCACCGTCCCTGGAGGTCTTCAAGAAAAGCCTGGATGAGGCACTTAGTGCCATGGTCTGGTTGATTGGATAGGGCTGGGTGCTAGGTTGGACTGGATGATCTTGGAGGTCTCTTCCAACCTGGTTGATTCTATGATTGCCTGGCAGTACAGGCAAACATTTCTGATTTTGCATTGCTGAAACATGACTATTGTTGTTCTGAGAATTCACCCCAGTGCTGGCAGGGTGTTCCTCTGATATGCTGACATGATAAGTAATTTTAAAAGACTTAGTCCCTGAGCAGCGCTTAGCTGGTGCCCGCTTCAGGCAGCGCTTAGCTGGTGTCCCGTTCGGGCAGCGCTTAGCTGGTGCCCGGTTCGGGCAGCGCTTAGCTGGTGTCCGGTTCAGGCAGCACTTAGCTGGTGTCCGGTTCGGGCAGCGCTTAGCTGGTGTCCGGTTCGGGCAGCGCTTAGCTGGTGCCCGGTTCAGGCAGCGCTTAGCTGGTGTCCCGTTCGGGCAGCGCTTAGCTGGTGTCCGGTTCGGGCAGCGCTTAGCTGGTGCCCGGTTCAGGCAGCACTTAGCTGGTGTCCCGTTCGGGCAGCGCTTAGCTGGTGCCCGGTTCGGGCAGCGCTTAGCTGGTGCCCGGTTCGGGCAGCGCTTAGCTGGTGTCCGGTTCGGGCAGCGCTTAGCTGGTGTCCCGTTCGAGCTGCTCAGCTGAGTCTCAAGGTGAAGTGTGCCATGTGCACTCTGAATCGCCCTCTGCAGGGGACAGCTCTCTTCTTGGAGCCATCGAACACAGCTGGTCTGGAGGTGGGCTTCTGTGGGTTCCCGAGTGTTCCAGGGCTGTGTTCCTTGCCAGCCTGTGCATTCATATCCCTGCAAGGATTTAGGTATTTCCTAGCCTTTCAAAGCAGGTCAGCAGACTGTTCTGCCTTCTAGCTCTGCAGCCACCTGCTTTGCTCCATTTGATTGCTTTCTCTTTTCCTTTGCTGCGCTGCTAGATTTGTGCTCACTTCCCTTCCTCCAGCTTTACAGAAGCCTGAAACCCCCCTGCTGCCTTCAACAGCTGAAGAGTCTTCATCATCCTCCAATACACTGTTGCCGTTTAAAGATTCAGACAAGTACTGCAAGCTCTGCTGTGCTCCCCTGGCCGATCCGTTTGTGGCCCAGGCCCACTATGGTGGTAAGAGACACAGGAAAAACGAAGCACGGAGGAAGATCCTGGAGGAGCTGGGGGAGGAAGCTGTCCCTGCAGAACTCAGGATGAATGGTAAGCAGAAGCTCAGCAAGTGTTGCAGTCTGAGTGTAGCATTAGTGCTCAGCTCTGATTTGCTCAGGGGACTCCTGATCTGTCTTCTCCTGTGCTACAGAACACAGGTGGTTGGCCTGGGAACTGCTAAAGTTCAGTCTCTGGCAGCAGTAGATTGGAAAATATTTCTACTGACCTGAAGTCTCAAATCCCAGTGCTCCCCAGATTCTGCAGTTAAATTCAGAGGCCTGCAGAAAACAGCCCAGTCCCCTAAACCCAGCCCCAGGATCAGCTGTGTCTGTGGTATCTTTGAGATCCTCGCCCACCTTTTTGAAAGCTGTACTCAGAAAACTGCACAACCTCCAGGAACAGCATCTCCCAGGGCTTCTTGGTCTTTACCTTCTCAGTCATAAAACCTTCTGCTGACACTGAACTTGGCTCTCTCTGCCAGCAGGAAATTCTGCTACTCTGCTCTGTGCTGATGAGACGTGACTTGCAGTGCAGTGTCCAGCTCTACGGCCCTCAACACAAGGACCTGCAAAAGTGGGTCCAGAGAAGGGCCCAAAGATGATCAGAGGGCTGGAGAACCTCTACAATGGGGACAGGCTGAGAGAGTTAGAGAAGAGAAGGCTCCAGGTAGACCTCAGAGCTGCAGTGCAATATCTGAAGGGGACCTGCAGGCAGGCTGGGGACGGACTGTTCAGAAGGGCCTATGGGGATAGGACAAAGGGCAGTGGTTAGGAGCTGGAACAGGACAGAATGAGGTTGGACATCAGGAGGAAGTTGTGCACAGTGAGGATGGTGAGACACAGGCACAGGCTGCCCAGGAAGGCGGGGTGGAGGCTTTATCCCTGGAGCCACTGAAGATCAGGCTGGATGTGTCTCTGGGGGCAGCCTGCTCAAGCTGGAGGTGTCCTTGCTGCCTGCAGGGGGTTGGACAAGATGAGCCAATGCAAGCTGTGAACCTGTGACTGTGTTTCTTCACTGTGCACGTGGCAAGAAGCAGACAGAAGAATCTGTGAACTACGCTTGTGAAGGTCGCTGGGGAGGTGCACAGCAGAGTGCAGCCATGGTTTAAACATCACCAAAGAATAATTCCAGTGAACTCTTGTCAAGTCATAATGCCAAGAAAATGTTGCATCAGGTTGGAAAATGCACCTCAAAGGGCATCTTGTGTCCCTGCAGGCAGCAGGGACACCTCCAGTCAGAGCGGGTTGCACAGGGATGCACCCAGGCTGATCTTCAATACCTCCAGAGATACAGCCTCAAACAGCTCCCTGGGCAGCCTGTGCCAGTGTCTCACCACCCTCACTGTGCACAACTTCCTCCTGATGTCAGTAACTTAGCTCTGCCCTGCTCCAGTTCCAACCCTTTGCCTCTCATCCAGTCCCCAGAGGCCCTTCTGAACAGTCCCTCCCCAGCGTGCCTGCAGGCCCCTTCCAGATACTGAAGTGCAGCTCTGAGGTCTCTCTGGAGCCTTCTCTTCTACAGGCCAAACAGCCCCAACTCCCCAACCTGTCCCCATAGCAGAGGTTCTCCAGCCCTCTGAGCATCTTCGTGGCCTCTTCTGAATCCTCTCCAGCATCTCCATCTCTCTTGTGTTTTGAGCCCTTAGCTGGATGCAGGACTGCAGAGGGGTCAGAGCAGAGGGACACTTGCTGGCCACACTGCTTTGGATGCAGCTCCTGCTGCCCTTGGCCGTCTGGGGTGCCAGTGTTCATTGCTGGCTCCTGTCCAGCTTCTCACCCACCAGCACCCCCAGGGCCTCTGCAGGGCTGCTCTCAACATCATCCCCAGGCTGCATTGATATGGAGGTCTGCCCTAACCCTGCAGGACCTTGCACTTGCTATTGCTGAACCTCCTGGGGCTCACCTCAGCCCATCTCTGCAGCCTGTCCAAGTCCCTCCGAATGCCATCCCACCCCTCAGTCTTGTCAGCCACACCACTCAGCCTTGTGTCACATGCATTACTCTAGTGTAACATCAGCAAAGCCTTAAGCTCTGTCTGCAGACATTTCTGGGAACATGGTGGTAGCGATTCTTGCCTGGGGTGGGCTCATGATGTGCTGTGCTGGAAGTTTTGCTGTTTGTTTGTAGTCTAACCCACAGATTGCTCTTTGTTTGCAGTATTTGGGCTTGGTTACTACTCGTGCCAGGTGTGCAATGTCACAGTTACAACCATAGAAACATTCCTGTCCCATGTGCGAGGCAGTAAGCACCAAATTAAGTAAGTCAGGAAGCTTTTTGTTGCTGTTCTTCTCTGGTTATCCCTTTCAGACCTCGTTAGCTCTGTTTGCTGTGGTTGAGTTTGCCAGTGGACAGATTTTCTGCTTTGCTGTGGGTGGGTTTTGTTGCTTGGTTTAAGGGGTCTGAGATTTAGTCCTGGTGTTCCCACGGTTATATCACAGGCTCACAGGATGTTAGGGGTTGGAAGGGACCCAAGGAGATCATCCAGTCCAGCCCCCCTGCCAGAGCAGGACAATCCTATCTAACACAGATCACAGAGGAACACATCCAGACAGGCCTGGAAAGTCTGCAGAGAAGGGGACCCCACAACCTGTCTGGGAAGCCTATTCCAGTGCTCTGTGACCATTACAGTAAAGAAGTTCCCCCTTGTGTTGAGGCTGAACCTCTTTTGCTGCAACTTACACCCATTGCTCCTTGTCCTATCCCAGGTGGCAGTGATCAGACCCTGTCCCCCAGCTCCTTGCCAGCCTTCAGATACTTATGAACATATCTAAGTCTTCTCTTCTCCAGACTAAGCAGCCCCAGGTCCCTCAGCCTCTCCCCATCAGCCATGCCACTCAGTCCCCTTATCATCCTCATAGCCCTTCACTGGACCCTCTCCAACAGATCCCTGTCCCTCTTCAACTGGGGAGCACAAAACTGAACACAGAATTCAAGATGAGGTCTCACCAGGACAGAGGAGAGGGAGGAGAACCTCCCTTGATCTGCTGGACACACTCCTCCTAACACACCCCAGGATCCCGTTGGCCTTCTTGGCCACAAGGGCACATTGCTGTGCCATGGGGAACTTGGTAGCCACCAGGACCCCCAGGTCCCTCTCCTTGGGGCTGCTCTCCAGCAGCCACCTCCCAGCCTGTCCTGGTTGCCACTCCTCCGCAACACTGGTGCAGTTTATTTCTCCTCCCCAGGTGCAGGACTCTGCACTTGTCCTTGTTGGACCTCATCTGGTTCCTCTGTGCCCAGGGCTCTCTGGATGGCCTCACAGCCTGCAGCTGTCTCAGCCAAGCCTCCCAGCTTGGTGTCAGCAGCAAACTTGCTGAGCAGGCTCTGTCTGTGCCCTCAGCAATGGCATTGGTGAAGATGTTGAACAGGACTGGACCCAGCACTGGTCCCTGGGGGACTCCACTGGTCACAGCTCTGCAGCTGCACCTGGCACCATTGATCACCACCCTCTGGACTCTGTCTTGCAACCAATTCCTAAACCACCTCATGTCTGCTCTTCCATCCCACACTTCCTCAGCTTGCTCACCAAGATGTCATGGCAGATGGTGTCAGAGGCCTTGCTATGGTCAAGGTAGACTACAGCCACTGCTCTCCCTGCAGCTACCCATTCAGTTATGGCATCATAGAATGCTCTCAGGTTAGTCAAGCATGGCTTCCCCTTGGTAAATCCATGCTGACTACTCCTGATAACCTTCTTCTCTTCCAAGTGCCTTGAGATACCCTCCATTAGTTCAGGACCTGCTGAGCCACCTGGACACCCACAAGTCCATGGGACCAGATGGGATCCATCCCAGGGTGCTGAGAGAGCTGGCAGCTGAGCTGGCCAAGCTGCTCTCCATCATTTTCCAGCAGTCCTGGCTCACCAGAGAGGTCCCAGGAGACTGGAAACTGCCAACGTGGTCCCCATCCACAAGAAGGGTGGGATGGAGGAACCTGGGAACTACAGACCTGTCAGCCTGACCTCAGTGCCAGGGAAACTGATGGAGCAGGTTAGCTTGGGGGTGATAAGAGCGCACCTGAGGGATGGCAAAGGGCTCAGGTCCAGCCAGCATGGGTTTAGGAAGGGCAGATCCTACCTCTCCAACCTGATCTCCTTCTATGATCAGGTGACTGCTTGGTGGCTGTGGGGAGGCCTGTGGATGTGGTCTGTCTGGACTGCAGCAAGGCCTTTGACACTGTCCCCCACAGCACACTGCTGGCTAAGCTGTCAGCCCATGGCTTGGATGGCAACACTCTGTGCTGGGTTAGGAACTGGCTGGAGGGCTGAGCCCAGAGAGTGGTGGTGAATGGTGCCACATCCAGCTGGCAGCTGTCACTAGTGGTGTCCCTCAGGGATCAGTGCTGGTCCCCATCCTCTTTAACATCTTCATAGATGATCTGGATGAGGGCATGGAGTCAGTCATCAGCAAGTGTGCAGATGACACCAAGCTGGGGGCAGATGTGGCTGGGTTGGAGGGCAGAAGGGCTCTGCAGCAGGACCTTGACCACCTGCACAGATGGACAGAGTCCAAGGGGATGGCTTCAGCAGCTCCAAGTGCAGGGTGCTGCACTTTGGCTACAACAACCCCATGCAGAGATACAGGCTGGGGTCGGAGTGGCTGAGAGCAGCCAGCCAGAGAGGGATCTGGGGGTGCTGATTGATACCCACCTGAACATGAGCCAGCAGTGTGCCCAGGTGGCCAAGAGAGCCAGTGGCATCCTGGCCTGCATCAGGAATGGTGTGGCCAGCAGGAGCAGGGAGGTCATTCTGCCCCTGTACTCTGCACTGGTTAGACCACACCTTGAGCACTGTGTTCAGTTCTGGGCCCCCCAGTTTAGGAGGGACATTGAGATGCTTGAGCGTGTCCAGAGAAGGGCGACGAGGCTGGGGAGAGGCCTTGAGCACAGCCCTACGAGGAGAGGCTGAGGGAGCTGGGATTGGTTAGCCTGGAGAAGAGGAGGCTCAGGGGAGACCTTATTGCTGTCTGCAACTACCTGAGGGGAGGTTGTGGCCAGGAGGAGGTTGCTCTCTTCTCTCAGGTGGCCAGCACCAGAACGAGAGGACACAGCCTCAGGCTGCACCAGGGGAGATTTAGGCTGGAGGTGAGGAGAAAGTTCTTCCCTGAGAGAGTCATTGGGCACTGGAATGGGCTGCCCGGGGAGGTGGTGGAGTCGCCGTCCCTGGAGCTGTTCAAGGCAGGACTGGACGTGGCACTTGGTGCCATGGTCTGGCCTTGAGCTCTGTGGTAAAGGGTTGGACTTGATGATCTCCGAGGTCTCTTCCAACCTTGGTGATACTGTGATAAGGAGCTGCTCCATCATTTTTCCAGGGATGGAGGTGAGGCTGCCTGGTCTGTAGTTCCCTGGAACCTCTTTCTTATGCTTTCTGAAGACTGCAGTGCCATGGCTCTGCTCCAGCCCTCAGGCACCTCTCCTGTCTGCCGCCATTTGGCAAAGCTGATGGAGAGTGGCAGAGCAATAACCTCAGGCAGTTCAGCACCCTTAGGTGCATCTCATCAGGGCCCATGGGCTTGTGAATGTTCAATGTGTGTAACTGCTCCCTAATCCAGTCTGCACTGACCAGTGGGGAGCATTCCCTCCTCCAGGCTTCCTCTCCTTCACCCTGGGTCTGGAGTTCATAGGGGAGCTCAGCCTTAGGTGCAAAGACTGGAGCAAAGAAGGCATTCAGCAGCTCTGCCTTCTCTGCACCCTCAGCTCTCAGGCTGCCTCCTGGCCCAGCACTGCCCCACACGTTCCAGGGGTTCCTTTTCCTGCTGATGGATTTGAAGGAGCCTTTCTTGTTCTGTTGTACTTCCTTTGCCAGCTTCAGTTCCAGGAGGGCTTTGGCCTTCCTTGTTGCCTTCCTGCAAGCCCTGACTACTCCTCTATAGTTCTCCCAAGTGACCAATCCCTTCTGCCATGAATTGTAAGATTCCTTCTTCCCTGAGAATTCCGTCAGGAGCTCCTTGCTCAGCCATGCAGCTCTCTTAGCACAGCTACCTGATGTAGCTACTCAGGGGCACACATCTGGCTTGGGCGTGGAGGAAGTGGTCTTTAAAAATTAGCCAACTTTCTTGGGCTGCTTTCCCCTCCAGAGCCTTAGCCCATGGGTTTGCTGCCAGCATGGCCCTGAGGAGCACAAAGTCAGCTCTGCAGGAGCCCAGGGTTGCAATTCTACTTGTTGCTCTGATTCTGCCCTGTAGAATATTAAACTCCACCATGTCATGGTCACTGTTCCCCACCTTAATGTCCTCAACTAGGTCCTCTTTATTAGTTAATACAAGGTCCAGCAGTGCAGCTCTCCTTGTTGGCTCCTCTGCTACTTACATCAAGAAGTTATCGTTGATACACAGCAAGAGCCTTTGGGACTGCCTGTGCCTGGCTGTGTGAGCTGCCCAGCAAATATCAGGGTAATTGAAGTCTCCCATGAGCACCAAGGAGTTAGCTCTAGAGGCTGTCTGCAGAAGGCCTCATCAACATCTTCCTCTTGGTCTGGTGGTCTATAGTAGACTTCAATGACAGCTCACAGTGAAAAGGTCCTGAGACCTGCAGTTTTCCCACTTCTGCTGCTCTCTGGGGAAAGCAGCACCTGTGCTGGTACAGGATCTTCAGTGCTTACTCTAGACAGAAATGGGACAGCATTGTGCCCTGGGGGCCAAGAAGGCCAAAGGTACCCTTGGGGACATTAAGAAGAGTGTGGCCAGCAGCTCAGGGGAGGTTCTCCTTCCCCTCTACTCAGCCCTGGGTAGACCACACCTGCAATACCCTGTCCAGTTCTGGGCTCCCCAGTTCAAGAGGGACAGGAAACTGCTGGAGAGAGCCCGACAGAGGCTGAGAGAGTGCTGCAGGGGCTGGAACATCTCTCTTACAAGGAAAGGCTGAGGGGCCTGGGGCTGTTCAGTGTGGAGAGGAGAAGGCTGAGAGGGGACCTTAGGAATGTCTACAGGTACCTGAGGGATGGCTGTAAGGAGGGTGGGGCCAGGCTCTTTGCAGTGGTAGCCGGGAACAGGGTGAGGGGAATAGAAAGAAACTCAATGACAGGAAGTTGCAGCTGAACTTGAGGAGAAACTTGCTTGATGTGAGGGTGCTGGAGCCCTGGAGCAGGCTGTTCAGAGAGGTTCTGGAGTCTCCTTCTCAGGAGACTTTCAAAACTCGCCTGTGTGACCTGCGCTAAGCAGTCCTACTTTGCGGGGGGCTACCAAAAGAGTAGTCTAACTCTTCTCTGCCTCAGCTTCAAACCATTCCCCCTTGGCCTGTTACTGGACACCCTCACAAAAAATCCCTCTGCAGCCTTCCTGCAGGATCCCTTCAGGTACTGGAAGGCAGCTCTGAGGCCCCCCACTGGAGCTTTCTCTTTGCTTTTTAGAAATGCCATCAGTCATTCTAAAGGCATCTTACTCTTGTCATGTCCTAGGCCACAAGAAACTCATTTGGTCTTTTTGAGGTTCTTCTATGATTCTACAACCACAGTATGTCAGGAAGCTACTCGAAGGAGCTAGGTGAAAACACACAGCTCCCTTCCTCTCAAAAACCCCCAGCCCTCAGCATCAGAATGTTTTACATTAGCATCACTCCTTTGCCAAAACTGCCACAAAACACTGAGCTGTTGAAGTTCAAGTTCATTGAAATTGTTCACAATGACACAGTTTCTATTTTTCAGCTGTAGTAATTCTGGACAGAAAAATATTCAGGTGTTCCTTCTAACCATCTTCAGACACTGGAACAGGCTGCCCAGGGAGCTGGTGGAATCACCATCCCTGAAAGTGTTCAAGAAACGTGGGCATGGCACTTGGATCACGATATCACAGGATGTTAGGGGTTGAAAGGGACCTCTGGAGATCTTCCAGTACAACCCCTGCCAGAGCAGGAGCAGAGAATCCAGTGCAGGTCACACAGGAACACATCCAGACAGGGCTGGAAAGGCTCCAGAGAAGGAGACTCCACAACCTCTCTGGACAGCCTGTGCCAGGGCTCTGGGACCCTCACAGTCAAGAAATTCGTCTTCATATTGAGGTGGAACTTCCTGTGCTGCAGCTTCCATCCCTTGCCCTTGTCCTATCCCAGGGCACAAGTGAGCAGAGGCTGTCCCTGTCCCTTCCTTCCTGACTTCCAGCCCTCAGCTATTTATAGACACTCATCAGGTCCCTCTCAGCTGCCTTCTCTTCAGACTAAGCACCCCCAGGACTCTCAGCCTCTCCTCATCAGGCAGTGCTCCAGTCCCTGCAGCATCCTTGCAGCCCTCCCTTGGACTCTCTCCAGTATATCCCTGTCCTTCTTGAACTGGGGAGCCCAGAACCAGATGCAGTATTCAGAGTGAGGTCTCACCTGGGCTGAGTAGAGGATGGAAGGAGAGCCTCCCTTGATCTGCTGGACACACTCAATGCACCCAGGATCCCATTTGCCTTCTTGCCCACCAGGCCCATTGCTGTCCCATGCAAAACTTGTTGCCTAGGAGCACTCCCAGGTCCCTCTCCACAGGGCTGCTCACCAGCCCACACTGGTGTAGTTCATTCTTCCCTCCCAGGTGCAGGGTTCTGCACTTGTCCCTTTTGAACCTCATCAAGTTCCTCTCTGCCCATCTCTTAGCCTGTCAAGTCTCACTGAGTGGCCTCAGCCAAGCCTCCCAGCTTGGTGTCAGCAGCAAACCTCTGAGCAGAGTCTGTCTGTCTGTGCCCTCATCAATGGCATTGGTGAAGATGTTGAACAGGACTGGACCCAGCACTGATCCCTGGGGAACTCCACTGGTTACAGCTCTGCAGCTGGACCTGGCACCATTGATCACCACTTGATTGTGTAACCAGTTCTTAACCCATCTCACTGCCTGCTCTTCTGTCCCACGCCACCTGAGCTTGCTCTCAAGGGTGTTATGGAGGCAATGTCAAAAGCCTTGGGGACATGGTTTAATGGCCAGGGGGTGCTGGGTTGATGGTTGGACTTGATGGTCTTAGATCACAGACTGTGATTGTGATTTCTCCTGTAGCGTACAGCTGGACAGACAGCACACTCTGTGCACCCCTCAGTCTTGAATGCAGCATTTTATTTCTCCCTGCCATGGCAGTGGGGCTGGGCTGGATGATCTTTAAGGTCCCTTCCAACCCATTCTGTGATTCTCCAACAAGTTTTTTTTATTTTCAGTTTTCACAAAGAGTAGAATCTATAACTTGAGCTTCACAGGTGATATCAGGCATAACAGGAGAGCCAGAGTAAACAGCACACTGGAGTGCTCTGACTCTGGAGATCTGAGCGTGGGGGAGATTCAATCAACAGATGCTAAGCATCTGGTAGAGAGTAGCTGAACATGAGCAAGCAGTGTGCCCAGGTGGGCAGCAGAGCCAGTGGCACCCTGGGCTGGCTCAGGAGCAGTGTGGCCAGCAGGACAAGGGAGGTTCTTCTGCTCCTATGCTCAGCACTGCTCAAGACCACACCTTGAGTCCTGTGTCCAGTTCTGGGCTCCTCCACTGCAGAGAGATGTTGAGGTGCTGGAAGGTGTGGAGAGAAGGGCAGCAAGGCTGGGGAGGGGCCTGGAGCAGAGCCCTGTGAGGAGAGGCTGAGGGAGCTGGGGGGGTGCAGCCTGCAGCAGAGGAGGCTCAGGGCAGAGCTCATTGCTGCCTGCAGCTGCCTGCAGGGAGGCTGTAGCCAGGTGGGGTTGGGCTCTGCTGCCTGGCAAGCAGCACCAGAAGAAGGGGACACAGCCTGAAGCTGTGCCAGGGCAGGTCTAGGCTGGATGTTGTTAGGAAGTTGCTGTCAGAGAGAGTGATTGGCATTGGAATGGGCTGCCCAGGGAGGTGGTGGAGTGGCCGTGGCTGGAGGTGTTGCAGCCAAGCCTGGCTGGGGCACTTAGTGCCATGGTCTGGTTGGTTGGGCAGGGCTGGGTGCTAGGTTGGGCTAGGTGTGCTTGGAGCTCTCTTCCAGCCTGCTTGGTTCTATGATTCTGTGATTCTATGAGCAGGTTTGTTAGTGTTAATAACTAAGGCTTTCTCTCCAGTCTCTGCAGAAAGGCAGTGCTTGGCAGCCAGCAGCCAGCAGCTTGTGAGCAAACAGGAGGAGAGACTCCTAACAGGCATGGTGACAAGGGATACTCAGAAGAGAAGCAGGTGTCTGAGGTGGCCACTGTCAGACAGGAGAGCTTCAACCTACCCATTTCGGAGTCTAAAGATGGCTTCAAGCTTCTGTTTGCTGATGCTCCTACCAGCTTCTGCAGGGTGGAAGAGAAAATCCAGATAAAAATTGAGAAGGAAAACTAACCTCAGCAAAAAGGTGGAGTGTTGGAAAGAAACCACAAAGCAAACAAGAAAGAAAAATGGTGAAGGTGCAGATTTTGGGAAAGAGAATGAGAAACAAAAGAGAATTAAATCTGAGATAGACTTGGGAAATGAGAAGAACTCAAGGCCTCATAGAGGCAAGACCTAAAGGAAACCTCACTGAGAAAGAGGGCAGAAAGGGTAAAAAGCAGCCACAAACAGATGGCAAGAGAGCTACTTTGGGATGGGTCTGACTTGGGCTAGTGTAAAGGTTTTATTTAGCTTTAAGAAGTTGGTTCTGTTTGTAAGCTCAGTTGGTGATTTTGTGCTGTACTGTGACTCCCTGTTCAGTCTGTAAGGGAGGAGGAGCCTCTGAAGTTTGGGGGCAGTGGGTTCGGGAGCAGTTGGTCAGCACTTCACACACGGAGCAGCCAGGGCAGTGCTAGGAGTCTACTCTCTGTTGGAATACAGAGCAAGTAACAGTCATTAGGTTAGAGAATGCTGCTGGAGCCTCCCCAAAGGTGTTTATTCCTCCGGGGGAGGCTTCTGTCCTAGGAAAGTCCACAGCCAGTGTGGTGCTCCCCACCTTGTCTGTGTTCTCCTCTCTGGCAGATTTAAAAGGAGACTGTTTGCAGATCTTCTCTGGGGATTGGTTGGGTTGGGATTGGGGTTTTGTCACAGTTCTGAGTGGAAAGTGAATCTGTTAAGGGTGGAAATGGTTGTCAGCTATGTTGGCTGACAGATTTTTCTCTTTGTTATCCTGGTTTTCAGTTTAGTTCAGGAAACAGCAAAGGTGCACTCTGCCAAGCTAATTGCTGACAGGAGGCTATGTCCTGCTTCAGCCACTCCAAGTAATGTACAGAAGGAAAGTTAGAATGGAGCTGGGTTTGGTAGCCAAAACATACCTGGGAAAATCAATAAAAGCTTTGTGTTTCCACTTCAAACGTTTCACCAGACCTTCCTTCACAGTATGGAGTTGTGATGGATGAGCACTGATGTCCTACAGAGCTGTAACTCAAACTCAGATGATGGGATTCAAATTTTTGTGTTGTTCCCAGGACTCTCAGGTGAGACCTTTGGTCAACTGGAACCACAGAGGGCTTATGCCAGGCCCAAGAGAAGGAGGTGCTGAGGAACCTTGGAGATGAGGTGCTGAGTGACATGATTTAGAATCAGAGAATCATAGAATGTTTGGAAGGGACCTCCAAAGTTCATCCAGCCCAACCACCCTGCACTCAGCAGGGACATCCTTCACTAGCATCAGGCTGCCCACAGCCCTCTCCAGCCTCACCTTGAGTATCTCCAGACATGGGGCCTCAACCACCTCCCTGGGCAACCTGTTGCAGTGTTCCAGCAGCCTCCTGGGGCAGAACTTGTTCCTCATATCCAATCTCAATCTGCCCTGCTCTGGTTTGCAGCCATTGCCCTCGTCCTTTCCCTGCAGGCCTTTGCAAACAGTTCAGTTATGTCGTGGCAGTGTTGGGTTAACTGTTAGACTTGATCTGAAGGACTCTTCCAAGCAAAACAATTCCATGATTCTGTGATTTGAGCCAAATTTGGAAATGTTCTGGTGGAAATCTACATCTTTAGTGACTTCAGTGCCATGGCGTGCACTGGAAACAGCCTGGCTTTGGGTGGTAAGCACCTGTGGGAGCAGCAGGTTACAGTGGGAAAGTGGGAAAATCCTCTTCTCTCTCTCCCACTTAGAAGTCTCTGGTGGTGGTCCCTACAGCTCCCTGAAAGGAGCTGGCAGTGAGGTGGGGATTGGTCTTTCCTCCCTAGTCTTGGGTGCTAGAACCCCTCAGGTTGCCAGGGGAGGTTTAAGTTGGAGATTAGGAAAAAGTGCTGTACAGGAGGAGTGGTCAGGGACTGGCACAAGGCCTTGTCCTTGTCCCTGCCTTGGTATTAGAGCCTGGCAATGCCTGTGCTTTCTCCAGTGGCTCTTCTCCACTGCTCAGCAATTGCATGCCTCTCTGGCTTCTAAGGACTCTTCCCCTGGCATTCCTCAGCCCCTGCTGCTCTGCTGAGGGATCCTCATCCCTCACACCCCCAGCTGCTTTTACCTGCTTTACTTGGGCAAGGCATGGGCTCAGAACGTATTAAGTGCAGTTAAGTTAGAGCGTACTAAGGCCAAGTGCAGGTTCTACACTTTGGCCACAGCAACCCCAAGCAGCACTACAGGCTGGGGCCAGAGTGGCTGAGAGCAGCCAGGCAGAGAGGGAGCTGGGGGCGCTGGCAGAGAGGAGCTGCAGAGGAGGCAGCAGTGTGCCCAGGTGGGCATCAGAGCCAATGGCATCCTGGGCTGGCTCAGGAGCAGTGTGGGCAGCAGCACAAGGGAGGTTCTTGTGCCCCTGTGCTCAGCACTGCTCAGGCCACCCCTGGAGTGCTGTGTCCAGTTCTGTGCTCCTCCATTGCAGAGAGATGCTGAGGTGCTGGAAGGTGTTGAGAGAAGGGCAGCAAGGCTGGGGAGGGGCCTGGAGCAGAGCCCTGTGAGGAGAGGCTGAGGGAGCTGGGGGTGTGCAGCCTGCAGCAGAGGAGGCTCAGGGCAGAGCTCATTGCTGCCTGCAGCTGCCTGCAGGGAGGCTGTAGCCAGCTGGGGTTGGGCTCTGCTGCCAGGCAAGCAGCACCAGAAGAAGGGGACACAGCCTGAACTGTGCCAGGGCAGGTCTAGGCTGCATGTTGTTAGGAAGTTGCTGGCAGAGAGAGTGATTGGCATTGGAATGGGCTGCCCAGGGAGGTGATGGAGTAGCTGTGGCTGGAGGTGTTGAAGCCAAGCCTGGCTGGGGCACTTAGTGCCATGGTCTGGTTGACTGGCCAGGGATGGATGATCTTGGTTGGATGGGTTGCACTGAATGGGTAGGTCAGACTGGATGATCTTGGAGATGCCTTCCAACCTGTTTGATTCTATGATTCTACTGATGCTGCAGGCTGTTGGAAACTGCCAGCTACAGGCGGCTTGTATCACCCTGCAGTGGTACCAGGGAGCTTTTCCAGCCCTCTCTCCTACTCAGGGCTGTGATAATTCCATGGGCAGCACTGCAGCCTCTCCCAGGAAAGGCAAAGAATGGCTTCCCTGGGACACCCAGTTCAGCCAGCTAGGCATTGTGAGACTGAATGTCTCCAGGACCTCAACCACAGCCTTGGGCAGCCTGTGCCAGTGTCTCCCCATCCTCACTGTGCCGACTTTCCTCTTGATGTCCAACCTAAATCTGCCTTGCTCCAGTTTCAAACCATTGCTTCTTGTCCTACTGTTACTCCCTAGCCGTCTTGTAGGTCCCCTTCAGATACTCAAATGCAGCTTTAAGGTTTCCCTGGAGCCTTCTCTTCTCCAGGCTGAACAGTCCCAACTCTCAGCCTGTCCCCACAGCAGAGGTTCTCCAGCCCTCTGAGCATGGCCTCCTCTGAACCCTCGCCAGCAGGTCTAGCTCTCTTATGTGGGTGGTCCATTGCTGGACACAGCCCTGCAGGTGAGATCTCAGCAGAGCAAGGGGCAGGATCCCCTCTCTCCAGCTCTGCACACACTGCTTTGGATGCAGCCCAGGCTGCCCTTGGCCTTCTGTGCTGCCAGTGCCTATTGCTGCCTCCTGTCGAGCTCCTCCCCCGCCAACACCTCTAAGTCGTCCTCTGCAGGGCTGCTCTCAGCCTCATCATCCCCAGCCTGGATTGATATCGAGGGTTGCCTCAATCCAGGTGCAGGACCTTGCACTTGCTATTGTTGAACCCCCTGGGGTTCACCTGATCTCATGTCTCCAGCCTGTCCAGGTCTCTCTGCATGGCACCATCCCATCCTTCACTCTTCTCAACCACACCACTCAGCTTTGTGCCATCTGCAGGCTTGCTGAGGGTGCCTCAGTCTCGCTGTCAGTGTCATTGATGAAGACAGCGAACAGTACAGGGCCCAGCACAGCGCCTTTGGTGTTTCTGCCACTCATTCTGGCAGGCCTGGGCCGTACCTTTCACTACTGTTAGCAGGGCCCCCTTGCTCCATGCAGTGAGGTCCATATCCTGTCCTCAGGAGTTCTGTCTAAGAAAGCAGACCTCCAGCAGATGGCAATGCCAGGCTGCAGTACTGCCCTTGTATGCAAGGCACAGGCTCGCTGGACGGAAACTGCCAACTTAGCAGCTGTTGAGGTAAGAGCTTCACTTGTAGGAGCTGAACTCTGGAGCTATGCTAAGAGCGTGAGCTAGCAGAACAAGGAGGTGGTTTGGGCTGGCTTCAGTGAGCCTTCCTGGCTTGTACCTGAACTCCTCGTCCACCCTCTGGAAGGTGCTTGCAGTTTTGCTCTAAACAAAGTTTGCTGGGGGCAAACGTGAAGGGTAAGTTCCCAGCAGATGTGTTCTTACCGTGTTCTGCTGGAAGAGATGATGAGTCAGTGATGGAGGTGCTGCAGATAAGGCTCAGCAGAAGTGACTCACAGCTCTATTTTAGCTAAGTGGCAGCCAGTTTTCCAAGGTCATAAATAGTGATGTCTGCCCTGATTGCCTCCTTCCTGCCCCTTCAAGCCTGTGCTGCTGGCTGCCTACATGCCAGGCATTCTAAAACAGGCACACAGGCTGCTGACTTTACTGGCAGTGTGCCTTGCTTGCAGTGCCAGGCACAGTGTGGTGAGCACCTTTTGTCCCTGCACTTGGGCTTCACCACAGGACTGATGCTCAACACCAGCAAGCAAAACCACAGGCCCTCAGCTCACAGAACCCTTCCTGCACTTACAGGCTCAGATCTGTTTCTCTCAAGCAACCAGAATCTCACTGTGGGGAGTGTGAAAAAAGTGGACGCTGGCAGCTGTGGGTAAACGAAAGCTGTGTGTGGGGGAGGGAGGAGAGGTCTCACAGGGACCTTTCCAGTGCAGTAGCTGGGGCTGCTCACTGCCCTGACAAGCACTGCGAATGCAGCTGGGTTCCCCACAGCTAGCTGCTCGGTGTTCCCAAACCACCTGCCTTCTCAACGCAGCTCCATGGGCTCAACCACAGCTGCCTGGGAACCTGCAGCCTCCCAGGGTGGCTTTTGAAGCTGCCCTCTGCCAGGCTCTGGTGATGCCATTTCCGGGCAGCAGTGGCAGAGCCTGCCCTTGGTAGTCAGCAGAAATGGCTATTCCTGTCGCTTGTCATTCTTCCATGTCAGGGGTGAGCAGGACACTGGAGCAGCACAGTGTGCACACAGGTTAGGTTCTCACCAGGCTGTGACTTTGCATGCAAATGGAGCCCAAGCCTGCAGAGCAGGTGGCAGAACCTGGGGGGCTTTCTGCATCACAGAACCGGAGAATAGTTTTGGCTGAAAGAGACCTTGAAGATCATCAACCCTTAACCCAGCACTGCCAGGTCACCACTAAAGCATGTCCCTCAGCACCACATCTGCATGGGTTTGAAACCTCTCCAGGCATGGTAACTTCACCACTGCCCTGGGCAGCTTGGCAACCCTTATGGGGAAGAAATTGTTCCTCCCATCCAACCTGGACCTCACTGGGGAAACCTCATTGCTCTTTGCAACTCCTTGAAGGGAGGTTGCAATGAGGTGGACATTGGTCTCTGCTCCCTAGTCTCAGGTGACAGAAGGAGAGGAAATGGTCTGAAATTGTGCCAGGGGAGGGTTAGGTTGGAGATGAGGAAAAAATTCTTTACTGCAAGAGTGGTCAGGGATTGGCAGAGGCTGCCCAGGGAGGTGCAGTCCCCATCCCTGGAGGTGTCAAAGAAAGGTGTGCCCATGGCACCTTGGGACATGGTTTGGTGGCCATGGTAGGGTTGAGTTGATGGTTGGATTGGATGATCTCAGGGAGCTTTTCCAGCCCAAACGGTTCTGTGATTCTATGATTCTTTGTCCCCTTTCCCTTCGAATTGCCCTCACAATGAGAGGGTTGTATGGGAGAGCCTTTGTTTAAGAAAATCTCCTCCCCAGGCTGCTCAGCTGCCTGCCTGCTGCTCTCTTCACAGCTCTATTGTTTGGTTTCTTCCTAGCTCTGCAAACAAAGCAGTGCAACCGCAGGCAGCAGCCGCAGGGGCTCAGGGGTGCTGTGTGCCCACCTGTGGTGAAGGTGTTGTGTGGCCCAGCCTGAGCAGGGCTGGCACAGCTGCCTGCACACAGCTGCCAGCGGGGCTGGCCGGGTGTGGGGTGCATACCCCGGGGCACAGTTGCCTTTAGTCTTTCTGCTCTGCATTCCAAACGCAACAGCAAATGGCAGCAGCTGGTGAAGAAAAGGAGGTTCAGGCAACATCCTCAAGCTGGTGTTCATCTGGAGCCCTGCTGCGTGGCCTCTCCAACTTTCATCTCTACCTACAAGGTCTTCAGTCGTGATTTTCCTCCCCTGTGTTAGCCCTAGCAGCTGGCTGGGTTAAGAGTACTGGCAGGATTGTGAGCAAGCGTGCAGTGAGGACAGACCCCCCCTGCTGCTGTGGCAGTGCTGCCTTGTCCCTTGGTAGATGTGCTGCTAGGGCAAGTCAGTCTTTTTTAGCTATGCCTAGCAGCGATTTCTGGGCTGCTCTGGTGCTGTTTGCTGAGGGGAGCAGAGGCAAGCAGGCATCCTTGTAGCGTTGCTGCAGTGGCTGCTAGTGGAGAGCATGGACAATGCACGGGCAGGCCTCGGGGAGATGGATTTGGAGTTGTTCATAGATTCATGGAGTCAGATAATGGCTTGGATTGGAAGCAACCTCAAAGCCCATCCCGTTCCAACACCTTGCTATGGGCAGGGACACCTCCCACCAGCACAACTTGCTCAGGGCCTCATCCAAGCTGGCCCAGAACAGCTCCAGGAAGGACACATCCACAGCCTCCCTGGGCAACCTGTGCCAGTGTCTCACCACCCTCACTGCCAAGAATTTCTTCCTCATCTCCAGTCCCAGTCTCCCCTCTTCATGTTTCAATCCATTGTCCCTCATCCTGGCACTCTCAGCCCTTGTCATAAGTCCCTCCCCAACTCTCCTGGAGCCCTTTAACACACTGGAAGGCAGCTCTAAGGTCTCCCTGGAGCCTTCTCCAGGCTCAACAGCCCCAACTCTCAGTCTGTCCCCACAGCAGAGCTTCTCCAGCCTTCTGATCATCTTTGTGGCCTCCTCTGGACCCTCTCCAAGATCCTTCTTGTGTCGGGGGCCCCAGAGCTGGAGGCAGTGCTGCAGGTGAGGGCAGAGCAGATTGGAGGGGCAGAATCCCCTCCCTGTGCTGCTGCTCTCCCTGCTCTGGCTGCAGCCAGCACACAGCTGGCTCTGGGCTGCAGCCACCAGTGCTGGCTGCTGGGCACCTTGGCACCAACTGACACTCCCGAGGCCTTCTCCAGGCTACTCCTCACTCAATCTGAATTTGTTGCCTCAACCCAGGTTCAGGTCCTTGCACTTGGCCTTGTTGTTCACATTTTAGGGTGTGCTCATGTGATGTTTGACAGCCCCAGGAGGCTTCAGAGCAATCAACAAATGGAAGCCTGCCCCAGTGCTGTCTAAGCAGTCTTGACACTGCTCCTAAATGAGCATCTGCACTCCGGGCCAGGGGTTTAGTGTTGAGGACAGTGCACTGCCTAGCACTGCAAACCAAAGGTGGTGCAGTGATCAGTGGTACTGGCTTCAGTTTTTGGCCCTCTCCAAGAAAAACATTGAGGTGTAAGTGAGAAGTGGCTGATGGAACTAGGGGTGTTCAGTGTGGAGGAAAGGAGGCTGAGGGGAGACCTTGCTTTCTACAGGCCCCTGGGAGGACACCAGAGCCAGGTGGGAACTGGTCTCTTTAACAAGTAACAAGCAGTAGAACGAGAGGAAATGGCCTCGAGTTGCACCAGGGAAGGTTTAGTTTGGATATTAGGAGCAATTTATTCCCCAAAGAGGAAGTGAAGCCCTGGAACAGGCTGTCTAGGACAAGGATGAAGTCCCCATCCTTGGAGGGATTTAAAAGAGTGTAGATGTGGTGTTTAGGGTGTTCAGGTGTTTAATTGTGGGCTTGGCCATGTTAGGTTTACAGTTGGACTTGATGATAAAGGTCTTTCCCATCCTAAACAATTCTTAGCCTGAAGAAGAGGAGGCTGAGAGGAGACCTCATTGCTTTCTACAGCTCCCTGACAGGAGGTTGCAGTGAGACCAGTTTTGGCCTCCTCTCCCAGGTGACCAACGACAGGACGGGAGGTAATGGCCCCAGGCTGCACCGGGAGAGGTCTAGGTTAGAAATTAGGTCAGGGATTGGAACAGGCTGCTCAGGGAGCCAGTGGAGTCCCCAGCCCTGGAGGTGTTCAAAACCTGTGTCACTTCAGGACATGGTGCAGTGGTCGTGGAGGTGTTGTGTAGATTTGATGATCTCAGAGGTCTTTTCCAACCTTAATGATTCTGTGATTGTAAAAAGGATATTTGGGCCTCTTGTATTAAGCCTCCAGGTCTGAATCTTCTGATCTTCCATCAGCAGAGGGGTGGCTGTGGCAGTGCTGCAGTCGTTGCCCTTGCTGATGGCACTCACTGTCTGTGTGCTTCCCCGGGGGAGCTGTAAGGGCTGCTCTGCCTTGGCAGCATTTGCTGAAGGAGCCCTGGTGCTTGGCTGCCTGCCCACAGAGCAGCACTTGGCTCTGGCAGGAGGTGTCTGCCCTGGCTGTGTTCCCCTCTGCCCAGCACTGCCTGAGCTGCAGATGTTTGTGTTGGTACTGCGTGCCCAGCCAAGACAGAGCATTGCCGTGCCAAGCCTTTGGACACCGTTGGAGGGATAATGTTGGAAGAATTGCTGGAATTGCATGGGAAATCCAAAGGAGGGGTTAAAGTGCACAGTGCCAGTGGGAGGCGGTTGCACTCCCATTTTCCTTCTTTACTGTGCTGCCATCAGCCAAGACCTTCAGTGTCATACCAGAGGTGGTGGAAGCCTCATCCCTGGATGTTTTTAAGGCCAGGCTGGGTATGACTCTGGGCATCCTGCTCTAGTGTGAGGTGTCTCTGCCCATGGCAAGGGGTTGGAACTGGATGACCCTTGAGGATCCTTCCAACCCTGACAGAACTCTCATTCTGTGATAAACCTTCATCTGCCTGGGGGATGGAAAGGGATGCAATGGTTACAGTCCCCTCCCTGTTCTGTAGGTGACCACAGGGAGCAGGGCAGCATCCATGGACTTCTCCAGGCAGATGAGCTGGGAGACCCAGGCCTGCCAGTCTGTGTCCAGCTGCACAAACAGGTTCTCAGTAGTCAAAGCAAGGTGTGGGTTACCTGGCAAGGTGTGCACTCCTGTCCCAGGACCAGTGTGAGGAACAGACCTCAGTCTGCTTGAGGGAGAAGTCACAGAATCACACAACTGTTTGGGGTAGAAAAGCCCTCTAAGATCATTGAGCCCGAACATCAACCCAACCCTACCATGGCCACCAAACCATGGCCTCAAGTGCCATGGCCACACAGTTATTGAACACCTCCAGGGATGGGTACTCCACCACCTCCCTGGGCAGCCTCTGCCAATCCCTGACCACTCTTGCAGCAAAGAAATTTTTCCTCATCTCCAACCTTACCCTCCCCTGGCACAACTTCAGGCTGTCGGCCCAGATCTGTGCTCCAGAGGTAGTAGCAGCTCCGCGTGTTTGGGAAGGAGGACCTGCTGTGGCAATTCCAGCCACAGGATCTTCTGCAGCAGCAGGAAGGCTCCATCACACCAGGAGAAACAAGAGAATATCCCTGCAGTCCCATGAAACAGCCAGGGATGAGCAGGTGCTCTGCCTTCCTGTCCCATGCGGGCTGTTTGCAGTCTCTCCAGAGGACCCCAGCATGTCTGGGCTTCCCCCCAGGCTGATTTTTACATCACTGGTTCCACCTGAGTCAAAATTGCTGTGCAGCAGCACCTCAGCCCCTGAGTGTCTCAAATGTGAGTTGCAGCCATAGGACCGGTGGGGCTGGGGATGTGCCTCAGCAGAAGCAGCCAGGCTGGGCTTGCCCCTTCCATCTGCCAGCATGGAACTGGGCAAGCTGCTGTGCTGCAGGTGGCCTGGGAGTTCCCATGGCTTGCACCTTCTGCACAGGCAGGCTCTTGACTGCTCTAGAGGGCTGGAGGCAAGAGCAAAGATAGCGAGGAGTAAGTACGATTGTGATAGTTATCCACTTGTCCTGAAAAGCTTTGAGTTTGGGTTGAATCTGTTACAGGATGGACTGAACCCGCTGGCAAAACAAAGGCTCAGTGCAAGCCCAGGTCTGCCACAGCCACAGCGGTGCCGCAGCTGCTGTGAAAAGAGCCTTCCTGGGTGTGTGGCGACAAAGGAAGAGCAGTGCCTGGGGGAGCTGGATGGGTTTACCCTAACCAAAGGGCTGTGGTCTCTGCCTCTGCTGGAACCTGGCTGTGGGCAGTAGGCCCCTTCCCTGTGGCTGCACCATTGTCCTGGGGCTGGACCCTACTGTGCTCCACTGTCCAGGAGCATGGCCAGGATGGAAGAGGAATAATGAGAATTTCGTGCAGTTCCCTCTTACCCTGCAGGCTCCCCAAAAATACAAGGGACCTGGAGCTGCTGGAGCAGGTCCACAAGGAGGCCACAAAGATTCTCAGAGGGCTGGAGAACCTCCCCAAGGGGGACAGGCTGGGAGGGTTGGGGCTGTTCAGCCTGGAGAAGAGAAGGCTCCAGGGAGACCTCAGAGCTGCACTTCAGTACCTAAAGGGGACCTGCAGGCAGGCTGGGGAAGGACTGTTCAGAAGGGCCTGTGGGGATAGGACAAAGGGCAATGGTTTGGAGTTGGAGCAGAGCAAAGTCCAGTTGGACATGAGGAGGAAGTTGTGCACAGTGAGGCTGGTGAGACACTGGCACAGGCTGCCCAGGGAGGTGTTGGAGGTTCTGTCCCTGGAGCCACTGAAGATCAGGCTGGATGTGTTTCCGGGGGCAACCTGCTCAAGCTGGAGGTGTCCCTGCTGCCTGCAGGGACACTGCACCAGAGGCCCTTTCAGGGTCCCTTCCAATGCACTCTGTCAGCCAAAGGATGGTGATCCACAGAGTAGTTCATTCTCATGGAACATGCTGGGTGTTAGCAAGCAGGAAACCAAAATTGCTGAGTTTTGTGTGAGTGACATGAGGAGAGCAGCAGAGCATAGGAGGGGACAGGCACAGACAGTTTGAAGGGCTGGGGACAGAGGTCAGCCTCCCATGCCAAGGGTGAAGGGGATCTTTTGGTGGCACTTGGTGGGGAAAAGGCATTTCTGTGTTCTCAGATGGTGATTTGTTCACTCATCTTCTCACGAGCTCCGTCCCAGGGTGTGCGCCTGGGAGCAGTGCTTGTGTCAGACCCACACGGGGAAGCCTCACTGTTCTGTGACAGAAACTTGCTGTGGCCCTGTGCCACCCCTGAGCTTCCTAGCCCATGGCTGTGACAAGTGAGGCTCTAGCTCCTTTCTCAGCAGTTCCTGCTGGCTCAAAGGGCGATTCTTTAACCTCTTTATTTCAGCCTGGATTGCAAAGGACTTTTTGTCTGCATGAAAAAAGTGCTCTCAGAGTGAGCATCTCCTGTGAGATGAGATCAGACCCATGAGCTGGAAAGGAGGTGCTCGAGTTATGTTTTGAAATTGCCAATGCTCTGAAATCATTTGGACACCCTGTGTGTATTTTAAGGCTCCTTTGAGCTTCATATGCAGGGAGGTGAGGTCAGGAGAGGCAGAATGCTAAAGGGGAGTGGGTTTTTGCAGCATCTCAGAGCCTCACCCTTCAGCCCACAGCAGCAACTGTTGTATGCCAGCGAATGTTCAGCAGACAAAAAGCAAGTGAAGGGTTTTGGCCTTGACAGGCAAAAACCTCACAGCTGTTCTCACCAGGATCTCTCTTTGGCAGTGCAGCCTGGGCAGTGAGCGGCTGAGCAGGCAGTGACTGAGCAGAGCCATCCTCTAACACAGACTTTATTGAGTACATGTTCAGCTAAGCAAAGCAAAGCAGCGGTGGACAGGCTCCAGAACAAGAGCTCACCAAGCTGTTGGCCAGGCAGCCTGGAAGTCTTAGGAGCCTGGAGGTGGTTGCTGCAAAGGTCCATGTGGATTCAGTTCCTCTAAGTCCAAGGTGGTTACAGGATCTTTCGTTCTGTTCATCTTTTATCATCTTTCCAAGTCCTCGAGGCTGGAAACACCTCTGCCATCTGCAGTGGGTGCATTTCCACGCTCAGGCATTACACTCCCTTGTCTTTCCTTCCAAAGACACTGTCCTTGGCTTTCCTTATCGCCTTCTTTTCTGCTTAAGGAGTCTTAAATCACACAGAGCAGCTTCTCCACCTTAGCATTTGGGGTTGGGAGGTTCAAAGGCAGGTTACTTATGCTAACTCATGCATTTTACTGTGAGGGTGATCAAACACTGCAACAGGCTGCCCAGAGAGGTTGTGGAGTTTCCATCTCTGGAGATAGTTAGTGCCTAAATGGACACAGTCCTGGGCTATCTGCTCTAGGTGACCCTGCTTGAGCAGGGCAGGTGGGACTGGGTCATCTCATGAGGTGTCTTCCAACCTCAACCATTCTGTGACCCATGCCAGTGGCAGGCTGCTTGGCCTGCCCTCCCCTCCTGGATGGCTCTCTGTATAGCAGAGAAGGCCATCCCTCATGCCAAGGTCTGGTATGACATATGTCTCCACCGCTCAACGCCTGCTGGGTTGCAGCCAGCAGCGGAGCTGGAAGTTCTTCTTGGTGGCAGACACAGAGGCCAACCCAGTCTTGCCCTTGGCTATGGTAGGAGGCGCTTGGCCAGCCCCAGTCTTTTCACCTGGCTCTCAATGCAGAGCTTCATCTGCCTGATCCAGTAGCAAATGGCTATCATGGTGAGGCAGAGGAAGGTCTGCATGAGCAGAATAACCACAACAGGGTGCAGCAGCGCGTTGAAGACGCTGGTGGCTGTGGGGGACCAGCCGAAGAACATTTCCCACCAGCGGTGCTCTCCCACCCTCTTAATCCGCTCCATCACCTGCTTGATGGCTCTGCCGTCGTGGTGCACGGTGATGAGGATCTTGCGAGCTTCTGCCTTGGCGTTCTCGAGCAGCTGTTGCAGGCTTGCATGCTCTAGCATCTCTTTGACAAGCGACAAGTCCATGCCTATGGGAGTGGGGGTCACACTGCGGTACAAGGTGTAGTTTCTGATTAGTAACTGGCTAGTAAGCACAGGCGCTCTATAGATGAAATCACAGCCTCTGATAACAGCTACGTTGCAAGCGCAGGTGTTGGAGTCGTTGAAGACGGTCTGGTTATAGAGGTGGTTGATCTGCACATGTGCACAGGTGGTCCTGAAGCACACGCAACCCTTCCCCACATACACCAGCACGGTCCTGTTGCTGCTGTGGGGACTGATCTCGAAGTGGCACACCCCCTCTTTGGTGTCAAAGCAAACGTCGCTGGCCCTGAGGGCGTCATCCTCGCAGATGAAGCCCAGCCCCCTTTCCAGAATGCAAGCTTCCAAATCTACCGACTGCCACTTCCCACCCCACACCCTCGCCCACATGCGGTGCTCCAGAGGGTACACCACAGATCCGTTTGTGTTCACCCCAAGGGCCACAATGGGGTAGACCTTCTCAATGTGAGCCTCTGCCACAGTCAGGACGTGGGCGATGACTGCATTGAGGACCTGGTCATGGGTGAAGTTGACGAGCCTCCACCAGGCCTGGAGCTGCCGCTCCTTCTCTGTGGCTGCGTCCCACACGATCTTCCGGATCTCGGTGGGGAGGACGCCGCTTTCACCGTCTCTCAGGATACCTGCAACGACACTCTGCACCCACATCTGGGCCTGGATGCAGCTGAGAGCAAGGGAGACATTACTTTGTTCAATGCCCAGCGCTCGCAACAGCAGCTGGTGGTCTTTCTCATTTATTTGTTCCCAGGTGGGCAACACCTCTGACACGAGCCACTGCCCCATCCCAAGGCTGGCCAGAGATGAATTCAGGGGGTTAAAGACGCCCTGCACACCTGAGGTGACAGCCTCCAGCTTGTTGGCCAAGACCTCAGCGTTCATACTGTTGAGGACTCCCAGCCCGGCACCTCCTCCTCCCAGCACTGAGGCCAGCAGGTCTCTTCTGGCTCGGGTGCCCTGGAGGGAGCGGCTGTGGAGCCACGCCAGCCAGCCAGTGTGAAGAGTGGACAGGAAAGGGGTGCAGTGTGGCCTGACAGATGAAATGTTAACAGTCGCCAGCGACAGCACCACCTTCTTCAGGGAGCGTACAGGCCCAGTCAGCAGCTCTTGGACGTGGTTTTTCTTTACCACATAGGGGCCTATTTTGGAAATGAAGGGACGCAGGACAGGGAGGATGGTCAAGTCCTTTCTAAAGCCGTCAGGGCCTTCTACCCACCACTTCCCTCCAAGCTCAGGGGACATTTCTACGCTCAGGTTTCCTCGGCACCACACCTGGAAGTTTACGAGCTGGTGTGGACAGCGTCCATCCTGCTTGTACCAGAAAGCCTCTGTGCCTACTTCAGATCTGTCGAGAGTTTTGTTTTGGCAGAAGCAGGTGAGTGGCAGGACCCACCTGTGGCTGCTGGGGGCAGTGACAGTCACAGCAGTGCCATTGATTTGCACAGGATCAGTTACACCCTCTTGGGAGTATTCAATTTCCAGTTTGACTTGATTGCCAACTTCAGCGTATTGGGCTGCATGCCAGGCCAAAAAATGGCACTTTGAGATCTTAAGGGCAGCAATGAAGGGTGTCGTGGTGCCAATCTTGAATTTAAAGGACAGGCCCACGCTGTTCTGGGCCCAGAGGCAGACCACGAAGACTGGCTGGACCAAAGTAAAATTGCACCAACAGTCAGAGTTTTCTATGGCACAGTTTTTTTTCTGATTTTTCTGACTTTCTGCTTCTGTCACTGAGATTTGGGTCACCTGCTGGTAACTGGAGCCATTAATTACCCTGCACCCTACCTTTATTTCTTGGCCCAGCTGGCCCAGCAGCTGTGGGAGCCTATTTGTGCTGTCCCACATCCATTCCTTTTCCAAGTAGACCTCCTTCCCGTGCATAACCACGGTGGAGAGATTTAAGCCTTTGTTAGAGTTTAACCCCATGCTCCCTGTGGATCTGATGTAAGCTTGAGACCAAGGCCAATCTCTCTCAGTGTCTGTGTACCTCCTGACCCTGTGCTGGGCTGTGGCCTGTGTTGTGGGGTGCCTCTCTGAGTGGGAACGACTCACTTTCAGTCTGAGGTGCTGGTAGGTGGGTTGGGCATGCGGTGTGCTCAGCGCTGTGCACATACCAGAGAGCAAAGCAAATGCTGCAAGCAGAAATTTGAAAGCATTTTCCCCGCAGCACGAACAGGGCTGGTGATGCCGCGAAGCTCGCCCGTGCCGCTGGTCGCCATCGCCTTCCATCCTCCTTCATCTGCAAAAGACAAGCAAGATGGGCTCTCCAGCCCCGTTAATTTCCCTTCCATACTTTTAGCTGTGAAGAGTGGAGCCATTTCTCCTGCCTTTTTGCCCCCTTTCTGATTTCTACCTGGTAGGTGGAGGGGCTGGCCTTGTTCACAACCCTAACGGGCCCCAGCCATTTGGGCCCCAGGACCTGATTCTTCTCGCTCACTGCCCGGTACAGCACCAGGTCCCCTGTGTTCCACTCCACAGGGCGCAGAAGCGCTCCCAGCTGTTTATCCACCTTGGGGATGTTGATGTCCTGCACCGAGGCGAGCTGGTGGTAGGTGGCCAGCACTGTCCTCAGCATGTTCTGGACCCACCTGTCCATCAGCACACGGGGCTGCAGTTCATCTGGCAGCTCTCCGCTTTGCCACCACTGTCCTGGCGGCTTCGTGTCTCGTGTAGGAGGCAGCTTTTGGGCAGGAGGTGCTTGAAATGCCATGGCCCCCCGTAGTGCCAGCAGGACCTGTGGGAGCTTCTGATCCCACGCTTTCCTTTGCTGGTTCACAAGTTTCCCCAGTGCTGTCTTCAGTGGCTGGTTGGGTCCCTCTGCCATGCCTGGCTTCTGGAAATGCCCTGTGATGTGAAGCTTTTGCTTGATGCCCAGGGCTTGGCACACCCCTTTTGTGACCTCTGCAATGAAGCGCTGGCCATGATCTGAGTCGATCTGCTTTGGGACACCCCACTGGGAGAAGATGTGCTCTACCAGGATCTTGGCTGCTGCACTGGCTGTGCTGTTTCGAGCTGGAAAGGCTTGTACCCACTTGGTGTAGTGGTCAGTGATCACCAGGCAGTACCTGTTCCCATAGGCTGTCTGGGGCAGAGGGCCAATAAACTCCATCTGCAGCTTGCTCCATGGACCAGAAATCCTCTGGTGGCCCAGGAGGGCTTTAGCTGTTTTGGCATCAGGATTGTTTGCTGCACACGTCAGGCAGTTACTGACATACCTCTCCACGTCCTCTCTCATTTCAGGCCACCACCCAGCACCCTGCAGCCTCACCATGGTCTTGTCTGTTCCCAAATGCCCCTGCTCATGAGCCAGGGCCACCAGCTCCATACGGACAAGGTCAGGCACCACCCACACTGGGAAGTCTGCCCCCTCCCTCCGCGCCAGCACCAACCCCGAGACATCCTTCCACACCTTGCACCCTTTATACTCCCTGCCCTGCACTAACTGCCGGATACTGGGGTCCTGTGCCTGCAATGCCAGCAGGTCCACGCTCTCCCAGGGTCTGTTGGGAGCCACCAACACGGGGCTGCTCTCTGAGGGCTTGCCCGCCTTCCACATCAGCCCTTCCTTCGCGCCTTGCTTGGCTTTGGCGTCTGCCTCCTTGTTCCACTTGGCTTCCTCTGTCCCCTTCTTGTGAGCCTTGACCTTAATGATCTGGGCTGGCTGTGCCCTCTGCTCTGCCAGCCTCGTGAGGTACAGCAGCTTCTTGGCATAAGTGACAGGTTTGCCATCTGTGCACTTCATGTCCCTGTCCCGCCAGCGCGGCAGCCACTGCAGCACCATCCGCACCACCCAGCCCGAGTCTGAGAACACAGCCAGCGGCTGGTCGGCGGGTGTGTTCTCCAGGGCCACCATCAGGGCCACCAGCTCGGCAGCCTGGATGGAGTGTGGCAGGCACTTCCCCTTCAGCACCTGGCCGGAGCCGCGGTTGATGGCAGCGTAGCCGGTGTAGGCCACTCCGTCCCTGCAGTAGTTGGACCCATCCACAAACCACAGAACATAGCCTCTGTCCTTGGCCTCCTGCAGGCTGAGGCTACTCTCAAACAGGGGTGGCCTTTGCGGCTTGGGCTTGGCTAGGGGGGACCCCAGCTCCTCCCCATCCCTCTCTCCATCAATTACTACTCTGTAGGCACCAGAGCAGGGCTCCTCCGCCTGCCTGGCAACCTCCTTGTCGGTCAAAGCCAGCGCCCAGTTGGCCAGCCTGGGGCCGCACAGGGGACCCTCATCCCCCTTCCCCGACAAGAGGTACCTTACTGGGGTGTGGGAGGTCCTCAGCAGCACTGGGGCCGATCCTACCAGGTGCTCCCAGTGCTGCAAGGCCCATGTCAAGGCTGAGGCCTCCCTCTCATAGTCAGTGAACTGCTGCTCGGCCGGCGTCAGAAGGCGCGAGGCGTGGGCAACAGGGAGGAAGTGGGTACCGTGCTGCTGGCTCAAGGTGGCCTGCAGTCCACTCCTGGCACTGGCCAGCTGCAGGACATAGGGTCTGTCACCCCGGGGATGCACCAGCATGGAGGCATGTGCCACACTCTCCTTTAAGGTCCTCACCGCCTCATCCTGCTCTGGCCCCCATTTCCAAGGGGTGTCCTTCCTCAGGAGTTGGCAGAGGGGGGCAACTTTCTCTGTGTAGCCCTCAACAAAATCCCGGGAGCACCTCAGGAGAGCCAAGAAGGACCTCAGGGTGGTGGCATCAGTTGGTGCCAACACCTTCTGTATTAGCTCAACCCTCTGCTTCTCCAGTGAGCACCCTTCTTCCCCCAGGGTCACCCCCAGGTAGGAGACCTCCTTCCAGCACAGCTGGGCCTTTATGGGGCTGATCCTGAACCCTGTGTTTTGGATAGCCTTCAGCACCTCTGCCAGCACCTCGAGGTTCTCCTCCTTTGTCCGGGTGTGGATGAGGATGTCACCAGCGCAGGACAGGATGCACTCTGGGTGCCCAAGCCTCTCCCACATCCTCCCCACATGCAGGTGGCAGATGGCAGGGGCATTGTGGAAGCCCGGAGGGAGTCGGGCAAAGGCAAATTGCCGTCCTTTAAGGGTGAAGGCAAACTTGTGCCAGCACTCAGGATGCAAGGGGATGGCAAGGGACGGGCTGGTCAGGCTGAGCACCGAGAACCACTTGGATCCTCGGGAGATGGCTGCCATGATGTCAGGGTATTTGGCTGCTGCGGAAGGCTGCATTGGGGTGAGGTGGTTAAGGGCACTGAAGTCAACTGTCAGCCTCCACGTTTTGCCATCAGCTTTCTGTAGGGGCCACACTGGGGCATTGCTGGGGCTCTGCTGCTCCACCAGCACCCCCTGCTCCAGCAAGGTTTTGGCTGTGGCCCACAAGCTGTCCTCGGCCTCAGCTGGGTACCAGGGCTGCAGCTGAGGAGGGGGATCTGGACCCTTGACTGCCACAACAGCATCAATCTGCCCACAGTCCAGCTTGCTCCTCGCCCAGACCTGGGGGAACTGCTCTGTGACCCGTTTGACTCGGGGCTCCCACTCGGGGTGAACCAGGAGCTCGGGGGCTTCCAGGGCCATCACCCTGTGGCTTGCCGGGATGACAGCCACATCACACTGGGGGCAGTGCAACAGCGCCTGGTTTGCCAGGTCCACCACCACCCCCATCTTTGTCAGGGCCGAGAGGGCCAGAATCCCCAGCTTCCCCTTCAGCTCCACTTTCCCAAATTTCTCAGAGCCTTTGGCAGTCCCAATTTCAAAGGATAGTGGCCCTGTGAAGGGCACTGAGGATTTGAGGCCGCTCGGCCCCACCAGCTCAATCATTTCAGAGGTCTGGAAGAGCCCGGCCTTGCCGGTGGCAGTGTTGAGAAGAGAATAAGAGGCACCAGTGTCAATCACCATCACTTGTCCAAGCACCCCTCCTCCAATAGTTACATCAACTATCAGGCGCCCCCATGAATCGGTCTTAATCGGTGCCACAAAGAGGGGCGATGCGGGTGCCTGGCAGCCCTATTGCTGAGCCTTAGACCCCGGGTCAATGGGGTTGGAGCTGCTGTGCTTCTTGTCCTCATGCAGGGCCAGCTTGCGGAGGAGCTCCGCGTCCGGCAGGCCGTCAATGTCCTCCTGCTTCTCGTATTTGATTAGGCGCTTCCTGAGCTCAGATCGCCAGGGGCTGAGTTTCTGAAACCTCAGCCCCTGCTGGTTCTCCTTCCCTGCCCCACCCTTGCCATCAGGATCTTTCCGGTTGTCTCCCTGCATTTTTCTCATCCCTGCATTTTGGAAGGACATGGCTGAGGTCTTCCCTTTCTTGCCCCCCGGCATGTACCCCGGGAATGCCTGCTTTTGCAGCTCAAAATTCTGGCTCAGGATCTGCTCCAGCTCCGGCAGCGGCTTTTTAGCCGCGTCCCCACCAGCAATCACCCGCAGCGGGGGGGTCAGCCCCACCACCAGGGGCTCCTTGAATTCAGGCCTGTCGAAATTGAGGGGGGAGTCCTTTGAGCCAGGCAGCCCTGCTATCTGGTAGAGCATCTTCTTACGGTTTACATAGGCATCCGGCCTCTCCTCGGGGCTCTGCTTCTCCTGGTGGAAGAGCACTAAGGGGTTAACCTCTGGGAAGAACACCTTCAGTACGGCCAGCTGGACAACCCCCATGTCCTGCACATTGCCCATCTGCACGTCCCCCGGCAGTGCTGCGAAGTCCTCCGGCTTCATGCACTTTCTCACCACATCGATCAGGTCACTGACCAAGCTGCCACTCTGGCACCTGGGCAGCCACTGCGCCCTGGACAGCCAGTTGACTGCTGTGTCCTTCGTCAGCGGCCCCAGCATCTTCCCCACTGCCTTGAGCTGCTCGGGGGTAAACCAGAGCATAGCCCTGTTGGTGTCTATGGTCTGCAGCGGGCTGTGGCTGGCTGGCTCATCGGGGGGGCTCTTTTTAGCTTTGGAAGCCTCCGCCTCCCCTCCTTGCACCTGGTGCATCTCCTCCCGCAGAGGAGCGTAGGGAGATGGCCTGGTGGGGCCGTTGGCACCCCACACATCATCCTCATAGTTATAGTGGGGTGGGTGCGGGTCCCCGGAATCCTCCCCCTCACTGTTCCCGAACCGAATCTTCTTGCCTTGGATGGCAGCCACGATGCCCCTTGACACTCCCAGCTCTGCCTGCAGCTCCTGGATCTTAGCGTGGCACACCTTGTGATCGGGCCCAGTGACCCGGTCCCGCTGGGCATCCTGCAGGACAGCCCGCACCGCGCTCTGCGCATCATGGGTCTCCCCGATCCACTTGCCAACCTCCTTCTCCAGCTCCTCTGTTTTCAGCTTCTCATAGCCCAGCCTGTTCTCCAGCCGGGTGATCTCCACTGCGCTGCGCAGAGAGTCCCCGCACAAGCCCTGCACCTCTGCCCTCAGGTTGTCCACCTGCATTTTGAGCTCAGCCTTGTCCTGCTCCAGCTTCTGCACATTCTCAACAGCCTCCTTCAGCAACTTTGACAGCTCCCTGCTCACCATCAACAAACCCTGCAAAGCTGCTCGCTTCTTACACTTGTTTGTGGGCTTGGGTTTTTTGGTCTCCTCCGCCCAGCTCTCCCACTGCTGGCACAGCTGATGGTACGCCTCCGGGCCCTGGAAGGCCCCCGGTGACCAAATGGGAGGAAGACACTTTTGGAGCACAAACTGCTCCAGCTTCCAGTTGCTAACGATATCGCTCATCATAGTGACGGGACCGAGGTGCGGAACGACACCGACTCAGAGCAACGCTACCATAACACTTAGCACCAGCACCAACTCGCCTGCAGAGCAAGGCTGCTGCCCTGCACCCCACCCCCCCAAGAAGCCTCCAGGAGGGATGCCAAGCTTGGTGGCAAGGGAAGGGCCAGGCAGAGACAGGTGGCTGCTGCCGAGCGGCAGCCGCCCACCAGCCGGCGGGCAGGGGATGGGGAGTGGACGTGGGCACAAGCAAAGCAAAGCAGAGGGAGAGGAGGGTCCCGATAATAAGATCTCACCAATCCGTGGCTGGGCGTCCTGCAGGCCAGGCAGTCTGGAGATGGGCACTGGGGAGCTCCGGAGAGTTGGGCACCTCTAAGGGCGAGGTGTCTGCGAGGCCTCGGACCGGGGCTTTTATAGGCATGGCAGCGCGTTGTTTGGGGTTGGTGACACCTCTGCTTACTTTCTTGGTGGCTTTTGCTTTTGCAGGTGCTGCATCTCTCCCCCTATCTTCCCAAGGCCACTTTCCTGGTTTGTCCTTATCTTCTGATTAGGGAGGCTGGAATCACACGGGAGCAGCTGCTCTGCCCCTTATCTGTTTGAGGAGGCCAGGACCAGGCGCCGCTCGCTCTAGCCGGCGCCTGCTTGCACCAAGTGCCCTGAAGAGGGAGAGCTGGAGCCTGTCTCTCCACAGCCATCCTCTCAGAGACCCCAAGGGCCTTCTTGCTGCATGCTCTATTGGCACCTGAGTTTTGTGGGGAGGTCACACGGGGTGCTCACACCTGACACCCACATCATGGACACCCCTGAACCAGCCACCAGCCACAGATCTGCTTGCTGGGGACAAACAAACTAGCAGGACTGGGAGTCCTGGTGGTCACCAAGTTTGCCGTGAGCCAGCAATGTGCCCTTGTGGCAAAGGAGGCAAATTATTCTGGGGTGCATTGAGAAGAGCATGGCCAGCAGGTTGAGGAAAATTCTCCTCTGCCTTTGCTCAGCCTTGGTGAGGCTGCACCTGGAGTGTTGTGTCCAGTTCCAGGCTTTTCAGTTCAACAGGGCCAGGGAACTGGCTGAGAAACTGGAGGGGCGCAAAGCTGATTAGTGCACCAGAGTACCTCTGTGATGAGGAAAGGCTGAGAGGCCTGGGTCTGTGTAGCCTGGAAAAGAGCAGCCTGAGAGGGGGTCTGCTCAATGCTGATCAGTATCTAAAGAGTGGAGGTCAAGAGGACAGGGCCAGACTCTTCTCAGTGGTGCCCAGTGACAGGACAATGGGCAACATGCATAGGCTGGGACCCAGGAGATTCCACTTAAACATAAGGAAAAATTTTGCCTGGGGGGGCACTGGAGCCCTGGAGCAGGCTGCCCAGAGAGGTTGTGGAGTCTCCTTCTCTGGAGATTTCAAACCCACCCCCCCGCCCCGGCCATTCTGATCTTGGGCAAGCTGCTGTGGGTGACCCAGCTTTAAGCAGCAGGGTTGGACCAGATGATCCTTAGAGGTCCCCTCCAACCCCCACCACGCTGGGATGCTGTGCTAATTCACACAATTCATCACCTAGATCCACTTTGGCAGCTGGAGTCCAAAAGCAGCATTTTTCCGTGCCACAAACCTGCCACACACTGGGGTACACCTTGAGGGTACACACCGCATGTCAGGAGGCTCAGCTGTGATACTGCATCTGCTGAAGCACAGCTGTACAGCTGCACCTGCAAAGGCAGGAGGGACTCTTGCCCAGCCCTACCTTTGTCCTACAAGCCACATCTTAGCTTGGAGCAGCTTAGAAAAGACAACTTGACCCACTCACTAAGAGAAAGGCAGCACTCAGCTTACTCAGTGAAAGTGCTCCTTGTCTTGGCTGCTTTTCTCCCTGATGGAACAATCCAGAATCAACACCCTTCCTGGAAATAGAATACCTTCCAAAAGTTTAAAAAGCAAAACTGTGCTCCCCCTTTGCTAGCTGAGTCCTGGAGGGCTTCCATCCAGCAGCCTGTTCTCCCTAGCAGGCCCTTATTTCTAAGTGCTGCAGAACTGGCCGTGTTAGTCCCTGGTCCTTGAGGCTGAGCAGCCTTTCCCAATCCCAGAAGTCAGCCCTGGTAACCCAGAAAGCACAGAGGAACTGGGTTTTTCCTTCTTTTTATGGCAGCTGTTCCTGCTGCTCGGCTGCAGCTACCACTGCTGCTGCGCTGTGGGAGTTTAGCAGAGAGAAATTCTCAGCTAGGTCTCTCTGCTTCTCTGTAGACCCCTTCCTTCTATCCTGATGCTTTGTTCCAAGCCCTCAAAAGCAAACACTAAGAAAATCATCACAGGAAGAAAAGGAAGAGTCAAAACTGTAATAAAGCAGGTGAAAGCACAGGGAATGAGTCTTGGTGTGGTGAGGAGCAGAGGATGCTGACTGAGGAAGAGAAGAGGCTGTTTCACCCTGAGACAAGTGAGGACTGAGGTGAGACAGGGTGAGCGCTGAGACGGGGCAGGGACTTGGCTGTGCTGGGAACTGGGGATGGTTGTATTTCACCCCAGAAAAAGGATAAATCCCCCTAGAAACTGTGCAGCTGAATAACAGAAATGCACCCGAAGTGGGCATTGCCCTCGGCCGGGAGCCAGGCGCTGGCACTGGGGAGCTGCTGCCCCTCTGCAAGGTCACCGCAGCTCTTGTTTGTGCCTGCGGATCCGCTCGCCTCCCACCCTGCTTTCCTCCCCTCGTTTCTTCCCAGGAAAGCAGCCCCAAACAACGTGGGGCTGTTCTAAACAGCAGCTGCTCATCTCCGCCTTCCTACATGCTTTGGGTTGTGCTGGCGATAGGCGGCCAGACAAAGACATCCTCCCTCCGGAATAGCTCCCGATAGGAGCAGCCCCCGGTGCTGGGCGCAGCTGGTAAACAGCTCAGCCTTGTGTGAACTGCAGCTTTGAAACAGGCCAAAACTGACTCCCTGGGCAGCACACACATTGTGCCCTCACGCTGCAGATCGTCCTTCTTCTTTCCATAGGAGATATCCCGTAGGTAAAAGCTTCGCAGGGAAGCGACTCTGACGCTGCTCTGATGTCCTAGGACATGCTTCCAAGCCCAAACTTCTGCTTAGGCAACCCAAAATACCTGCTTAGACAGCCCAGTGTCATCAGTCTTGCAGCAGCACTTGGTGCCCAGGGTCCAGCCCTGTAACAGTGACCTCAGGGAGCACCTTGGTTCTAACCAGGGGGGCAGAAGATGCTGAGGGCAACAGCAGCAGTGAGGAAAGGGAGATGCAGCCATTGCAGGGACACCAGGAGCAGCTCCCCAGCTGCACCACAGGAACAAAGAGAAACTTCACTTGCAGTGGCATTGCTCTTAGCAAGTGAGTCCCCAACATAGAGATGCCTAATACCCAGTTCAGGAGAGGTCCCAGTCTGGGCCGGAGGGGAAAGGCAAGCACTGGCAAGCGCGGTGACACTGAATCGAGTGGGAGCAACGAGGGCAGGGGGCTCTGCTGAGGGATCAGACCAGGCTGGGTGGACAGGCCAAGGCCAGTTGTGTGAGTTTCAACGAGGCCAACTGCTGAGTCCTGCACCTGGGTCACAACAACCCCTGGGATGCTCCAGGCTTGAGACAGAGTGGATGGAAACTGCCTATCGGAAAAGGACCTGGGGGTGCTGGTTGACAGCAGCTAAAGATGAGCCAGGGTGTGCCCAGGTGGTCAAGAACAGCACCAGCAGCCTGGCCTGGATCAGCAGTGGTGTGCCCAGCAGGAGCAGGACAGGGATTGTCCCCACGGACTCAACCCTGGTAAGACTACAGCTTGAGTTCTGGGTTCAATTTTGGGCCACTTGCTCCAGGAAGGACATTGAGGGGCTGGAGCAGGTCCAGAAAAGGGCACCAAAGTTGGAGAAGGGTCTGGAGAACAGAGCTGCGGGAGGAGCAGCTGAGGGAGCTGGGGGGGTTAGTGTGGAGAAGAGCAGACTGAGGGGAGACCTCATTGCTCCCTACAGCTCCCTGAAAGGAGACTGGAGCCAGGTCAGGGTTGGGGTCTGCTCTCTACTATCAGGTGATAGAAGGAGAGGAACTGGCCTGAAATTGTGTCAGGGGAGGGTTAGGTTGGAGAGGAGGAAAAATGTCTTTGCTGCAAGAGTGGTCAGGGGTTGGCACAGGCTGCCCAGGGAGGTGGTGGAGTCTGCTTCCCTGGAGGTGCTCAAGAAACCCGTGGCCATGACCCCTGGGGACATGGTTTGGTGGCCATGGTGGGGTTGGGTTGGAGGTTGGACTGGATGGTCTTAGAGGTCTCTTCCAGCTGAAGCCGTTCTATTGCTGTGGTTCCAAGCAGAAGGGAGGCAGGGCAGAAGCAAGGGCTGCTGCAGCCCATACCAGGGGCAGCTCTGAGAACGAGCCCTTGAAAAGACTGAACTGCCTCTGAAAGCACTGATATGACTTTGTCCTACCAGGAAGGAATTAAGGAGCGATTCAGCCCACCCCAGGCTTCAGCAGCAGAGCCCTTCCTGGGGAGGTTTGTGGTGGTTAGCAACCCGCGGTGAGCAGGAAGCTGCTGTGACCAGAAGCGGGGAGATGTGCTGCAGAGGCGTGGAAAAAAGTGCTGCAAGATGGACCACAAATCGCACCATGCAAGGTGCAAAATCGTTTTTCCTATTCCTCTGTCAACACACACCCCGGGGGAGGGTTCTCGGTGCCCCCACATGAGCCCTTCCCTGGGAAATCCCCTCTCAGCAGGGCGGCAGCCCCGGGGAGACGCTGAGGCTTTATGAGTAGACAGATCTAAGGGAAGGTCTGCAGGGCCGGAGGATAAAAGGCAAGGGAAGCCCTCGGCAGCCACGGGGGCAGCGAATAAATACAGTTAATAACATTTATTTTGTCTCTAGACGTGGAAATATCGAAGGCTGCTGCCACCAGATCACCTCTGAATCCTAACCCCCAAATGCTTCAAGTGTCTCCCACAGCCGCGGCAAAGCTGCCCTGACACTTATCTGTCGCCTCCCTGGTCCTGTGTGCGAGCAGGGCAGGCTGGCGCTACAGAGGCAGCTAAGTGGGGACCCTCCAGCACAAGTCATTTCTGTGGGGTTTCACCACTACATCTCTTTGGTGCTTCATGCTCTCGGCTTCAAAGTCTGCCGCGGTGCCTCATGCCTTTACTCGCTGGGAGCTCGTTTGGCGTTCAGCGTTTCGCAGGTTGAGGAAAACAGCTCCCACTAAAGATTCTTCTGAAGAAAGCTACTCCACTGCTCAGAGTGGACCTCCTCCTTGGTTTGAATGCATTTCGATTCCAGCAGGGAAGGGACCAGCCCAAATCCCTCCTTTCCTACTTTTATGTGTAATGCTCAGCTCCTAGGTTTGTGATTTTCAGTTGTGTGGAGCTGGATTAAAAGGAGGAGGGAGAGCTGGGTGATGGGAGATGGAGAAATCACCAAAGTCAGTGAGGGTTCCCTTTTTTCTTCCTAAAGATGGTTTCAGGGGACCTCGCGTGGGGTTGGAGCAGGGCGTGGGGCTGCACACCTGGCTGGGGGGGTGGTGCAGAAGAAGCTGCCCCAGCAGATGCTCTTCAGCAGCCCCCAGCGAGACATCTGCACTGAGACAGGACACAACTTCCCCGAGTGAAGGCAAGAGGTGGCTGAGGGTGGCAAGGGATTGCTGGCACGAAACCCCTCCACTGTTGTCTCTGTTGCCATGGCCCAGTCGCTTCTCCAGCTCTGCATCTGCCTGCAGATTCTAGGTAAGAGGGACATGTTTTGCGGGGGTAGAGGGCACATAAAATCATGCTGGAACTGCACCTCCAGCCTGCTTCAGCACAGAAATGGAAACGGAGTGGTGTGGATCTACAGGCATTGCCACCACTTCATTGTGGACAAGGCCATTCGGGTTGTGCTTTAGCTTCTGGTTAGCCCTGTCTCAATCAGGCACTGGGTGTCATGGAATGCTAGGACTGGGAAGTGACCTCCAGAGATGAGTCCAATCCCCTGCAAGGCAGGACCACTTAGGGCAGGTCACACTGACCATCATCGGATGGGCACTGTAGGTCCCTTCCAACTCAATAAAGAGCCTTGGGGATGTTGGGTGCTGAGAAACTCCCCAGGAGCCAGCAGTGCCCTCATGCAGCCCAGCAGGCAGCCAAGTGCTGGGCTACAACCAGAGCAGTGCAGGCAGCAGGGCAAGAGAGAGGATTGTGCCCCTTGGCTCTGCTCTGCTCAGACCTCACCTCCAATCCTGCCTCCAGCTCTGCTGTCCCCAGCACAAGAAGCACACAGAGTTGCCGGAGAGAGTCCAGAGGAGGCCACAAAGATGCTGCCAGGGCTGGAGCAGTTCTGCTGTGAGCACAGGCTGAGGGAGCTGGGGGTGTGCAGTCTACAGAGGAGAAGGCTCCAGGGGGACCTCAGAGCTGCTGCCAGTGCCTGAAGGGATCCTGCAGGAAGGCTGCAGAGAGACTTCTGCTGAGGGTGTTTGGAGACAGGCCAAAGGGGAATGGTTTGGAGCTGAGGCAGAGCAGGGTTAGAGTGGAGCTGAGAAAGAAGTATGAGGGTGGTGAGAGTCTGGCACAGGCTGCCCAGGGAGGCTGTGGCTGCCTCCTCCCTGGAGGTGTTCAAGGCCAGGCTGGATGAGGCCTTGAGCAGCCAAGTCTAGCTGAGAGGCCTCCCTGCCCATGGGTGGGGGGCTGGAGTCCCTTCCAACCTGAGCCATTGAGTTGAGTCTGTTCTATTCTATTCTATTCCCTTCTGTTCTAGTCTCAGTGCAATATATAATGGCAGGGACACTGCAGGGTTTGCTTTCACTGCACTCCTCGATGCAGGCAGACTGGAGGATGCTGCGGCTGGAGCAGCTGAGGCAGCACCTTGCTGTCTGCCTAACACCAAGCCAGTAAGCAGCCCATCACATTCTCTTCTCACTCTCCCCAAGCACTGCCTGCTCCCCAAGTGCCACAGCAGGAATCAGTGTGCTGTAAAA